>NC_050480.2:16816462-17437665 GCF_012460135.2 Molothrus ater
TTACCACGTGTTAAGAAATAAAGGCAGGATACAGTTAGTGGAAAACCATCAGTTTAAACTGTAGTAACTGGGAGATGTTTTAGAAGAGAATTCACAAGGCAGGGGTGTTCTGTTCTCTTCCTTTTATTAGTGCAGAAGGGCAGAGAAAATGGAATAGAACTTGGAAGGGAAGGAAAGAAGGAAGGTAAAAGAAATGCTATTTTGATGATGATTATAATAATAACACTAATACCTCAAAAGGAAAGAGATTAAAAAAATTCCATGGAAATCATTGACTCATGGAGGTATTAAGGTACTCACAAAAACTCCCTGACAAGGTACACTTTTTGAGAACACAGCCAAATGGAGATCTTCTTGCATGTCCTAAAAGCAACAGACTAAACAAAATGTCTGCAGGAAAGTCCTGCAGTTCTATGCCATGACAGTTATCATGCATCCAACTGCAGAGCTCCTGATCTGCTCCTCAGAAATAGTCCTAGAGAATCAGTTCTCCACAAAAAAGAATCTGTCCTTGCTGTTGTTGAATATCCAGTGTCACAGTCAACACACAGTATTAGCTTATATGAATAGGACCAAATAATTCAACACACATCTAACCTTTGATACAATAATATTATTTCCTTCTGCTTTAAAGTGGCTAAACAGGAGTTTTCTTTTTGTGTTTCTTGGGGGCACTATTAAGTGTGGGTAGAGGGCAGGGACAGGAGCTGTAGGGCACAGCAGATGCTGCCAGAGCCCCATCTCTCCTGGTGCCTCTAGATGGGTTTTCCCTGAGCTCATCCTGTCAGCTCCTAGCAGCAAAGTGAGTTTCCAGCCATCAGCTGACTTGCAGGAAAGCTGCCCTGTGTGCACCTGCAAACCCACAGTAAATGTGAGCTGACTTCCTCACTTAGCTCTGATATCCAGCCATTTGGCTCTGTGGCTCCCCACACAAGGATAATCCTTAAAATCTACCTTCCCATCATGGTCCAAGCCAAGATCCAATTCCTCTGAGTTCCTGGCATGAAGTAGCAGTTATTAATTTTACAGAAAGCTTTTATTTGTAATTTTGTAAAATTGGCCTGAGCTACAAGGTTTGCTTTTCAACTTTTTCTCTGTTTGCCAGGAGGTTGGATCTGAATACTGGCATCTCTCTACCTTACAAAATTTATGAAGCATAAAAATGTGGTAGGAATATTACTGCTCTGCAAACATCAGATATTAAAGTATTAATTGCTATTCTCACTCCTCTTCTACTATGCAGAGTTCAGAAATGAGAAATAAGGTTTTTCTCTAATTTACACTGATTGAAATAGAGTTCATTCAAATCCCAACATTTTTTTAGTGCCAGAAGTCAGGTGCATGGAGGGGTTTTAATAACATCAGGTCCCTCAGGACCCATCACCTCCCACTGAAGACTAATATCACACACAATTTACCTGGGCAGTTTCAATCCTGAACCCAATTGGCCTCAGTGACAGACCAAAGAACAATGAGCAGCAATGTCCTTTGATCACCTGGATATTGGACTGCCAAAAGGACTCCTGCTCAGTGGGAGAGGAGGGAAGACTGTCAATGCTCTTCAGGAGGTGGCTGCAAGATGTGTTGGATGTGTGACTGGACAAAATCCTTAACTGTGCATTTCAGAAGAACATCCAACTACCACTGAGCCAGAGGAGACATTCATCTTCCTCTTCTTCTCAGCTCTCTGTCATGCAGAAGCCTCAGAAAATGCAGACACAACTGTGCCGCTTTACCCACCCACCCCTGAAACAGGATCTCAAAACACAGGGACTGAGGCATTTTCTCAAGGCAGCTCAAACTCTTGGGGAGGAGCCTGTGTTGAACCAAGAGTTGAAATTCTCATTTGCTGTGCTCACAGATTTTTCAGTACACCTTGACTGTGGCTGGAACAAGGGCAACCCAAGACTGTCTAGCACCTAATTGTTGCTCTTGGTTTCAAATTGTGCCTGTGGCTTCCTGCTCTTTCTCTGTACCTCCAAAAAACTGTCTGAAGCTGTTTCCTCTGTGCCTTTCCTGTGCTGAACAAGCCCTGCTCCCTCTGCCTCTCCCAGCACTAAGTCCCCCAGTCCTGACCACCTCAGTGGCCTCTGCTGGACTCTACTAGACCTGATCCAGTAGCTCAGCACAGCATTCAGATGTGATCTTGACAGTGCACCAGGGCCCTCACCTCTCCAAAGCTTCTTTCTACTCTGTTTGCCCCAGTTTGTCCTGCTGGTGGTTGGGTTTGAGCTGCAGGACTTGACATTTCCTTTAGTTAAACTCCCTAAAGCTCCTGAATAGGGAATCTTGCTACCACATCAACATTTTTTAATGCACTAAGAGGAAAACATAGAAAAGCTGACGTTTTTCTGACAAATCCTTAATCTGTTTTATTTTAGTAACTGGCATTGGAAAAATTGAATCCCCACCCACTCAGTTCTCGCTTAGGCTATATTATTATTTTAAGACATTTTAAAATATTCTTGATTCCCAACCATAAACTGTAGAAAAAATGAGAAAAAATGAAAGATGTCAGAAAAGAGGTTACAGATTTGAGCTTCCCTGCTGTCAATTCTCCCACACACACACCTGTGCCCCACTGCTGATCTGTGAGTTATTGAAAGAGTATCCCAGGGAGACTAAACGTATATCTAAAATAAGCCACAGAGATTTCCATCCATTCAGGCAAACAACCAAAAAAAAAAAAAAAAAAATCCGTCAGGGAGAAAAAAAAAAAGTAAGGAGAAGTGATTCTCCTAGTGACAAAGTCTGAGAAGCTGCAAGGCAAAAATATCAGTGTGTGTTCTGGCACCTTTTCCTTCACCAGGGCACAGTTTTTGTGTTTGTTTCCTAATTGCAGTCATGTGTAAAGCTTATCTGGCCAGAACTGCCATGATTTCACCCAGCCATTGTCTCTGCTGGCTCCTGCAGAGTGTGTGCTGTTGTATGAGCCATAGCTCAGGAGGTGCAGCCTGGACAGCCTGGGGATGAGCAGTACGGAAAAGAGCTCAGTCTAACTCGAAAGGAAAACTGCCTCACCTAGAAACCCATAACTGCTGTCAAACCCCTGATTTTTACTGTTTTGATTCACTGTTGAATGGTGGTTTCCAAAATAAAACATGTTTGGATGACTTGTCTATTGTGGACTTAGCATTTGGACCTTTAGGTGCTGTCAAACATCTTTTTGGGCTGTAAGTGTTGAGGGTGACAAAGAACAACCCTTTCCTGCCTGTTCTCCAATGTATACCTGATAAGGGCAGGGAACAACCACCCAGTCTGATGCTGACATCCATCTTTACTTGACATTTCACAGAATTCACAGAATTCACAGAATGACCAAGTTGGAAGAGAACTTCAAGATCATCGAGTACAACCCATGCCCCAACACCTCAACTAAACAATGGCACCCAGTGCCACATCCGTCTTTTTTTAAACACATCCAGGGCTGGTGACTCCATCACCTCCCTGGGCAGACCATTCCAGGGCTTTATCACCCTTTCTGTAAAAAATTTTTTCCTAATATCCACCCTGTATTTCCCTTGAGCAGCTTGAGACTGTGTCTTCTGGTTCTGTCAGTGCTGCCTGGAGAAAGAGACCAACCCCACCTGACTACAGCCACCTTTCAGGGAGCTGTAGAGAGGGATAAGGTCACCCCTGAGTCTCCTTTTCTCCAGGCTAAACACCCCCAGCTCCCTCAGTTGTTCCTCACAGGGTTTGTATTCCAAACCCCTCACCAGCCTCGCTGCCTCCTCTGGACACACTCAAGTGTCTCAATGTCCTTCCCAAACTGAGGGACCAGAACTGGACACAGCACTCAAGGTGTGACCTCCCACAGAGATTTTTCCCTGTCTCTGGGTTGGAAGGGACATCAGGAGGCCTGGTGTTCCAGACCGGCCTTGCCTTTGGAGCAGGACCATTGAAAGCACTGGATCAGGTCTGTCCTGGATCTGTCTAACCAGATCTTGAAACCTTCCTGGACCTGACAACCCAGCACCGCACCGAGTGTGCTGCAGCTTCTCTAAACACCCAACCTAATTTTCAAACAAGACTCAAGGATGATAAAAGTGACTATGTCCTAAACAGGCTGCTGTCCAGATCCAGGCTCACAATCCTGTCTGTGACCACTTTTGTTTAGGACATAATCACTTTCAGCATCCTTGATGTGAGAGAACCCTAAACAAATACATCTATTAGAGCTTGGGATGCACATCAATGTATCATGGGGAATTCCTCCTCAATTTTTCACAGAATAGCCAAAAAGATAAATAGTCCAAGAGATGAGAAAGCAAAACATTGGGGTTTTATTAATGGACACAAGAGATTTTTTGCAGAAAAGTCTTCTCTCTGAGAAGAATCAATACATTATTGCAATTGAATACAATATCTCTGGAAATCTTCCTTGTTTTTCCTTGAAGGAAATATTTTTTTAAATGGTGTTATCTATCTATCTATCTATCTATCTATCTATCTATCTATCTATCTATCTATCTATCAACTATTTATCTATCTATCTATCTATCTATCTGTAGTGGTATCAAGACTTTTGAAAAGATATATTGGGGGAGAAACAAGGGAGAAAAGAAAGAGAAAAACTTTGAAGAATAGCTCCAAAAAATATCACATATCATTGTTACAAGAAAAGAACACACGGAATCTTAAATATCTTTTTGTAGCATCTCTGTTTCTTGGTGACTCAGACCGGGATGTTTTGCTGTCGAAAACTGAGCACAACTGTCCAATTATTTTACTAATTTGAAGGTCTGCTTGATAAAAAAAAATATGCTCTGAGTTTCATGACCAAAAGGGAGGTGCTTAATTGGCTCATAATTTCTCTCAAAAGCAATGGAAACAATCAGCTGGTTGCAGTATGACCATGTCAGTGTTTCCAATAGTTACAAGACAAAAAAAAAAAAGTGTTAAGTGGTGAAGGTTTCTAGATTAATAGTTTCTTTTTAAAAAAAAAAAAAAACAAATCCCACAGTCTATCTTATGCAGACAACAGACACTTAAAGAGCTACAGAATTCCTAAAAACAACCCTCAAAGTAAAGGTGTGAGCCCTCATGATTCCAGGGCAGACAGAGTCAGGAGGCAGCAGATGATGCTTTGCAGAGGGGACAGATTCCAGGGGGGCAATGAGCTCCTCCATCCAGGCACATTTCAGTCCTGGGAGCATCCCTGCCTGGCACATTCCTCTGGCTGTGGAGGAAGCCAGGGAGGAACCCTTGCTCCAGGGAGCAAGGTTTGCAGGACACAGAGCTGCTCTGCTCTGGGCAGTGGCTGCTTTCCAAGAGCTGGAACATGGCACGTGGCTGTGTTACTCCAGTGGGTTTTTTTTTGGCTGTGGCAGGTGTTACCAAAATGAGCTCAATCTGTTCTGGGAGGGAGGAGATGCTTTCCACTAGAAGATTTGCCATTTCGTCCCACTCCTGAGGCCTCCTGTGTAGAGTGAGCTGTTAGCAACAGGGCATGGGATGAGAAGTTTTCCAGACATCATATACCATCTTCACCCACTCCAGGGATTGGGTTGACATCACAGCTCCCATCTAGTCACACTCAGAGATGTGCATCTTCCCTGCTTCCTTTACTAACTCACCTACATAAAATTTAAAAAAAAAAATAGTGTGTTTCAGTTATTTGTTTTAAAACCAGTGCAATCCTTTAATCTAGTGCAATCTCTATTTCCCTGTTGAGGGAGTGATAAACATTTGAGAAAGAAGTGAATGCTCTAAAGCTGACAGAACTGAAATTCAGCTTTTTTGGTTCTGCATTTGTGGCACCATGGACGAGGTTGTGCAGTACTCTAAATAAATTGACCTTGTTGTTTTGTCAGCGTCCAAGAGCTCTGATTCATCATTCCTTTGTGCCCCAACCCTTTGCCATAAGAATATCTGTGAATTTATTCCCAGCAGACCACGCTGTCACAGAGACAGCTCCACCAGAAAAGCATTTTGGACAAGGTAGACCAGTCATCACCTGTGTATTACAGGTATCCTGAGGGTGAGGAGTACAGAAAATTATCGCTATAAGGAAGATTAAAGCAATCAGAGTATTGATCCAGTGAAGCAATTACATACGGACTTTTTTTTTTGTCAAAGCAACTAAACAATTGCTTTGACAACAAGAGCTTGAGCATTTGGCAAAAGCTGAGCAGAGAAATCATAGTTGAAACCCAATGAAACCCTTGCACAAACTACATCCTAAAACCCTGTACATTGATAAAAATATTTGATTTTTGATCTTTTTTTTTCCCAAGGACTAGAAGAAATACTTCAGAAAGCTGAAATGTGGAGATCAGTCTCTCATTTAGCAGGCAGGGCTAAGTGCAGGATAAGATATTGTGGCAAAGCTCCCTGCCCAGAACACTCCTGGGAATACATTTATTTAACAAATGCAAGAAGAAGTTGCAGAGCCTTTCCCTCAGCTGCTGTAGGACACAGCAGGGGTGATTCCAAAGCCTTTGCAGCTGACACAGGGACAAGTTAACACTAAAGTCAGCACTGCTGAAGTTCCTGAGCTCTCTCCTACACCAGAGTGGTGCTGTCTGAGCACACACCACGGCTCCTACACTTGGCAGGACACTCTGGAGCCAACCAACCAGCCAAGGATGGGCACAGAAGGAAGATTTGTTTCACCCCAAGCAGAACACCAGTAAATTACCACATGAATCTTATAAATGAGACACAGGGAACACCTGGGTGGGAAGGCCTGATTTAAAATCCATTTCCCAGCCCAATCTGTACTTGGACCTTGGCTTTCCAAGTATGAAGGCTTTGTTGCCAGATGAACCTCATCACAGTCTGTCTCCTGCCATAATTGAGTTTCTGCCTCATCATCCAACAGAGAAATGACTCAGCATCAATTATGGGAGGAAAGTGTTTTTTCTCTCTTCAGTCATTTCCTCCAGCTCCTCTGTCTTGGGGAAAAACCAAACCAAATCTAACCAAACCAAACCAAAAAAGAATCTCTATTCTTGAGATCACTACACTGATTTAAAAATCAGTTTTGTTTTAAGTCCAGGAGATTGTCCAGGATATATCACATCCTTCTAACCAGAAAAAAGGCATAATGGCAGTTCCTGTTTGCTGAATGAGCCCAGAGAAAATGATGCTATTATTGCTTTATTCTTTTTTTCTACCTTTTTTTTTTTTGGCAAAGCAGAAATATCGTGTGGGAAATACTGGCTTTTAAAATTGATTGCAGTTTCCACCCCTCAAGGAAGGCTGAAACATTCCCAACTAGCTCTGCTAAGAGTAGAATTTATATTTTTTTCCACCTTAGTTTTCTAGCAAATTTTTGCCCATTTCTAGTAAAAAACCTTCTTAATATACAAATGTGTGGGCAGTAAAAGGGCTCTAATACCCAAGTGTCATAAAAAAGGAGAGGCAGATTTTAAACTCTACCAAATAATTTCTGTCCCTCCAAAGCAATATACAGCCCTCTAAAACATAGGGGTTTGCTCTGTTATGTACACAAGCCTCCTATGACATCTTAATCTCTTGATTGAAAACCCGTTTTTTTTCCCATCTGCAAAGAAAATATTTCCTCTGCCCTTGGAGGTGGCAGCCACTCAACCCATCAGCATGAGTGGTGTCTGGCCATTTAGCACATGGCCAGCCCTGGAGCGGCCCTGGCTGTTCCTGCACCAGCCAGCTGTCCCCGAGGCCACCATGGAGAGGGAAGTGCATGGCTTTGGAACAGAATCCAGTTCTGCAATGGATCCACTGCTGTTGCCCACGTGGAGTGAGATGAGAGCAGATGGCCCAAAAGCAGGGTCAACACTCGCTGGTGGAGACCTGAGGGCTGGAGGGGGAAATCTGTGATCAGAGAGATGAAACCCACTCTGACAGCAGAGTCCTGGGCTGGAAGCTGGGGAAGGAGTGTGGACAGTCAGCAAAGGAGGAGCATGGATATGGGATCCAAATCACCACGTACAAGGGCAGTGCTGCCCATGAGCAGCCAGGTCGTTGCTGGGCTAAATCAGGTCAGTGTCATGGAGAAAGAATTCCTGGACAGCAGGAAGGGAACAGAGTCCTTAGGATGGAAAGAGAACACCTAGGGCATGGAAGATCTGGAGCTCCTTGATCTGGGCTCCAGGCAGTTGGTTACTCCTCCTTGACACCAGGGTGTGGGAGGAAAGCAAAACCATCACTACCCACGAACACAGAGCTTGCAGAGGGATGGGCAGCATGAGCAGGCAGCACACTCAGCAGAGCAGAGGCATTGTCCAGATATGGCCCTTTCAGGAAGAATTAAATTAAATAGCAGCACACAGGCTGTTTGCAGCTATGAAAATGTGTTCTGTTTTTGCAGGGGATAAAGAGATGCATGTTCTTCACTAACAGCTCAGCAGACGTTCTCTGTCATTCTTAGCATCAGCCAACTATGTTCAAAAATCTGGGAGAGATGCACCCATCCTTCTAGTCACATGCTGCCAGTCCCTAAGGTAAAGCACGTATACAAACTGAATTGATCAAAACTGATCCTGTGCTCGTGCTTTCACAGATATTTCATCCTTCCTCCAGCTTGTCCCCGCTTCCTTCTCTCCCACTCCCTCCCCCTCCCAACGGCAGTAATCACAAAATCATGAGAAAGAAAAATAAACCAGCACAACACAAGATATAAAACAACAGAGCAATTTAACAGGAGCAGATGGCATCCACAAGAAACTGAAATACAAGCACACATCAATTACTGCAATATTCAGCCCTCGTAAACTTTCAACAAATATGTTCACATAAACAAGATCCTACATTCTTCATCCTAATTAATTTTCACATTTGTATAAAAACACTTCCAAGAACAAGGAAAAAAATGCTAAAGGAACACTTGCTCAAAGTGTTTTTTTTTCCTCAAGTAACTGAAAGAAAATTCTAGTTTTTTTCTATTTCAAAATAATACTTGAATCCCCTTCTCAAAAGTTTGTAATGATTTTGAAGAAGGGCTGATTTTAATCACAGATGTGGCTTTTTCTCTGGAAGGGGCTCCTAGACAGTTGTATGGGCATAAAATTTACTTTTGCTTGGCATTTTATGGGAAGTAAGGAATGAAAAAGGGAACCTGAACGCAACAACAAGCCAAGCCACAAAGGAAACACAGAGTTTTTCAGATAACTGATTCTTTGGCTCAGTAACTGTAATGAGGAGGTGGGAAGTGGGAAGAGTTTCAGGATGAAACCTGAAATTCTGCAAATCACAGTGGCTTTGAGGCAGTTTCTGCACTGCTATCACTTCCTGCCCCACCTGCAGTGGTTGGCACACCAGTCCTGGTAGCCCACACAGACCAAGGGCCCACAGTCACCACTGCCAGGGCATCAACTCCATCAATCATTGCACATGCTAATACATGATAGTCTTAACTGGAGTGAGTATTTCTGCCAAGACAGTGAAATAATTTCTTTTGCAGGTCAACACCACTTCTTTTCTTACCATGAAAGGTTTCGTATCAACTGCGCTTTAAGTCCAGCACAGTGGTAACAAACCCAGGAAATTTCTGCTCTGGAATGTGCTCAGCCACGTTAACCAAATTAGACTCCTAGCAAGGATACAGCAGTGCTGGAGGTATTTTGGCAATCCTTGCAGTTAGAGCACCTTCTGTGCATAAATCATCTCTACTCCTCATTGGACTACCCAACCAGTGTTGCAGGCACACAGGAATTGCAGCAATGAACAAGCCAATGGGTGACTTTCCTGAAGGCAAGTCTTGTGCATTTTGGCACAATATCTATTTACAAGCCTTCCAGTGCACATATCTGAACTGTTCTGCATGGTCACAGCCCGGCACACGGCCCTGGAATTGACCAGGCAGCCCACAGGCTGTAGAAGATGCCACATCTTTCCAGCCACTTGTGCTCACTGTATCAGTGTGTCCATATCCATACCTCACTATTGTATTTGCATTGCCCCCAGACAAAGGAAGGAATGATGAATCTGACTCCATGTTCTCAGAAAGCTAATTTATTATTTTATGATAGTATATTATATTAAAGAATACTATACTATATTAAAGAATACAGAAAGGATACTTGCACAATGCTGAAAAGATAATAATGAAAACTCATGACTCTCTTCAGAGTCCTGACACAGTTTGGTAGTGATTGGCCAATGAGTGAAAACAATTCACACCAGAATCCAATGAAACAATCACATGTGGTAAACAATCTCCAAACACATTCTAGATGAGCAAAACACAGGAGAAGTAAATGAGATAATAATTGTTTTCCTTTTTCTCTGAGGCTTCTCAGCTCCCCAGGAGAAAAATCCTGGGCAAAGAGATTTTTCAGAAAATGTGAATGCCACACCTCACTACCTTGGATTCCACAGCCCAAATTGTGGCTGCAGCAGCTGGAAACAACCTTAAGCAGGGAGACAAATCTGCCTGCCTTCAGGAGGGAGTTGAGAGGGACATCAGCAGAAGACAGCCATCTGCGGATGTAGTTTCTCTGTGCACACAGCCAAAAGCGTCCAGTTTGGGACAAAACAAGTGCTGCTTTTAGTAGGTTGTGAATCTCTGGGAAAACAAAGTACTAGGCTTGCTTGGCAAAGGCCTGAGGACGATATTTTTTTCTAGATTTCTGGTAGGGCTTTTGGGGACAGAACTAAGAAAGTGTGACAGCTAGAGTTCACAGTGCCTTTAATTCAACTCCATCCAGGCAGCATCAACCAGAAAGCTCTCTCCAGCCCTCGCTTGTCCTTTCAGTACCAAAACTCCAGTAGCAAAACACACAGCTGGCATCAGACCACAGGGAGCTCCCAGGTTCATTGATTTCCAAGCAGAGTTTAATCAAGGCTTAATGTTTGTGAATTTGGAACTTAGGGTCCCTAGACTAAATGGGACTTGGGATCAAGGCTTGCAGAAATAAGCTGTAACAAGGACCAGCATTAGGTTGTGAGAAGCTTTTACCTCAGTGCTACTTTTTCCAGGGCCTGGTAATAACTTGGAAAAGAACACTCATCTGGAGCCAGTCAATGCAATTAGAAATACAGGAAAAGCCTGATTGTTTTTCCATGTATGAAACATTAAGAAAATGAAGTAATTTCTCTTCAGTCCAAGTATTGACTGTAATTATAGATAGCAGGCAGCCTTAGCTGCTATAAAATATTGAAGTGCTTTTATATAGTTACTGCTACAGTTTACTATTTAGGGACAGGAGAAAGGTTGCCTTTTAATGAAGTGCAGTTGCACAGAACAATGGAAAGGAGGCCATTACTACATAATACTGCTGCCCTTTCCATTATTAGTGTGAAAGCACTTGCCAGATGAATAGGAACTGGTTTAAACTTGGTTTATTATTTCTATAATGTTAATTTGCCTGGAGCGGCTCACTCTCTGTGTAATCTCTGCTTGGGAAAGAGATTTCTATCTGACAAAAGAGTATTTAGCATATTTTAGTTTCTCAGAGTTTCAAGTGGCTCTTTTGGTATGGCCAGGGTCAGAGGTGAGGGAAAATGGGTCACCCTGCAAGTGCTTCCTCACAGTCAGGCCTTGTTCCTCAGCTTTTGGCACTGGGCAGTACCCAAGAGTTCAGTCACAGTCCAAAATAGCTCTGGCACCTCCTAGTTTTGCAGGTGACAGCAAGCCTTGGAGGGGCTGGAGAATCTGTGACCCCAGCCTGGACAAGCTAAAGGGGCTGGAACCTGGGGTGACCAAGGGCACCTGAGGACACAGACCTGAGAGGTCTCTGCAGCCCAAGTTCCCTGGCTGTGAAACAGCATGTCTGGATTTTATTACCTGTGAAATAGGGATGAGGCACATTGGTAAAGAACAGGGATTGCTTAGAGGTGAATAATGATGGGCTCATCACAGATTCCTCACAGTGAGAGCAGGTGAAATTGCCCAGCAGGCCTGACAAGTTCTCCTGCGTGATACAGCAGGGCATGACCACGGTGCTGCCAATAAAAAAAGCTGCAAACAAACCCTGTTTCACTTCTAAAAGGTGGTAAACCACACTTGGTAAAGGCCTTCAGAGCTACTCAAGAAAACAGAACCACAGCCTGTGGCATTTTCCTGAAGGTGCCACCTGGAGCAGCAGTTCCCTCAGGGAGATGAATGGGAAGTGTCCCTTGCCTCCCTCAGACCTGGGGGGCAGCAGAAGATGGGAGAGCACCTTCCCTGTCCCTGGAATGGGAGCAGCAAACACCTGGCACTCAAATCCTACAAGGTGCAGAGACAAGAAGAAGTTAGGAAGACACTCCAGTTTTCCTAGTGGTAGATGAGTTACAGCACTCTCCACGTTGCCACAGCTGCCATGGACAGAAACGCGCGGAATTCCTGGGCCAGGGAGATGGGCCCAGGACCTCACTGCAGCAACCCCAGGGGACCCTGTCAAAGGGTCTGCACAGGGCCTAGCAAAGACCCCATTTGTTTGTTCAGGTTGCACTCTTTCACTGCGTTGTGCTACATTGAGTCAGCTGGGTGTTTTATACTTTCTTGGTTTTTCACACTTCAGCTGGGGGCATGATTTTAAATTTAAAAGGGAAGCACTATTAAAATTCCTCAGAAGCAGTAGCTGCAATTGTACCTCACTACAAATTTGTATCCAAACTGCTGGAAAAAGTCAAGGTCAGCCTCTGGAATTTAGCACTGTCAAGGCCTATCAGAGAAAGTTGCTTAGGCTAAGGTTAAACCTGAATGTAATTAGTTCCCAGACTTGAAGGAATAAACCTAGATGCTAGAACAGACTAAAGTAATGTTCAATTAGGAGACACCTTTGCTGACAGTCAGATTAGCTTGAAGAGGTAAGACCTAGCTGCAGCTGTGGGTTTTGCTCTACAAAAATTATTACAAAGAACCATATGCAAAAGCAGAAGGCATCACAAATATCCTTTGATTAGCAAGATTAAAGAATTATTCCTACATTCCAGGGCCTTGTTTTTTCTCTTGTACTCCCAGCCTCTTGCAACAAGTAAAACAGGAGGCAAAATGGGGTGAGAGACACCTCATTCATGCCTACAGTCAGCAGGCATTGAGGTTATCCAGAGCTCTGTCTTCCACTGTTTCAAAATTTCTTCTTCCCTTATTCAGGGAACAGTTTGGACAGACCAAATCCAGCTCACAGCCATCTCACACAAGCATCCTCTTGAAATAACATCCTAATTGTTCAGTCAATAGACATCTCAGTGCAACCAATTAGCACAGCTCAAGTATTTATTTCCTTGCTATCCAGTTAATAAAACCTAAAGACTCTTTCTTTGTCAGAAGAAAATCGCTGTTTCCTTGGTGTTAAGTCAATTAAAAAAAATGAAATGGTTCTCAGGTGGTCACAATCCTGGGGTGAGGTTTTTCCCAGATGTTTGAGGAGCCATGTGATCTTTATCAGGTCAACAGCCCAGTTGGCATGGCCTGCTCTGCAGCCCAGTTCATTTAAGAGGATAAGTTTAGGTGAACTAAGCTCGTACTGGGGAAGCTATATATGATAAATTTTATTTTATAATGTATATTATAAAAAAAGATCAAGAAGTTTCAATACATCTCTGAAATTCAGCAACCAATGGTTTCAGCAAAATCCCTGGGTTTAGAGAGTGAGATTTATAGTCAGTGGCCTCACAAGAGTTGTACAGGGAAGTCCTAAAGGTAGAGAGTATGAGGGAGAGGCGTGAGGGGGAGAAACAGAGGGATAGGGAGAGTCAGAGATCAATCCTCATGGAAGTAATGATCAATGCTCCATTTATTGCAAATCTGAGGGTACATTTATATGGTAATGCAGGGTTCAGCAATGTGGGAACACATTTGATTGGTTACAAAGTACTATGTAAAGGACAAAAAGCTGACATATCTTTGGTTACATAGCATAGCTTGGCAAAAGTGTCAGCAGAACATCTTGCCCCATATCTTCTCTTCATGTCCTCAGAACATCCTGCTTCACATCCCTTTTTCTTGGGTACATCTTGGCAAACTTCTCTATATTGTTTGCCCAAGGGCAGCATGTCTCTGCTGTCAGGCACAAATTCAGGGTTGTGCAGCTTGCCTCTGTCCAGTGTCTGCTCAAAATGCTCTCTACAAAGTCCAGATAAGAAAATCAGTGAGGGACATAAAAGTCCCCATAAATGAAGGGCCAGGTCAGAGATCCAGATAACTTGTGAGCAGTTTTGTGCCCCAACCCTGCACCTTCCTCACCAGGATTTTGGAAAAGATCTTTCTCTTTTCTGCTGTTTAGGATATTGGTACCTCCCAGACTTTGAAGGATCCAAGTACATTTTTCTGGAAGTTAGATAAAGCTTTTGCTATGCTCTTCTTGAAAAGCTTGTCCGATGGACCAACAATTTGATGGACTTACAATGATGTACCCCCAAAAGTGGAAGGAGAGAATTATTTCTTGAATATTATCCTCTGGATGGAAAGCAGTTGCCAGAGCAACTAGGTTTACCATAGAAAGTGCTGTTAACTTCCAGAGTAATCATCTTTTCTGTAAAGAAGCAGATCTTTTGTAGCTATCATGAAAAAAAAAATCCCACCCTCTGAAATACCAAAAACATTAATAAAATAATTTCCACACTCCATTAGTGGTGTAGCCATGGCAAATGATTAGTTTATTTTGTTTTCTTCTACTGGAAAACTGCCTTTTAAATTTTAATCACTTCTCTAAAGCAGCTGCCAGAATTCCTCTTTTTCTATAATGCATTTATATACTGTATATTAATTTAACTGCCAGTTTTGATGCATAAAAAATGGTTTTGCATTAAAAATATAAATAAAGCACAATGGAATGCCTGCTGGAAGACAAAATAGAGCAATGTTTTCATCAGTGTATGAAAGCAGATTGCAGAGTTCTCTCCTTCCTTGCAAGCATTTCTCCTGAGAAACCAAGGCAGATTTAGTCAGAGCTGAGCACAAGGAAAATGCTTCTGTGCTGGACTTCAAATACATTGTGAAACATATTAAACAGAATTTTCTGCCCTAAAAAATATCTTATATTGTGCTTTGGTGAACAAAAGACACAGCTGATGTGCACAGATGTTGAAACCCTGCATGAAAGGTGATGAAACCCATCTGCTCCATAATAGATGTTCTGATTTGGTTGCCTTTATCAAGCCTATTCCAAAAGTGACTTGACATTTCTCTGGATAGCTGTAGCTTGCCAAGCACTGGTACCACCAGAACTCGGGTCATTGATGTATTTTTTTATTGTTAAATAAACAAAGAAGCTGACCCATGGGGATGGAGACACAGAACTACTTGAAGAAGCTTTCCAAAATGCAGCCTCAGTGCCCATCCCTGCCTGCCACCCCATGGACAGCAGATCAGCAGTAACTGCTGCCCAGAGCCACAGCAGATAGTGCAGATAAAACATACTGAAGGCACAGTTTGGACATGGAACAAGAAGGTCTGCAGAGACATGTGGCTTAATTAAAAATTGCTCCTTTTTCCTAGATTGCTTTTGGCAGTTTCCACATGCAAAGGAAGAGACTGTTAAACTAAAAAAAAAAAAAATGCTGCACCATATCTACACTGAAAGAATCTGCACAAACTTGAGGTGGCTGAGCATCCCATTTCAAAGGCAGAAATAGGTTAATAGGTTGCCTCCACAAACATGCCTGTGCTAGATGGGATTTGGCAGTTTTGGGGCACCCTTTACAGGTTTGAGGCCAGCATGTTTGCCCATGCTGGATAGAACTCGCTGCTGTTGGTGTCTGTCTGCCATGCTTTGGCTGCCAGTCTTTGCAGGACCACATGTGACAGGTGAGAGTGTTTGCTCCTCCAGCATGAGTTCCCTGGGTGCTTCACTGCTCTGGGGTTCCATCACACAGATGTGCCTTCCTTGTGGGCTTCCCATTGTGAAGGATTCGCACACTGCAGGATGAACCTTTCCCAGACTGACCTGAAAACCTCATGGGGCTCTACAAGAGATGGCAAACAGGCTACAGCTGGAGCTCCTCCCCAAGAAAATGGCAAAGAACACCCCACCCCAATGTTTCAAGGCAGTACTGGAAGCCTAAATACACTGATTTTAAAAGAAAATCCTGGGAAATCTTGCAGTGTTGCCAAGGATCTAGCTGAGAAATGTCTCTCCAGTGGAGACCAGCTCCTAATAATGACAGCACACTTGCATCTGACAGCCATACCCACTACTCTAAAAGACCTCTGCTTATTCCAAATGGTGACAGGCTGCATTAGGGATCAAAGGGAAGCCAGGGCCATCAGGGCTCCCAGATAAGCAACTGCCCTCAGGAAAAGTGGAACAGCAGCACATGGAAAATTTTCCTACTGGAGAGGGTGCAAGCAATGCTTGTCTAAACAGACAAGGACAAGGAAAAGGGATAAAGCAAGACTTTAAGGAAGCTTAAAAGTGAGTAGGAAAAGGGGAGAGTGGTGACGGAGAAAGCAGCTGCACACAATTTTCCATAGAATATCTTCTGCTCCACAGCACCTAGGAGCCCAGACAGAATCCTCCATTTCTGACAGACAACACAGTATGACAGTGCATGAGATTTATAGAAGAAATTGTCACAGTAAAAAGAGTCAGTGCTGCTCTGACCAAGGGCAAGACAAGACCAGAAAACAGAGGCAAGTTTCACAGCTGAGGCACCCAGTTCAGGGATTCTTGGATGATGTCTGAAGGAGAAGCCAGTGTATGTCCTTCTGTCTTTCCTTACTTTCCTGACTCTTTCAGCATAGGCCAGTTTGCTCTCACTCCCATGCTCTCCCCAGGGGATATTAAGCAGGTCTTGGACAAGCTCCAAAAAACCAAAATCTCAGGCTAACATCACCAGCCAAGTGGAGAGCTGGAGTTTCCACATCTGCCCAAGGTCAGGATAGGGGTTTCTGCCAGCACATCCCACCTCTTTTCACCAGCAGGGAGTCTCATTCACTTTAACACCCCAAGGGCAGGAACAAAATCCCATAAATACTTTCCTCTGATAAGTCTGACAGATAAGACTTACACAAGCACCACTTCAAGAAACTGGGATTATCTCCACTCCAACCTCTCACTGGAACCAAGATGACCACAAGAATTGGGCCAGAGCAGCCTCAGCTCTGGAGGGAGTCATGATGGAGGGAGCCGTCCCAGATGAGGAGAAATTCTCCTTCCAAATTACCTAAATTACCTTTTAAGCAAATAGTCTGTCTCATCTGTGTTTGTCTCCTGGACTGATTTCCTACATTAATACCCTTCCAGAGAATCTCTCTGCTGCTTGGCAGTCTTTGCTTTCCTTACTTTCCTAATTCAGGGCTTGTCTGTTCCCAGTTTCTCCAGACACAGTGTCCCAGTAGTCCCAGAGGATTTGCATCAGGCACTAACCCTGTTCTGTCTCATACTATCCCTCTTCCTCAGTCACTTTCAGTCTCCAAACAATTCTCCTTCTCCTACAGACATTATCACTAACACAAAATCAAGAGTGGAACATATTCCCAGTTATAAAAAAAACTTCCTTAAAAATCAAATTGCTTGACTGGAATAAAAGGATCAAGACAGATTTAAGAAAAAGGGCAGAGTTTCAAATTTATTTTTAGGAAAAGGAAACACAGGATTTGGATTGTTCAGCATAAGGGTGAATTATTTATAGCTAGGCAGGCCCAGAATTTCTGATTTCTGTGTATTTATCTATCACAAAATAGGAAAGGTGATGGAGTACTGGGACCTGGCATGATGTAAACAGAATGGGATAAGAGGTGAATGCTGTCCTGGAATCAGCAGTAGCAGGTACAGTGCTGTGTTTTGGATTTAGGATGAGAAAAATGCTGGTAACACCCTGATGTTTTAGTTGTTGCTAAGTGGTACCTACCCTGGGTCAAGGATTTTTCAGCGTTCCCTGCTCTGCCACTGAGGAGCTGAACCAGAAGCCATAAGCTGGCACAGTTGGGACATTCCAAAGGGATATTCCTCACCATGCCCAGTACATAAACTGGGGGAGTTGGTTGGGAACTGCTGATCACTGCTCAGGGGTGGTTTGGGCATCAGCCAGTGAGAGCTGAGCAATTGTCTTGTGCATCACTTGCTTCTCCTGGGGTTTGTTCCTCTCTCTCTTCCCCTCCTTTTCATTATGATTATTATTATTGTTACTACTACCACTGGCACTGCATTTTATCTTGTTTCAGTTATTGAACTGTTCTTATCTCAGCCCACAGGGTTTGTCTTTTTTTTTTTTTTCCCAATTCTCCTCCCCACCTGGGGCAGGGGTGGGGAGTTTTGGTGGGGGAGTGAGTGAGTGAGTGAGTAAGTGAGTGGTTAGATGGTGCTGAGCTGCTATCAGGGGTGAAATAGTGACATAAACACAGTGAGAATTAAGGCCATATTCTCTCAAAGGACATCTCTGGAGCCTGCTGGAAAAGGACTGAGAATACATTGTAATATTTAAAGGTTTGCCACGTGCCTTATTTTGCCCAAATATCCCACATGTTTTTTTGTCTGTCAAGGAAAAGATCAAAGCCATTGTCTTGCTCTGAGACACAAGGAGACTAAATATATTTCACCTGCTCCAGGTTCCCTGGCCTTTTAGTGGCCACTGGCTGTGATACATGACATTAACAGCAGTGAGCTCTACATTAGGCCCCCATGAGCCTTTAACAACTACCTCCTCCAGCAGAGATAGGACCAAAAGCACTGCTCAGTAAAAGGGTGGGGAGAGGAAAAAATAAGGCACAACAGAAACAGAAGAACAGGCTAGCATAGAACAGGACAGAATAGAATAGAATAGAAAATTGCAGTAGAAGGGATCTACAATGATGTCCTGGTTTTGGTTGGGATAGAACTGTATCTCAGTAGCTGGTGCTGAGCTGTGTTTTGGATTCAGTGTAAGAATAAAGTTGATAACACACTGATGTTTTGGGTTTTGCTAAATCATGTTTAGCCTGGGTCAAGGACTTTTTTTTTGGCATCTCATGCTCTGCCAGTGAGGACGTACACAAAAGAAAAGCTGGGAGGGAACATAACCTGGAAAAATGACCCAAACTGGCCAGAGGGATATTCTACACCTGAGAACATCATGCCCAGTATATAAACTAGGGGAGTCACCCAGAAGGGGCCAGTTTGGGTTCAAGGATGGGGTCTGTCATGGACAGCCTATGGGGACCCATTGTACTGAGCATCACATTTGTTCATCATCATCATCATCATCATCATCATCATCATCATCATCATCATCATGTATTATGATATTTTGATTAGTCTTAAATTATTAAACTGTTCTTATCCCAGCCCACAAGTTTTACTTCTGATTCTTGTCATCCACTAGACAGATGACCTTATTTTAGAAGGACAAGTATACACTACCAAATACGTATTTCACTGTGTATGTTGCCCTTTCAATGAAGGAACAACAGCAATTAAAAACAAAACAACCAAACAAAAAGACCAACCTCACCCTCTACAGCAGTACATTCACCCTTCTAAAAGTTATTCTTTCTTTTGGTACCAAAGATAAACACAATACGGATCTGAAAGAAAAATATTTCTTCTTTCCTCTGAGGAAACAAGCAGAGCTAGAAGTTCTCCCTTTCTCCCAGCAAAACTCTCACATTTTTGGTTTTAGTTTGGTTTGGGGTTTTGGTGTTTTGTTGTTGTTGTTTTGTTGGGGGTTTTTAAGTTTTTTTTTTTACGTATTCATTTCTGGGTTAAAAGAAATTGTGGAAAATCAATAGCTAAAATAAAACTCCAGTAATATGGTCTCCTGTAGATGCACTAGTTTCAACTCTCCTCTTAAATGCAATTTCTCTTAAGAGGGCTGTAGTACCACACAGCAGAAAAAAGATTACCAAGGTGGTGAATTGCAGCATTTCTCAGAAGAAAATACTGAGCTTTCATAGTAAAGACGAATAACAGCAGAAAGTGGCAAAATACTGCATTGCACTGTCCTAGTTAATACCAGAACTGACACATCAATAGGGTGATAAAAGTGTGTTTTCACATCATTCTGCAGCTGCTCAGGATTTTAGGTAGCTTAATATTTTCACACAGACTGTGCCAAGAGTTCAGTTGGTCTCTCCAGCGATGAACTGTGTAATTACCCTAATTTACAATTGCCACTAATTTGTTTGGTGAGGTTTCTCTAAAAGCTTTTGCATTCTGTAGCCCATAATAAGATGGGTTATTTGCAATGCTAAAATGTCCACGAGGAGGAGAGAAGAGTTGTATCCAGCTGAGGAAGTGTGAAAGATCTCATCTCAACCAAGAACTGAGTGGCAAAGACTTAGGAGCCAAATTTAACCAGGCTGGGGGAACACAGAGCTCCATTGTGCTGAGCACTACCCAGACCAGAGAAACAGTTCCAAACACAGAGAGAATTTAGAGCCTGTGAGATCGTAGGGGTGTCCTGCATGTTTCTTTCTATTTGGGAAACCTAAGAAGCAGCAACACATGGCAGAACAAGCTGTACTAAAGCTGATATGTATCCTATGGATGGTCATCAGCCACCATCAGCTGATGGGCTGTCAGTTCCCTGAACCATACACCCCAGTTCTCTGAAATGCATTAACTGCCTGCTCACGTGGTGTGTTTGGCTTGTAACTCCACCCTACCCCTCTCTGCCTTGGGCTCACATGTACATCTTTGTAATATTTGGGGTTAAAGCAGCCTGCAGACAGCATTTGATTCATACATTGTGTGTGATTCAGAGAGCCCAAGCAGCCTCAGAGAAATTGCTGAACCTCATCTCAAGTCTCTCAACACTCACTAAATGCTCCATTAGTACCTGGCATGGAGCAAAACACACAGATTCCTGCAAACTGTTGATTTCTTCTCAACAGGGGCAAGCAAAATAGCCATGGACCAAAGTCAATTTTTTTGGAAGAGGTGTACCAGACAGGTCTAGATGGATCTTCACCAACAGACTCAGACAGAAGTGCAACAGGGAGAGTAAAAGAGAAGCAGTTAAAGGACATGGAAAAGAAGAAACAGAAGTATTCTCCATACTGGATACCAAAGGAGCAACGAGAGCAGAATGACAAGCAGCAGGGCAGCAAGCAAGGAAACTAAGAGTTCTAAGGGCATCTTAGAAAATGATCTTGTTTTTTATCACACAAAGAGCAAAGAATTGAGGTACATGGGAGACAGCACCTGAAGAGAGAGCAGCACATGGGAAGTGCTCAGACAGTACCAAGGTACTTCCCTGCAGCAGCAGATTGCCAGAAGCTTTGGGATTTCTCTCTCCTTCACAACAAATGCTTTACAAAACATCACTCTTTTTGGTTTTTTCTGACTGGCAAGAGGTGTCATTCAATGTCTATATGAACTTTTAGGGAGATATCAGCTTCCTCTCCAAGCATTCCACCTCCAACAGATGAGCTAGGGAGCAGGCTAACCCAAGAGAATTGGTAAGCAACGGGTAACTACTGTTACCCTCTGTGCATAAGGAAATAAGGGAAAACCTTATGGCTGCACTGCCACTGTGTGAAATCAGAAAGTGTCCTGCACCCCTGACAGCACAATCTTAGCCCTATTTTGAGAACAACACCTCACTCCTAAGCACTGCATGTAATTCTCTCTATCAAAGGTGCAGACTGGTCGGAGGAGTCAGCCTGAGGTCCCTGCTTTATGCACCAATGTAAATTTAGTTCTCCAAAGAAATAGTTTCAAGCCAAAGAAGGGTCACCAGGAAATCATCCAGAGTGAGAAGCTCACACACATAAAAAATTGTCCTGCCTAACACAGCATGCCCTAGTCTCCCACCCCACCCCAAGAAAGAAAGAGCGGGAAAGCAACAATTACAACTTCCAAATTAGTTTCCAGTGCTCTGGTAGAAAACCACAGTCATTCAGGGCTGTTTTGTTTAAAAATCAGTCTAAGCATTATGGGCCTTATGCAAAAATAGCCTTAAAGCAAGCATAGAGTGATGATTACTTGGGGACAAATGCATTTGGAAACCCCAGTCAATAGTCATACACCACACCCACATACTCTGGCAGCAATAGGCCCCAAGTGATTGATGTCTTAGAGAGACATTTAATACTCCCCTCCCCTCAATTTCTCAAAATGGCATTTCATTTAATCCCCCAAAGCAAAAGGACCCTGTGCTGGGAGTGTGAATAATGAGCAGTGCTTTGGGGTTTGCAATTCAAATGGAGTATGTGTGTAACAGACCCCAAACAAGCACTTACACTCATCCCTGCAAGCTCTCAGGACTCAGACTGGTTCAAATCACCAGAGAAAATTCAAATATTTTTGACAGCTTTCCAGTAAGTTCCAGCATGTCCCATATCATGTACATTGCTCAGCAACCCCCATCATAATTGCAATTCTGATGGGCCTCACTATCTGGGGTTTTCAGTGCAGGAAGATGCACTCTCCTGGTTTGCTTTCCTTGTTACCTGCTGCAAAGTTTTGTGCCTCCAGGATGCACAGCAGCGCTGCAATGTGCACATTCACACCATAACAATCCCCTGGGCAGAAAGCAGGACAACAGCAGAAGGGTGAATCCTGCAGTTGAATACTTCCAGTGTGGCTGCAGCTCTTTGTTTGTTCCCTTTGTCTCCCAAGGAAGTGGCTGGAAGATTTTATTACTCTCTAGATTCAATTTTAAAAGATGGTTATTCATGGTAGATGCTAACAGGCCTATTTTAATATTGTTCATAAAAGCAGAGATGAATCTTTCATGAAAATATTAGAAGGAAAGTACTATAAGGGAAGAGTCTAATGCTAATTAATACTAAAGCTTTTTTCCTTGCAAACAAAACTTGAAGAACAAGTCTCATTTATGTACATGATTTCATTTCAACACCAACCAGGAGATCATCAAGTTTGCCCTTTTCTATAACCAACCCCAGGTCGTCACCCAACTCTGCCTGTGCTAAAATAACTTGCCAGAAGGAAGCTATACAGCTGTAATAATTTAAAGGCATCAAGAGCTGATGGAGCTTGGAGGAGGCTTTCCTACAGCACTTACTCAGTACAGAAGATGTGTGTTCAGCACCCAATCTGAATTTGCATAGCTTTGATGTTAGTCTTGCCTACTAATTTGAGGTATCATAATTTCTCTGCATTTTCTCCCTATAATATATATCCAATATAATAACCAAATTTTAACAGTGTTTGGTCAGAAAAAGAGCTGACTTACTCAGCTCTTGATATTTCTTCATAAAACACCCAAGACATCACCAAATCAGAACCCAAATGCTGATGTAGTCCATATACTCTGAGACGAGAGGCTAAGATTGAAGTTCCTAGAAGCTGTCCAGAAGATTTTAGACACAGGTCTTGTTAAAGCAGGAGAGATATGTCTTTTCTCTCCCCAATCTTCTAATTTGGAGGATTGACAGATTCTCACAATCAATATTAATAGTCACAGAGTAGCTTGGGGTAACTCTCAACTAGCCTTCCTTCAAAGATAGTTTTGAAACAGATTTATTTAAAAAAACATCCAAAGGTCCATCTGTGACTTAAATTTTTAATTCAAAACCTGATCATGTTTTAGGCATGAATCATCCTTCTACCCTTCTGTGGCCAAAGGCTGGCAAAATCCTGGTGCATCCCACAACAACAAAGCAACAGAAGTGACCAGGGTTTGCACAGCTCCTGCATAATTTTGCATTTCCAGCCACAAGCCTCCCACTTGCTGTGTGGCTTTTCATTCTGTGGTCACCCAGACACATCTCCATATGCTCCTCAGATCTCTCCTGCTGGGAAAGAGCCCCAGAAAAGAGGGGGCGGGGGTGTCTCTTCTCTGGAGCTTGTAGTGACCCTGTGGCCATTTAAACCATGTGGACCCAAGCTCTGTCTCACTGCGGATAATCAGTGCCTGGCAGATTCTCACAGACACCCCTTTCCAGCCTGCTCACACATGTGTTGTTTCACCTTTGCCCTAGCAGAGCTTCACCAATTTTGACAGGTGCCAAACCACCTCTTCAGATCCTTCTCCTGGGGAATGCTCCCCAGCACCAGTTCCCTTTTAGCAGAATTTGGATGTGCTGTGAAACAAGGACAGCCACAACAAGACTGAGAGCACAGGGTCACTCTGCTGCAGGTCCCACTTTCTGTTGTGTTTGTATCATCTCTGGTGGCACTGGACATGTGAAGAGAGGACAAGTCCCACAAGACAGAGGCTGACTACACTCTTCCACATAGGACTAGAAGGTACTTGGACAATGAACAGGAAAGGTGCACGTTTTTATAGGGAATTCTCCTCCCAGTTCTGGTTCCTTAACAGGCCAGTTTGCCAGTTAATGGAATTTCTCCCAGCATGTTTGTACTCTTGAACTTCTTCCTTTTTACTTTTCCCCACTGCAATACTCACAAATTCTCTCTACTTTTAACAAGACATTTGCTGCTAATCTCTCCTATCAGCTTGCCTTGATGCTTATTTGGGTTAACTGCAAGCTGAGGCACCGAACTTCTGAGTCAGTCAGGACTGTTCCTTTGACCAACAATTTTCCCAGTGTTTGTAGGAAATTCAATAACTCTGGGAACACTGCTCATTCAGTAGATTGATCAAGTTTATCAGCCAGGGTCAGGAATTACTGGAAGTGGAAGAAAAGTCAGACAGAGGTAATGATCATGCCAGCCTCATTCCAATAGGAAACTACACTACTGCTAAAGCTGGGGAGCTCTGCTAATTAATGTTATCCCATTAAACCTCGAAGTCCCTCTGCACCACTGCAGGAGAATACAAAGCTTGCTTCTAGCAAAGTGCTGGCAGGGGTACCCTGGGTGCCTGATTCAGCAGTCCTGCTGCAGAGAGCCAGCTCCAGCAGGCTCAGTGCATTTATTCAGACTGGGAGAGCATTGAAGGACTCGCTCACACCTCTCCTCACCATCAATCTCATCACCCTGCCAAGCACGCTCCAAGTGACAGCTGTGCAGGCATGACACGAACACAAGAACTGCTGTGTCATACTCAGCTTCCAGAGGCAGATCTAAAACATGGAAAAAAAACCAAGGTGGAGCTGTAGAGAAGTTACCAAGCACCCTCTCCAACAGGTCTGGCTTGGGCTGCCTGTTGAGAGGACAACACTCCATGACAGACACACACCCCTGGCTATTGGGGTGACCCTGCCCCACTGCTCTGCTCTGGTGAGACCCCACCTGGAATGCTGCATCCAGCTCTGGAGGCCCCAGCATAAAAAAAGGCACAGACCTGCTCAAGTGGGTCCAGGGGAAGCTTTAGAAACCTACATGTACAATCTACTGTGGTGAATAATAGCAATGCAATTAAAATGAAAATCTAGTCATTCCTTCATCAGAAGCTTCAGGCCATCTTTCAGAGTATTCTTGGTTTTTGTTAAATTGCACTTTCATATTTCATAAGAAGTTTATTTACCCATTTTACTGTCACAGTGTGACAGGACATTTGGGTCCTGGCTGAAAACATCATTTTTCATCTTCAACTCTTTCATGCAATTGCAGCACATTTGAGAAAGGCCCAAGCCTCACTAACTCTTACACACAAATTCAATAGCATCCATTTCTGCTTCTGCTTCATTATTTACAGAATTACATTGGAAACCCCACTATTTCCACTTTCATAACCCTTCCAGTTTGCAAAACATTTTCCATCCCATCCAAAAAATTGTGAGATTGTTAGAGCAGTAGCCTAATTTCCTAATTCAGCAAAGGACAAGATTTGATCTACTTCCAGCACTTGATCTCGCAATAAGTGTTATGTTTTTATTAATCAAGGATATATTTTTAAAACATTAAATTCTTAGTATTCCTTATCACCATGGTGCCCAGTGGCTGGAATAGGTGTTATGTGTTCTGCTACATGCTAGGCTCACACAGTGCACTGCAAAGCACCAAAATTCTCCTTGAGAAATGATCTAGATCCTGGAAGACAGCCCAGAAGGATAGTTTTGTATGAAGAATATATAACTGCCTAACACTAGCACCTTTGGGGTTTTTTAAAACTCTGCTCACACTAAATCATTCCGGAAACAGAACGTGCAACTGCTCCACTTGCCAAAAAACTGACTCAAGAAAGGAGCAGCCAGAACTGGAAACCAGCTTACAACACAGATTATGTACCATGTTCTGATCAGAAGTACCACACCACAACACCAAATCCTTCCCAGGCTAAACACCTGCACAGAAGTCAGCAGAGAGCTGAGACAGGGACAAGCATTCCTCAGAGAAGAAATCTTGGCTGCTCCTAAATTTCACAACATGATTTGGAAGCCTGTAACTGAACACCTGGACCTAGCCCAAGTTGTCTTCTTCTCCCTGCTCTGCTACCACCAAAAATATTCATATTTGTTTTCTAAAACCTGAAGGAATGCCCCTGTGGAAGGGACCCTCACTGTAGGACAACTGTAGGCCATGGGAAGAACTCCTGCTGGAGAAATTGGTGGAGGACTGTCTCCCATGGGAGTGACCCCACACTGGAGCAGGGGAAGGACACCTCTCCCTGAGGAGGAAGCAGTGGCAGAAACATTTGATGAACTGACTGTTCATTCCCCATCTTCCTGTGCTGCTGGCAGGGAGGAGGCAGAGAATCAGAAATTAAGTTAAGCCTGGGAAGGAGGGAGGGTTGGGAGGATGATATTTTTAGGATTTGTTTTACTTCTCATTATCTGACTCTGATTTTGATTGGTGGTAAATTAAACTAATTTCCCCAAGTTGAGACTGTTTTGCCCATGACAGTAACTGGTGAATTATCTCTCCCTGCCCTTATCTCAACTCATGAGCCTTTCATTGTATTTTCTCTCCCCTGTTCAGCTGAGGAAGGGAGGGATAGAGTGGCTTTGGTGGGCACATGGCATACAGCCCATATCAAACCACCCCAATCAGATAAGAGTCATACAAAGATCCACAGTCAAAATTGCTCCAAATGACCTGACTTCTTGAGAGCTCTGTGGGTTGTTTTCCACAGAACTGATGAGTTGGCAATGAAGGTTATAGGCAGGAGGGGGTTTTAGTCTCAGGCCTCCAACAGGATAAATCAGAAGAAGGAAGAAACTAACAAACTGTGCTGAATCAGCTCTGCCTGGGTAGAAGGTAATTCTTGCAGGGGAAAAGCAGATGCCTGCTTTCCCAGCCCTAAAATGACATGATCTTCTCACCACCAGTCACAGCTAAAGAAGTCCTGATGATTAAAACTGCTTGCTTTCCTCCTCCCACCCCCTCCCTATCCCCATTAAGGGCTAGGCACTGTTACTGCTCACACTTACTTATCAATAATTAGGATAAAGTGCATAAAGGCACCCACCATATCACAGAGCTACATAATTTGTCAGCAGGGCAATGAACAAATTAAATCAGGCTGAAACATCCTTCAATTAACATCAAAACATTTGCAGCTTTCCGTGCTCAAACACGACTTGTGCTTTTAAAAGTCTCTTAGGACACTAAAAATCGCTGTCCCCCTTTTCCTGCAGAGCTAATTCTGCCAGTGTGAGCTTTCTGAAGAGGGAACTAACAGGACAAACTCATTAGTCCAGCTGAACAGCCAGAGCTCCCCATGCACCACTGCCCTGCTTTGCCTGCAGCCTGCCCTGGCTGCTCCTGTGCTCATTCCAGAGGGGCAGGGCTGCTCTGCACAGCCTTTGCCTCCATCCACACATTTTGTGCTGCACCTTGGCCATTCCTGAACCTGTTTACTGAGTGCTTCTCAAGAATCGTGTTCTCAGTAAAGCGTGAACCTCTGCCAGCAAACATCTGGGCACCAGATGAATCTCAGCAATGTGAGGGAAAAAAAACAACCCCAAAACCAAGCCAAGAAAAATAAAACAACAACAAAACAAGGAGTGTGGGGAGTGTCAGGTTTTGGCTTTTCTGCCTGTAGAAGCAGCTGGTTAGCCACACTCTTTGGAGGGTCCCTTCTGGGTAATTTGCAGTTTCCTAGATGTCCCAAAGCCCAGCCACTGGCCTGTCCTTCCCACAGCTCTACGCTGCTCTGCTCCCCAGAGGTCAGGGCAAGGGCTGTCCCAGGTCCTGCTGGCAGAAAGCCCTGCAGCTCTCTGGGACACCCAGGCACTGCCAAGGGACAGGACTTTCCATCTTTCTCTGTGCTGCCAATATAACAGGACCAGTTGTTCACCCATCCTCCCTTGTCACTGTGATATATTTTATGAAAAATCCCTTCACCAGGATTTTTCTCCTGAGAAGCTGAGAAGCCTCAGAAAAGAAATGTAAACAGTAATTATCTGATTGCTTGGAATGTAGTTTGGAGATTGCTTACCAACAGGCGCATCTTTGATTGGTTCCATGTGAGTTGTTTTTACTTAATGACCAATCCCAGTCCAGCTGTGTCGGACTCTCTGGTCAGTCACAGGTTTTTATTATTCATTCCTTTCTAGCTTTCTGATGTCTTCTTTCTCTTTCTTTAGTATAATTTTAATATATCATATTGATATGATATGATATGATATGATATGATATGATATGATATATAATATAATATAACATAACATAACATAACATAACATAACATAACATAACATAACATAATATAATATAATATAATATAATATAATATAATATCAGCCTTCTGAAAACTTGGAGTCAATTCTCATTTCTCACCTCATCCTAGGGACCCTCACAGTACCACCACAAAAATTGGTGACCACACTTCCCTTTTCCCCAAAATGAAAAAAAAGTGTTGAGACTGAAGAATTCCATCAGTGGACTTCAGGGAGGGGAAAAAAAGAATTCTAGATCTTCTCAAGGACTTGTCCCAAAGCAAGGAACGTGTCCAAATTTACTTTTATTTATGCCCATCTGGGGCAGCCAGAGAAGAGACATTTTAGTCAGGCCTGGCTGGCTGGGCAATACACAACAAGTTTTTGGAAACTGTGGATCTGAGTTTCCTCACCAGCCCAAGGTAACAAAGCTGTCACACACATGGGAGTGCATTGTTGACAGCACTGTCTCTACAGTGTGATCAGGCTCATGAAAGATCTTCCAGCTTGTTTCTAGTCAGCTACATGTAGATTTAACAGGTGTCTAGGTTCTGCCTTCCTACAAATTATAGCACACATCAGAGGGTGCAAAATCAGGCAAAGCCTGCAATGTTTCAGTGTTAGGCTTCATGCCACTATATTTCAAGCTGTGGCAGAATTGCCTTCCCTCAGCATCCTCTTTCTGGCTCTAAACTAATAATATCTTGGTCATTCCTGCAAACCCATGAAGCAGGGAGCATCAAAGCAAGTCCTCAATGGGAGCATTTCTGGAAAAACGGGGATAATTAAGTCATTAATTCTACCTTGAGTGGCATATTCCACACTAGCCCAAGTGGGACACTTCCAATTTAAACATGTCTGACTCCTTAACCTTTAAAACATTTACAGAAACACAGGACACACTGACTAATTCTGACCACTTTCCTTAACTGGTCTGCAGTATTTTACATGTAATCAACAACCTATCTTTAAAATCCTAATATAATATAATATAATATAATATAATATAATATAATATAATATAATATAATATAATATAATATAATATAATATAATATAATATAATATAATATAATATAATATAATATAATATCAGCCTTCTGAAAACTTGGAGTCAATTCTCATTTCTCACCTCATCCTAGGGACCCTCACAGTACCACCACAAAAATTGGTGACCACACTTCCCTTAAAATCCTTACAGAACCCCTGGAGACTTTCTGAAGATCTGTCTATAACAATTTTACTTAAAGAAATCTACACATTAGCATTCAATGCACATTGCTATATTTAGTTTTCAGGAAATATGACATTCATTTCACAGGAAGATTGGTAAAAAATATAACAGTGACCTATTTCTTTATGATAAATGTGTTGCCAAGGTATTTCCATTGGTTTTTCTCTGCACAATATCTTTCTAAAGCACTGTAGGAGTAAATTTAGGATCCAAACCGAGAAAAAAAAGTTTCTCTAACAAACCTGAGTTTGGTCAATCAGTCATTATGAAATAACATAAGGAAAATAAAGTACCCCCACAATCTGTCCTCCTGTGTTGTCCAAAAAATCAGATTAATTACCTGGTGTGCAATAAGCCAATAATTACACACTTGAGAGAGACACAGATTATTTATTTCAGAGTTGTGCAGGCCTGGATGCTCTGTGGTATTCCACAAATCAAGCACACTTTGCTATCAAAACTTTTTATTATTTATACATTTTAGCAAACAAAGGGGTTAGGCTACAAGTTACACAGTTCTCTTGTTAATTAGTGTTCTATCTTTGGTTAATGACTTCTCATGCTAATTAGTCCCCATGTTCAGGCGTTTTGTTCTTCTGAGCTGGGTTTCTCAGGTCAGTGGTCTGTGAGCTGGTGGTTGGGATCTGCCCCTGCAAGAATTACCTCCTACCCAGGCAGAGCTGATTCAGCACAGTTGCTTTATTGGTTTCTGCCTTATCTTGGGAGTTCTGCTCTATGTCCTTGGGGCCCATAAATTCTGCATTCTTTGTATCCACTGTCAGTGGTACCTCCTTCTTCCCAAGCCTGGTTAACCTCCCCCTGGGTCTGAGACCACTGGAGCAAGTCCAGCCCTAAACCTTAACGAGGCAATCCTACCCACAAGTAATTTGTTTTTCTAACACATGAACATCTCTCAGAGCTTGTTAGCTGCTCTCTGTTTCACTGATTAAATCTTCTTGTTGATTAGGCTTGAAAGCATGCAAAGATCAAACATCAAAGAATATCCTTTCTTAAAAAAATTCAGTGGCTCTATCAAAAAGGTTTACCTACAGCCTGTCTCCAAATCTGAATATATGAAAAAAGGTGAAATTGTTGCAGCTACTCCATGTAATTTTTGTTTAAATCCCATCCACTGTTTCAAACATTGAAATTCAGCCTATCTTAATTTTAGTGATTAATTGAATGTGCTACAAGATAACAGATACAGCCTCATTAGTACTGTTTACAGTGCCCATCCATAACATGACAGAAGGGAGCTAAGAAATAATTTAATCCCATGTAAATGAGCAAAAATAACCACATCTGAAAGTTCAGCAGAAAATTCTGACCCGTGAAGCAAGCTTGTTTGGAAATCACCATAACAGAAGGTGACCATTTGACAAATTGCATAAGGTTCAGTTTTCTTAATAGACAATATTATTCCAACAGCTTTGCTTCTCCCCAGCTGGGTTACACAAACAGCTTCCCTCATCTTCTCTATCTGGGGCAGTGGTTTTCCATCCAATCCCAAGGATCCATGGGCTTCTGAGGGATTGCAAGTGGTAGCTAATAAAGCACCTGCAAAGTGTATACATGATTCCCAATATTCCTGAGTGGTCTGGCCCTCTTCTAAGACACTAAGACTTTATTATTCAAGTAATTTGGATTGTTTGAAAAACCACCTATCTAAAGGGCAAACTATTAGGAGCAATGACTATAGCTTACACTGAAAATGTACCACTCTGCATTTTACTGACTGTAAAGCAACAGAACAGAAGCAAACATGAATAATGTTGCTGGACTGGCAAGGTCTGGTTGGAAATCATACATATAGTTTTCTTTGCTGATTTCCATTTTAAATAAACAGTCCCACATTCAGATGCCCATTCCAAGTCCAGCATTTATCAGTTGACCAGCCCAAGTAAGCAACAATTGCCACCCTTTCCCACAGAACTTTTAGGCTGACAGCATCCTTCCATTCCCCAGAAAGTCAGGGTGGGAATAGCTGTCTGTTGATATTACCTGGATTGTCAAAACAGCATCAAAGCAAGAAAAGGTGAGGTGGGGGTCAGATGCTGTGGCTTCCTTGACTGTCCAGAGGGGCTGGATTCCAGCAAACCACTCCATCTTGGAACAACTGGTCCCAGTGCCAGCAGAGCCAGACCAGCCTGAGCATGAGCCTTACTAAGCCACTGATTCCAGAGCTTATTTCAACTGTTCACCTATTCTCAGTTGCCTGAAGGCTGCATCCTCACCTTCAACTCATGAGACTCTCATATATAACTCCTCGCTTTAAAGCACCTCATTAAGTCCTGGATCTCCTTTTAACTACACTCCTGTAAATCAACAGGCTCTCTACTGCAGTCAATAAACCACATGAGCAGGGGTTAGTTCTTAGCATCTGGCTCAAATCCACCTCTATTTTGGCTAATTGATACCTCTAAGTGAATAACTGTGTAGAAATGACCTTTGGTGGGAAGAGACTTAAATCTCAGAAAAGTCTTCCTGATTTTACTCACCCAGGCTGCTGCCTTCCCAGAAAAGCCAGTCTCTTGTTCCCAGCATAACTAAGAGCAGAGGTATCTTTCAACAGCACTATTTTCTGGTTCCCTCTTTTCTACCAAAGCCTCTTGGCTGCCAAAAAAAAAAAGGCTGGATGAAGTTAAACAGATTTTGTCTTTGAACAAATCTTAGCAAGCATCAGGCCTGAAACTCAGCAGCATCTTAGAGATGACCTTGAAAGGAAATAGTTTTGCTTTGCCCAGCTTTGAGCAGAAGCAATTAAAGCTGCCTACACACACTGCACAAAAGCTTGTTAGCAGGCACAACAGAGCTGAGCCCCTCAAATGCCATGGCTTTGGCTTGCTGCAGACATCCACCAACACCACAGCACTGCACTAACACGTGAGAGCCTGCAGCATGTGCATTGTCAGGGCAGGTGACTGGAAAGTTTCTTTAGGCCTTAGACCCTGTGATTGAGAAAAGCTTCTTCCAAAAAGCAGGCAGGCATAAATCAAGGGGCAGCTTTCTGACTCAGCAAAGACAGCATCACCTTAAGTGACGCTGATAAACGAGGCTGTGAGGTTTGCTTTGCTACGCTACCTTCTGTTTAGCTTCCTCTGAAATTTAAATGCATAAAATAACATTAATATAAAGAGGAAGCCAAGTGTGAAATGAAACAATTCAGATGCTGTGCTTCATCACAGAGTTGTTGATATAAAGTGGAGAATAACAGAATATTCCAAGTTGGAAGGGTCCCACAAGGATCATTGAGTCCAACCCTGTGAATGCCTGCACAGGGATCAAACCTGTGACCTTGGTGTTGTTAGCACCATGCTCTGACCAGCTGAGTCTAAAAAGTCATATGAATTGGGGAATAAGTAGGTGTGATTTATTTATAGATCAGTTTGTTCTGAGCCACACCACCTCCCCTGCAGAGAACAATTTACTTGTATTAATTGTCATGAAACACTTGGGAAAACTTTTGCGCTGAAAGTACAGCCCAGACCCTGATCTCAGCAGAGCTGGGTGATGGCCACTGGTGTCCACCTTTGCTATCCCTCAGCTGGGAGCCACCTGGAAACAGCCAGACCCCAGTGCCTAGGGAGGGCTCAGTGGGATTCCATTCTGGTTCCTGGCAGCTTCCTGGGGTCACTCTGCAGGATCACAGAAGAAAATAAGTGACTCTGTTCAACTCTGGGGTTCAGTGGAAGAGAAGGAAGAGATGGACTCATGACTGAAATACAAGGAAAGCATTCATTAGCACTACTGTTAATAAATGCTGGAATTCTTTGTAGGTTTGAGATAAGCAGGTGAATAACCATGTCTCATTTTAAAACCACTATGTCTTAATGAAAGTACCAAAGAGTATATGAAAGATTTTATACAAAATAATTAACTTTAGGGACATGAACTAAGTTGTGAGTTGTGCTGTAAAAGGGCCTTGGCTTTTGAGTTGGAGAGATACAAATTTGGGGAAGCACATACAAAAAAGGAAAACAAAAATCTGTATTGAAAAGAAGGAAATAAACTCAACTCAGAAAGCTTAAATGTAATTTACTTAAAGTAAAAGTAAAGATTACACAAAGATTTAGAGAAAAAAAGTTTTCAAAATATACATGGACTTCTGATAATATCCCCAACATCTTCTAGTAGCAGCAAGCTGGGATCTCTGCCCAAATTCTCTCTTTATTCCTTCTTTCTTCCATCCTCCTGACTCTTCTCTGGTAGCAGTAATGCCTGGCCATGACATCTTACCTTTGTGAAAGCAAAAATTCAACCCTACTTGCCTTATTGTGATAGAATCTCAGAATCCCAGGATGGGTCAGGCTGGAAGGGACCACTGTGGGTCATCTGCTCCAACCTCCCTGCTCAAGCAGGGCCATCCCAGAGCACAGGGCACAGGATGGTGTCCAGGTGGTTCTTGGCTATCCCCAGTGAGGGAGACTCCACAGCCTCTGGGCAATCTGTCCCAGTGCTCGGGCACTGCACAGGGAAGCTCTTCCTCATGTTCAGGTGGAACTTCCTGAGCCTCAGTTCCTGCCCCATTGTCCCACTGCCTCTGGACAGAGCCTGGTCCATGCTCTGGCCCCTCCCTGCAGGCACTGACAGACATGGATGAGGTTCCTCCCAGTGTCTCTTCTCCAGGCTGAGCAGCCCCAGCTCCCCCAGCCTCTCCTCAGAACTGAGGTGCTCCAGTCCCTTCATCATCTCTGTCCCCCTCTGCTGGACCCTCTCCAGGAGCTCCAGGTCTCTCTTGTCCTGAGGATGCCAGAACTGGAGCCAGCACTCCAGACTGGCCTCCCCAGGGCTGAGCAGAGGGGCAGGACCACCTCCCTGCCCTGCTGCCAATGCAGTTCCTGATGCAGCCCAGGGTCCCCTTGGCCTTCTTGTCCCCAGGGCAGGGCTGGCCCATGGACAGCTCCTTGTCCAGCAGCACCCCCAGGTCCTTCTGTGCAGAGCTGCTGCCCAGCAGGTCACCCCAGCCTGTGCTGGTGCCTGGGGCTGTTCCTGCCCAGCTGCAGGACCCTGCACTGGCCCCTGTGGAATTCCAGGAGGTTCCTCCCTGCCCATCTCTCCAGGCTGTCCAGGTCCCTCTGAAGGGCTCAGAGCCCTCTGGGGTATCAGCCACTGCTCCTGGCTTCCTCACACCAGTGAACTTGCTGAGCAGGCATCTTCTCCTTCATCCAAGTCATTGATGAATAAGTTAAACATTTCTGGGCCCAGTGTAGAACCCTGGGGGACACGATTAATGACAACTGGCCCCTGGGCCACTGGTCACAACCCCCCAGGATCTGCTGTTCAGCCAGTTCTCAATCCACCTTACCATCCACTCATCCAGACAGGAATTCCTGAGCTTGCCTGTGTAGGAGTGTCAAAAGCCCATCTGAAGGACAGAGAAACAATACCCACTGCTCTCCCCTCATCCATCCAGACAGGCCTTTCATTGTAGAAGGCAACCAGGTTGGTCAAGCCTAAGATAACTTTAGTGAATCCAAGCTGACTACTACTGATCACCTTCTTGTCCTCCTCTGTGTGGATAGAGATGGCCTCAAAATGAGATGCTCCATCACCTTTCCAGGGATTGGGGTGAGACTGACTAGCTGGTGATTCCCTGGGTACCCTTTCTTGCCCATTTTGAAGGCTGGGGTCACATTTGCTTCCTGCCAGTCCTCAGGCACCTCTCCTGATCACCACAACCTCTCAAAGATCCCATCAGGGCCCATGGATTTGTGGATGCCAAGTTTGCCTATATGATCTCTAACCCAGTCCTCCTTGGCCAAGGGGAAGTGGTCCTTCCACCAATCCTTTACCCTGGTCTCCTGGATCAGAGGAGGTCCCTGAAGGTTGATCCTGTCAGGGAAGACTGATGCAAAGAAGGTGGTCAGTAACTCTGCCTTCTCTGCATTCTATTTACCTCTTACTTTTTAATTCAACAGCCTGACTGCAGAGGAAAGTTACAGGCCCATTGCTGGAATTACATCAACTTGTAAGTTCAGTGGTGTCTATTTGGAGGGAGCAAGTAACTATTTTAAGACTGCTGGCATTCTCAGAAACAATTTCTGGAGAGAATTTCTATTTACATTAGTGTTACTACTCTGCATGATTACTTCCCACAAGAAATATGGACTGTTTAACAATAAACCAGTCACCATTTTTCCACCAAAGGAGAGCTATGCAGTCATTTGAGGCTGATTCCTTTGGACCCATTTATTATCTGGGTTCCTTGTTTTGTACCAGAGTTTCATTTTTCTTCCAGTTGAGATCTGTGTTCCTTCTTGGCACTTTTAATGATCCTTATAAAGTATTTTTGTACTGCATGAATTAAATCAGTTTTTAGAGCGAAGACATGGAAAAATCAACTGTGGCTGGTTTTGTCCAACAAAGGTTCACAACAGTCTCCAGCTGCCTCTTCTACAATTCAGAGCTTCTTGAGATGAGGGTTGGGTGGTGGGTTTTTTGTTGGCTGATCTACTTCTTCCTCCTCCAAACTCTTCTCTGTTCTGTGCCTGGTCTCTGGGTTCTCAGGACAGGGTTCTCTGGACAAATGAAGAAACCAGTGGAAAAAAACAAGGAACAGTGGTGGAACAGTGTTGAAAGAACACACAGCACTGTGGCTGGTGTTGTGGCTGTGCCAGGAGAGCCCTGGGACACAGAGCCCTGACTGACAGCACAGATCAAAGGGACAGTGACACTTGGGAGGCCATTGGCAGCATGCAGCCATCCTCCCTTGCATGTGCAAGCCAAGCAGGTTACAGTTTACAACTTGTAAAGTTACAAATTCGGGTATTCCTCTGTCCCCCTTTCATGTAAACACACTCCAAACTCCAGGCTAAGCAAATAAAACCCTCCTGAAAACAAGGAGAAAGATGGGAGAGCAGAAAAGCGAGCCCATCAGAGCAGTTCAGCAGGCTGCTTGTGATTATAAAATCCTGACAGTACAGGCAAGAGGCTCCTTGCTTTCATTCTGTGGCCTATCTTTAATTCCCCCTTACACAACACAATAGTCCAGCCCCAACGGAGAAAATTGCTGCACAGTGAACTCCCACAAACAATAAAATGCAGCTCAGTTCTGCTTATTCATCATATCCCCATGGCCTTGAGATATTTTAAAAGACGATGAAAACACCTGAGACCTTCAAGTCTGAAAAGCTCTATGCGCATAGGAATCACTTCTTTTTCAAGATGGGTTTTGTTCAAAATTAACAAAGTGTCTATTAGACATACTAAAAAGCGAGAGCAACAGATAAGTAGCAAAAAGCATTTCTTATCATCACAAAGTAGGTCACATCTAGAGTATTTTTCTTCCCAAACTGGAGGTGCTTCTGTTCTCCTCCCTTTCTTCTCCAGATCTTTCCCTAAATAAACTTCTTGAGAAAACAAAGATCTCCTCTTCCTTCTCTAAATGAGGGAAATACTTTTCCCAACTCACTCTTTCTCTGCAGTTTGTTTAAATCCTCTACTGATTGCCATGTATTTGACAAGAAAGACAGCATGCAGCAGCAGAGGTGATATAAATCATATTGCATGAGCCTGGAAAGAGCAACACCCATCACTGCTGCCAGGGAATTTCATGGCAATCCACTCCTGTCCATCCTCACCTTCAGCTCTGCCAACAGGGATCTCTGTGGCTGAAGAGGGATGCCCTTGAAGGGGGTGACATGAGTAAGGCTCTGGCAGAGAGGGTTTTATTCATGCATGTTTTGTCCTTTCTATAAACATAAAGATATGAATATGGCTTTGATTTTGAGCAAAGGCTGTTTGTGTTACATGGCATGTGGGAGCACCAGAAACACTGGGATGGCTCCTGGGGACTGCTGCAGGGAAGCAGCAATGGATAGTTTCTATCTGGGGACTGACAGCAATGGAAAAGCCTGTCATTTAGGAGGGTACGTTAATTTATCTCCACTGGATTTCTTCAGGGACCAATAATATTGATTTAGGACTTTGGTCTGACGGCAGCTGAAAGGTGCGAGCTGGGAAAATTTCCGTGCCTTGCCAACTGCTTCCCCTAATTACTGATACCTGCAATAGCAGCCTGGAGCTCTTGCTCCTTTTTCACCTTGAGTCTTAAAACAGGATGCTGCCAGGGACTGAGCCATCCCTCTTGGTGTCCTGCACCAGGACCTCACTCTAGCTCTTGACACGTTCTGAAAGTTTAATTGGAGCTGCTTTCAGTGTAGAACTGAATACAAACTTAGCATCTGGGTTTTGCACAGCCTAGAGTACAATGTAGATGTTCATTGGTGGGTTGTGGGGGAAACCACACAGAAACACACCAGAAAAAGAAAACCAGAACCAAAACCAAATCAAAACCAAATCCAAACCAAACCAAACCAAACCAACCAAACAAAAAACAACAAAAACCCCAACCCAACCCAACCCAAACCAAACCAAACCGAACCAAACCAATCAAAAAACCAAACCAAACCAAACAAACAAACAAAAAAAACCAGACAAAAATCCCCCCCCAAAAAAACCCAAAACATCAACAACAAAAAAACCCCAAAACAAAAACAACCCCAAACCCACCAAAATAAAATGCCTCGAACCTCGTATTTCTCCTTTGGGCACAGAGAACTTGTCCCATGGGTAGAAACAGCCAGAGACACTACCTTTCAACACATTAGGTTGAGTTATGTCTGTTTGTGCCATATACAACCACACAAATTCCCTCTCTCCTTGCAGTTAAAGGGGTTGATAGCTGTTCCCCTGCTCCTCTGAAACTTGTGGGCATTTTTAGTTCCCACCTGTGGAGAGACAGTGCTGCCTTGGCTCCCCTGAACGGCCAGTCCAGATATTAATTGGTCCATGCAGGGTGTCCCACTGGGAAGTCACCTGTGATAGAGGCTGAAATACAAAAGATGTCTTTCTTTTGTTCTTTTGAGTTGTTTTGTATATGAGAGCACAGCATCATCCTCTTATGTTCCATTTTAATGATTTCATTTGTCCTGTGAGATTCTTGCAGCAGGAGAACTGGACACAGCACACCAATTTTCTTTTACAAAATGAGTAATCAAAGTTCCTAAGTTTCATCCTTCGGCTTTGTAGGCAGAACTAAAGTACATGGAACAGACACAACCACGTTTTCTCTGCAGTGTTGCACCTTGCAAAGCACTTAGGAGGCATTGTCTGAGCAGAAGCAGATACTGCTTATTTTGAGGATGGGATGGGGTGAGGCTTGATGTTATAAACCTTCTCCTTAGGAAATTTTCAAATTTGCAGTATTTTTTTTTTTCCTTCTGAAATGAGAAAAGCACAAAAAGAAGGCATCAGATCCTCTGCTAATATGTTTGATGTTTTCTGCTGCTCTTCCTGTAACTTCAACTCTCCTTTGAAAATAGGAACTGTGCAACCCTATTGCATAAGAAGCACATCTTGCAGACATTGAAATAAGTGTAGCTGGTGCAGAGCTACTTGGCTGATTCTGAAGAAAACCAGCAGCAGTGGCTTGCAGACAATAAATGCTCCCCTTTCATCTCTACTCAGAGATCTAAAGCCGATCTCTTTAATGCCACAATTGCTGACTGCTTTCTTCCCAAAGAAACCACCTCAGGGAGGAGAAAAATAAAATTTCCTTACACAGTCTGCTGCCCACAGAGGCACAGACCGACACTTCTGATCACACTTTTTAAACCTCCCTAGTTGGTTGTGGGCAGCTCCTCTGATTTTAACAACAACAACAACAACAACAACAACAACAACAACAACAACAACAACAACAACAACATTTTGCCTTACGCCATATCATCTTTTTAAAGACAGAGATGAACAAAACCTGCCTTTTTCTTACTTTGTACAGTTCTGGATGGGATCAGTAGGATCCTATCTCTCAGACTTTCTTCATCAAACCTTCCTCATGCAAGATTCACCGATGATTACTCAACCACCTGCATTATTTGGTGGAAGCTGCCTTTGCTCTAGAAAACCCTCCAGAGCTGTATTGAGATACTGAGAAGGTGACTGGATTGTGATTGTACTGCCTAAATGGGACACCATGGAGGACTTCCATGACCAAAGAGACAGCAGGACTTTGTCTTGTAGGGCTGATGAGGTATCATACAGACCATCAGCTGAGGAGCTGACAAAGACAAGCTTCAGTTTTCTTTTGCTGTTGTGCAGAAGGTTGTTGAGTTTTATTGCAAGACTCCCTTCTCGTTCCTATTAACTCTGAAAAATCATGAGGGGAAAAGATGCTCAATGAGTGGAGAAAAGTCAATGTTACTTCCATCCTCAAACAGGGCAAGAAGAAGGACATAGGAAATTACTGGCCAGTCAGCCTCACCTCCATCCTTGGAAACGTGATAGAGCAGGTCATTCTGGATGTCATCACCAAGCATGGTCTTGAGAGTCTCTGTTTTGGCTTCATAGGGAGTTAGGCCTTCCCTATCAAGCAGAATTTTCTCCTGTGAAAAAGCAGAGCATTACCAAAGCTTGAGAAACTGTATGCTTGGTTAATCTGGGCCAAAGCAAATAAAGAGATTAGAAAACAATCCTAGCTTTTTCTCTCTTTTCCTGTAGTCCATCATCCCAGCATCTGGAGCACACTTGAACTCTTGAAGACTTTCAGATTGCTCCATTGCTCTGATGTTTCACCATCTCTCTTAGAAGTGATCTTCGTAGTGGGTCTTTGGTATAAAAGGCATTTAAGGGTCCATTTGAAGCTGTGGACCTCAGGATTTCACTGTGGAGCAGCAGAGGCAGGATGGCCCTTGCCAACCTAGACTCTAAATCAGTGTGAGTGTTAAATCAGCCCTAGGAGGGCCAATTTCCAAGGTATCGGGGCACATCTCAGGCAGGGCCAGGCTCTTTGCTGGCATGAACAATCATGCCACGCTGCTGCCTTTCAATCCTGCACTCCATTACTGTGCACAAAATCCAGCCTGAGCTCCCTTCTGCATACTGCTAGGAAAGCAGCTCAGAGTCACTGCAAAATTGAAACTGTGCAACTACAAAGCTAGGAAATTAATATCTGGAATATCCCTTTAGGCTACTGGGTGCCTTTGCTTAGCACTGCAGTAAATGCAGGGAAAAAAGAGAGGGTGAAACTCACTTCACTTACTTGAAAAAGTTCTGAGTAATTTATTTAGTTGAGTGTTGCGTTTTGATGAATAATGTGCCTGTCTTGGTGAGAGAAGCACAATCACAATCTGTGAGGGGAAGTCATGGAGCAGAATTCAATCATTACATGGGATGCCAGCAGGGAAATTAACTACAAAGAATGGATTTTCTTCAGCGACCCCAGTAAATCTGCCTGTACCTTTCAGTCTGTAAGCACCACTGGGTACCCAGCCCAAGAGCATGATGTGCCAGTAAACAGGGAACAATGGCAGCCTGGAGGTGAATATTGCACAGTTCAGGACCTGCTGGGCATGCAGGTCCTGCCAGCCGTGTCCTCACACCAGGACCAGCTCCCCATCCCAACTGCAGCCAGTCCTCCCTGGCAGCAGGGAACTCTGTGAGATGTGCCTGCTCAAGGGGAGAGCTCACATTGGGCCCATCCTGATGGGAATATTTACAGAGTGAAGTAATTGGCTGCTAATCAACAGCACAGACAAGAGAGATGTGCCTTCATTTTGCACCTTTGCTTCCCTCTATGCTAGCCAGGAGCTCCCCAGGGCATGAGGCCAATTGTTCCTCAGCCATCCTGAACCAAAGCCCAGCCTGGGATCAAGCAAGTGCTTCTGTCACATCACCCCAGCCATCCAAAGCAGCTGTGCATTGCCTACAACAAGAGACAGGTGGGCACAACAGGGACACAAAGGCTTTTTCATGCTCATGCCCAATGATGAGCATTTTTCAAGAGCAGCCTGTAACGCCCTGAACTCTCCTCTGACTGACAGGTGGCAGAAGCTCTATCAAAGGCATGGCTGGAGCACACTGGAGCCCCACAGAAGGAGTGGGGGAGGCATCTGGGGGCTTTTTCTCCTCAGAGTCATATTTTGATTTGCAGCCAGACCTGCAAAACAGTCCAGTTGATCACTACCTGACAAGTGTCAGCAGTTCTTGTCTATGACCATTATCCCTTTAATACAAAACAGAGGGGAGATTAAATAACCTGAAAATGCAGCCAGGCTTTGCTAGGTCTTGGAACAGCCCTTTTGATGTCCTGGCCAGCTCTGCTTTATTCCATTTCCTCCACTGGCAGACAGCACAGCTCATTGTGCATGCAAGCATGTTCAAAAGTGTGACATAAATGAAATGCACTCATCTTGATGGAAAATATAAGAGCCCAGCTGTGTCAGGGCCTTCAGTTGTTTTACAAGGTCCGAAGCAGAGGGAGGAGGTGCCAGTCAAAACCTTTGGTTTCTTCTGTCTCTGCCTCTCTCATTTTCTCTCTTTTTTAGTGGTTTCTTGGGAAATGAGGTAAGGGAAACACTGAAATTCCCCCTTGGATCAGCTCAAAGTCTGCAAAACCCCAGAGGTCCTCCTGCTGACAGTTCCTCCCCCCCAGCTGCTTCTCTTCTGCAGCCTGTCCTGCAGAGCTGTGCTCTGCTTTGCTCTGCTCTGCTCTGTCTGGCACAATCCCTGAACCCCAGCTGCCTCAGCCCTGGCACAGGGTCATCCAGCAGGACTCCCAGAGCCAGTCCCTGGCCTTCTGAGGAGCAATCTGGCACATGTCAGCATTCACTCAGCTGATCTGCTCCTTGTACACAACCTCACAGACCTACACTGGACTGCCATGGTCTGCCAAACATCCACAGAGATGGATGAAGGTCACCTGCCAGTCAGTCCAGAGTGGAGATGAGGAACACAGGGAGAAGGTTAGCTGCCACAGTGATCCAAATGGGAAATGTTTCAGCTAATGTATGCTTCCAAGGCGTCATACTTCTAAGGGTTTATTTCTTTTTAGCAATCATCTGATCACTCCAGGGCCTCGCTGCAGCATAGATTTGGTAACAGGCATCTGTAGCTCTGAAAATGGTGTGACCTAAATATAGCAAGCAAGGAGAAAGAGGAGCAGGAAGCTGCTAGAGAGAACTAGACAATGTTTTGTTCACATTAACAACAAAGTCTCACAACTACTAACAAGGCTCCTCATCCATGCGGGCTACTTACACTGTGCATCAGTAATATTTTAATTCAGACTTTTTTTAATTTTTAAATTTTAAATGCGGGATTTTATCTAAAGTAACTTCATTTGTGTGTCATTTTTTCAGAGAAACACAAATCCACAAGGTGTGTTGCTTGTTGCTGGGAAGAGAAGACATATATGCCATGTACCAGGGAAGTGCAATGCTACTGGAATGTAGAGGGTTTGAGAGTATAGGCAGTTTCAGTTCTTGTTAACTCTGTTGGATACATTTTCCCTGTGATCATATGGATGAAATTTTCAGCTTGGAAGCTATCACAAAGACAAGGGCCTGTAAATGAGAATATCTGCTAGTGGAGCACATTTTTCTACATCTCCAGCCTGCACTTGAGAATGCAGTTACCTCTTTTGTTTTTCCTCATCCTAACTGCTTCTCCAGTAATAAATCAACATCTTCTGCTATCTATCTATTTTTGCCTCTAGGATCTTGGTTGTACAACTTGTTGTGAACATGTATATTAGTTTTAGTAGTAAGCTAACAGTATGGAGGTAAGGAATAAAATATCCTAAATTAACTATATGATGCTTTTACCCCCAGTCATCTTGTTCAGTTTATACTAAATAATGTTTTTCACCTTTAGAACTTATTCCAAAAAGTAAAAAAAAAAGCACACAATTTATTTTCAAACACTACACTCACTCCTCCACATTCCTTCTCCTAAACTATATTATCTACAAATAAACAAACAACAAAACAAATCTCTCCTTTGTTTTAGTTAGTTTTACCTAGCTAAATCAAAAAAGTTCCCTAAACTGTAAATTTTTTTTTCCTTTTCTTTAAACCTATTTAAGCCTCCTCTAAACTAAGCACCCAAAAAAACTCAACTAAAAACCCAAAAAAACCAACAACTCACACATCAACAGCTTCTGCTATCTCTCTATTTTTGCCTCTAGGATCTTGGTTGTACAATTTGTTGTGAGCAAGAAGGAATCTATGGCTTTGTGAGCCCAGGTGTAGGAATCACATAGGAATAGGATGGAAAGTTCTTGCTGGAGTTAAAGTACAGATGGACCCACATGCCAGCTTGTCATTGTGAACAAAACCAGCATCAAGAGTGAGCTCTCTTTCTTTCATTCCAGCTGACTCAGGAATTTCCTGAGGGAAAAAACCCTCAAACATCGTAACTGAACTCTTGGAATTCATAGAATATTCAGGAATTAAAATGAGAGGTCTTGTGGTTTAGGAATTGGGTACTCCCCAATTTATGTTCTCATTTGTGGTGTATTGACCTTGTCTGGACACCAGGTGCCCACCAAGCCACTTTACCACTCCCCTTCCCAGCTAGGACAGGAGAGGGAAAATAAGATGGAAAAAGACTTATAGGTTGAGATGAGGCAGTTTAATAAAGCAAAAGTAAAGGTTTGCACATGAAAAAGCAAGGAGAAAAAAGAAAAGTTTATTCTCTACTTCCCATCAGTGAGCCATGTTCAGACACTTCCCAGCAAGCAGAGCTCCAGCCCCTGTAGCGGCTGCTCTGGAAGGCAAACATTGTAAATAGCAAATAGCCCTCCCTTCCTCCTCCTTTCCTTGGCTCCTGTATCTGAGCTGATGCCGTATGGTACAGAACATCCCTTGGTTCACTTGGGTCAGCTGGCCTGGCTGTGTCCCCCCCAGGATCCTGCTGACCCCCTGCCTGCTGGTGAGGGAATGCTGGAGAGGCAGCGCTGGCTGCTGAGCCAGCACTGCCCAGCAGCAGCCAAACACTGGGGTGGGATCAGAACCTTTCCAGCTGCCAGTGCAGGCACAGCACTGGGAGGGCTGCTGTGGGCAATGAGCTCCAGCTCAGCCAGACCCAAAACACCACTGAAACAGCCCAAACCAACTCACTCACTCCCTCTCTCACTCCCACCCTCCCCACCATGGGCTGGAGAGCAGAAGTGGATGCACAAAAGGAGAAGTGGATGCACAAAAGGGAAAGGTCAGGGGCTGAGATCAGAACAATCTGCTGGAAACAGCAGTGAAATAAGAAACAAATGCAAACAGCAGCAATATTAATAGCAGTGTACAAGAGAGGCAAATGATCCTGGAGTGCTCACCCCACAGAACATGATGTTACCCCAGCCTCTCACTGCCCACTACCCCACCAGAATGGACCCCTTTTTCCTCCAGCTGGGCACCATGTGAGGTGGCACAAAATGGTCCAGGCCATGCCCCTCCTGGCTACTGCAAAAATTAACCCTGTCCTGGCTGGAACCAGAACAAGGTGTTATATCTTGTATTATTGTGGTACTTCCCAGAACAGCTACCATGTTTCAGGGCTTGTCACATGAATTAGCACCAGACAGGTAAAATCAGGTAGACATCAAATCACTTTTCCACCCTCTTCAGAGATTGAAGCAAATATGTTACCATATGAGCAGACACACTGAAGAGTATTTATTATGGACATATATTTGTATATGTAATTTGCTCTATACATCTCCTTTTAAAGCCTCCTGAAATATTTGGAAACTTTACTTTAAAAAAGTATCCTTTTGCACCTCCCTATTTGAAAAAAAGGAAGGTAAATTGTACAAATGTTTGTCATAAATAAAGAAAAAATTCATATTTCCTCCATGAATATATTATTTAGCTGGCTAAATAATATAATATAGAGGCTCTTTCTTTCACCAGTTGTCCTTGATACAGTTTTCACTGATCTGTCCAAAGTGGCAAAAGCCATAACATCCTTCCTTCACTTTTGAAATGCTCAGGGCACATTTCACAGAATTCAGTGGAACACCAAGGCTGGCCTTTATACCTTTAACTCCAAGGCAGCACAGAAGTGAGGCAAATTCTCAGTTTACTCAGTGAACTTAAGCTAAGCAGGTGTTTCTGTACTAGACCCTTAACAAATTCCCTAGACATGGTCTTAGGCAGAGTTTCATGTGATCCTATCCCATATCACAGCAAAGTTTTGATAAATGAAAGTTTTCTTCAGTTTCTTGTCAGCAGTATTTTTGCACTTTACTTGTAACAGTGCTTCAAAATTGCTGTGAAGCACAGCAAAATTTTATGAATCAATCAAAGCTGTGACATTTTTGGTGTGGTAAGCTGGAGGGGATAGCAGTATTAGTTCTGGTCTACTCCCTCTTCTCCTAACTCCTGCATTTCTTCTGACATTTTGGTTTCAGTCACTTCTTTCCAATGCTTTTCTCTATGGAAAAAATTATTTTTTAGTGAAACATCCCGAACCTAAGCCTGTCTGTATAGAATGGCTCATGGAAACTTCAGTGAGAACTTCAGCACAGTTATTTCCTGTGACTATTCCCCTTTTTTGGGGCTCTCACAGGCACCGATCAGACAGGAGGACACATCACTTCATCCTGGAGCCTTGTCTGCAGAGTGAACCTATGAAGGTATGCAGACTGGAAAACCAGTGAGTCACAGAGGTTGTGTGTTCAAATATTTCCATTTTCAAAGCAGTTGGGTTTTGCTAAAATCACCCCAGAATGTATCTTGTAAAAGCACATTTTTCCTTCTCTTCAGTCCTGCAAAGTCCAGATGATGAGGTGTTTCACTCTGCATGAATTGAGTGTCCAAAGAAATGGTCTCCAAACCTGTGCAAGATGGGAGTTTCTGTGTTGCCCCCACTGGCAAAACTGAGAGACAAAAGTGGTTTAGTGACTCATCTCAAGAGTATGTTTTACAGAATGTAGTAACTGTAAGATGTAAAACATAACCCTAAATAATTATTTTAGCATTAACTGGCATCAGATGAAACTACAGGAGATGAGTATTGCTGCATTTTAGTCACATAATCAACCAGAGCAGTGAGAACAGCAGTTAGATCATCTATATTGTAGTAAGAAACAAAACCAAACCAAACCAAACCAAAACCAAAAACAAAACAACAACAAAAACCTAGAGAAAAAACTGGGAAGTAGAGTTGTTTTTTTTTAAATGAGTTCCTACAAGGAACATTTAGCTTATAAAGAGAGATAAATTATAGGTGTGTGCTGAGTGTGTGTTTATGGCTTAGCCCCCAGGAGACAGAAGGAAGAAAAATGGTCTCTGCATTTCTCCATCTTTTCGTCTAAGCTGCAGTAGAATGAGCAGTTGGGGCTGGTCCATAATTCACTGCGAAGTGGCTGTACAGAAAACCTTCTCAACATCTGCAAAGCTGCCAGGGGAAGGAAAACAGCAGGATCCCTGCGGTGGAGTCACTGCCTGAGAGGCAGCGGGGTGGGGATGACCCACAGCCAATTTAGGAATGCCTAAAGCGTTCTCACAACAAAACCCTTGGTTTTGTCCCAGTCTGACAGAAATTCCAGAGGAACTCCATCCTATTCTTGGGTGTCTGGCTGGTGTGGTTGGCCTGCAGAGCCCAGAGGAGCAGCACTTTGCCTTTGGCCAGCTGCAGGCTGGTGGCTGTAGCTGCACACACAGGGGTGTGTCGTGCAGCCACGCTCTTCCCTTGGCACTGCTCCCACCTGGGCTGTGAAACTGCCCCAGGATAACCAAAGGGCTTGTTCTGTTTGTCAGGTCTGGACCTGGGGGAGGAAGAGTGGTCCCTGTTGGTGAGAACAGGCACCTAATTACACTGTCAGAGCTACAGAGGTAGCATATGCTGCCGACTAAAGAAGTAGAAATAGATATGGGGAAGGCACAGCCTAGTTATGTGTCACAAATGACATGGTTCCCAAAGACTTTTCCCTTCTGAAGATGCCTGCCCAGCCTAGCAGCATGCCTGGGGTGAGGCCTGTGTCTCCCCTGGTGTCTCTTAGGGGTTGACCTCCTGGTGCCATGGTAAAGACTGCTCATTCCCTGCCCAAGCCATTTCACAGAATTCCAAGATTCATGGAAGCATCTGTGAGGCCCCTACTGAATTTGGGTGAGATGGGTCAAGACACTTGAGTGCCTGATAGGCAGCAGGATCCTATGTGCCAAAGCCAAGGCTCCAAAATGGATAGGTGGCATCAGGAGCAATCCAGATATTCTTGGAGCAACACTCTTGCTGTACTTCAGGATGCACAAAGGAGAAAATGAAGGGTTTTCAGTCTGATGCTGCAAACAGGATTTACTCCAGGCCAAGGGGGTGTGCATGTGGCTGCAGGCACTTGGAAATATGTGAGCAGATACTGGCTTTAGGAGCATTCTGTAAGGGGTTTTGAGCTGTTGGAGCTGAGGGACAGGTATGGACACAAACAGGAGTAATTTAATTTACTGCTGATTACATAATCACACAAATAGAGCAGTTCTACAGCTACGTGTATAAATTGAGCCACTGCTCTCAGCTAAGGACCATGGATATATATAAATATCTATCTTTACACAGATAGATTGTATCTTGCTCACTGGCATCTTCGTAGAAGCCAAGGTTTGCATAAAGAAAGATGGAAAGTAAGTAGAGGGAGCTAGGGTGAAATCATTGTAAGGCAGCAGGAAGTCAATTTTCGTGCTGCAGATGGAAAATCTGATGTATAAATGTATCTTAATGAACATGTTAGGCTTATTGCCAGAGTGGTATAGCAAATTCCAAATTCTGACTTCCAAATGTATTAAGGTCTGAGAAGTTTTAAAGCAGAAAGACAGAGACAAGTTGCTTGTTCTAGAATATAGCAACATTAACATGGAGTTCTGTCAACTTAAAAAACACAACCAATGTATTTTAACCCAAAACATGAAGGAGAGAGATTGTGGGGGATAATAAAACTATTCCAGATATTTCTCATTTCTAGAGAATTCTGTCCTACATCTCTTTCCTGCAGTGCAGAATTTGAGTGTAATGAGATCTGTGTACCTAACCCCTTTCAGCTGTTCTTATATCCCTGTTCAAACACCTTAACCACTAATATTTTCCCAGGCCCACTGATCTGACCTGGAACTTAAAATCTGAGTGAAGACAACAAGATAGACTCCAAATCTAGTTACGTTGTTGTGACACTAATATAATTCCTTTGGGGGGAGGGGATTAGAGTCTTTTAATACCCTGATTTTATAGGTTCATGCAAAACACAGCATCAGTTTAGCTGGAGACATCTGGGCTCTCACTCTTAAATGAATAAAGGCTTTTTTTTAATGCAGTGGATGCTCAAAGAAAATAAGTTCACTACTCAGTGAATAAAACATGGAATAAATTTAAAATGCTCATGAGGGAAAGAAAAGCACTGCATAAAATAAATTAAAAAGATGTGAAGTTCTTGATAAAAGAATAAATAATGGAATATAACACGTGAAAGGCCATGCAGTCATGAGTAATGACAAAAGGTGATATTAAACATTGCAGAACCCTGATTAGTTTTGTAATAGTGTATAAATCTGGGAATGTGCAACTTCAAAAAGAAGATTTAAATGTCCTTCTCTAAGCTGCTTACCAGAGCTCCATTTTTAAAATCTTCATTATTGTTTCTTGCTAATTTTTTTTTATTCCAGATTCTCCTGCTACCTCCTGTGCACTCTGATTATGAAGCGTTAAAAGGATTAGGAGGCCATGGATTTCCAGAGCAGTTTTCTACACATTCATGTCCCAGGAAACAAAAGCTTTGTTGCTAACTCAAAACTGTCTAACACAGGTTATCCTTTCAAAAAGTTGGGGAGAAGATGCAGGCAAGCAACTTTCTCTGCTGCTGCTGACTTTACTCCAGGCTGGATAAAGAAGAAATCAGAGGTATGGCAGATTCACCACTTCAGCAAAAATGCTGCCCTCATTTCAGGATTACTGTGAGATCATGATGCCCACCAGCACTAGTCGGTTGTTTGACAAGGAATAGCAGAAAGCAAAATAATTTCATTCTGGAAAAGCAAAATTTAAATCCCAGATGCCTTTATTATAAAGCCTGATGCCACTTGCACAGCTTCCAGTTCTGCTCTGCCCAGGTTTTATATCTGAGTTCACAGCAAGGAATGCTCTTTCCCACAGCACAATGACTCCCTTGGCACACATGTGGGTTGCAGGACTGCTCCACTTCTGCTGTAGACCTTGGAAATTTTCTGCTGGTTACTGAACCTGCAAAATCAGGTTTTTGCAAATGTGGTATTTGGTTTATGACATACACCATCTGCACAGTCACATCAGACCCCAGACTGCCAGTCCATTTGTGTCCTACCAAAATGATCCAGGCCTGGAGTACATGAAATACAAGGATCAGTGCAGGGCAGGGGACAGGATTAATCTGGAAAAGCAGGAGCCAAAGGGACATCTAATACAGCTTGAGTGGACAGCTGTATTTGGGGTGGAAGCACCAAGATAACAAAGCCAAGCTCTGCTTGGCAGGTCCAAGTAGTGGAACAAAGGCAAAGGCCAGAGATGCAATTTGGGATGTTCATATTGGGCAATGAAAAAGTTCCTCCCAGGATGGTGGTGCATACACAGACACTGATAGGATGGGGTATCACCCTTCCTGGAGTGTTTCAAAACTCACATAAGCAAAACCACGGCTGCCCTGTGAGAATCCTGCTCCAAACCTTCCCCTCTGACCAGCATCTCTGTGAGTCTGTGAATAGCTGTTCCTTTTCCATGGTGGAGCAGATATCCACCTGCAGCCCTGATGGAGTATGCCCTGATGGAGGAGGCTGTGACCCCATGGGAGGCCCAGGCTGGAGCAGGCTCCTGGCAGGACCTGTGACCCACACTGCAGAGTCTGGGGGACTGTGCTCTGTGGAAATAACCCACACTGCAGCAGTCCATGGAGAGCTGCAGTCCATGGGAAGGTCCCACATAAGAGGAGGTTGTGAAGGACTCCATCTCATGTGTTACAGTCTGGAGCAGGGGAAAAGCAGGAGAAGCTGAGGAAGCAGCAGAGACAAAGTATTACAAACAGGCCATAACTCCTATTCCCCATGCCCCTGCAGAGTTTGGGGGGAGGAGGTGAGAAGCTGAGAGTGAAACTGAGCCCAGGAAGAAAGGAGGGGTGGGGAGAACATATGTTTATATTTGTTCTTATTTTTCATTATCTTACTCGGCTTAACTGGCAATAAATTAAATCAATTTTGCCCAAGCTGAGCCTGTTTAGCCTTTTAAGATCCTTGGTAAATGATCTCTCTCTGTCCTTATCTTCACCCATGTCATCCCTGTGCTATATTGTCCCCCTGTCCTGCTGAAGAGGGGAGTGATAGAATGGCTTGGTGGCAGCTTTGTTTTCAGTTCTGAAGAAGAGCTTGTGCACCCCAGAGTGGCTCTGTTTCCTCTGAGAACACTTGCTAGTCTGATAGGACATATTTGCTTTCCCTATAAAAATTTTATTTACTCTTGTGCTGGTTTTTCAGGGCCTGTTTTTTTGGTAGCATGTGGGGGACAGAGGTGACTTCTGTGAGAAGCTGCTGGAAGCTTCCCCCATGTCCAGCAGAGCCAATCCCTGATGGCTCTGAAGATGGACATGCTGCTGGCCAAGGCTGGGCCAAATAGAGATGATGGCAACGCCTCTGTGATGACATATTTAAGAAGAAAATCAAAACAAGGTTAATTCCAGCCAGAGAAGAGGAGGAGGTGAGAACATTTGAAGGAAAACAACCTGGAGACACCAAGGTCAGTGGAGAAGGAGGGGGAGGAGGTGCTGCAGGTGCCAGAGCTGAGATTCCTCTACAGGCTGTGGTGAGACCATGGTGAAACATGGTGAAGGACATGGTGAGGCAGCTGTGCCCCTGCAGCCCACAGGGTTCCACAGGAATGCAGAGATCCACCCACAGCCCATGAGGATCCATGGGGGATGCAGAGATCCACCCACAGCCCATGAGGGAGGCACCCATGCCGGAGCAGGTGGATGCCTGGAGGAGGCTGTGATCTGGTGGAAGACCCCATGGAGGGAGAGGGCCCTGCTTCTTCCAGACTGGAGCATCCTGTCCTTGAAGGACTGCACCCCATGGGACGGCCTCATGTTGCAGCAGTTTTGGGAGGATTGCTGCTGGTGGGATTGGAACCAGGCTGGAGAAATTCACAGAGAACTGTCTCCTGCAGGAGGGACCCCAGGAGCAGCTGCAGAAGGACTCATCTCCCAGGGCTGAGTGGAGGAAAACCTCGGGTGATGAATGGATCCCCAGACCCCCATGCCCTGTCTCCCTGCACTGTTGGTGGGAAGGAGGGAAGGGGTGGGGGGAAAAGGTGTTTTTAAGAGCTTATTTTCCATTTCATTATCCTGCTCTGATTTTGTTAGTGATAAATTCACTTTGTGTCTCTAAGGTGAACCTGTTTTGCCCTTGGAGTTTTTTCTCCCTCTCCTTATCTCAACTCATGAACCTTTTGTTGAATTTCTCTCTCTTCTGCTGAGCTGTGGCAGGGGAGGGTGAGTGAGCAGCTTTTGGGGATGCCTGGTGTTTGACCAGCGTCAAACCATGACAGTTTTTGGTGGAGATGCTGGTGAGTCACGAGGACTTTGAGATAAGGTATTAATTGGGACAAATAATGGGCAAAACAATTATTAAACCGTGTTACCAAGTGGAATGATAGTAGAGAATTTGTGCTGTAATTGTAGTGAAGGGTCCAGCAGCAGATTTTGTGTAAATTGTCCATTTTTGTTCTCTATTATGATGATGTTATTCTGTTATTCTTGGATTTGGTGTGGGCACCTTTTCTTCTGTTTAGTTCAGTTTTTTGTTGTTGTTGTTCTAAGTGAAGATTCTATGTTGAATGTTTATTTTAATGATAATTCTTAAATATGTGATTCACAGCAGCAAGGGGTGGAATGGCTCTGGTGGCTTATAAACTCCTGGGTAAAGAAACATGGCCTTGAGTAGATATATCACATTCTCTGTCATCCACAAGCCTCTGGGAAGACTGAAAGATATAATGGGCTGCTGAAAGCTATGTTAAGGGCATTAGGGAATGGAACATGGCAGCACTGGGATGCAAACTTAGCAGAAGCCACTTGGCTGGCCAGTACTAGGGCATCTGCTAAGAACCCTGGGAGTAGTTAATGTATTAACTACTAGTTAATGTGTAGTAGTTAATGTTTGGTGTAGAGATGGATTAAGGGTGTAGTTTTAGCTGTGTGGGTAAGAAAGGATTCCAGTAATGAAAAATAAATGCAATGGAAGAGTTGGAAGGTACAGAGATTATGTGGGATCTGAGTATGACACAAATGGTGTGGAATAAGGGGTGGAGACTGCCTTAGGCCTGACTGAGGCAGAGTTCAGAGCGCTCCCAGTGCTGTTCTTTGCATTGGTAGCTGGAAGGGTGTTGATAACAGACCGGTTTTTGGCTAGTGCTGAGCAGCGCTGTCCCTCTGACATTCCTTCCCCATCAAGGGGCTGAGGGTGGGCAGGATCCTGGGAGGGGGCACAACCAGGCCAGCTGACCCAAATGAACAAAAGAGATGTCCTGTACCATTTCTGGTGATGCTTGAGCACGTCCAGAGGAGGCAGCGAGGCTGGTGAGGGGCTTGGAACACAAACCCTGTGAGGAACAACTGAGGGAGCTGGGGGTGTTTAGCCTGGAGAAAAGGAGACTCAGGGGTGACCTTATCCCTCTCTACAGCTCCCTGAAAGGTGGCTGTAGTCAGGTGGGGTTGGTCTCTTTCTCCAGGCAGCAACTGACAGAACCAAAGGACACAGTCTCAAGCTGCACCAAGGGAAATATAGGCTGGATATTAGGAAAAAAAATCATGGAAAGAGTGATAAAGTTCTGGAATGGCCTGCCCAGGGAGGTGGTGGAGTCACCATCCCTGTATGTGTTTAAAAAAGACTGAATGTGGCATTTGATGCCATAGTTTAGTTGAGGTGTTGGGGCATGGGTTGGACTCGATGATCTTGAAGTTCTCTTCCAACCTGGTCATTCTGTGAATTCTGTGAATATGACATCACCTCAAACATATAAGCTAAGGGATAGAGGAGGAAGGGGGACCACTTGTGATTCTTCAATGTTTTCCTTCCAGAGGAACACTGGAAGAGGACCATTATACCTGCTGAGGCCCTGCTTTCCAGGATGTGTGTGAACATTGCTGCTGATGGGAAGTGGAGCTTGACTTTTCCCCTCACATATGGACACACAAACTCTCGTTTGTTCCTTTCTTTCACTGTAATAAAACACTGTAATAAAACTGCCTTATCTGACCCTACTGGTTGTTCTCCATCTTATTCTCTCCCCTGTCCCACTGGGAAAGGGAGGGATGGAGCAGCTTGGTGGTGTCTTAGGTTGGAAATGGGTGTGTGGATTCTATTCCTATCTGTGGAGCAGTTATCTTCTGTTAATTGGGCTGTTTCCTTTATCTGTTCCACAACCAATCCTCCCCCCAGGAGATACCTTCTGTTAATACCTTCTGTCACTGCATGGCTGATAAAATTACATCATCCTATTGGGAGAAGCTCCACCCAGGGGGAGGAGCCAAGCATTCCTACCTGGATATAATCTAAGATTTTGAACACCACAGGCAGCCTTTTCCCACTGGATTCCCAGAGGAGCATCTTTCTTCTCCAGTGGATTCCCAGAGGAAGACCAGACCCATCTACACCACCACTGGGCCTTCAGAGGAAAACACCACCCTTCTACAGGATCACTGCTCCAACAGGAACATATGTGCAGGAGTGCTGCAGCCACCAATCCAACTGGACTGCTACCAACGCCCTGACCAACAGGGCGTCTGGTTGTGTTCTGACTCTGTCAGTGGTTGGGTTTTTTTGTTTGTACAATTACATTCGTATTTTCAGTTTTACTTGTAAAGAACTGCTATTCCTATTCCAATATCTTTGCCTGAGAGCCTTTAATTTCAAAATTATAATAATTTGGAGGGACGGGGTTACATTTTCCATTTCAGGGGAGGCTCCTGCCTTCCTTAGCAGACACCTGTTCTGTCAAACCAAGAGAAGTGGGCACCTGGCACCCAGCCCAGGTCAACCCAGTACAACTCTTCAACAATCACTTCCTGAGACTCTAAAGGCTCATTCACACTGGAATATCTTCAACATGTTAACCTCACAGGGGTGTTGCCCAGAGACAAAAATCCAGTGTGGGGTTGCAATGACCTTCCAGGCTGATCAAAAGCAGAATTAGTTTTTTCCCTTCCATCTAAAGGCTGTATGATTGAATCTGACAACTTCATACTGAATTGAAGCGTGTCACTTCAGAAAAGGTCGGATCCAAGATTTCAAGTGGTGCAGATCTTCCCCTTTGCCTAAGAAGGTCAATGCAATATCTAGTTATCCACCTCAGAATCAAAAAATGCTCATTTCTTGCACTCTGCCCTGTCAGTTGAGCAGACTCATATTGCCAGATACTTCCCACATCTGTAAATTTATACAGAACCACTTTTAAAAGGGAAAGAAAACCCAATTTTTCATTAGACAAACTGAAGTCTGTCTACTGTTGTCTTTTTGAACCTCATGTAGCCATGTGGCTGAGATTGTCCACATCAGGGCAACACTTCCCTTGTTTGCTGAGATTAATGCACAGATAACAAAAGAGGTGTGAAGGGAATCTGAAAGGCCCTTTTTCTGAGTGAATTCTGGGGCAAATCCTGTCAGCCTTTAGAACAGCCAGGAGCTGCAGAAAGAAGAGCTGCTTTTATCATAGCTGTGCTGGGTGGCATAATCAGAGGGTTTGCCATTTAATAAGAATTAACTCAGTTATTAATTAGCATATAAATCCCTTAAAAGTTTTATTTCATCAATAATTCATCCAGTTTTCATAAACTCTGATTTCTCTGTCTCACTGAGGGATTGCAGACTCTTTTCTTCTCTCTCCCCAGCTCTTCATTCATTTATTTCTTCCCTCCTTTTTTTTTTTCTTTCCTTCTCCCATCCCTCTCCTTGAATTTTATTTCTCATGGTTGGCTCTGTTGCCTTCCATAAACAGTCAGGAAGTATCACTGACTGTTAGTCAAAAAGATGACAATTGAGCTTGATTTCTGAAATTTGTTTGGAGGCACTTGATCACAGTCATGCACATTTAGGGAGAGAGAGAGAGAACAGCAGCACAGGAACTTGAGTAGAACACATAGAAATGGAGCAGGATGGTTAAAATATTGATTGGAATGGAACAGAAGGGATTCAGAGGGAAAGACAGAGAACTACAAGACCCATAAATATCTTTGACAAAATAGATTTAATTTGCCAAGCAGAGGAAGACTTGCACAGCCAAATGGAGCTTTTTAATGGATGGATGGGATTGAAAGAAGAAATACTGGAAATAAAGAGATCTGGGCCAAATAAGACTTGCAGAGCTACAGTTTGCAAAGGGTCTGGAAAAAAATGGCAATGGTGTCATCTGCTTTGGAAAACTCTTCAGCAATGCCACAGGGTGGGAATGAGCCTTCATTCCAAGGGGAAATTGAGCATTTGTTATAGGTGAAATAATACTTTGGGAAGATAGACTTTGTGAGATTACTGGAAAATGGTGGGAAATGATAGCTTGATTAGGGGTCAGGATTATGTCAAACATTTGAAGCAGATGAGCTTTCAGTAGGTTCCAATTCTAAGCCTAGGGGGCCTTAACCAGAGTTTGGGGCCCTGGGAAGAATCTCTTTGCTCTAGGAGAGAAACACCTTGATTATGTGGGTGTCCTTTTCCCCTAGAAGTCATAGGGGCTGTCCTCACTGTCTCACCCTGCTGAACTTGCACAGATATGTCCAAAAGGGAAATAATCTGCTTATTCCAAGGGGAGGAATTTTGGAAAGGTATAAATTCTGGGCTCAGAATAAACTTGCCATGGCAATTTACATATCTGGGTGCATGCAGGGAGGTCAGATCTTAGCAAGCCCTTGGCAGGCTGTGACACAAGGAATGGTAACAAGGACGTCAGCAGTGTCCAGTGGGAAATCTGGGCTTGGCTCACATCCTGCACCAGCCACTCAGGAGCAACTCTTGCACACCCAAGGGCTGTGGGATGCCAGATTAAAAGAGATCTCAAGATGCCAAAATAAAAATCCCTGATGGTGTGGCAGGAAGGTTTAAGCTTGCCTGCCAGCTTGAGCTTCACAGACACTGCTCATATCTGTGCACACACACCACAGGTAGGCAAATGTTATCCCTGCTTGGCCAGGTTGCATCCCCCACGGGCACAGAAAAAATTCATGGTTCTCTGCACTAGTCTGAGCAGCTCCTGCTCCCCAGGGAGGTGCCTGCCCTATTTCCAGCTCTGGGACTTCTCAGCTGACAGCCCAGAGGTCCTGTCCTGCCTAGCCAAGCCCTGTCATCTGTATCAAACAGAGAGTGGCATTTCACCCAGCCTGCTCAGTGCAGAGAGGGCTGACCCCTCCCCACAGAGCACACAGGCTGTGACCCAGCCAAGTGAAACTGGAGTGTCTTTGCAGAGGATATCTACTCTGGCTCTGAGCAGGTGGCTCTTCCAGGGGTCACACTCAGCTGGTGCAGAGCCCCAGCTCCAAGGATTCACTCCCAGCACAGCTTTTCCCTGCCTCCTGCTCAGTTAACCAGAGCAGAGCATGGAGTGTGCTCAGGGTGGCTTTGGGAGCACCACACACTGTGAAGAAAGGGCACCCAGGATGGAAAAATCCTGCCTACAGTTGAGAGGATCCATCCCTATTTTTTCCCTGACTTTTGGCCCGCTGCAGGCAGGAAATTTCTTGTTTAAATTCTGACCTGACAAAACCACTTTGAGAGTTGTTTATCAAAAGGGATTTTTTTCTCAGGAGGAATTTATTTTGCAGTGACAGGAAGATGCTATTGCATGCCCAGCCAAGTTTATTTGGAAAGGCTCATTTGCTATGAATCAAAGCATCTTTTTCTCTTACCATAGGCAGAAAAGTCTGTTCCAGAAGCAAAAGTCTGTTCCAGAACAAAAAAAAGGTCTGTTCCTGAAGCTTTTTCTCTCTTTTGCACTATAGCTACTCTCCTGACATCCATGCCTAAGCTCATTAGCCAGGCATTATGAATTTCAGGGCAGAAAGAAAAGCCAGAAGTCTGAGTTGCAGCACAGTAAAGTCCACATTTTTAGGGCTGACCAACAAATCAAAGATCAAAATTCAGCTCATAAATTCAGGAGAGATAAATGTGTGAATTTGTTTTCCTGTCCTGCAGAGCATCATTTTGTCACTCTTAGAGGAAGGATAAGATTTGGTAGATGTAGATGTGTCTGGGTGTGCGTGTGCTGTTATCAACTGCTGTCCTCCAAGAGGACTGAGCAAGGACCACTACAAGGCTCCAGACACACTTTAGAAGAAGGACATGTCCTCTGAGCCTTTCTTTTAATAAAAAAGTGAGTTTTAGAGAGAAATCTGCTCATCAACAGCATGCATGTGCACCTATAAACGTGTTTAAGACAGAGAGGGATGTGCCCCTAATGTCAGCACACAGGGCTGCCTCTGCTGACTGCAAGTTCCAGCATCACCTTCACAGTTTTGGGAACATGGCTGCTGCCTGAGATTATTGGGATGTAATTGCTGGCTTGATACAGAACACAGCTACAGAAGCTGGACCTATTTTTGTGGAGGAAGAAATGGTCTGGGAGTTTTATGTGTCCCAGGAGGGGCAGGTGAGGATGTGGTGGAGCCTCTGGCAGTGCATGGCTCACTTTGGACAGTGCTGAGCCCAGGGTACTGACAGCAGCTTTGTACTGTTGAATTATTCAGGAGTCCTTCACAGATGGCTGCAAGCAAAGGAAGTCTGGGAGAAAGTTTAGAAGAAAATGCTTAGTATTCAAGGAAAAAGTTGAGAATAAACCAGATTTTCAAAGGACTTCAGGCTAGTAAAGGGTGGAAGATCCTCCTGATGGGTACATGGGTTGTACAGGGAAGGCAGCTTTTCCTGGTTACTGAAAATCATTGCAAGTGAAACTTTGTGAAATTGAAAAACCTTATCCATAAATTAATCAAAGCAAATAAGGTGGACAAGACCAAGTTAAACACTGCTGAGATGAGAGCAAAGCCACATGCTGTAATACAGCATTTATGTGGCACCTGTGACAGTGTTGTGGGGCTGTTCAGACATCTCTGAAGAGGTGACATTTTTTTGTCAGTATAGCAGAGCTTCTACACAGGTTTCAGATTAGACATGTCCCTTCCTTCAGCCATGGGACAGAGATTTTTTTTTTTTCAGATGTGTGAAAGAAGTGATAGTAATGTCACACTCAGCCTGCAGCTTGGACAAGGGCTTAGAACTGACATCCCCAGGAACTTTCCAGAGGTGTTTCCCAAGAGAAAGCGAGCTTTTAAGGCCTAAAACCTCTCAGAGCTGCTAGGACAGTATTTGTGTACAAACAGCGAAGAGAAAATACAGTGCTGGGACCTCAAGAGAAGATACCTTTCCCAGAAGTAGCTCATCATCTTCCTCCTCAGGAGGTACCAAGCCAGGCAGCTGTAGAGAGCGCAGGGTGGCTCACAGGTAACACTACCCCATCAGTGCCACCAAAGCTCCTCAGGGACACAGCCCAGTGAGCCAGCTGTCCTGAGCAGTGTGGAGGGCTGCTTCAGCAGGGTGTTCTTGTCCCCTTGGACATCCAGAGGCCCCTCCAAGGACAGGTGGCAGGAATTTAATGGTAAGTCATGTGTCACAGACAGCCTAGGAGTGAAGCACACAATGGATGAGGGTTATCCCATCTGTTTATCAGGATGTTTGCTCTGTGCCAGAAGAGACCAGGAAATCTGTTTGGTTCTTTTTTCACTATTGCTCTTCTCTATTATCCTACTTGGAGCTTTTGCTTCTTCTTTTTTTTTCCAGCTCTGCTGCTCTCAGGAGTGAAAAAGCTTAAGAAAATCTGTCTTTAGCACTATATCTGGTCATCAAGACAGTGAGCTGATGTTGGAGAAGGCAAAGCATTTGTTACATTTTCTCTTTAGGAAAGGCCTTTAGGAAAGCAGCAGCTCTGTGTTGCCAGTGGCAGAATGATAACTTGACAAAGCAGATGCCAGCAAAGTCTGGCAGAGAGCTGAAATCTTCAACAGTCTGAGCTGGTCTGGGATGTACAGACAGAATTCATCCTTGAGAAAGCCACTGAAACAAGTTCACACCAAATTTCAGTCTTGATGAACCACGGGTTTGCAGGCAGCAAGCACAGCATCCAGAAGTTCTCAAGCAGCACTAATTGTAATAAGCCTTCTTTTCTTTAGTCACCTGGTATTTTTCAGACAGAGCATTAAGGAAACTTACCCTGTGACAGTGTTCCTGCTGTGACTATAAATGTGCTCATTATCCAAATGACAAGAAGGGTAAGAAATTGTGCTGCACCTCAGTATGCCACAGGATGTGTTCATGCTTAATTTTATTTTATTTTAGTTCTCCAATTGAAGTAAGTCAACACCCTTCTGGATTATTTTGTATCTTGAATATACAGACTGAGAAGAAACATCTGAAAAGTGTCTACTTTGTTAATCTGTCAGCTCAAGAAACAGGGCTGGCCTCAAGAAACAGCTCAAGCCACTTCAACAGGGACTACATCGTTTTTAGAGATTCCCAAACTAAGGTCAAATCTTGGTATTGTGCAATAAAACATAGCATGCTGGCTTCAATTGCCTGAGAGATGTGAGGCTGCTGCAGCTCCACACCCTCAGCTCCAAACTGTAGCAAGGCTAAAAACATTTTTGCAGTAGGCACATGCCCACAGACCACATCGCAGAATCTTCTGAGCTGAAAGGGACCCCCAAGGATCTCAGAGTCCAGTTCTTCAGTGAATGGCACCCCTGGTCCCCACAGCCCCCGTCCTTGCTCCTGGGGACACAGAGGTACTGTCACAGCCAGAGCTGACCCCAGGGACACCCCCACACACACACAGCCCTTGCTCCCAGTCTGTGTGCCCAGCTCCCAGCCTGGTTTGGCTGGATCTCAGCTCAGTATCACCCACACTCACTGCAGTCACAGCCTGAGCCATGCCCAGCTCCAGCCTCTGCACTCACACCCTCTGTCCTGGGTTGACTATATGATGCTTTTAACCCCAATCATCTTGTTCTGTTTATGCTGAATAATAAGTTTTGCACCTTTAAGACTGGTTGCAGAGACTGAAGGGGGAGAGAAGAAGCAGCAGTTTGTTTTCAGACACTGCACTCACTCCTCCACATCCCAGCTCCTGGACTGAGTTGTCTGCAAATGGACAGACAGCAGGACAGAGCTCTCCTTTGCTTTTAGTTAGTTTTAGCTAGCTGGGGCAGAGAAGTTCCCTGGACTGTGGTTTTTTCCTCTTTTCTTTGGACCTGTTCAAACCTGCTCTGGACTGAACACCAGCAGAGCACCGGCACCTCACACCTGGGGCCCACCAGGCTGGGCCTGGGCCGCGGCATTTCCAGCACCAGAGGGACTGATCAGAGACCAGAGCTGCAACCCATGGAAAGGATTTTCTGAGTTTGTCATCTCTTTTGGAGCAGCAAGGGGTTTTATTGTTTAATACTGTTTAGATTTTATTGTTTAATAAACAGGGGTTTTTCCTCCACTTTTCTCCAAGAAGGTAGTTTCTCCCAAAGTGGTTGGGGAGAGGGGCCAATTGAATCTGCTTTCCTAGTGGAGCCCCTTTGGGGGTTCTCTCCCAAATTTGCCCTGAACCAGGATACCCTCACACGTGCAAGTGCCCACAGGAACAGTCTCCTGCCTAGGGAAAGCTTAGAAAGCCATTCACAGGGGTAAAGGCCAGGCTGTGCTGGCTGGGTGCAGAGCACACCCACAGGAGTGCACTGAGCAGCAAACTGCTTCCATCACTGCCCCTTTTATTCCCTTTTATACCCCTCTACTCCCCCCTTCCTGCTCTTCCCCAAATCTCCTAACCACCACCTGCTCCTGCCTCTTCCTCTCTTTGGTTTGCCACTAAAGCATCCCACAAGCCCTGTGAAATTCCAAAACCCCTCTTCCCTTGCATCCCATGGTGTGGCTGCCCTCTTGGTGTGAGAGGTGATCTGGAGAGCTGCTGGGTTCCACCTCTGGCTTCCACACTGGCACTGATGGCAAAGACCCTTCAGGCCTTGGAGGTTTCCTGGCATCCTGCAATGCATTTGAGACCTGTTTGGAATCTGTTTGGAACAGTGCATCTCCGGTGCTCCACAGGCTTGTCCCTTGTGCTGAAATGGGAAAAGGTGTCCACTGCCTTGCTGCCTCTCTCCCCACAGCCCCTCATCCATCTCCAGCTTGCACAGCAGGCCCCCAGCAGCATTGCCAGCATTAGCCCATCTCTCCTGGTGAATGGATTTGATTCAGCTGGCATCAGATTTGATGCTGAATTTGATGCTATTTAGAATAATTCTTCCTAGTGGAAGATGGATATGTTAGTCCTGCTTGGAGCCAGGAGTTGGAAAAACCAGACTCAAGCACCCTTTCAGCAATGCCCTCTCCCTACACCCTAAATTGTGTCACTGGACCCCACTGCACTGCTTCCCTCTGCAGAACCCCCAGGCAGCTCACCTGCTTGTAAAGCACCATATCCTGGTCCATGCTGGTTTTACCCCGGGAACTTGGGGTGCTCTTGCCTTACCTGCAGGAAGGAGACCAAGCACTGGATATTTCTCTGGCTGCACAATGATAAAGGTGCTTTTCAGATACTCAGTTCTTCAGTGCCCTTTTGGGACACAGTACTGAAGAGTACTGGTGCAGCCACAGGGGCAGGGCAAAGATGATTAGATGGCCTAAAAACCAGAAATGTGCAGGCTTTGTTTTCAAAGTGTGGCTGTTCCACCCCTGCTATTCCTTATTCTTAGTTTTGATGTTAAGATTTGATGTCCAGTAATTTTTTTTCTCAACAAAAGCTCTCCAGAAAATACTAATCTTGCTCTTCACCCTCTTACTAAATTTCATTGGAGATAAAACATAGCTCCTCTGTGGAGTTTGCTTCTCTGGCACAGAATTTCTTTGTGTTTGTTTTTAAAAAGAACTGAGCAAGGATTTTGTTGGATTAACTGGCTTTATCACAATAAAAGCCTTGAGTAGCTCTAATTGTATACTTGGCTTTGTTTACAACAATTATATCAGCTTCTCTTTTCTCTGTAATTTATTTTCAGTGTTGTTATCCAGCACACGTTTATGTGATTTTTTTTTCTAAATGGGCTGAATGTTTCCCAAATGCCTGAAGTTGTTGCTGTGCTAATTCCTTGGCTCATTTTTCTGTGTCCTGTGCTGCTGCCCTTCTCACATCCCTCAGTAAAAGAGTGGAGAAGCAGAGCCCTACCTGTCTTTAGAGCTCTGAGTGGCAGGTTGGAAGCAGCACAAGGAATGCAGAGGATGGATTTCCCAGATTTTGTGCCAGCAGTAGCCCATTCTTCTTCTGTTGAAATGAACACTTTCCTCAGATTCTAACAGAGGGCTTCCAGTAGTGGAAACCACTGGATACAACTTTGTGCTTTTGTTGAAGTACCAACATTGTGGCATTGCTTTAAGCCTAGAAATATGTCTGGAATGATGAAGCCAGCATGGGTCTCTTTATTGTGGCATTTCCCTTATCTGGTATATTCACGTGGGTGGATTAAGCTTAAATATCTGGGTGTTATTTGAGTGTGTAGTGAAATGTATGATAGTGTCTATATATAGAGGGGCATCTGTAGGTACAGATACATAAATATATTATTTTTTCTCTTTTTTTGGGAGCGAGGAGGAATGAGAATGAAGACATTTGACTTTCCTGTTCTGATCATAAAAACCCACAAGGCCATATTTTAGGCCTGGTGATCTGGATAGTGTCAGTTTTACGAGCAGAATTCAATTTGATGTGTTTATTTCTGTCCCAAAGATCAAGACCCTAAGAACACTGCAGGTCTGAGCTCTGAGTCAGCTCCTCACACAGGAGATGTCTTAGCAGTACAAATAGCTGATAAAGACTGAGACAGGAGTAGGGGGTAAAAACCTCCTTAGCAGAGAACAATTAATGGCCCTTCCATGGAAAAAGAGAAGCTGTTTCATAAGTGTAAGGCTCTTACCAACCCTCTCCAGTCTTTTCTTTTTGAAACTGTACCATCCCTATTGAATTCTTGCACAAATCTCTAAGGCACTAAATAAACATAGCACCTTGATACCTCCCCACAATTTCACAGAATGTGCCTCGCCAATTTTCAGTTCTGTACTAAATGCAAGAGGTCTCTTGAAGAAAGTATTTCTCCTTGTCTTTACTCCATGCCCTGTTATCCCCATTTCAGGGTTCCTATCCATCTTACAGAGCTTAAACACTCAAGAACCTGCCTGAAGGATCTCCTCTCCTAGACACAACTACCACTTTTAGTCTCCGCTAAAATGTGATGCAGGCCAGCTCCTGGCCTTGTGGAGCTGGAAATGGGGAGAATGGGATGTAAATCACTCCAGATGCTTGGGAACACACAAAACTGACAATCCTTAAGTAGTCAGACATCCTCTAAGAATATTGGGTAAACAGCTAATGTTCCTCTAGGGCACTGAATCCTCTTCCAAAGCTTTTTCTTATGGCACATATCTTTTCTTGCCCCTCCAGCAGAACATCTTTTTACCTGATGAATTCCAGGATCCTCTTCCACAAAGGCCTGGGGAATGTGAGCTGCCACAAAACTTTAAACTGGAGATAAGTGCTGGGGAAATCTCAGGGGAAGCTCTCTGTGACTCCTGCCCTTTTGAGGTGACAACTTTGTCTGTTTAAACACTCCCAGACCTCCCACCTAATTAGTTCATTTTCTCATGCAGACACATAGATAGGATTTTGGGTGATGCACAGGCACAGAGTATATCAGAGGGCAAGACAGACTCAAAGCTCCATTTGTAGAGCTGGATGAAAATCCAAGTCTGGAAAATGGATGAAGGACTGCACTGCCTTTCCCTTCTCAGCCTGGAAGTATCAGGCTCATCTCTAGGAATCAAAGTGTTCAGTACATGAAAAAGTCCCAGAATTGTAGCAGAGCAAGTAAATATTGCTGTGAAGGTTGCTTACACTTAGAGATTGTCCCAGGAAATGTCAATTCCAGCCTGAACTCTTATAGTAGTAAGAAAAACCAAAAACCAAAAACAAAAAAAAAAAAAAAAAACCAAACAAAAACAAAAACAACCCAAAAACCCCCCAAAAACCAAATAATCACTCATTTTCTGGAGAAAATGATAGGCAAAAAAAATACTCCCAAAGCTCACAGCACACTGTAAAAACTGACAGATAAGAAAATGCATGCATTAATCTGTCAAGCATCTCATGTTACAGCAGGGAGAAAACAGCAAGCACAGGAGCAACTACTTCCAGTACTTTGGGAGAAATAGCAAACACATGCAGTAGAAACTTCAATTATCCCGCAGTTTCCACGAAATCTGTTCAACTTAGTCAACCATGCTAAACACAGGAAAGGACTGAATGAATAAAGCTGGACAGAGCAATTGCAGCTTAATTCAAGAAGAGTCTGAAACTTAAAATATTTATGCAGGTTTACCTCTTTGCCTACAAAACTCCTGTGAATGTTATCCAGCAGTATTTCCTGCTTTTAGCTTTTCTGGCAAGGCTGCAATCATAATAGAAGTTTCCATGTCAGAAGGAAACTGAAAAGTAGTGAAGTATGCAAACAGGGGGAAAGAACAATAATTCACAAGTTTATTTTTAAGTTCATAAGTTCATTCTTACCTGGTTTTTTTTGTAACAATTTTAACTATTTCCAGTTTATCTGATCTCAAAACTCATTTGGCAGCAGAAATTCTATAATCTCAGAGGAGGAAAAAGCAACAAATGGATGGTTTTAAAGGAAGAGCTGTTCCAGTACTGTGTTCTGTCAGCGTGGCCACAGTATTGTGGCATTGTTACCTGGGGAGGGGGGCTAGGGTGTGTGTGAATTTTTTCTTCCCCAGTCAAGCTGAGAGGGGATCAGAAGAGAAACTTCTGGAGCAGTCAGGGTTCCCCCATGCAAACACTCAGAGTTCTGAGCTCAGATCTCAAGGGAGAACCCCCAATGACAGATTGCAGAACAGCAGAGCAATTCAAGAGTTGGTTCCTCTAATTAGCAAGCACATATTTCCCTGTAGGGCAGAGGGCCCAGGGGCTCTGCTGGTTTACACAGACATGCTGGCTGTTCTCATTTGTGCCCACTTGTCAGGTAAGCCCCAGTCTGGCTGATCTTAGTTTCAACCCTCTACCTCAGAACTCCTGCACTCAGAGGATTTACTTCCATTGTGGGGCTGCAATGCAATTGTTTGGCTGTTCAGGGCTGAGGTCTCTGAGGAGGGAGAAAGGGAACCAAAGAGAAGATTGTAAAGGACAAGCTCACCCCTCAGCTGCAAAAGAAGCCACTTCAGCCTCTGCAGAGCTCATGAGGCAGAGGGTTTTCATCCTTCATTGCTGGAAACTCCATTTACTCCCTGCCATCTGTGCTTGACCTGCATTGTCTGTAACTCTCCCACCACGGCAAACTGGATGACACTGCCATTTCACTTCATTGCCAGTTTCTGTTGTGTTATTTATCTCTCACAGATGATGCATTTGTGTCACCAAGGCAAACAGAGCAGCACAAACCTCCTCTTTCTGCGTGGTGCCTGTGCCTGGCTGCAGATGGCCGCACATTGTACTAAGCTGTGACAATGCTGAACAGCAAGACCCACTGTCTCTGCCTCGCATACTCCAACAGAGAGGATCAAAAGAATGGAAACTAAACTGAGTTTTTCCCTTTCCAGTCAAAATGACTGCTTGTAGGACTCTGTCTTACTTTTGTACTTCACCTTTCACTCGACCACAAAAGCCACTTGACTTCCGTGGAACAGAAGCTGACCCCGTGCAAGGCACTGCAGTGAGGAGCCCTTTTTTCACACAAGCTCTGGAAAAATCACTCACCTCTACAGTCAACAGATGAGAACCAGGCATCCAGCCCCCAGAACTCTGCAATTCTATCCCCAGCATCCTGAAAGCCAAGGAGAGTAGAGAAATGTTGGGGAGGAGCAAGCACCAAGACCACCAGGAATGATCCACCCTGAGTGCTATGGGGATGCTGCTCTGCTGTTATCAGTGACTCTTGCACAGCACGTGCTTTCTGTGGTGCCTAAATGCTCCTGACAGCCCACCTTGTCAAGATGTGATGCTGTTTAACATTGCCCTGACAGCTTCCTGGCTTTGCCTTCTCTCTATTTTCATTTTAGAACATGTTCTCACTAATAACAGTGGCTGAGATATGTGTTCTCATTATGAATGAAAAACTGCTCTCCAAAAAACTAATCAAGCAATGCATTCTTGCCCGAAGCAGCATTTTAATGGAAGAAAAGCTTTATGTGCTCGTTACTAAATACCATCTCTGTACAGTTGCATACTGCTTCCATTAATAGACTTCCCTAACACCCAGCCACGCTGATAAATGTCATTTTTTCAGTATTGTGAGAACACAGGGACAATTTGGAGAGGTGTTGGTCAGTTTCATATGCCTATAAAATACATTGAAAAACAAAAGAAGGAAATCCCTTCTATTCCTTATCACTGTACCCTTGTCCTTCCACCACAGAACTGTGGATTTTCCAGACTCATATCCTCACATTCACAAACCTGCTTCCTAATTAACAGGCAGAGAAATGTAAAGTGATATGGTGATGCTGTCTGCAAAGAAGCTCATCATCTAGGGGAACTGAGGCTTGTTTCCAGCTGAGAACAGAAATGCATCAATCTCTTCTTCCTAGCACCATCCAAAGCTACCTGCTGGCAGGGTAGTTTTATTTATAGTCATTCTGTTACTTGGAATGTGCTGGAAGATAGTAAAAGTGTAAGAGTAAAGTACTTGATTCCCTCTAGTGAACCCTGATTTTGTTGTGCTCCTTCCAGTGAGGAATGGGAGAATTCATTCACCCTGCCACATGCACCAAGCCACGCTTCTTTCTAATTCTGGGCACGGCTCCTTCTCTCTTCCACACAAGGAGAGAAGTGGTCCTGGCACTGGACAGGAGGGTGAGCTATGGCCCACAGCATCCCCTCCTCTCCCCCAGCCCTTGGATCCCTCCCAGCTACAGACAGAGACCAGAGCTAACCCAGGAGGCCCTGACAGGGCTAAATTTAGAGCAGCAACGTGCAGCGAGGTACAGTGGTTCTCCTGGTGCCTGAGACCTTGGCTGGGCAGCTGCAAATGACACTGCTGCATCTGCCTCTTCCCAGACATGGAGTTGTAGCCCTCCCAGCCCCTGAGGAGGTGCAACCTCTTTCCTCTGCAGCCAGCCCAGTGGCCCCTTGTCCCTGCACAGGACACTCTCATGGACTGGACAGGAGCTGCATAGAGGGGTCCCTGCCTCCTCCTCCCCTTTTGCTCAGCAGAGACTCTTCAGTTCTGCAAACACAAGAGAATCAGCACCTCCCAAGAGGTCAATGTGATGCCTTGTGGAGGCTGACCTAGAACAGAGACTAGATGGAGTTAAAGAATAAAGTAGAGATTTATTAGAAGGCCTCAATGGATACACCTTGGGCAGCACAAGAGCCCAGCCAGGGCTACACCCCATGTGAACCCAAAACAGTCACAAAATGGACAACTGGTCATGGGGTCTCACACTTTTATAAGTTTTGGTCCATTAGCATATTGGAGCTAATTGTCCAATTACAGCTTTAGCCCATGAAGTCCCATCCTTATTTGTCATTCTCTCTTCATTCCACTGTTGTTTATGCTCTTGGGCCTGAGATCTGGATCTGTTGTCCTTGGTCCCCAGCTAGAGAAGGAATGGTTTTGTCTCCCTACTCTGTGAAGAGATCTTACCATCCCTTAATATGAAGCCCATACTTACACACCAAAGCAGAACAAAATCTGAAAAATATAAAAGCTAAAACATGAGGCATCAAATGCACTTTTTCTTTGGGCAGCCAGTGGCCCCACATGAAATATTTCAGCTGTCGGTGCCACATGGGATGGCAAATTGCAATAATGCTTTCCAGGACATCCACATTGCAGACTTGTTTGTGGCACACAGCTTCACTACAACTTAGCCAACTTGTAAATTAGGAATTATGGTTTTACTCTTACTGATGACACCCTCCCACCTTGTGATGGATGTGTCTTTCTTTGCACTAGAAAAACACAAGCTACAAATGAATAGTTCAAAAATAAATTCTTGATAAGGAGTTGAAAAATGATTTTAGCTTTTTAAATACAGCCTGTATATTAAAGCAAATGGACTCTGGCTAAGGTGAACAGCTGAGGAAGCTACATAAGCAAATTAACTAAGCTCAGGAACTGAATGAATGAGAGGCACCATATGGTCATGGCACTTACATATCTGATGGCCAAAACTGGCCAAATCAGACAAGTCTTCACACACTGAGCTCTGAGCTACTCTGTGATTGCTGCTGTGGGATTAAAAAAATGTAAAACTGGAAATACAGAATAGGGAAAGTAACTTCAGTGCATTTTCTCAATTTCTTAATTCTCACAGTCTGGTGCTGCTTAGCCCTGGCAGATGGCATAAAGCAGGATGCATCACAAGGAGGAACTCGCTCACTGGGGATCAGTTGTGCAAAGGCACACCTGACTTTAAAAATATCCTAACCTGCTTAGAGCCATTTTAAACCTCACTCTGAGGCACAAAAAGAGGCGTTTGATTGTGTTGTAGTGAAACTCATCACCCCTCCCACAGCCTGTCTACATCTAATCACTGCACACTCTGATTTTTCATGGCATGATAGTGGAAACCTGCTGGAGGTTCTGTCTGAAAGGAAGTGTTTCAGCACTTGTGGAAACTATTTTCTCAGACAAGACCACTTGCTAAATTCAACTCACAAATATTTTCCAGCTGCCTGGAGTCCCTTTCCTTTTTGACCAGTTTACCACTGATCAAAGTTTCTCTGCTCAGATATCCCAAACTTCCCCTCAGGCAGCAGAAAGAAGGAATGAGCTGAAGTTCAAACCTGTCTCTGGAAATTCTCTCTGGAGGGAGGGAAACTGGCAATTGGTGCTGGACCTGCCAGAGAGCTACCTGAATAAAACAGAGCTAGAAAGACAAGTGGGGTAGAGCTGGCTCTGGGGAACAGTTTGATCTTTTCCAAGAATTTTTGCCAATATTGCCAGCAGGAGGAATGAGAAGCAAATACAGCAGGACATTTTAGTAAAGAGAGGGACAGTGATGGCAGCCTGAAAGTCTGCTGGTCCTTTTTTTACATTTCCTAAACAAAATATTACTGATTTCTACACAAATATATTTTGTTTTTAATAGTACAGATGAGTTTTTCTCTCCAAAACACTGGAAGGAAAGGACATTAAAACATAAACTATCATCTTGACTTCACATTGTGAAATAGATTTCTATTTCTATTTTCTATGCAAAACTGAAGTCAGACAGGAAGGTAAATCTTCCATGAGATTGTTCACAACAAAATTTGCCCGTTATGAGAGACCAACCTCAAGCAGAACAAAATCAGCAAAGAATTCAATGGAAATGGGGATTGATACAAGCGAAGTCAAAGACGGGTCTTCATTGCCACCACTCCTCAGCCAGGCCAGGAAAATGTTGGGAAGAAAAACTTCCAGCATAACTGAAACTAATGTAATTTCTCTCTCTCTCATGACCCTTCTGGGTGACAGCAGCCTGGGCAGATTGTGGGCTGGCACCAGTATGTCCATCCATAACTCTTCCCTGTGCCAAGGATTTCCAATGCTGCTCCCTGTGTATTGCAGCCCTGCTTTTCCAGGACTGGGGGAGAGGCAGCAGGATCTGCAAGTCGGGGCAGAGAGGCAGAGCTCAGGAGCCCCTGGGATGTGCAAACACACAGTGTGCCCAGCAGGAACAGCACATACAGAGCATTTTGAACCTGTCATCCAGGGCCAGCTCTAACACCACAGCTGTCTTCTTGGAGATAGGACCTAAAGGCTGTCATGACTCCATGCTCTTGGTTCTCTGGTGCACAAAAGGCAAAGATCCATTCTTTCTGCATGTTCTGGTCATGTTCTTTCTCATGTCTTTGTGGAAAAAACAAAAGAATTCGATAAAAAAGCAGGACTCACAGTGAGAAGCCCTCTTGAGACCTCACCACGCAGAGACAGCAGGCCTGGCACAACCTCTGGCTTCTTCCAGGAGTATCTGATTTTCTGATTTCCAAGTAAAAACCCTAATCCTGCATCACCAGCTGAGACTGCTCATGAGATGAGACACTCCGGATTTTGGATTGCTTTGCCTCACACGTGAAATACAATCAGACGGGACAATGAGGAAGCAGCAGCCACTGTAAAATCTCTTTCCCAGGTGTTCACCATCCCTGAGGCTTCACTTGATGGACACTTGATAGAAGATGAAGAATGACCAAGCAGACTACAAACTACAAACTCTGTCTGTAACATTCTTTTGTCAGCCATAGACATTTATCTCAAACATAAATAGGTGATACAAATGCAAGGAAATGTCTGGGACAACATGATGAAATCATCTGGAAAAAAACAGAGCTGCTGCTGCTGAATTTGGTGTAAAAAAAAACCAAAAAACCAAGACAAACACTTTTCAAGGGAGTTGAGGTATCTGCTGCAAATTCAATGTGAGAGACAAGGGGAAAAGAATCAGAAAGAAATTAGTACAGACAATAACCAACTCCCTCCAAAGACAAAGAAACAAAACCCAACAAATCTCTGAGAAAGATTTACAGAAAAACTATTTAAAAATCTAAAAGTTTGAAAATCTAACTAAAATATACACAAATCAAGACATCATACTGAAAATGTATTCATTTCATATTTCAGTGCAGTTAATTTCCTGTCTTTTAAGGGAAAGAGTCTGTCTGAGAAAATGAGTGGTTCTGGGAGCAGAGACATGAAAGGAGTCTTTACATGCATTCCCTGATGTCTAATAAAGGATGAATCTGTTCTCCAGTCTCTGGGAGGAATATTAGTAGGATTTCACCTTTCCACTTAGCCATCTATTTCTGTCAGTTATGCAGGCCTATGTTATTTCTTCACCTGCTGCTCCAGAATCAAATTTCACTGAGGTGGGTCAAGTATCAAAGTTTTGGGCCTTTACTACCTAGGAAAAAGTCTGCAAGATTTCCCTAAAAAGCCTTTGGGAGGGCTGAAACTATCAGCCTTTCAAAATCATCATTAAAATGTCAAAAGGTACTGTAAAAACTGTCCCCTTCTTTTCAGTGACTTACTACCAGTCTTTCAACCAAGACACTTTTGACTGTACAAATAACCAATGGCCACACCACAAAAAAATCCCAATGCTTGGCCATTTGTATATTTTTTAAAAATTAAATGGACGGCAAGTATGTGCTCCCAAACTTAGTATATTAATAGTGCTGGATAAGACATCATGCAGTAGAAAGTGGGCTGCTGCCAAAAACAACCAAGAGGAAAGCCAAGACATCAATTAAACCACTGGTTACTCCTGGTAGGATTATTCTGATTTAAAGCAATCCTGTCAGAATGCATCCACTATCAGAAGCAAGGCAAAGCAGATGAAGAAACACAGCTCAAAGTCAGGCTCCCCTTTAATTTTGCTGTTTCAAGTGTCCTTGGAGCACTTGGAAAGAGCTAGAGTCCAAAGAGAAAGCTGAAGTCCAAATAAGCAAGTGTAGAGTTTATACATTACAGGAAAAAATGACCTGTTTTGCTGATTTCCTTCAAGTATGAAAGCAGGTCTGACTTTGCATTGTTATTGGCAAATGACCTTTAAAAATAAAACACAAGTGACTTTTCCAAGTCATTTGCAGTCTCTATAAAGTGGAAAGATTTGAGATGAATGACTGCTAACAGGAGATTTGTTTGGGCACTAAGTAAACGTAAGTGGATGGAAAAAAGCCCCAGCAAAATGAAAAGAAAAATGGATTATCAGGCAGTCTGACAGGAATAAGGCAATGCCAAGAAAACAAATGAAATGTAATAATGAAATCAAATTTTGTCTGTGATATTTCAGTCTCTACCAAAACAAGGTTTATTGTGCTTGGCAGTGGACTGCCAGAGAGGGGAAGTGTAGCAGTTTCTTTTTCCTCTGGTCTGGCCTTCATCACAGCATGAGGAGGAAGATGTATTTCCTAGAAGTGTCTTATCTTCCAAGCAAAGACAAACATTGGAGGTCTTCAAACTTGCTCCTGACCAAAGTTCATCCCAAGAGCTCCCCCATTCCGTCAGCAGCATGGTGACAGCCTTGCATGGTCTTGGCCATGAGGGATGGGGTGGTGGCTTAGTTGGCACGTGCACCCTGGCAAACCCCAAAAGCTCCATCCACCAGCAGCAAACCGGGAGAGTCACTCTCTGAGTACCACAAGGGTCAGTGCCAGCACAAGAAAGATCCTGCTATTCCAAAAATCCAGGCACTGCCATGATGGGCCAAAGCCATCAGGCAGAAGCCGACCTGTTCCCAGTTGGCTTCAGCTGGTTTGAGTCCATTTTTTGCCTGGAGAAACAAAAGGGCCCAACAAGCTTGACCACAACAGCTTGCAAGGACTGCCCAGAGTGAAGGACTCAGGAAAGGCTGGCCTTACAAGGAGCTGTGCCATAGATTTTCCTGGATGAGAGACAGAGCTGCAGCAGAGACAGCTGAGAGCAGCCACAGGGCACAGGCTGGAGATAAGGGATGTATTTTAAGTGCTGCACTGAAAATACATGACCTTGCTACTGCCAGGAAGGAAGGGCCTGATCCCACCCCCCTCAAAGTCAAGAGAGCCATCTCAGACCTTGCTGGATCATCAAAATGAAGAAAGCAAAAAGGTTCAGCTGTATCCTTTCCTCTGCCACTTCAAGTGCAGGGATGCTGTGACAAGACACCCACTCTCAGAGGTTTTTAATCCTCCTATTTATTCTATCTGTGATTGCTTATATAATTATGTATAATATATATAGTTGTCTAATCCTTAGAGGGCATGTCAAGTCTATCTAAAACAGGCAGAGCAGTCACACTGTCTTTCAGGGATCACTTTTTTTTTTACTGCAAAGAACAATCCATTGCCTTAGCAAAACAAATGTAGAAATCTGCATATCTCTAAATTTGTTCAAAGAAATGTTTTTGGAATTTTTTTTTGTCTTTTCAAAATTCAGACTTGAAATACTTTCAGTGAGCACTGAGGCATTTGTCTTGAATACGTCAAGCTGCTATATTTTAAAATTATTTTTTGTGTATTTATAAAGCAAACTGTTATAGATCTTTCATTTAATACTATGTATATCAGCACAGAAGGGAATCCCCCAGCTCTGTGAAAATTTTGTTCTAAAGCAAACCTGAGTGACAACACTGAAACATGCCTTTCTTTCCTCTCTTGAGGTGAGATGGACACCCTGAACTGAGAGTTTCCTAATTCTACTAAAGGTCCCAGAACAGTGATTCAGGCTGGCAAGAGGCATTTCACCCCTCTCAGTGCTCTGGACCATGCAAAGCTCATGTGCTTCTTGATTCTTACCAAGGCTGGGATTGTGAGAGTGGCTGGCACTGGGTGACAATTCCAGCTGCTTACAACACAAATGAGATTTAGCTTTGCCATTTGAAACGACTCAGCTGGGACCTCAGTTGTTCTCCAGTGAGGCTGAAGAGAGATAATGCACTCCTCATTACATACACAAGGAGGGCTCTCACACCACCCTTCTACATTTGCCAGAATTATGTGGTTTTGACCTAATGTGTTACAATTAGACACTAATAACACTTCAGGGACTGACACAGTTAGTTAGACTCATTTAACCTCTATTATAGCTGTACTCTTCCCTTTCATCCCAAAGGCCCTCCTTAGACAACCAAGTGTACGTATTTGTGCAATTGGTTTACAACATAAAACTGAAAAAGTACATATTTCAAACATGATTCTGCTCAGAGAAAGGAGGATGCTTTGTCTGTCTTTGTAATAAACCAAGACAAGTGATTTGGTGCATGCTGGACCCCACAAGCAAAAGCTAAGGAGCTGAAGACACTTCAGGAACTTCAGGAAAAGCTTGTAGTTACCAAAGTTCAGCAGATATTTGCAATGGTTTCAGGAAAGAGAGAGGGTTCTGACATTATTCAGGAAAATGGAATCTAACTAGAATTTTTTTTCCCATCTTTGCACAAACCTACCTGGTTGTCAGCTGATTTTGTGAAGACAGGCATGAAAATTTGTGATTTGAAAAACTACATTGTTTATTCTTATCCAGGAGTTTCAATGCATCCCTAGCTATTAGATTACATTCTGCAGTGGAAAACAAAACACAACATGTGTTCTGAAGCCCATGGTAATGGGCACCAGAAATGGAACTGCTCATGGTTTAGCTTTGTGGGTTTCTTTCTTGCTACATCATGTACTCTAACTCAGGATTTAATGCTTTGCCTAACTCCAAGACATGGTATTTATCAACATATCCTTCTGGCATGAAGCTCTCTGAAGATCTTGGACTTGATCACAAGCAAACTTCATGCATATTTTGCAGCAATTTGCAAAATAAATTTCAAATTAAATTCAAGAAGGACTCTGGGGTTTGGCTGTGAACCACACAAAGCCTGCGAACATCCAATGGATGAGTTAGGATATGTGATGTGCCCCATGAACAGACATCACATGTGGCTATGAATGCCTCACACAGAGGAAAAGTCTTTAGACAAAAAAAATCACATCAATTACAACAGAGTGCAAGGCAAGGGATTGGCCATTCAACTCTTTAAAAAAAGCGGGCATGTTTTATGTAGTTAGTTTTAAACTTCACTGCAATTATGACATACTAAATCACAGCAGTACTAGTGTAAGTCTTCATCTAAATTTTGGATAACTAAGAATATTCTATAATCCTCCAGAGAACCTGTATTTTGCTGATCTGTAATGGAAGGCAATTTTTGTAACACCTGCTGCAGGTCACTCACAAGTGCAACTCGCATTTTAGAGAAGCTGAGAGGAAGGTAAAAAAATGACAACATTCTTGCAAAGTGTGCATTTAAGATATTTTCTGCAGCAGGAACACTAAGTGAAAACATTAAGTTAGGTTCTGATTCCTGATCAAAGGATTATGGAATTTAAACTATGTTACATCAAATCTCCTGTAGAGAGAGGAAGGGGATAAAGACACCAGTAATCTCTTCTGATTGCACATGCTTGTCTTCCCTTTTGCCTTGGCTCCTTACATCCATGATGTTTAAGAGATTACATTGTTCATGCATCTTTCAATCCTCCACTAATAAATATTAACTCACTAATCAACCTCACTGAGCAGCTGATGTTTCCAGGATTTTATATCCCTACAGTTTTTCTGAAAACTGGCATCTGGCTGGAGGAATGCAGTCCAGAGAGTGTTCCTGCTCTCTGCTACAACTGTGCTTGGCAGCAGCTGGGAACCTGTCAGCTGGCAGGCTAAGGAGCATGGATGTCATTTGTCACTACCTACAGGCATCATCCCTGACAGAACAGAAACTGTCCACAAAGGAAACAGGGCAGGAACTGGATTTTTGGAGGAAAGAGGTCTTAATTAGTTCTGCTGCTTATTGAACACCTTGTTCTATAGGACATTGACATTCTTGTGGTGTGTCCTGTCTCCTCAGGCAGCAGCAGTCAGAAAAAAAGGAACAAGCAAAATGGTAAGAGACAGGGAGTATAAATGTGAATTTGTGATGCCCAGCTCTCCTGACCAGGTCCTGAAGGGTGGGTGGTGGCCCCTTGATGAGGAAATAGGGAGAGAACTAACACCTGTTTGTTTTCCAAAGCACTGGTTTTCCTTGAAAGAATATCATTTAAATGAGGACTGTACAGAGGACAGGTTTTATTTGCTTGATTTTTTTTTTCTTTGAGTGATATGTTTAGGATGTGACTTTTTAATAGCTTATTTATTGTAATGAGAGACCTGATGACCAGACATTTTCATGGGCAGGAATTTTGATGTTTGCCTGGAATGGAACAGGTTGGAGGAGTCTCATAGCAGCATAACTGCCCTTACAGGGCAGGAATTTCACCGTTCATTTGTCCATAGTCTCAGTGGCAAAACTGGGAAAAAAATACCATAATAAGTAATCAACCCATAAATGTGCCTACCATGGGTCAAAATGGGGAATAGAGTAAATTCACAGGAGGGATTCAAGAACATGTGGAATACCCCACAGTGATTTTTTTTTTCTGTGCAAGCAGAGATCATATTAAAAATATTTTTGACTCAGTGAAATGCTTTCTAACAAAAGCTTTGGTGTGAGTGATCAGAAAAACCAGCTGTGTTTAGTTAGGATCCACTCCCACATCTGATTTAGAAGGATGCCATGTGCCTTATGTCCCTTCTCTCTTCAAAGCACCCTCAGTCAGAAATTTCCTCCCATGTGATCCCATGCAGTATCTCAGGAAGAAAAGGGAAAAATTTACTCTTCAGCCTGTGAATGAGCTGTGCCTTGACCCTGGTTGAAGCTCTTGCATTCAGATCATGAAATAGTTTCCCCCTTTGCAGGATGGCTGAATCCAAACTGACTTCTGGGGTAGCAGGGGCCCTTTATCAGTACCTGTCACTGTATCATACACAGGACAGGAATTCTTCTGGTGAGGATCTCTTTATAACGTTCAGGGAACCATCAGAGTGAGCAAGCACTCACTAGTCACAATGCTTCCACTTATTCCACACAGCATGAAACAAAAAAAAAGTTTCTTGTTTGGCTTTTCTTTTTCTCCTCTGTGGAAATCCAAAATGTGTAGGTCTAGTGTGGGAGGGATGCACTCATTATCTGTTTCTTGTCATGGATGAGCCAGAAGATATTATATCTTTAAGTAATTGAAAATAACCCCCCTTGCTTCACTTGCCTGTTGTTTTGTGGTTTGGTTTTTTCCCTGTATGTGCCAGAACATTCATTTTGCCCATGGTAAGTAACACCACCTTGGTCCCTCTTAGAACTAGAGGTGTATCTACTGTCACACAGAGGAGCTTTTGACCTTTGCCCATGCAGGTCCAGCAAGCAAATAATGGTTTAATAATCCCCAGTGCCCCACAATCCTTGCTGAGGAACAAACACTACTGCCCTGACAACCAGATAGGGCTGATGCCCAACAGATTACAAGGCCAACAGATGAAGGAGTGGAAATAAACCCCTGAGGGGCTGAGGAAAGGCTCCAGTTAAAGCATTATCCCATGCAATCCTGGCTGTGCCATGCACAATCAGACACTGCTGGAAGCCAGAGCAGTCTCTGACAGGCACAGCACAGCAAGGATGCCCTAAAGCAGTGCAGCCAAGCAACCTCTGACAGCAGAGTCACCTGGGCACCCCACCCACCCCTGGGTGCACAAGTGCCTGGAACCTTTGGAATGGAAATGCAAATGCCAGCCATCTGTCAGCTGCTCCTTCAGTGAGGCAGGGCAGAGGGGCTCATTAAAAATCAAATAAACTCACCAACAGCACAATACTGCACTAGGTCAAAATAGATGGTGAGCTCAAAACACACAGGGAAGATTCATGAGTTGCACACAAACTAGGGAGGAGACAGGGAGCCAGAAAGAGCCAGAGGAGATGGATGCCAGGGGGGAGCCAGAGCCATGGTGTGAGCAGAGCTCTTGGTAGAGTGCAGAGGGCTCAGGTGTGAGCCCAGTGACCCACAGGGAAGGGACCTGGACAGCCTCTGGACAGCCTGAACAGCCCAGTGACACACAAGGAAAGGACCTGGACAGATTCTGGACAGCCTGAACAGCCCAGTGATACATAGGGAAGGGACCTGAACAGACTCTGGACATCCTGAACAGCCCAGTGATCCACAGGGAAGATGTGAAGGAACCTGGAAGCCTCTGGCTTTGGCAGAGGACAAAGAACCCAGAGAGCTGCAGGAGGAACCTGCCAGGCAGAGACAAGGAGATCCTGGTGCACAGGGATGATGCTGAACAGCCCAAATGTTTACACACATCCCTGCTCCTTGTGGCTGTGGGGCAGCAGCAGGGACAGCTGGGAACAGCAAACTCCTGCTCCAGGTATTGAGAAGGCAGCTCCTTACACCTTAGCAGGCATGAAAGGTGCTCTGCTCTGGCCAGGGAAGAGACATCCAAAGTCCTTCATCACAGCTCCTTCTGGGAGCAGCAATTTCCCCAAATTTCCCAATTTCCCCAGGCAAGCCATGTCTTTGTCTGCAGCATCCTGGCAGCTGCCAAAGATGGAGCATCCTTGGGCCTCTGGTCACCTCTTCCAGCAGAGCAGGGGTGAATGAGATTGCCCCAGGCTCTTTCTAAGGCTAAACCCCCAGTGTCTTGAAAGGAGGAGATGGCAGGGGGTTTTTGTGAGTTCTGATACACATTTGAAGTCAGGGATATTGTTATGCACACTTAGTTATGGATTTACATCTCTGCACTGGAAAATCTTCCCAGGCCTGCTAAGCTCTGTGGTGAGCTGGCAGCCACATGCAATATTTGAGTTTGCAAACTGTGAGGGGAAACTGGAACTGAAACCAAACCAAGTTATATTTGGGAGAACTTTGTTAAAGTGTAATGATGGTCTAGAGGGACAGTTGAGACACCAGCCTTCATAGGGGCAGTGTGGAAACTCACCTCACCCTGTTTCAGCTTAATTCTTACTGTGGCTTTGTTTTGGTAGCTCAAGTCTGAGTCCATTCACTGCCAAGGGGGTTTGGATTCACCCCTTTATGAATGAGCACAGTTACAGGAAAGCCAGGTATGTAAGTCATATTCATAATATCCGTATTAAAAATCCAAAGTATTACTAATATTTATATGAATAAAATTTGCCAGTGTAACAAAGTGCCAACAAATTCTTCTGGTTCAAGATGTCACAAAATGGGAGAACTGGCAGGAGGAAGAGAGGAAGCTTTTAGGAGGGCAAAAAACGCAATGGCAAAGGTCAGTCCTACCACATTGAACTGCTGTATTCAGGTTTCTTCTCTGCTCTCACAGATTTTCCAAAGGTCAAAAACTACTTGATCATGACCAAAAACAAACAGAGGGAGATGGAAATACAGTGTCTGCAAATAATAATAAAGATAAGGCAACAGGACATAATGAATGTAATAAATCAAGGCAACAGGAAAAACGCTTTGAATTTTATATTAAAGAGCACTTCTCTTTGCATTGAAGGACAGGCTTTGAGCTGGCTTCAGCAGACAGTACCCTAACTGTGATTCACACCAGCCCTGGGGATAGGGAATCAGCCCAGTTAGGGTTGTTAGCACCTCACTGAAGGCTCCAACAAAGCTGCCTAGGGCAGAAAAGATGCCAAAGGCACCCAGTCCCTCAGAGGAGCCCCAGGAACCCACAATTTACTTCCAAAAATCCAAGCCTGGGAGCACCCAAGGTGACTGTCAGGAGACAGCCTAACCTTGGTCCTCCCTTCTCACCTGGGGAGCAGGGAAAGTGAAACCTTTGTGAGGAGACATTGCACTTTGGTCATGTCCATGTGCCTGCACCCACTGCAGTAAGACCCAAGTTTGTGCTTGAGATCCCCAAGCACGACTGCAATGTAAATAATGAATTAACATAACAATGCAGATTGCAGATAGTGCTTTAGGCTCCAGGCAGCTAATATAGCCAATGTGAATTTTTCATAAGAACATAACAATCCCACCAGTCTATAATATCCTTTCCTCACTTTTATTTTGCTGAAAAGGTACGAATATCTACACATCATTTTCAATCATCATCACTTTCTGAAGGATTTTTTATTACCTCTAGCCATGACTCATAAGAGTGGGAAACAAATTACTCCTGCTCCAAGTATAAACAGTGACGGTTCAAAATGCCTTCAGTTTCTGTCTCCTGAACTGTCTGCCTCTCAATCAGTTGGAGAATATCAGAACATATTTACTCTGAACAGTAACAGATGTTTTCATCTTAAGTTAAATTTAAACTCAGCATCAATCTCCCAGAGAGGAATGAGATAACACAGGATCTCCTTCAGACTTTTAGATATGCTGTACAAAACCCTGCAAAAAGCAGCTCAGAGCTGAGACTTGGCTACACCTTGCCAATTTAACTAAATCAGCATCACTCTTCTTCAGGACGTTTTCCTGTCTGGCCATGCAGGACCACTCTGGTGGCCATCCTCTCACCAGCCCAGACTTCCACTGCTGGGACCAAAGCTGATCTGGGATTTGCTCTGTATTTAAGGAAGATGCCCCTGACTCTGAGAATAGTCTGATTTCATATTCCTAAAGTATTACAGTTGGGAATTTTGCAGCAAGAGCTATAAGAGCAAAACCATCTGCGCCCTGAAACTGCCCAGGAAAAGTTTACTTTCCTGCTTCTTGTCTAGCAGTTTTCTACTTCACAGCAATTTTTGAAAGCACCCTATAGTATCCCAGGGCAACAGGAACATAAACTGCCAAAGCTGACCTGGACAAGACTTTCTGCTCTAGGATAAATTTTGCATTCCTGGCACAACACAAACAGAAGCAGCTCCAGGGTGGAGGGTGGGGAGGATGTGGAAGCACAGGGCAAAGCTCCTCATACTGAGCCAGCTGAGGAAGCAGCAACTTTGGTGTGAAAAGTCTGCTTTGGAGAGCTATTCTGCAGGCTTTGCTCAGCACTTGGGCCCCATGGCTTCCTCACTTTTCCTCTGGTTCATCTCTGTTCAGCCTGCAGTGTCCTCAGACCTTGTCTCCTGAAGGCCCCCACAAGCTGACCCAGTGCTCCTCCAGGTGAGGAAAATCCTGCTCCTCTTCCTGTGTGGACAAGCCTTGGCTCAGCAAGTGTCCTGACCAACCCAAGAGACTTTGTCCAAAGGAACAGAGCTGAGAAGGTGTGTTGGGACACTTCAAGCACTGAATTTATCTCAAAACCACCTTGTGTTTACCTCAATCCTCACAGTAATGGCAGGGAGACTTTGGAAGAAACAGGTGGGACTGGTGAGTCTGCCAAAACTTTGGGCTTTTGAGCCATGGAAGAGACACAAGGTGTGCTGAGGCCTGACTGGATTAGTCTGAACTGATGGGAAAAACACATTTGGGGCATAAGCTGGGGGGCCTGATTGAGAGAGCTTGAAACTAGAATCCGTGAGGGAAGGGAAAGCCAACAGCAGGCAAACCAAGAGCTGCCATGGCATTACCTGAGGGGGGAAATGGCAGTGGGCACATTTGCACTGCTCACAGGAGCACAGCAGTCTCAGGGGTATGTCTGAGTACCCCAACACAGACAGCGTGAGGGAAAAACGGGATGAACTGCAGGCATTGGTCAGTTCCCAGAGTAAATATGGAATTATTCCTCCCAGAGTATGATTGGTGTTGGTGAGACTGGGTGGGATGAGTGCCACAGTGGGAGTGCTGGGGTGGAGGGCTGAGGGATGTTCAGCAGGGACAGGCAGGGCAGGCAAGCTGGACCTACCACTGTATAAGGGAGAGGTTTGATTGCACAGCCCTTAAAATTAGTGATGATGTGATAAAGAGGATTAGGGGGGTGTGGAAAACAAAGGAAATGTAGTGGATGTCCATCACCAATACCCCAGCCAGGACAGGCTAACTCACTGATGAGTTATTCCACAGGCAATTAGGAGAAATTCCTGGGTCAGTAGCTTTCAGCTTGCCAGGCACCATTTGGGAATACCCTGCTGCTGTGATGAACAGGTCTTGGAAATCCTTGAAGTTGGTAGAAGATAATTTCTTGTCACAAGCACTCAGTGAGCCAGCTAGGAAAGATGACCCCTGGACTTGCTTCCTGTGAACAGAGAAGTGCTCATGGGGGATGTGATGGTAGGTGGCTGGCTTGGCCACAATGATCAAAAAATGGTTAAGCTGAAAATTCTCACTGTACTGAGAAAAAAGAAAAGCCATCAGAGTTGCTACCCTGAACTTCAGGAGATCAAACTTCAATGTATAAATAAAGAAAGGAATTGTAGTACTTGCTCCTGCATGATTTTTATGGATAAGAATGCTTGGTCTGACCTCACATGAGCCACAGCCTATCCTGTGGACCACGAGAAATGTCTGTGTGTCCAGCAGGACCTCCTGACTTCTGGTCAGAGTTGTTTACCTGTGACACACCTCACTGTTCATCCTCTGTGAGGCAGTGAGCAAGGATAATGTCACACATCTCAGGTAACCAGCAGCTAGGATTCAAGTTGCTGGCTGAACCCCCACTCACAAGTGACTTATCCAGATCATTTAGCAAATAAATTAGTCTGGCAAACAAACAAGGCAGATTCACTCCTGTAGAAAGAATCTGTCTGTCCTGGAAGGGACTAATTTGCATTAGTTCTGAAGCCCACCACTCCAAAACCTACAGAAAAATGCATAGTCTGCTCCTGGTTTCAAGGCAGGTTGAACATTTTATTCCTACTGTTGTCTCAGCATCACATGGGCTTCCATAGCTTTGTAAAGAAAAAGCTGAAGGACATAGCTGGGAGTTATTGTGTCTCAGTTATTGTGTCTCAGTTCATCTGCTTTTTGCAGGTGTTTTCTGTGCTAACACCATTAAGAGATGAGGCCACATGGAGGTCCTGAATTCACAGCATCCATTACAGAGCAGGAAATTCAACCTTGCACTGTTTGGGTGACACATTCACACTTCTTCCTAGCAGGGAACAAAACCTAAGCCCACCACCACTCCAAAGCAAGCACACAGAGCTTTGGGCAGCTGGCAACCCTGAATCACCAGGGCTTTGCAAGGACTACTTCAATTTTTATTTCAGAAATGCTGTGAGCAAGAGGCCAATTTGTGACCTATTCTTCCTTTCATTTCACAATAATTCCAGTTGCTATTCTGTGCATCAATCTTGTCTGCCTTTTCCACTCTGAAACCTCGTGCAGTGTTTGCCTTCAGCTCCTGGTGCTCTGCAGCTGGAAGTGCTCTCACAGACACACAGTTTAGGCTGGGGATGGTCTCCATCACAAAAGCAAATCTCCCTGGTTTCAGCATTTCTTCCTGACTATGCCAGGCTGTTTTTAGGAAGGGGATGGTCAAAATTTGGACACAAAACTTCAGAGCAAGGTGGGCAAGTCTCTCTTCTCCTGTGGGCTCACAGCTAGTTTGGCTGCACACTCCTGTGTTCCCAATGGGCTTGGGAAATGACCAGTTCTGCATTCCAGGTGCAGGGAGGCAGCGAGAGGAGGGAGCTCAGCTCCTGCTGCAACATCCTGGCTGCAGCAGGGGATTTGCTCCCATCAGTCACAGCCTGGGCTTCTGTCACTGCAAACTCCTCAAAACATCTCCAGGTCAGAGCAGAGAGACACTGGATGTACACATCACCTTCAGTGTCTTGGAAAATTTCTGGGACCCTATGCATGGAACGAGGATTTACAAGGAATTTGGGGATTGACGTGCTCCTGAAAATCTTGTCAGTTCCACTGAGGGATTGGTTACATAATTCAGATAAATGCCAAGCTCCCTTCTCTGCATTTTCAGGATTAAATGTGTCTGGTCACAACAATTTTTTCTCTATTTTTCCTTTGAGCTAATTGTTTCAAGTAAAGAAATCACTTGCTATCAAAGCAAAAAAATTCTTATTTTACCAATGAAAGTATAATTTCAATTTTCTATTTTCCAGTTTTCCTTCTTTTATGGCTTTAAAATCTTTCATTTTGGGGGAAAAAAAACCCCATTTCACACAGCACTAGAAGGAGCACTGATTCCTAAGTGATTTCCTAACGGCACTTAACCCTGCTAGGATAAGATGAAAATTTTCATCACAAAAATTGCACTGCTCGTGAGGTAGGCTGGAGTTACTCTGTTTTAGATTAAGTATCTGGGAGGACAATAAATAAATAAGTGGTAAAGCTTTATTGCAGCCACTGTGCTGCACTGTGATACAGAAAGTATCACAGCTCCTTTTGCAATGCCAGAGTGCAAAGATGTCTGTGAGTGGCACATTCTGGACTGCTTTCAGCATGAGAAGCTAACATTGCTGGTCTGCAGAGTCTCCCTGGAGACTCTGTGATGGAAGGGCCCTTCCCAGATGGCATTCCCACATGCCCTGGATGTGCTGTGCCTGGCTCTCAGCCCCAGGACAATGGAGGAGCTTGCTGCTCTGCAGCGGGGTGAACCTGCCCTTGCCTAAAAGAAGTTCTCGTGGCAACATGAGTTCTGTTTGAGAGTAGGTGATGAATGGAGTTGTTCTCCTGTAAGGAAATTGTGTAATAGCTCACATGGCTGAGCTGATGGAAGCTCTCCATGGGTGGGGTCTGCCCTGGTTTCAGTGCCCTCATCAGAGACCAGCTTAGTGCCACACAGGTGGGGGCTCCCAGGGCCTGAAGGGACATGGCATCATCTCCACCATCCTCTCCTTTACAGCTAAAAATTTAAATTGTACCTCAGTTACACCCAAGTGCCTTTCTGACTAGGGTCACAATGAAGCAGCCCCTCCTGGTGCATAGCAACATGTACATTCCATGTGGGCACTTCAGGATGCTGCAGTCCTGGCTGGCTGCAAGCTCAGCCCTGAGACCTCACCAAGAAACCAACTCTTCTCCTGGAGAGATTGTCTTCTACCTCCATGCCTCCCATGCTCTGGCAAAGCAAACTCCAAATTAATAGATAAAAATAATGCATTAAAAAAAAAGTATGACTAATGTTTTCAGAATTTTTTTAAAGTATCTCTGGAAACCAAGAGAAAGTTGCCTTGGCAACATTGTTTTCTGTTCCTCCTGTGCTCACTGTTTTCTTGTGTGTCTGTTTCTCTAGCTTACATTGCTGACAGTACACACAATAAATGGAGCTCTGGGAAGGAAATCAGCATTCAGCCAAAAAAAGGCTTTTCTTCCCTCTCACATCATCAGGGTGGAACAGTCCCATCTATGATTAAGAGCAGTCAATTACAAAAGCTAATTTAGAAATTTTCAATGCTGAAAAGAATTTATATTCATTAAAAAAATGTTCTGAATAGCTTCTGTAGGACAGACAACTCAGATTAAGTGGGAGGGGTAAGCACTGCTCTGAGCCTTTTTTCGACTGAGTACGAGCCCAAAAGGAGCTATTACCTCTATGTAAATGCCAATTTTCATTAAGCAAACAGAAAGTAGTGTAGCAGCTATGAAGTAACTAGGATATAATTCAAGCTGACAGCTTTGAAATCTCTTCCCTTTGGTCAGATCTCATTGAATTTGGCAAATGGATTCAAGAGCTGTGAACTTGCAGGTGAACAGGAAGAAAAAAGTCATTATGTCCTCTTGCTTCCACCCACCAAAAACTGTACTGAAAATGTTAAATAGTATTTAGAAAGATCAGTCATCCCTGTTTGAGTTCCTTGAACTTTCTGTATGTCATAAAAAATGTTTAATAATATATAAAAGTAAAAACTATAACTTAAATGTGTCTAGAGTACTTCTTGAAATCCATTCTCTGCACAGTGCTGTCTTCTCCATCACACCTCATGGAATGCACTGACTTCCAGCTAAGTCACAATTAATATTCCTGACCACAGCACTTTATTTTTGCCACATTTATGCAGATATTTTAGTTAAAAGGTCCACTCTGTCTTCTCAACAACTCTCTCATCTATAAGTTTGCAATCCTCTCACCCTGCCAGGAGAAGTGCAGAGGAGCTTCAAGAGGCCAGATCTCAGTGTCACAAACGTTGTGTCCCTTCCAAGACTTTGGCCAAACCACCTGAGCTTCGCAATATGGGGACAAGGCACTTGCACAAAGCTTAGAGCTGCTCCAAGGCTCTCTGCTAATGTGTGACCTGGCAGCTGAAATGCCTTCCAGGTTCAGGTCTTTCCAAGCAAGGAGATGGATTGCCTTTAACAACTTCAGTGCTTCATCCTTCTCCCCTTGATGTAGCCCACGTTTCAGAGTTCAAAAACATTTATAGCTCTCTGTAATTACTTACCAAGAGGCAACTGACAGCGTGTTGACATAATTTTGCCAGAATTAAAACCTTTAGATTTTCTGAGAAAACACTTAAAACCTTAGACTGCCAAATATCCCAGGGTTTCATATATCTAAAACTATTTTATACAAAGTTTAAGGTGTTGAGTTTCTTTGCCTTGAAATTTTCCAATACCTTCATGTGACCTTGCCTCGGGGAAAGAAAAAGAAACAGAAAGTTAATTCAAAACAGCCTCAGTCAGCACAGATATGTTCATTTCCCTGCTTCCTTTAGCATTGACAGGTCTGGCAAAGTTCTCCATCAGAGCAAACAGAGTCATCACAGGATCTCGTTTGTGATGTATGGCTCCAGCCTCACTGCAGTAGCTGTCGGGAGCAGATATCTGAATGTTTCTGTCTGAAGAGAGAGAGATTGTGCTTCTCCTGTGATGGACTTTGCTATCACAGCAGCAAGTTGCAGACAGACTGCAGACTGCAGGACAGACTGATGGATGTAGGTTTGCAGCCCAGCTCCCACCTGAGACCAGCAATTCTCTCCTGCATTACCTGGGTCCCATCACTGGATGGGAAAATCCCCCCAGAGATAAGCACAGCCCCTTAGGTTAAACTCTGACAGCACTCAGGCCAAGGGAAAAGCAATTTTTGCCTTCAAGAAAGGCAGGATTTTGCTCATCATGGGGCATATTGAGGACAGATCAAGCTAGCAAGACAGGACCTTAGAGCAGTAACAAGAAAGACCACAGGGATGCACATGTAGATGGACAAGAGCACATCCAAAACACGATGGAGGGAAAAAGTGGTGCTGGACTGGAAAAACTCATGGGGCCTGATGTCTGGGTTCACATTCACCTTGCTGTGCCTCACCCTCTGACAACCCCTGGGGGACAGCTTTAGCAGAGGACCTACAACCACAAATCACCCTCATCTTCCAGACAGTGCGCATGATGATCAGCCTGAGAGATGCCTGTGGATCAAAAGACCCTCCCTGCACTCATTGCTCCTCCACGGGTGTGGATGTTCCATTCTCGCGTGCCATTCAGCTGCTGAGTTACCAGATGATTTGTGAACACTCAAGACTTCTACCTCACCCACCCACTGCTCAGATCAATTGACACTTCTGGAGTTGTTTGCCATGAGAGTTTTGCCCTCCCTGCTTCTCCCTTAGCACTGCCTTCCTCACACTTTCAAATTACAGCTCAAAAATCCTCCACAATAGATGGTACAAACACGTCTGTCTTGAGCAACAGCGGTGGCTCAGCTTTCAGCTAACATTCCTCACTACCCCAAAGCTGGCAGGGAGTCTGCAGAGAGCCTTTGGAATGAGTCCCTGTGTTTTATTTGCAAAGTATCTGTGGATGCTCCTGGTTGGATTTGCAAGGCTCCAGGAGTAGATGTGGATGACTCAGAAGATATTCAGCCCTCTGAGGAACCCTGTGGGTCACTAATGAAACAGGCAGAGTGGGACAGCAGAAGTGCTTGCCTTGGCACAGTCAAGCATTAATTGATTTGCACTGAAAAAGTGGGGTTTCAGTTAAGTGATGTTTCGCAAAAAAAAGTCTGGTTTTCAGCTAAACGCATTGAGTTTTCAACCAAAGCCAAAGCCTAATTTCTGAAAGCTAAATGAGAGCCAAAAGTTGGTAACAAAACATTGAGACTTGTTTTGGACAGATTGTACTATGACTTCATTTTAAACCAAGACCTCCTGAATCCCAAGAGGAAGGCAATTTGAGTGGCTTATCCACTCAGAGTATTACAGATTGGGATGTTTTATACCTCCCTCAGCAGGTTTTTCTGCTTGAACATGGCTTCCAGTTTCAGCTGTACCCACTCAGGAACCTGATATGAGAAAGCACTGAAGGGTTTTTCACATATTCAAAGGCATCCACATGATCTACCATGCACTGCTTTCCACCTCCTTCCTCTGAAGATACAGACACCAAGACATCATGAAGACATCTTTCCCTCGTGTGAAAATCAGCTTCAGCACCAGCCTTGTGGAGATCCCTTCTTGCACTTTTACCTCAGGATCTTTGGAGATTGCGATGCCAACGCTCTCAAAGTTTGAAGAAGTGCTGACTGACATCCTCTGCAAGACTGGCAAACCTGTGTGTCCACAAGCAGAACCAGAGTCTGAGGAGAGCTCAGGATCCATCACACTATCATGGATGTTTCTAGAATTAACATCCTGGCTGTTGGAGCCTTTCCCATAGATGTTCCTGATCCTGTTCACCTTCAGGACTCATTAACTATTCCTTTAGGAATTAAATTACAACAGTACCCAAGAGCACTGAAAAATGCATGTGTATAAAGAACTTTTTTTTTTTCCCTCTTTCTCCACTGATCCCAGAAGCAAAATATTGAACAGAGGCTATGAAAATGAGATTGGGCTGCTCACTCAAGGAACCAAAAGCCATAGTCATCTGAAGGCTGCCCTGTGCATATTAGAAGTTGTCATTATGTGTCTCAGTCAGCTCAGATCTGCTTTTCCTGAAGTGTGAACACCCATTCCAATTAATTTCCCAGCTTGTGCAGCAGATGAAAACCCTAAATCAAGGCAAATTACTCTTAGCTCTTTGTATCGGATGTCTTTGGGACTTGATGGACCATAGCAAGAACTGGAGTGACTGCAAAATATATCTAGAACAAAAAATAAGCTTTCATGTGGTGGGATTTATTATTTAATTTAGATTGAAAAATTATTTGTTAGTTATGCAGTCATTTAGTCATAGTCCTTAGGAACTGAGATTATTTTGAGCATCTTAAAAGTCACAATTACCCTTTGTAAGTGTAATTTTACGTGCTCCAATATCAGTGCTGATCACTGTGCAATAAGAGACATTTTTGTTGTCACACTGCTCCTCCTGGAAAAAAAACCTGGGACATTGCAGAGTAACAAAACCCCAGGATGGGTCAGGCTGGAAGGGACCACTGTGGATCATCTGCTCCAACCTCCCTGCTCAAGCAGGGCCATCCCAGAGCACAGGGCACAGGATGGTGTCCAGGTGGTTCTTGGCTATCCCCAGTGAGGGAGACTCCACAGCCTCTGGGAGTCACATGAATCTGTCCCAGTGCTCAGGCACTGCACAGGGAAGCTCTTCCTGGAATTATCACAAAGGCAAAAGTTCCCATTGCACAGCACCACAGCTGCTGTAGATTGCTGCTTCCAGGACCACATTTTCAACCTTTCTGGCAAAGCAGTTCCAACTTTGTACTTTCAAGTGCTTACACCTCATTCTGTGAAAACAAGGCAAAAAGGGAGGAAAGCCTGAATCCATCAAAAAAGGTATTGCTTTGCAATGTTTGAAACATATCCATTTAAACAAAAATCCAGGATCAAGCAGTAAGTTTTCTGTGTTTTACACCAATATTAATGAAACCACTAACATTTTTTATTCACTGCCACAGAATTGATTCCAAATTTCACCAAGGAGCAACATCTTGTCTCGAACATCAGACTCTAAAACTGCACATGCAGTGTTTGGTTACATAACTGGGGACTTTGAGCTAAACCTTATTGCCAGTTTTTGGGGCTGACCTTTCTCAAAACAAGTGTGAAATTAAACAGCTGCAGAAAAATAATAAAACCTCCTGGAGCAGGCAACACTCACAACCCCATCCATTGTGGTGGCCAAGCAGGAAAACATTGAAAGCTGCATTTTAGCAATCAGGAAAGAGGCAGAGGAGACTTCTACACCCTCAGTACTATGAGGAAATCAGAGATGGCAAACTCAAGATAAACCTACTTAATTCAAAATGACACTATGGGGAAAAAAAAAGTTCAAAGACTAGAGAGGCCTGTTGGGAACTGGGAACAAGTTTGCAAAATTATTTTAAACAATGAGATTTTGTGCTTCTTAAAGGCTTCTCTAAAAGAAGTCGACGCTTTGTTTAATTGGAAATAGGAAACCTACAAAGCTCACCCTTAAATATATTTAAAAGCTTTGTAAATGGATTATCTGAGCACAGCAGGCATCATGCTTTTGGTAAGTGCAAGATGATATAAGCCTTAGGGAACTTTTGAAGATAGTTCATTCAATAATTCATTCACTTCCCTCTAATACTGTGTTGAAGAAATGTTAAACACTGGCTCTGCTTTAATAAGTGAATGATCACTCAAAATGTGGTTTCCTCACAGGATTAATTCAATTTGCCACCTTTTTCAAAGTAACCCTTTGCAAGGCAGCATCAGGAGCAAGGCTCAGGAGCAAAGGACCGTGCAGACACCAGCAGATAACTTATTGCCACACCAGCACCAGTTCTTTCTGAGCTACAGATACTGAGTTTGAAGTGCAGATATTGCAGATGGTGACACATTTTCATGTCTTGGCACAACATCTGAGGCTCTCTTCTAGACCTGATGACTTGATGCAGGCAGCATCCGGCACAGGAGGGAAGGCTTTCAAAAATCCTTCCATATTTTTATTTTAGGAACCGCTTGAGTGATCCTGGGCAAAATTCAAGGGAATTATATCAGCTGCAGGAAACCAGGAATTTGAGGAAAGGACACACTATTGTGTTAAGTTTGCAAGTCCCAGCAGAACCCCTTGAAGAAGACAGCACAGGAAGGGCAGGAAAGCATCCCATATTCCTGCTCTGGGAAAAGGTATACATCAGAGATGGAAAAGGGTATGTGTAAATGCTCTGCAAAATGCCATTAAAATGCAAGACTGACACTTAGTAGGTAAAGTATTTCCAGAATACTTCTCAAGTGTGCCAAAAAAAAAAGTAAAAATCCACAAACCAAGCTTACTTTGAGCCTTTGAAATGATAAGAGGAATTAAATAAACTAATTCAGATTATTCAGTAAATTGAAAGTCTCTTTTTCTTTATGGGGAACAAGCCCAAATTTTCAAGAAAATTAGGAAGTGTTCCGTTTCATAGAGCAAGTCTCAAAATCTGACTTTATTTGGGATTAACTGTTTTGAAAAAGTTGTGCTTTTGTTCATTCAGTGGGACTTCTCTTCAACTCCCTGAAATGAGCAGAGAAGTAACAAAGGAAAATAGGGGTGGCTGGTATTCAGTGGAGGAAACAAAGTGTGAAGGATTTGAGGATGTGGCAGGAGGAATTGCTCCCTAATGTTTGAAGGCTGCTCTGCATAACGTGGTGGCCTTGTCATGGTTCTTCTTTCACTTCCACATCCCAAACAGGGCTTTTCCAGCCTTGCACAGCTGAGCAGGCCATACCTCTATTGGTCACCCAGACATCACACTTTGACTGGGCTGAAGCTGTTTGAAAAACATGACCCACCCCAAAGGCATCAGAGGCCTTTCCTGGAACTGCTGGAGTTTCTGGGTATGCTTTGCCTAAAAATGAATTTTCACATCTTGATTGTTAAACTGGTATAAATATATTCTTAGGCCTGAAAATCTATTCAGCCAGGCTGTGTTCTCATGCCTTTGCCCTCTACCTCCAAATGCTCCTCTGACAGCAAGTGGCCTCTCACCACTTTCTGCACAGCCCTGTGGATAGTCAACACTCACTGCTTCAAATCCTTGGAACACATCCTTTGTCTTTTGGTGCCATGTGATCCTTCCAACACTGCATTGTATTTAGAGATCATAATCCTATATCTTCTCTGTAAAAATAAGATAAAAAATCCTGAGAAGTAAATTAGAAAAGCAAAGGTGCTCCAGTGTGCTGATGAGCTATCACACCTGCTCAGGTAAGGCCATCCAAGTTCCTGAAGGCATCAGTGCCACCAAAAAACGAGAATTTAGCTCAGCCTTTCCTTCCTATAGACAGTCTTCAAAACAGCATAGGTTTTGGGAGGATTTAGAAGGAAAAAGACTGAAAGAATTTTAAAGCCACATGTTGTGTGGCCCACATTCCCTGAGATCTGCTCCCAGGTATTTTACAAATTCCCTGTGCAACCTCCAACAGATATTAAGAACTATTAACATCTATTGTGGGCTGTTCACAAAGGAACACTTTTGATAGCCAAGTCAAAATTAATGTGTATGTTAATAGGTACATTTCATTTCCAATGTCAGAAATTCCAGAAATTACTTTTTCTTAGGACCTTCTTTATCTTAGCTTTGACAACTCCATTATCAATGTAGTTCTGATGATATCAGGTGAATAAGGTTTGGTGTTCAGGTTGGGGTGTTCTTTATTTGCAAGGTCTGTGGATCATTTGGAAGCAGGAGCACTGCTGTCTTCATGCCAACCATGGATCCTGCACAACTTTGACCCAACCTGGGAAGTCATTTATGGAAATTTGCAGAATCATTGAGTAACTCAGCCTCAAGAATACCAAGGCCAGCTCTCTGCTCAAAGCAGGGAAACTTCAAACCAGATTGATTGATCATGCACTTGTCCAGTCAAATTCTGAAAACATTCAATGGTTACTGTCCTCTTCTGCTTTTCCCCCTTATTTTGTTTGAATGCAGGAATTTCTCAGGCCATTTCTCACTAATGTGGTGTAACTAAGCAGAACAGGCAGCTAAATCCCAGCCTGTAAATCACTGACCCTGTAAAATATGCTGATTCATTTGTAATTAGTCATATAATGCTCCCATTTCTCAATTTCTAGGATTATTTACTATTATCAAAATGGATATTAAGGGAAAAGTGTCCAATTCAGTTTTCAGTAAGTAATGGCAATATTCCAAGATGAATCAATGTGTGTCAGGTGAGTTTCCAACACTAGAGCAAAAACACAGGTTAAAGAAATTCCACAGTAATTATTGCAATGCCACAGTTTTTACTGTGCATTAAGGAAAGTTCCAGGAATTCTCAGTGCCAGGCTACAGCTCAACACTTTGGTGAAAAGACACCTTTTTCCTATTTGTTGTGTCTGTCCTTTCTAACACCTGAACTCAGAGGGGTGATCCAAGGACAACAGATTCCAGCACAGTTTGCTTTGCTGACTTTGGCACAACATTAATAACAAACATCAGCATTCAGATAAAATCAATTATTAGAGCTGTTCACACAACAGCAAGAAATCTGATCATTAAGGCCACATTCACCTGACTCAGTTTGCAAAGACAAATCCCAAATACACTGGTCCTACAGTGACTTTCCCTTTTTATCCCAGAGGGAAGAGGCAGAGCTTTGTGGTCTGAACCAAGAGAAAGTGCAGCTTTCTAGAACCACAGAACCATACAATGCTTTGAGTGGGAAATTACCTTAAAGATCATCAGGCTCCAACCCCTCTGCCATGGGCAGGGGCATCTTGTCTAGACCTGCTTGCTCAAACTCTCCAGGAACACCTCCAGGGATGGGGCATCCACAGCTGCTCTGGGCAAGCTGTGCCAGTGCCTCACCACCCTCACAGTGAAGAATTTTCTTCCCTTCATTTAATCTGAACCTGTCCTCTTCCAACTAAAGCCATTCCCCTTGCCCTACAGGCCTTTGCCTTTAGCACAAGTGGGTACAACCCAACCCCTTCCCCTTCAGCATTAATCCCTGCTCAGAAATTTGGCCATGCTCAGATGGTCACTGATCAGCTGTATTCACAGAAAAGGAAACAGTGAGGGATGAATCAGCAATTGCAGCTCCTAGAAACTGGGGAAGACAGGCTATGCAAGTGGTCCCCACCCTTACTGGTTAGAGGTGTGACTCTCACCAGAAGACAGTGATTAATGTGCTCTTTCTTCCACTGGGCTGAATGGAAACAAAAACTGATGCTGTCTCTTTGGGGTTTGAGGTTTTTTTTGGGTTGTGGTTTTTTTTTTTTGTATTCCTGCACCCTAGCAGCTGGTAATGTCAGAGTAACAGGTAAATCTACAGTGTCTGGCACCCTCAAAACTACCTGGTCTGTCTTGGGGGAATCACACAGAGCTGTTGTGAGGCCAGTATTTGGTAAAAGGGTAAATTTTGGTGGCTTGGATTGCATTGCTTTTTTTCTGATGTACACACAACTTTCTTGAGCATTTAGAATTTTAAAAATGCTCCTATTTCCTGTGTACACCTCCTCTATCACTGACCCGTGCTAGCTCAAATCCTGAAGCACTGCAGCTCCAAACACATGAGGATATGGAAATCATATAAAATCTATGTTCCATCATTTGGATAAAATTGTTATAATCATCCATGCTAAGCAAGAGAAATCCAGCAAGTTTACCAACGGCACAGATCTGGGAAATACTCCAGCTAGCTCTCGAAAGATGCATGCTTGTGCTCGGAGACAGCAGCATGACAAAGCACCAGGTTAAATGTGGTATTTGAGAGAAAAAAACCTTGCAGCGGCATGACAAAGGAAATACAGCCATTAAAGCATCCCCCAGGGACAGGCCACAGCATCTTTCACCTCCCACTGAACCTTTCACCCGTCAGTGGAAGGAAGGAAAACCTCCCTGGCTGGAGAAAGAGCATGGCTTCTGCCTTCCACTGCAACCCAAGGAATGTCGCCCACCGAGCTTCCCTCCAGCAGAGGGGAGTGCAGCCTGTTCTGCAGGAGCTGTCAGAAGCTCCAGGAGAAGGGAAGAGCTTGGCATTTTCAACCAGCCTGGAGCGATGACTTCATCTTGCGCAAATATCAGTGAAAAGCACCGTGTTCCTCCTTCTCGTGTAACTAGAGCTGCAGGAAAAGCAGGCTGAGGTTAGTCTGCTTCCACAGGTAGTCAAGTTTGGAAGGAAGTTGGTGATAAATGAGAATATTGCTACAGATGAGTTCCCTGTGCACAAGGATTTTCAAACAACTGCTCACATATTTCCACAGCACCAAGTGAACACTGAAGTGCATTTGTAAACTTGTTTGCTGGGTCAGACCCACCATTCAAGCTGACTCTGCCCATTTTACTTTTCCATTAAGTATCTGCTCTCTACTCTTGCACTTGGACACATTTTTAGTGAGTTTTTATGTGTGAGCTGTAATGGATTCACATTTTCCTCTTCGATACTGCTAAGCATGTTCCAGAACATTTTCTCTTCCTCTAAAAAGATACTATGCAGCAAAATATACCTTAACTTCCAGCCTTTTGGTATAAGCAGGTAAGGTCATTTGTCACAGCACAGCCTTCTGAGGGAGTAATAATCCACATCAATGTGGTTGAGGTCACTGCTAAAAGTTTTGCGGGACAAAAGCCAGACAAGACTGAGAGAGTCAAGCACACACTTGCATGATTTTTCCCGCAATTTTCATCTCAAAAATTGATTTTCAAAATGCATTTGCTTCAGTATTGAGCTATATTGTCTCGTTATTGCTGTTTCAAGATCACATTTGTCCATATCAATCACCATAATTGCTGTATTGTAAAGGAAGTCTATTAGAATTATGTCTGCAAAGATTTCACAATTCAGTGCTAGGAAGAGCCTGGGCTATTAACAAAGTGTAAGAGTAGTCTAAAATCCAAATGTCTTGGAATGATTGTCTTTGTCCTTGGCCACATTTCACCTGCTACCTCCAAAGGGGAAGAGGGGAATTCTTTCCCTCATGCCAGTGAGATTGTGCTCTTATTTAAAGCCTTTATTCTACCTACCACACAGCATCATGCTTTGGTTCTGCCCTGCCCATTTCCTGACCTGGGCTCACCTCTCTGCTTCACTTGCTCAGTAGAGACTGAGTAAATCAGTTTGTTCCCAAGGGAATGCAGCGTCAGCAGATTTAGACACCAGCTGTGGTAACTTTAGTTTCATTTTGCTCTGGAGAACTGGCATCTGATCCAGTGCATAAATATGTTTGCCAGACTTCTTCACTGATGAGGGTAAGAGGAATTGATAGCTCTCATAAGAAATACATGTCAGAAAGGCAAGGATGTTATTAATATGGAAAAAAGTAGTAAAAGTAAGAAGCCACATGGAGGAGTTACCAGGCAGAAATCAGTCCATCAAAAGAAAAGCAGAAACAACACAATTTGTTCCTCTGTCTTCAGGCACAGGACTTGATAGTAAATTACTGTACCATGAAGATAAGAGGAGGTATTTAGATATTCTAAAGTGTTTAACCTTTCTTACATCTAGAGCATCTTTTAAGCTAAATTTCTATCACATCTTGTGGAAATAGGTGTTATGGTCCTTGGTGTCTCCCCCAGTTCAAAGTACGAATAAAAAAGGCCCCAGAAATGAATCTGCAAGACTGTCCATCACTAATTCACCACCTCCTGTGTGCATTACTTTTTTTTTTAAATAAAGCATTAATTTTGTCACATGAATACACCTGTTTTCACCACAACACTGAGGTGATGCTATTCCCAAATTATCAAATGAAAGCTGTAATAGGCATTGGCTCCGGAGAATGAAACAGGGATTAGGGATTTCCTCTCAGGCTAACAGAGAAAAAACACATTTGAAGTGGCACAGGCTCACATGCCTTGTCTCTTCTTATTTGATCTCTGTCTGTGATACTTTGATTCACTCTTTTTTCTCAAGCCATCCTAACCTCCCTCCCACCTAGCTGGGGTATGCCAGTCTCTTCCTCTACCCATATGCCCTTTTCCCAGCTCTCTCTCCTCACCTGCACCTCAAAGCCAGACCCTTCCTTTTCTTCCCACCAAAATCCTTTTCCCATCCTTTCCCAGCCTATCCCCCCATCTGTAGCATCTACCTTTTGTAAAACAGTCTCCCTTTCCCTAGGGGTCTGCAGGGAATTTGTTATCCCTACCTCCCACACCCATGCTCATGCCCAGTGTATCAGGATATGCTACCTGCCTCCCTAAGCTGCCTTGTACCCAGAAACATCACCTTTTAAAAATCTGGTGAATATCTAAAGGCAAAATTGTCCGTGTCAAGCAAAGGGATAAAATAAAGAAAGCAAGGTTTTTTCCCCTTTCCACCAAATGGGCAAACAGTAAACAAGTTTGCTTTGCAAGTGAAGCAGATCATAAAACAGATCAAAGCACTCCCCGAATCTCAGCAATAGTACGGATCATTTCTGAGTAACACATCCCATGGAGAGAGCTCTTTGCAGGGGCTGCACCAGCCAAAACAGGATTAGCAAGTGGTAGAAATAAAAAGAAATTTTCACACTTTCACTCTAGCAGTGAAAGCAGTCACTGCTAGAGTAACTCAAAATGTGCAAAGTGCTTTCACTATAAAAGATACCAAGACTGAGGAAAAAAAATATATGGGATGGGATCCCATGCTACCAAAATGCTGCCACTTCTGAGAACAAGCATTGAAACTGTTAAAACACATTTCACATTCTTGTTCCAAGTCATTCAGGGGCACATGGAAAATGCTGACTGCAAGGCACCTTGTACTTGGGCTCTGGAGATTATGTAGAACAGAACAGATTCATTGTCTCAAATATACTGCAGAATCTGACTCTCGCCTGTCCTTGCACACTAAACTGTTGTTATCCTTTGGAGGAATCCAACCCAAACAGAGTTCCCCATACTTATTTCTGTAAATTCATAAAGTAGCACAGCCTGAAAACTCAGTGGCAGGGAGGAGAATACAGGAGGGAGGCAAAGAGTTATTTTTCCAGCAGATACATGGACCAGACACAGTCATTATATCTCTGTCTGCACCTTGTGTGATCATCACATGCTGGGGACGAATTCTAGGGGAGACACACAAACACCTTTTCCTTGCCATATTTGCCCAGCATATTGGTCAGAGTGCAGGCCATTGGAGTTATTGTCCTGTTAGACAACCTTTGACAGATAATCTCTGGAACAGTTTTCTAACTATTTTCTTAAGCTTTCTCTCATTTAGATCTTTAGCTTGTGCAGCGCTTTCTGGCAGGAACACCATGGCTTCACTGTGCAACACGGGATCCATGGAAGAGGGTCTTCTCTTCAGTCTCTTTTAACATCTCTTTAAAAATTTTCTAAGGTTTTTCAGTGATGAAAAGCAGCAGCTGCTGTTTCTCTGCTCTTACCCTTATTCATGGAGGACCTGATCACAGCCCTTTCAGTTGTTTTCTTTTATATTTGTATTTAAACTTTATATTTATATTTAATCTTATATTTAAACTCTTCTTAAAGACCATTCACCCATACCTCGGTTCCCAGATTGCTTCTTCCTGTCCCTCCACTGCTTCCATGGAATTCTCTGAGGCAGAGTGCACAAAGCTTCATGCCATGTGCAAGTCTGAGGCACATGTGGGGTTTATGCAGCAGGATAACCATGTCATCTGCTTTTCCCTGGATATCGTTCCTAATAGTTTCTCACATCCCATTTTCAATTTTTGAGCATGCTGAGCTGGAAATTGACATTTTCACAGTGATTTGCAGAGTCTCACAGATCATCACACCCTCTTTGTAATTGGTACATGATAATTTAGAGACAAACAGCATATATGCAAATTGAAGGCTCCCCTGCATGCACAGATACAATTTTGCAGTTTAACAAAATGAATTTTATTGGCAAAGTCTTTCATTTTTTCTGAAGCTTCTAAGTTAGTTTAGACAATCCAGAACAGGTCTGTATCAGCAGCAAGCTTGGCCATATCCTCCTGGATGCTGTGTAGGAGATTCCACAGGCAAATTCTCTCCATGGAGAAAACAAGCATTCATTCCTCCTTTGCCTTTTGAAACACTTGCTATTATGCTTTCCTACACAGCTCCATTTCTTATTTCTATGTCCCCTCTAAGTCTTTTCTTACTCATGATTTCCTATGAATGTGCTTGGCAGATCTAATCCCCTGCACAACCACCAACTCTGCAGAACATTTCTGAGGTCTCTGCAGCCTTTAGAGATATCTTCACCAGCCTAATGTAGCTCCATCTAATTTTTCTCCCTTTTTACCATGCAGCATGGATGCCAATTTAACAACCTGACAATCATTAAGATCCTTCAGAGCACTGCTCAAGTTACCAGTTATTCAAGTTCTCTTCTTAGGTAGGACATGAAAGATCTCATTGGTTTAATCAATGAAAGCTTCTGTCACCCAGCATCAGCCCTTCCCTGCCCCCAGCAAGGAAGGGGAAATTTAAAAAACCCTCAAAAAAAAAAAAAAAAAAGAAAAAAAAGAAAAAAAAGCTGAAGTTCTTAATTTAGGCAAGGAAGGGGGGAAGGAAATCATACCATAAAAGTTTATGAGGGAAAAGCAAATGAAGGGGCTGCTCTGGAGAACATATGTTCGTTCTGCAGAGACACCCCAGCTGACGCCAGCAGAGCACCGGCTGCTCCCAGGCTTATCTTAGCTCCTGTTGACTCAGTTCCAGGCAGAGAGGGAACCTTAGCACCACCACACTGCAGTTCCACTCTGCAGTGGAGTCGGAATTATTAAGAATCTCTCACTGCTTCCAGATACACTGGAAGCACAGGCTTGAAAATGCTTGGATATTCTAAAAGCAGAATCCTTGCACTTCTGGCAACCTTGAGATCTTAGACCATTAAGAATAACTGTGTGGGCTTGAAAAGAACAAGTTTAATCTATAAGATCTAGCTAGAGTTCAAGTTAAGGCTAGAGTTAAGTAATCTTGTTGCAAAAAAATCCTGTTGGGGTTTATGCAAATTTTTAAATTGTATTACTAAATCCACATCACAAGATACCACATCTCCTACTCTGAACTGGCAAACCTGCTGCTGTAGAAAAAACCATGTTATGTGGTCACTCAGGTTTCCAGGAGAGCCATCCCATGGCCATACACCTGCAGGACTGTTGACCAGGGCTGACTGTGGGGAGTGGACAGGCAGGTAAGGTGGGCTATTTCTAAACCTAGGGCTAATTTTACAAAGAGATTTTCTTAAATAACATCACTTTCATTAGTGGAAACAGCATATCGAGGGAAAGGGAGGCCAGGACACTTACACAAGAACTCACTGATGCAAAAGTCTCAGTTAAAAGGTTTTTCAAGTGCTGTGAACAGGGCATGGATACCCATGGCCTACACTAAAACAGAAAACCTACTGGTATCAGGAAGGCCCAGGCATTTTCCTGAAAATTTTGCCTCTTTTGGAGATATCCCAGTGCCCTGCCCTCTCACAGTGCTTGTAAATGTGCCTCAGCCAGCCACTTCCAGCTGTGGGTTGTATCCACCTCTTTGGAGAAAAGGAGAACTTTCCTGCTACTTTGCAAATGTTATCCCACTGTCCTTGCCATAGGAAGGAGGGGAAAATAGTGCCTCTTACTGCCCCTCCTCCCAAAATACAGCTGTCTAAAACCCTCCTCGGGCAGAGGCACAGCACAGAAAATTTTAGCCCCAGAGGTGAATGTCTCTGAAGGTTATGGGGAAATGAAAACAAATGGGATTGAATAGAATCTGACTCGTGACCTCAGTGCCAGTGGTTGCTAAGAGAGCCCAGAGCAGGGATTGCTTGTGACAGGCTGAAAGCAATCTTCCTCACACCACTCACACAGATTAATCAAAGACCTTGGAAATTTTGATTTATAGATCATATATTCCTAACAAGGATGTATTTATTATTATACATCAGAAAGCATCCATACAAATGAGACATTGCTAAACTAGAGCTGTCAGATATTTATTTTTGCAGTCAATAGAAGTAATGTTATTAGACTATCCAAAGGCAGCCTTCAAAAGCAAGAAAAATAAATTCCAAATTGGTTTAAATGAATGAATTCATAGTAATCACAGCTGAAATATCAAGTGATCAATCTCTGTCTCCATTGCCTTCCAGTCCTGAATATTTAATTAGCAGAAGATGAAACACAGTGCGAAGGTTAGGGTGTCTGATGGGGAGGTAAATCTGGAGCCAGCCCACACCCATGAAAGGAGCACTTGGCTCTCTGCTCTAGGCCTCCTGCTGGGTAAACAGCAGTCATCAGTGCCAGAAAAGTTCCTCTGCTCAACTTCTTGGAAATACAGGGAATTACAGGATAATCGAGGTGGGAAGGGACTGTGGTCAGGCTCAGATTAGGTTGCTCAGGGCCATGTCTGGCTGAAATTTGAGGGTTCCAAGCAGGGACATCCTACAGCCTCTCTGGGCTTCCATGCCTATGTTTGAACATCACAGAGAAAGAAGATTTCCTGGCAAATCTTCCTGTCTTCTTCTGGCTGCTGACACTGTCCCCTTTCCTATGCCTCAAGAAGAATGGGGATGTTTCTGACAGTACAAAAGGAAGCAGCAGGCAAAATCAGCTTCTCTCTTCTTCTTTCTGCCCTCCAACTACCACCAAACAGGGGGTAGATTTAGATCAGATATAAGGAAGAAATTTTAGAGGGACATTGTGGATACACCATCCCTGGAAGTGTTCAAGGACAGGCCGGATGGAGCTTTGAGCAAGGTGGTCTAGTGGGGGTGCCCATGCCCATGGCAGAGGGTTTGGGACTGGATGATCTTTAAGGTCCCTTCTAACCCAAACCATGCTGTGCTTCTGTGATTCTATTATTCTGGGCAGATAATCTTGAGGAAGGGGAAAAAAATGAGGACACTTAATCAATGATGGGACAGGACATGCAGGACTGCAGATCTGCCAGCCTGGAGCTCACTTTCAGACCCCTGAGAACATGCAGGAAATTATTAATGATTAGCTAGTAATTATTTTAATTGCATATTAAATCTCTCCTGTGTTGTATGAAATGCATTAACAGCATTAAGGAGCAGCTTGTGAAGTATAAGCAGCCATAGCCAGCAGTAAGAACTTCTGCTTTCTCCTCTGCTTTCCTCTCTCTTTCCAGGGAGGTGGTAAAGAAGGAAGCCATTCATGGAGGCTGAAGGTAGGAAAAGAGAATTTTGGGTTGCCTCAGAGCTGTGCACTTGCAGCTTTATGGCCCCAGCACTGGCAGTGTGAGTAATTTCATGCTTTTTGGAGGGAAGTGATACTTTTAGTCTTTGTATTTCTGTTTTATAGGCCAGACTTTCTGAAATGTTTCACCCTTGACAGGTTTACAGACCTGACATCTTTCTTTCATATTTAGTCATGTTCATGCACAAATTACCTAATTCCAGTCACACCAACATTACACCCTTGCTTTGCTCTCTGGCTTTGAATATTTATCTACTCTAGTTTATACTGGAGGTTGCAACAGGGAGGTGCAAAGAACTGCCTTTCCCCAGCCCCCATGGGAGAAGCTGCTGCCTTCAGCAAGGCTTCAACATATCCAGGAGAGTCTGGAGACAACCCCTTCCACAGGGAGACCAATAAAGGACATCATCATTGTCACCCCTGGACTTCTCTCCTGACCCTGCAGGTCCCTGAGAGCCCTGGAACATCTATGGACCACACAAAAAAAAGGGAGAAAGTTCTGCATCTCTTCAGCAGGGCAACAGGATCTGGAATGAGGGGCCTTGCAGCAAGAAATGGGCAGCTTCCAGTTTCTCCAGCACAGGCATGGGCCAGGATTTCTGCTTCTGCACTGCCTTCCAGGAGCCAAAGATGCCAGAGAGGCTGGCCAGAGGACAGCACAAGGGGGACACCCCTGGCACACTGAGGAAAGCAAGACTGGAAAATGTGGGGGATGAGGACCATCTCTGCTGGGGCTCCACAGAGGGGCCAGCCCCTCAGACTGTGGGCATCCCTGGCTTTGTCAAGCTAGCATGGAGCTAGTGGATAATGGTGGCTTTGGATCAAAATGCATGTTCCCAGTGAAAGCAATTTTGCTGAATTTAGACTCTTTAATTTCAGCAATACTCATCAGAGGCTCTTCATCCTGATTACAATGTTCATCTCCAAAAGCACTATTTCCACAGAAGTGCTGATTAATGTTATCACACCAACAAGGTTTCAGAAATGAAAACACTCTGGAGAAAAGTTGTCAAAATCTCATCACCTCGACATGACTGCAGATGCAAGGGAACCCCTGAGCTCCAGGATGGGAACTCCTTCCTAATCCCAGAGGGCTAAAGATGATCTCTGTGATTCCCTGGATGACAGATACCTTCAGGCAGAATTCTGTGACCAAGCTTTCTTCAGATAAAGCACTGCTTTTATCCTGGCAGCTCCACTGGCCTGGGTGAATCTGGTCATGGTTTCACAGCAGGGGAAGAAACCAAAATATGGGATCTCCTTTCTAGTCAGGACAAAGGAGTATCAGACCATAAGCAAACTGTAAAGATGAAAAATTTCTGAAATTCACAATATTCAACCATTCAGGGCTCCAAAATCCCGTCTGGCTGCAAGGAAGATTGGCAGAGCTATGCTAGTGACATTCAGTTGTGGCTGAACCAGACCTTCCTCTGGGTGGTTTGCTGTGATTAGAAGTGTGAATCTCCTTTCTGTCTGCCTTTCTCTTGCCTTCATCCATCATAAGACTGTGAACATTTTGAAACCTTCAACTGTTGTGTTACTACACTTCTGTCATGTTTGCTTCTGTTTTCTGGGACAGGTGCTGTTTCTTTTTTGCCATTGCAGTTTTGCCATGTGCATCACTAGTGAGAAAAATAACTGCTTTCCCTCACTGCATTATAGCTGTACCCAGAACCCAGCAGAATCCGACACTTCTGTCATAAGTGCCTCCGTACCTCCAGTGACAGACAGAAGTTGCCCCATCAGTCCAAACAGACACAGCAGCAGAAAACAAACTCACTCCATTTCTGCTTTGCACAGGAATGAACAAGAACAGAACAAGATCAAACCCAGTTTCTGCTTGCAGGCTGAGGTTCCAGATGCTTATGCACCAGGCAGCGGTGAAGATATGGGGTGATTTCCATAGGAAACCCTTTCCCTGCACTGTCCTTGTGTGCTGGCTGTATAAACAACTGGACTGCAGGATCAGCCAGGGCCTGAGGCTATGAGCTGGGCAGGGTTTGTAGCCAGAGGCAGTGAATTGGACCAAGCCAGCAATTCAGCAGGAAAGCCATGCAGAGCAGAACCTTGATCTTGCCACTTTTTGCAGGTTGAGAATGATTTTCTTTAATTACCCAGACTCATACAAATCACACAGATTAGAGAGATGGGCAATCACCAACCATGTGAAGTTTAGCAAAGGCAAGTGATGGATTCTGCACCTGGGATGGGGCAGCCCTGGATGTACAGCCTGGGGAATGAGAGGCTGGAGAGCAGTGCCATGGAAAGGAACCTGGGGGTCCTGGTCCATGGCAAGTTGAACATGAGCCAGCAGTGCCCTGGCAGCCAGGAGGGCGACCTGTGTCCTGGGGGGGCATCAGGGACAGCATGGCCAGCTGGGCAAGGGAGGGGATTGTCCTGCTCTGCTCTGCACTGGGGCAGCCTCACCTCGAGTGCTGGGGGCAGCTTTGGACACTAGAAACATAAAAAAGATATAAAGCTGTTAGAGAGTGTCCAAGGGAGGCCACAAGGATGGTCAAGGAAGCCGTGTGAGGAGTGGCTGAGGTCACTTGGTCTGTTCAGCCTGAAGAGAAGGAGACTGAGTGGAAACCTCAGTGGGGTCTTCAACATCCTCACTGAAGCAGGTGGAGGGGCAGGTACTGATTTCTTCTCTCTGGTGACCAGTGACAGGACTTGAGGAAAAGACATGCAGCTGAGTCAGGGGAGGTTTGTGTTGGATATCAGGAAAAGTTTCTTCACCTGGAGGGTGGCTGGGCACTGGAACAGGCTCCCCAGGGCAGTGGTCACAGCACCAAGCCTGACAGAGTTCAAGAAGCATTGGACAACAATCTCAAGCACAGGGTGTGACTCCTGGAGTGTCCTGCATGGAGCCAGGAGCTGACTCGATGACCCTGATGGGTCCCTTCCAGCTCCACATATTCTGTGACTCCATGGTTCTATGAATTTAAGAAAACAGGGTGGTGTTTGGGCAGCACACAGGAGAACCAGAGAGGAGGAAGGTGAAGAAGTGGCTTGGACCACAGTGGTGGTTAGGGAAGAAAATAAAAGTGTGGTGATTCTCCCCAGGTCCCTCAGGGGCAGCTGGACAAAATTCCTGTGCACTGTACAACCAGCAACTCCTGTTTGCCAAGACCCACTGCAGGTATGAATTTTTGCTCCTAGGCTGATCTTTTGATGTCATGTTTGCAGATCTCCCTTGATGATCACGATGAGAAAATGAGAAACAAAGGGACTGTGTAATGCAGAATGTTCCCTCGCTGGTAACCAAGTGTGCTGTCCTTTACAGACTGTTTGTCTCTGTTTGTGCTATTGTACCACGGTTTCTTGGCTTGCCTCGCATAGTTTCCGTGGTGCGTTGGGTTCTTTTGAAGCAGATTGTGTTACATAAAGCAGCTCGGTTTAGTGGCGTATGAATGGTGCCGCCGTCCCCCTGCCCTGTGCTCCGGGCAGCGATGTGATATGAGAGAGAGATGATGCTCCTGTCACAGCCAGCTCCGAGCAGCCTCAGAGGGCTTTTATCAGGCAAATGACGGGGCTATCAGCACCTGATCAGGTGTAAATGGTGCAGCCCCTCATGACAGGCTGCTCTAGGCAAACAAATTAAAAATAAAATAAAATAAAATAAAAAATAAAGGAAAAAGGTAGGAGGATTTTTTCTCCTTGCTTGGCAACCAGCAGTTCATTTTTTTTCCAGCTGTGGTTTTCGAGTTTCAGATGACAACCCAAATATTTTCACTGAAAGCAAAACTCTCAGGGAAACCCTCTGTCTCTTTTACTTTTTTTTTTCCAAAGGCAAAACTTTCAACAAAATTGTTGAGCACATCCAGTGTTAAAACATTGTCTGGATCCTCTGCTTGCTTCTGCTAGCTGGGAGCCTGGCCTGTTGAGACCTGAGGTTTCTAGTAGAGATTTTCAAAATTGTCATTTCTCTGATGTTTTAAATAAATGTAGGCAGCTGTCTGAGCCATACATCTCCCCTAGCCAAAATTTTGTTCATTCCAAGTGGATTTGCTCCATTATAAGTTGCCTGCAAATAATTTTAAAAAGTGACAGTGTTTCTTAAATTACCTTAGCTCTTTAAATATTGAAATGCATCAAATATTAATGCTTAGCAATTCAGAGTATCCTTAGTCCTGGTTCCTGCAACATTCTGATCAGCATTAGAGCCACGTTCTGCCAGCTCTGGGGTCTGAAGAGGGGGTCCTACCTAAGGGAAGGTCATGACCACCACCCTCAGAAGCTGGTGCCCTGCCCCAGGGGTGTTTTTGGAAGGGGGAAATGGGGAAGGCCAAAGATCTGGGCTGGTTTCAGCAGGAGTGAAGCCAAGGAGTGAGCAGGCACAAGCAGAGCCAGGAGCAAGCATGGACTAGTGCAGGCACCATCCAAACATGCTGCTGGTGGCATGTCTGGTCCCCAAGGCCAGCAGATCAGGTCTGGAGCGGGCTGGTACCACCAGACCCAAGCTCGTGGGCTTTTCAGCTCCTGTTTGGCCATAGAGCCCTCAAAGTTCCATGCAAATTGAAGCCCATGTAGCTGTTTCTGAATTCATGACTATCACAGTGCTGTGATCCTCATCTCTCCTCCTGCAGAGGCAGCTCTGTCAGAAGACAAGGAAGATATAAAAAAGCACTGCATGTGTATTGGGCATGTCACAGCTGGAAAGCTGCACCTGCAGAAGCCCGAGTTCCAATGAACACTGATAATATCAGAGCAGCTCGTCCTTTCCTCCCAGCAGAAACCCCAGAACAAAATTCATGTCTTCTCTTTTATAAGCTGAGGAGAAGGTCTGACTCAGCTGCCTGAAGTATCTCATCTGGGAATGCTGATATGCCATTCTGCATGCACGTTCCCAGGCTGGTGTCCAGTGGAAGGGAGCTGGGGAGATGAGACAGGCTCCCTGACTTCTGTATTTACAGCTCCCATCCAGGAAATGGGAATTTTCACAACTTGTTCATCAGCACGTTTTCTGCATGGCAGATTGCCCCAAACTCTGATCCTCAGCAGTGCCACAAGGCTGGCAGCCAAGCAGATGAATTGTCAGGGAATCAGCAAGAGGGTTTTGATGGATTCCTTCTTTCCTCACTCCCACCCCACCTCAGCTCACCCCGTGGCATTTGAGGCTCAGCAAAATCAACATGTTCTTCTGGAACATTTCAACTTTGACTAATCAGGAGAGTTTCTGACAGAAAAATGTTCCACTGGAAAATTTTTGACCAGCACTAATTAGCATTTTTTCTATTAGCTTTGTCCTGAAGGCACAGTAATTTATGCCTTGGTGAAATAAACAATCACTAAGAATTGGACACTCCCCAGGTTCAAGGCATATTTGCTTACCCTAAACGAAAAAGTCTTATTTGCTTGCAAAACTTTACATACTTAACACAAGGAAAGAATGACTGCCTGACTTTCTTGTGCTTTACCTGGGCACAGGCCCAACTGCATTTTAATCACTTCGCTTTTAAAAAAAAAGGGGTAAGTAGTGGATTTTCACTTGCAGAGCAGTAAGGTTCAAGCAACACTGGAAAAAAGCCATGGATGTGGAACAAGAGCTGAACCTCACTCAAAGAGCTTGAAGGTAGTCACAAGAAACAAGAGGAAGACAGAAAATGTCACAGGTGCCCTAGCAGTTCAGATTTTCTTGCTATTCCTCTACCATGTGGTTATATCCTAAACTGAATTTCTCACAGGATAATTAAGGCTGTGAGGGACCTCTGGAGGTCCAGCCCCTGCTCAGGGCTGGGCTGCTTCCACATTAGATCAGATTGCTCAGAGCTGTGTCCAGCTTTCCTAGCACATAATGCCACATAAATGCACCTGAGCTACACATCTGAATGTGTTGAAGCCTGCCCATCCATCCTTTTTCTCCAGAAAGCCTTCATTTTGGAGCCCTGTGCAAGCCAAATGCAGAATGACAAGTCCCTGGTGGTCTCTGGGAAGCGGCTGCGAATGCTGGGCAGATGGTGCAGCCTTTGCTGCAGTGAGAATACAGCTACAGGGTCTCCCAGGAAAGCAGGCTGCTATATTTAAATCACTCTTACGAAATCCACATTGATATTCATAAAAGACACTTCAACACCTCTTTGGTGGCTCCAAACTGCAGCACACAGCCTGGGGAAGAGCACACATGGTTCTGAAGACCAAGGCCTGCTTTCATTTTGTGGCTACAGCATTGATAGTGGCAGGCAGGGAGGACAAAGAGCACAAAAAAGCTCAGCCTCCTGGAGCACAGTCCGGGACAATCAGCATCTAAATGCTGTGGGAGAGCCTGGGGAGAATTTTCTCCAGGAAGGTGTTTGGCTCTGGGATGGGACTCAGGTGTTGGGGGGCTCTCCAGGAGGGCCAGGCTTCAGCAGATGAAGCCCCACCACCCTCACCTGGCACAGACATGGGTCCTGGTCCAGCCCTGCATCCACCAGCACTCCTGCAAGTCCAGCTGGTGCCAAGCCTGGCAGAGCTGCTGATGTCCCCTGCATGTCTCACCACAAAGATGGACTTTATCCTCCTGGTCTGCTTGTTCTGGGGAGGAGGAGAGAAGTCAGTGGGCACAAAGGTCAAAGGTGCTTTATTTCCATCTCCCTGAGGCCCTCTCGGTGCTTGGCAACACTGCTGTCTGCTCTTTCTTTTGCTTTAGGAAAATGCCTTTCACCTTATCACCACCCTGATACAGACTTCACCTCTCCCAGCATGGAAGAATGGAAAAACCTCTCAACAGAAAATCTGAGAAGCTCTTTGGCCACTCTCTGTGGGGAGCAGAGTTTAAAGGGGGTGGTGTCACCCATCTAGAGGGTGACACGGCCACTGTGCCAAAAGGCAGATCAAAGCCAGAAAACAGCCTACTCCCTTGTCCTTGTAGCTACTGAAATTCTGAGTGCAGCTTTGTCATGTTATTCTCAAAGCCACCTAGGTTTTTCTTTGGCACTGAAAACCACAGACACCTGTGGTTTTCAACATTTCCCTCATGGAAAGGAAGACACATGCAATGAACTGAGATTTTTCTCAGCCCATTTTTGTTGGTCCTTAGACTTCCTAGGAGCAATACCTAAAGTCAAGATACTTGTGAGATGCAAATACACTCACATGTGAGTGCCAAACCTTGTTTATTTCTTGTGCTGCTTCATGCCCATTTGTGGGCAACCTAGTAAAGCATAGAATGGAAATCGCATGAATAACCCCGGAGGAATCAGAAGCATTGTTCAATATTTAAAACTAAGCAGGAATTTAAACACTTTGCTGAATCATGTTCTTATTTGCATTAGAGCACAGACCTCCTGAGTCACCAGGTGTGTCTAACATGCAATGGTGATATTTCTGTTCAAGCACCTTCCTAGGATCAGCTTGGCTCCTGCTCTTGAAAGGCTGGAGAAACTCCAGGGCAAATTTCCAGAAGGAATTTTTCTCATTCCTCTGCATAACCCCAAACAACAGGGGGCTACATTGGAAAATGTACTGAAAACTGGAGGGTCTCCTTCATAACTACTTATCTTTTCCAGAAGACTCCTTTTGCTGCCTGTTGCATGCTTCCGTTGGCCTTCAGTTTGCTCTGGGATGTGCTCCCAGGGAGGCTGTGCTCTGGATGCTGGGGAGATGCTGGGAATCTCCCCATATCCCCATTTATACGCACACTCCCATGCATATTCCCTCCAGTTTCTGAGACAGCAAACAGCAGGAGTCAAATATGCCACTTGAAGAGGCACTTCTACTTGGGCAATTTGTTAATGTAGAAAATGTAGTTTATCATTAATTGTAAAGGTGGACCTGGTGAGCTCTTTTAAAAACTTTTCTTCCGCCTGGTGTTCAATAGATGTTTAGGAAAAATCTCAGTCAAGGTCATTGGTGTGTGGGAATATACAAGGAATTTCCATCTCCTGCAATGAATCAAAGCCACCATGTTTGAGGATGCCATTTTCCATGCAAGTGCCTGAACAGGGACACTTACATTCAGCCTTAGACATCTTAAGTCTCTCTGAATATGACTTTCACCAGATTTCGTTCATCCAGAGAGCCCAGTATGAAGCAATTGATTAGCTCACTAATATCTCTTCTACTCCCAGCTGCCACTATAACAAACAATAATAAAGACATCTATTTAGTGTTTCCCTTTCATTGGAGCCCTTAACGTTTCCATTTGCACAGCAAAGATTACAAAGGGCAGAGTTAAGGGTAATTATATGACTTATTTCCTGACCTGTGCCACAGGGCTCTCTCCCATGTTTGTTCTTTATCATCCCTTTCTGAAACTGAAATCGAGGAAGCAGGAAAGTACCTAGAAAGATAGGGAAAAGAGCAAGGAGTGATTTATTCATAAATAGATCTGCAGGAAGCTTCCAAACTGCAGCTTCTCTCTTCAGAGTTTCAGGCATGTCCCACGGTGGCTACTGTAATATCAGAGGAATGCTTACTCCTGCTACTGCTGCTAATCTGGGAGCAGTCACGTGGCTCAGCTGTATTCTCTCTCTCCAAAAATTTGACTTTTAACCTTCCTTTGCTACAGACATGATGTATATTGCTTTGACATGATTCCAAGTAGCAAACATGCAAAACTCTGACCTATAAGCAAAGCAAATGGAAAAAAAAAAAGATATTTATGAGAATAAAATTATGTGAGCCTGCGGGAAGGGGAGAGAAAAATCTGCCTGGGTCATTTCTGTTTGTTTTCCCCTAGGAATAACTTTGGGAAAAACAGCAAAATGTTAATCTGGGGAGAAGGAAAAAAAGAAAAGGTGTCCTGAGGTGCAAATCAAAAAAAAAAAAAAAAAGGAGAGACGGCAGCAAATGTAATTATTTATTCGCGCTCATTTACGTGTCAGATGAAGCTGAAAGCTGCCAGATAGCTTCTTTTCGACAGCTTGGAGTTACTGTTGGGAACAGATCCATGTATGGAAGCGAAAGCAGAAAAGCATAGATAAGCTGAGATCCAGCTATGCAAACCATCTTCAGAGACACTTAAAGGACAAGCACCCCAGCTCCTTTCTTTCTGGTAAATATAGAGACACTATCATATGAGGGCTTTTTTCCATTCTGCATGACCCACAACTGCTGAGCCTCGGCTGGGGTAAGTGAAGAGCAACTCAGGCATTTCTTGGGAACACCTGGGGATTCGGTTGGACTGACATCCTGGGAAAAGCCGTAAATCTGGGGCAATGGGACGGCTCCAAGAGCTGGATAATGGTTAAGCTCTCTGAGTAGGAAACATGACATATAACAGCTCTGCCGCTGGAGGGACAGGAACTTTCCAAGTGTCTGAAGGAGGCAAGAGAAAAATGTTGGAAAACAAGAGTTTTATCACTCAAGAAGTGGATTCACAGACTGAGTGATGATAGAGCTTCAGTGGGCAGGAAGGATCAGTGGTGGTTGCCAGTGTCAGAGTCTCTCTGTGTTTCTATTTAAAAAAAATTCCTTTCAAAAGTCAAGGGCTTTTTCTTTCCTGCTCTGCGCTACTTTCGTTTTGAGAAACATGTTTCACTTGGGTTGAGATGACTGGACATTAGGAAGAGCTCGTGGTAAACGACTGTTGTTTTTCTTGGCACTTAAAGGCAGTTTCCCAATGTTTCTCTGTAGATTTGAGGTTGATTACATCCTGTGCAAGGATTTTTGGTTCAGCTTAACTGCCATTACAGTGTTGTGAAAGCCAGCTCCAGCAAAAACAGCTGTGTGCTGTCGTGAATATTTCCAAAGTACTGAAGTAATAAGTCTCCTTCAAACTAGCACAGAAATGTGTCAGCTCTGGGAATTGGGCACTGTCACAAAAACAGAGCATAGCCTTGGCAGAGAGGCTTTCTTCACCAAGTGTTTTGTTAAAAAGAACACAAAAAAAGCTTTTTATAGCCTTGGCTTAAAATCTGGTTTGTATATGGTGGCACAGTTAAACATGAGGTTTTTCTTTAAATGCTAGTGAATGGCTTTGGGTTAACATTTCATGTGTTTTCAGATGTTATAATATTGTATTCATAGTCCTACTGCAAAGTTCTAGGTAAAGCATTGTCATTTTTCAGGTGGTTAATAGACTGGAAAAAAAACCATCAGAGCAGGTGAAGTGAAATTATACAGAAAGAACTGAAAATAATATCAGGAGTATGATTGAAATTGTAAGAGATTTCCAGAGATATGAAGGATGATTGTAAAGGGAAATCACTCGGCCACAAATGTCATAAACATTTCCATTCGTGAATGAAAATGCCTTCCCTTGTCCTTACATAAGAGGAACATAATGGAAGTGTTTGCTTGTAACCCCATAGTAGAGTCTGCAGTTGAAAGGGCCGATGCCCTCATCTTCCCTTATTTGGCCAGCATCTCCACAGATATTCCCACTTTCCTCAGCTTTCACCCTCACTGAAATACACATCTTGTCTTTGTCTGGTTTCCCTTGTCTGTGCTAGGCAAACTTTGATTCTTTTGACAGGTACCTTTTAAACACACGCCACCTGCCTACAGGAATGCAGATGCAGAAATCAATCTTTAAATAATTGGGGTCAATAGATAGCTTTTAAATTGCTAGTGAGTCACTAACAAAGAAACCTTTTAGCTGCTAACGCTATGAAATAAAATTTCTGCATTTCATTCTTACTCAGATTGTTTCTATTGAATATGGTCCTGGTTCATAGGTTGCTGTGAACCTGCTGATATAAAAAATTTCTTCCTCAATTTTTCTTTTTTCTCCCCACCCCCCTTCCCCAGATTGTGAGCTTTCCCTTCCCCAAGAGACACTAAGAGCAGCTGATAGTGTGTGGTCCCTTGAGCAGGGCGTTACCCGACAGCTGTGCTGGGTAGGTCAGGAACAGGATGGCAGGATGGGGCTGGAAAAGCTGGGACTTATTTAATTTGCTGTTTCCATTTGGTGCAGGGCCTGGGGCAGTGAGGCCTGGTAGACAAAGCCCTGGTGGCATGAATCATCTCTTGGTTGCCAGCCCCAAGGCAGACTGCCCTTTGTGCCCCCCTCCCTCTAGCAGGAGCATTTTCAGGCATTAGTGTTATCACTAATACTTATTGCTATTATCAGTGTGCTGGCTGCTGTTAATATTTACTATTGATTAGCCAGGGTACCGCTGGGATCTGTTCGGCCCCTTGTGTGCAGCGGGTGGGATCTCACTGAGAGACCCCAGCCGTGAGCACAAAGAGCCCCAGGAGCATCAGTGATAGTATCACTAATATCTTTTAGCAGTGACTCGTCATTAGGAGCGCTGCAGTCTCCGAGCATCCACCGCCAGGTCCTCCCACGCTCCATTCTCTGCCAGAGTGCAGGCAGGAGAGGGGGAAGGGAGAGCTCTGCTCTTCCTCACCATCAGCCTCAGCAGCAAGGCTCACTCAGGGCAGCGCATACACATGGAGTGAAGGATCAAGGGCGAAGCTGAGCCCTGTGCCTATTCCTGCTTTCCTCGCCCTGGTGGCACCTGGAGGGAGCAGGAATATGTTCTGTGTCTCATGAAAGGAGTCAAGGCACACAGGACTTCTAGATGCACTGGTGGCTTGTGCTCCCAAACCTTGGTGGCTTTAAAAAAACAAAGCCAAACACACCTGGATTTCAGATAATACATCTGAAGAAAGTCTTTGCACCAGGCATCCACAGTTAGTCCCTGAATTCAGACTTTTGTGTGAGAAGGCAAAACCACCTTTGTGGTTTACAGGGTGCCCAGGAAGAGAGCATCCCCAAAAAGAAATCAGCAAGGAGGGCTACAACCCTGAATTCACTCAGTAAGGATTTTGCAAACTGGCTCTGACTTGAAGTAAGCCCACTGCACATTCTCCTCCTCCAGACACCTCAATGTTTTTGTGGAAGGATGGTGTTTGGACACCATCTCTGTATTTTCTCTAGGAAGTCAGAAGACTGGAGCACATTCTGAGGACACGCTGACAGACTGATCCACCTCTCTGGCCAGATACACATTCCTGCCTATGTCCCAGCAAAATGGCCTTTGTGCAGTGGTTCTGCCTGCTCCCAGCCTCAAAACCTGCAGACCCATTTGCCAATTGAAATCTGATTTGGCCCAAGAATTGAGGCCTCTTCAAAAAAAAATCTGAAAATGTCCAGCTCTCTTCTTTGGTTTTCTCACAAAAACATAATCTTCCTATTCTTACAGGAAGAGGAAACAACATGACAGCTTTTAGTAGTGGTGGTGTTTTCTGACAATTTACAAGTAAAGCAGGGAATATATGAGTGGACATTCATTCCAGAGCTGATCCTTTGGGGAACTCACTATTATTCTGGCAGCATATAGGGGAAAAACAGCAACAATGCAGTAAACCTAGAGGTCTTCAAAACTCAGTTTATTCCTATTTAGGGCTCCAGCCATCACTGTTATCTAATCATAAATGTATTTGCATTGCATGGGGTCACTGCAGGGCAAAACTTAAGTTATTTTGACTTCCATTCCTCAATATATTTGGATTTCTCTTATATTTAATGCTGAACTTTCTCCTGAGTTTGAGATGTTTGTTTTTAGGATCTTTCCCAAATCCTTGGAATGCTGAACTCTGACATTGCTATCGTAAAATTCAGGTTTCCATGTGTGATGTCTCTAGCAGAGTCTTTTCCAGAGACATGAGGGAGAGGGAAAGGGAAAAGAAGAGAAGAGAAGAGAAGAGAAGAGAAGAGAAGAGAAGAGAAGAGAAGAGAAGAGAAGAGAAGAGAAGAGAAGAGAAGAGAAGAGAAGAGAAGAGAAGAGAAGAGAAGAGAAGAGAAGAACATTTCACTCTGGAGGATTCCACATCAGTTTATTTATGGAGAAAGGTGGGCAAAGGAGAAGGAAAATGCTAACAGAATGGGTATTCTGCAAAATGTGACTATTGGGTAAAGGTACAGTGTGAAGACCAGTTTGGATTCCACTCAGCTTAACAAGGAATAATGACTTTTCTCTAAATAACCAAAAAGGATGAATGCTCAGAAACTACTTCTGCCACAGAGAACTGTTCAGGTATAGATTTTCCCCTGCCAGGCAGGAGATTCAGCACTTGTGTTGCTTTACTCTCCACAGGAAGAAAGTGCACTGAATAGTATATAAAATCCTTTTCTTGCCATCAGTCCCCCAGAGCTCTCAAGCTCTGCTCAGGATGAGTTTCACCAGAAGTTTTGTCCCTGTGGTATTTCCCAGGTTATCCCACAGACCACAGTGTGCCCTGGAGGTTGCAGACTAATCCTGCATGACACCACCACACATCATTTCCTGCTCTTCCAGAGAAATGTTCCTTCTTTCATTGGAACATCAGTTTGGAGTTTTTTACTCTCTAATATAAGAAAAAACAGGAAAATAGAGGAAAATGTAAAAATAAGAAAGCATGGAAAGTGCAGGAATGGGGCCTGCAAAACAATTGCTGCCTTTCTATGTCCCCCCAGGCAAAGGTTTCCTTGAGTCCCTCTTGGAAATGGCACAGGAAATGCTCCCTTGTTGTGATTTAGGAATGGTATTCCCCAGTTTAATACAGCCACTAAAATCACTCTATGCTGCTCCCTCTCCCCTCCAATTGGAGGCACAAAAGGCAAAGATCACGGGTCGAGATAAGAACAATTTACTGGGAACAGCAATGGGATAAGAAAATTAACAGTAACATCAATAATACTGAATGTCAGTGGAGATAAAGAAAAGAAACAATTCACATAGAATTACCCCCCTGATAACAGCAGTATCTGATGGCTCCCCCAGCCACATTTTCTCCATCAGGAGGAACCCCTTCTGCCCAGGACAGTTCCCTTCCCCTTACTCCTGGAAATAGCACGAGGGGCTATGGAATAACCTTCCAGTCCCAACCATGTCCCCTTCTGGCTACTACACCCCTGCAGGTACCGAGGTCTCCCATGCTACAAGGAGATCTCCCATCTCAACAAGCCTTAGGAAGAAAGGGACAGCACATGAGCTCAGTGGAGGTGATGAAGGGGCCCACAGTGACTTGGACATGTTTTCAGCCTCAGGCAGAGAAGTCATGGAGAAGTCAGGAAGCAGCTGGTGGGTTGTGCATGTCCACCTAAGGCATCCCTCAGCACCCTCAGGGTTTCTGCAGGGGCCTAGGGTTTTGTGGAATGTATCTCTTGCTCTACAACCCCTTCACCCATCCAAACCTTCTTGGTTTGACACCTGTTTCTAAGAGGGAACCACGCATCCAGGCTTTAGTGTGGGAACGGGGATCCCATTTCCTTTAAAGAGCACCTTCCCAGCATCAGCACTTGCCACATCCACACACTGGAGCAAGGAAGCAAATCCAAGTTGACGACTCCTTTCCCAGCCTCTGATTCCCAGCTCACTGCTTTAGCTGCAGCCTGGCAAGGAGGACAGGAGAATTATCCTGTGTTATTTTTTTGGCTTACAGAAAGGCTCCAAGCGGAGATCTTATGCTTCTGCCCGAGACGCAGCAATAAACTTCTGGATTTGCTGCTGCTGTGCTGAGACTGCCAACATGTACACAATAAAAGTAAAGCCTTCCTGTGGCCACAGACCACAACATGCTAGTGATCCGTGGTATTATCCTGTTATTTAGTGAGTCATCCTTGCTGCTGAAAAATACACACAGCCCAGTAAGTTGTTAACAATAACACTGGATGTGAGAGACTGGTGTTTGTTTTATTCCAGTGTAACTTATTCCATATGGTCCTTTAAAGCATGCTAAACGTTACATGGCTTTGGGCTGCCAACTATTATTTCAAGATGAACTCACAGATCTAGAACATAGCTACTTGAAGCAAGGCTCTGAAAGTATTCTCTGTCCAGGAAAAATGCCCAGTTCGGGAGCAAGACAGATGTTGGGGATTGCCCTCTCTTTATCTGGATAACCAGGTCTCCACTTTTATTGAGTGGCCACAATAGTGATGTTTACTGCTGCTCTGCTGCCTGCTATGACATCTTTCAGATGTAAGCTACATGCACAGGGCAGAAGCCATATCCTGACCAAGGAAATAAGTTTAATTTCTAGCATTTACCTCTTATGCATGTTTTTCCAAGTCGCTGATGAACCAATTATCTGTGGAATCCTAGTATGTTTTCCAAATCTCCTTGGTAGCCTTAATTCATGAGAAAAATACTGCAAAAAGAGAGACATGCAGCTGTGAGAGGTGTCCTCGCTTCACTCTCTGGCTACATCACTCAAAAGTTTAACCCAACAAGATCCAGCACCACAGTGTCCTTGTGCTCCTGCCATGTTCTGTCCTGGACTTAGCCCACAGCACTGCTTGGAAAACAAACACATTAAAAAGTTTGTCTTGTCACTAGGGGTGTTCCCCAGGCCTCAGTATCAGGATAAGTCCTGTTTATTTATTTAGGAAATGGTGGAATCACCATTCCTGAAGGTATTGAAAAGATGTGTAGACCTGGCAGCTGGGGAACATGGTTTAGTGGTGGACATTGGTGTGTTAGGTTAACAACTGGACTCATGATCCTAGAGGCCTTTTCAACCTAAAACATTCTGTGACCCTACTTTTTTAGCCACTGGTTGAAGAAAAGAGATGCTCCACAAAGCATCTTTCTTGATAACTGAGAGATTTGCCTTTTGGCTTGAGTTGATGTGATCCAAAGTGAAGTTTTGAGAGCAAGAGTAACTGACACTTAGAGTTTTTTAGAGCCTTGCTGATAACCTCACCCTTCCCCTGAAGTGTGACATGTGTCCAAATTAATCTTGACAAAAGAGTTAATCTTGAAGGTTCTCTGCTGTGAGTGCATACAAGGACCATGGAGATGTGTATGGGGATCATGTGAAGGAGAATGGTGTGTGTGGGATGTGAACCTCTCATCGTCAGAGAGGAGAAATCTTTGTACTGCTTGCCACTGACAATCTGCTTAGTAGGCAATGGTTTGTCTGTTAAGTTGTCAATCACCAGTTAGGATTCAGGACAAATAATGACTATTTTAGAAAAATTACTCAGACCTTTTCTAGATGCTTAAAACCTCCAAAATAAATCACCAAAGACCCACCTGAGGATCCATAATTTGGTGAGAGTCATTGCATTTTTAGAGGCCAGGGCAAGTCTGTCTATATGTGCACCATCTTCATGTGAACCTGGAAAGGGCCTTAAGGTGTTAAAATGCCTGAAGATGTTAAAATGCCTGAAGATTTACCTCTACAATAATGAACTTAAAAAAGTATTCAGCCTTTTACCCTTAATTTCAATGTTCTTACCTTAAAACTAACCAGGCAAACTATTTTGAGCATGCCTTGAGGCACGACCTAGAAGATTGCTACAAAACAAGACAAGTTTGTAGGCATTACAAGCTGTGCCACTACCGATGTTTTCTAGACATTTTCTGTCCCTGTTGATAAGAACATGCCAAATTTTAACATCCTTCTCTTTGAAACACATTCTGGTTATCTTGAAACGTGCCTTGATGTACGCAGCTTACAGAAAATCACACAGCAAGACAAGTTTGAAGGCTCTAACCTTAATAAAGTTGATGTTTCTCCAGCACAGACACCCTGCCTTCATCCTGAGTTGTAACTTCATTTCTTGCCTTTGGCGTGCATGTCATTTGATGCATGTCCCTTCTTTTGTGGCAGTGTCTTATGCAGACACTGCACTTCAGCAGGGTCTTGGGCACACAAAGCCATCTGCAGGAAAGCCCTGTGCTGAGTCAGGCTCTCTGAGGAGCTGGGGGTGTGCTGGATGTGGAAGATGTTCGAGACCTGGCTGACTTCAGGTACAGCCTCACACCTACATTGCCGTGGTGGTTTTGTATAGGAGGTATTTATGGATTATGATGTAAAGTTTTTATGCAATTGACAATATGTTTGAACTACTAAAAAGTTATAAATGCTTTTGTGAAAAATACATGTTACAGATGGAAGAAACATGTGAATTTTTCTTTTTTTTTTTTTTTTTTTCTTCTGGTTGGTAAAGAAGTAACATGGCTGGCCCAGCCCTTGTTTTGGTTAGGTTAGGCTGGGCTGCCCCTGCTGTGGGCACTTGCTGGGTTTTTCTTATTAGCTGCTGATTAAAGGGAGAGGAGAAGTTATTAGCTTCTTACTTTAGCGTGTTACTGCTGAGTTTTAGTTTAGTTCCTGAGATCTTTGTTACTTTTCTTTAGTTATAACTTTGATCTGTAAGGTACTGAGCCCAGCTAGGGTTAAGTGACTATTTGTAAGCCCTGGGTGAGACATTAACTTTTTTTAGTGCTTTAATTTTCTTTTGAGTGAGAGAAAATAATAAAATCTAGACATGTGGAAGAACAACATAAAAACACTGAAGTCAGTAAAGAAGAAGTCAAGTCCCAGATAAGAAGGATGAAGAAATGCCTTTAGTTTTAAGGTAAAATCCTCTTGTAAAAACGGGAAGAAAGACTCTTTTTCCCTACAATGCATGAAGGTATAAGGAAATAAAAGTGTTCAAATTATAGGTATCAAACAAAGGTCTTCATGCTAAAGCAAGCAAATATTAAGCTAAGTGGAATCCTATGAGAAGTTTGAACGAAGAAAGAGAGAAGAGTAATGAAGGTCCTGTAACCCCAAGAAAGAGAAGAAGATCTCTGTTCCTAAAGATGAAAATTATTTCAGAGATAGATAATGAGAAGTTTTACCTTTAAACACTAAAACAATACCCTGTAAGTTGAAATACCCCATAAACACAGTTGTAAGAAAAGCTTATAGAAAATGGGAGGGATTTCATGATTACAAATCTCCCTGGGCAGCTGCTATTCATGAAAATTACAGAAAATTACAGAAAAAGAGCCACAAAAGAACTGTTTTCTTGTGGAGAAGTGTTCATAACATTAACAAAAGAGACTTCTCTCCCTAAGCAAGCTGAAGAAAGTCTATTCTAAAAGTAGTAAACTAACTGAAACTTTAGGCATCATCTCTTTACATTGTCATTAGGAAAGAAAAAGAGAAGAAGGAGAAGAAAAGTGTCCTAAGAGTTTTGTTCTAATTCTTATGACTCTTTCTCTTAGTTACTATTAATAAATTTTTCTTTATACCCTTTTAAAATTTTAAACCTTTTACCTTTCTCCCAGTCCTATCCCACAACAAGAAATGAGCAAGTACATTCTAGTAAATACAATAGCAACTGGCCAACACCCAACCCGCCACACTTGCTCATTTATCACGTTGCCATAATCAAGCATGCAGCTGACCAAAGGCCCGAGATCAGTCTGGCTGTGTCACTTCCTTTACCTCACATTTTGGTTTTGCCTCTTTTTTCTTTCCTGGATTCTGCTTCTTTATCCAGTCCCTCTCCCCCAGACAAGCCAGTGATTAAGCTGGTGCCCTGCCTTTGTTATCAGCAATGTTTCTCTTTCCTGCCATTTTTCCTGCTGCTGTCTAGTCAGTGCAGCTACTGATCACGCACGGTCAGCTGCACGTGCATCACCCCTCTTCTTATAATCTGCAGGTTCTGGTAGCTTCTCATATCTTTATTTCATGTTGTTAGACTGCCACAAGTCAGGGTTAACCAAAGATATTATTTTCATAGAATCATAGAATCACAGCATGGTTTGGGTTAGAAGGGAGTTTAAAGATCATCCAGTTCCAACCCCCCTGCTGTGGGTAGGGACACCTTCCACAAAACCAGTTGGCTCAGAGCCTCATCCAACATGGCCAGGAACACTTCCAAGGATGGGGCATCCGCAGCTTCTCTGGGCAACATGTTCCAGTGCCTCACCACCCTCACAGTAAAGAATTTCTTATTAACATCTAATCTAAATCTCCTCTCTTTTAGTTTAAAACAACCAGCATTGTTCTATCACTACCTGCCTGTGCAAAAAAATGGCTGTCTCATGAGCACATTGGCATATGAATCACTCTCTCTCTTTTGTACACTTTTAAAATTAATAGTGTTGCTGTTACCATTCATTTTCTTATCTCTCTGCTGTTTCCAGTAAATTGTTCTCATCTCAGCCCATGATCTGTGCCATTTTTGTTGGAAGGGGGAGTGGGAGCAGCACGTGGTTTTAGTGGATCATTAAACTGGGGAATACCATTACTAAAACACAATAGCCTGGACAAACCTTGACAGGACAAAACATAACTGGGATACACCATGGGCTTCAGAGCAGCAGTCAGCTCTCTTCCCTGGTGTCCTGTGAGCTACATGGCTCATCCACCCAGGAAATTGGCTGCCAGCCTGGACTGAAGGTCAGTCTGCTCCCAGGTTGTGTGAAATTGGATAGTATTGCCACTTAGACTTTGCTATGCTCTCCCAGCATGGCCTAATTTCCAAAGTTCTGACTCTTCAACAACACCAAATTTTTGTCCCAAGCCTAAGGCACGTCTTCTTTCCTTTCAGCCTAATCACAACCTTGGTGCTCTCTTTGTGATGTGCTCACTGTCTTCTGATTGTTCATCTCAAATTTTCTGGTGTAATGATGTTGAGAACTAGGTCACCTACACTCAATCTGAGGTTTGCTCATCCTGATCTTAAAACTTTTCAGTGATAAAATACACACTTCTCCCTCTTTACAGACAACCCAACTGCCTACACCATTCCTCTCATGGCTATGGAAAGTTTTTCCTTGTGCCAAACTTCAGTGTCCCTGCCTATAGTTTAACCCCCTGACTTCTTATCATGTCCACAGGAGGAATGGAAAGCATCCGCTCTTTCAGATGTGCAAGGATATATGTCTCCTCTTGACTTGTCAGTTTGCATTCCTGCAATGTTTCCTCTTGAATCATGTCTTCGAGACCTCTCACCCCTCTTATTTCTTATGCAGCTGTTGTCTGCTTCCCTGATGCCACTGGCCATATAAATACAGCTGTTAACTCTGGAATCCACTGATGGCAAATAAAATCCAGGTACTCTTAGTAGCCCTGGCACAATGACCAAAACACCACGCTGGTATCTTGAGGTGCAGGGGGCAGAAAGTTTCTGAGTGACTGAGGTGCATGTGGAAGGGAGCTGAGTGAAAAGAGACAGGCTGTGTTCCCATCAGGCCTGTAAGACACTGCCCTACCAAACACACCAGCAAACTGGTCCTACAGCCTCAGAACCAAAACAGATCTCAGAGAAGCTGGGTACAGCTTCCCCAGAGCAGCAGATTTCCTTAAGGGACTTGGGGATTTCTAACCATGAGGCAGGTGGCAAAGAAGCATCTTCAATCATTTTAAAGAATCATCACAATCCAGAAAGGCATGATAAAAACATTTAGCTCAGGGCAGCTTTTAAACAGGCCATGTTTGAAATTTCAAGGGGGAAACAGATTAGCACATGAGAGCATGGAAATTTGAAAGGAGAATCCAATCCAGTCTTACAAATGGAGCAGTTTCATATCTCCAAAGTGTCCAGCAAAACCCCCAACCCCATAACCACTAAGCAATCAGGAAGTTAGTCTGTTTTTCTTGTTTCTTGCTTCTTTCTTCTTCTTCTTTTTTTTTTTTTTTTTTTTTTTTTTTTTTTTTTTGTAAATTCTCATTACATGCAAGGCTTCAATTCCTACATTTAGGGCATGCAGCAGTGATTTCTGCTCAGCACTGCTGGAGCAGGCAGCACAGAGAGGATGAGCATTTTTGGTTCATACATCTTCAGACAAAAACAGAAGAACTGGAGCAGACTGTGCCCAAACAGCAAGATCTGTGCACCAGTGTGAGTCCCTGGCCAGCAGACTAAACTGTGGGGAAGGAAACTGGGAAAAGAACCCAGCTGCTGTCTCAGCTGTCCCAGGGGGAAAGTCAACCAGGAGCAAGGACACAGGATTTCTGCAAGGTGCCTTGGAAAAGCTAAGGAGCACAGAAATTCCAACCACATGGGTCCTTGTGGCTAAAATTGACTGATAACAGCAGACAACATGTTCCTCTCTCCCCAGGACTCGAGGACTCTGGCAGAGCTTTTCTGTGCTGGAGGGACACCTCACCAGGCAAGGCCACTTGGAGGTGAAACAAAGCAGAGCTTGGTAAAGTCAAAGCAGCAAGGAGTCAGGGAGCATTTCTGACCACTCTCAAAGCAGCAAGGAGTCAGGGAGCATTTCTGACCACCCCCAAGGACAGCAGATCAGAGCCCACTACAGAGAAGAAAATTTCCCTTTAGGAGAAATCGTTGCACAACCTCTCACCTAATGGGCCTGGCTCTCGCAAGGTGTTCCTCCAGCCTTCTTCATCTAGAAGACATAAATAAAATATCAATACAGTGCTTTGTGCAGCTGAGGCCAGTCACATCCCACTTTTAATAAAAAAGGCCATTTTCCCTGGAATACCCAGCCTTGCTGAGGCTGGCAAACAGAATATACAGAGGAGGCCAAATCACTTTCACAACCAGGGGCCACAGCCAGAACCATGCACTACATCTGATTTGCCTTGTGCTCCCACTGGTAACTATGGGAACCTTGCTCATGGATCAAAGAAGGAATAGGGCCAGAGCTGCTGGGGAAGCCTCACAATCCCCAGTTTGCAGGACACGGCTCCCAGACTGTGCCACATTGTACTTGCACTTCTGTTTTTCTGGAAGTCCCAGCTCCTGCAGTCATGTGATTACTATTTCAACACTCTTATGGTTTTTTAAACTTGCTTCTGGTTGCCAAGTAAATTGGAAAGCACCAAACTCTAGGGCTCAAGAGCAGAAGAGAACACATTATTTGTTACTTTATAATTCTGTACTTATGGGGGATTTTTTTTTTTTTCCAACCAAAATTTTTCCAGGCCTTGGAATGGTGGTGAAGGGGGCAGGAGCGTCAGCTGGAGAGTGCTAATGCCTATCTGATGGCAGTGCTACGCCAGGGCTGGCACACTGCACTTCCATGGCCCTTTGCAGGGAAGCAGCAGAGTCACTGGGCTGTGGCTTTCACTGGGAAACAAATTTCTGTCAACCTTGCATCTGCATTTTGAGTCCCTGCTCTCTGAAGTCTTGAAACAGCAAAACAAAGCTCCATTGGTGTCATGGTTTTGCTAGGGAAAGATGCTAAGGGACAGCCAGTTCAGCAGGGGACATCTGGCCCTTCATTTTCCAGTGATTCAGTGACTCCAGCTAGGAGCTGGGTTTTGCCTGAGAAGTGGGAGTGAGATGCTGGTGTTAGCATGCACTGCTGGTGAGACAACTGGCTGCTGCCAGAAGGCTTTTTTGTTTCCACCCCTTTGAGAAGAGTGAGGAGACAGTTTGCACCTTGTACATCTCTCACAATAAGCCCAGCTGCTGAAGTCATTCTGTGCACATATTGAAGTTTTCCTGTACATTCCTGGTGACCAGAAAATGAGTTTTTTCCACAAAGTAAAGTACGACTGTGAAGCAGAACTTGAAGAGAAGAATGTGCATCTTGTTTTTCAGCCTAGATGTTTTGCAAAATATGTGCAACTCTCCTCATTTCCAAGCTTCCTAAATTCAAGTTCAGCCCCTCTAACCACCCCTTCTTTCAGTCCTCATGCAGCAGGTGGTTTCCAGTGCAAATGTACTTTTGTGTCTGTTATACATAAGCAGTGCTCTGCAAAATTTGGCCAGTCAATGCTTCTTCCAGGAAAGCTCTCTCCCAAGCTGTTAAATGCTATGCTCATGAATTACTGTTCTGGATTTATTGTTTAAACATGCATAAAACACAGCACAGAGCAAATATCTGGGGGGAAGCTCTAAAGGGGCACAAGCTTGGTTTCTCCATTTACCCCTGCACGCTCTCAAAGCAGGGGAGGGACAGCAAATCACACACTGCCCATTTTTCACAGGTGTGCCCAAACATTCCATCAAACACTGCCTCCTCCCCAGGGTGCAGTCTGTACTCTCAGCTTTCCAGGGCAGAAGATACCTTTCACATCCAAGCCCCCTGGCTGGCTGATGGACAACTGTGGTGCAATCAGACCTCCACAGGATCATCAGGGCTCAGACTGCACCAGGCACTTGGAAACAGCTACAGAGGCACTGCCTAGAGAGCTCAAAGAGAAATATATTGATGTCCAGCACATGAAATTGCCCTTCCTACTCACTGCTGTGTCCCACTCCATCTGCCACATTTCTAAATCCCTGATTTATCCTCCCAACAGCAAAGGCTGGTTTGAAGGTGTCAGTGAAAGGAAGTGCTCAAATTGCTGGAAATGATGTTTCTAAGCATCTTTTTTAGAAACACCACTCTCCAGGGATCTCCAGGTCTCTGCCAAGAACATGCATAGGAGAGCCAGAGAATGTTCAGGGAGCGCATGCTCAAGCCTGCTGCAGCAAGGAGCAAAGACAGATGGATGGCAAGCAGAGGTGACAACCCATCTGCTTCTGCAGGACCTCTCTGGCATCTCCCAAGGGACTCGAGGAAAACCATGACCAGAGATAACCAGCCAAAGCAGACTCACTGGTTATCCCCAGCATCATCTGAGACCAAAGCATTCCACTGAGGAGATGTTCCAAAGAGGGACAAGAAAGGGTGGTAGGACAGCTCCTCAGAGATGAACATGCTTTGGCTGGGCTGAGCATTGTCCTGACCTCTTCTCTCTTACACGGAATACAAGGCAGAAATTTTTCAAGCAAAAAGTGCCTGAGGCTTTGTGCCCCCCTCCTCTAAACTGTGCAGCAGTTCAGATGTCTTTTTTCACAAGGCCACAGCACAGAGAATTGGCCTGCACCGTTCTGTCCTGTGCTCAAGGCTCCACAGCCCACTAACCCCATTCTTCGCCAGGAGGAATTGCCTTTGTGCTCTGCACATGCAGACAATACCCAGAAACCTCCTCCAGCAACTGCAGAGAGATGCAGGCTGCTGTCGGGAGAGCTGTGGGTGGGCATGAATGAATGAGGGAATGAATGAGCTGTTCCCTACTACTGGCATGAGAATCTCCATGATTTGGAGACGAGGAATCCGTGCTGTAAGCATGGCTGCAGTGGCAGGTGCTCTCTTGCATGGCTGCAAGGAGTCACAGGCAGGTAGAAGTAGCTGGAGCAAACAGCTGCCTCTCCCAGCCCAGTGCAGGCTGCAGTCTGGAATGCTGAAGCATGGATGTGCCCACACGGTGACAGAACTTGCTGTGTCAGGACATGAGCAGTCCTGTTGGGTTTTTGCCTGGAGCACCAGGCAGAGCGCAGGAGCATTTGCTCAGCTCGCCCAGCAGATCTCACAGCCCATGCAGAGCTCCATTCTGTCACAGCCACCACTTCAGCTAGCTTGGCTGAGAAAGAGCAGAGTGAAGCATGGCCACTGCAGTGGGGAGCAGTCCTGGAACACAGCACCTCCTCTCAGCAAGTGGACTCACTGTCTCTCCCACCCCCTGACTTCCACCCTTTCCTTCAGAGCCCATCTCCACCTTTCTCTTGGAGACTGTAAGAAATGAAGATCTAAATGTTCCTGGAAAGGGATGTGTGAGGGACCAGGGAGTGGGACACATCTTCTCCAAACCTCCCAGCCTCATGTTCTTCCTAACCAGTCACTTTTGAAGCAGCCAGATCAAAGCTGCTCCCATGTTCAGATGGGAAAGGGATGCTTCACCTTTTCTGTCCCAGTGCCATTAGGGCTGGGTGGGTACAAAGGGCTCCTGGACTGATGAGCATCACCACCAGCACTGACAAACTCTTTGTTTTCTCCAGGTCCCCTGGAATGTCACAAAAATCCCGCAGCTGAAGCAGCCTTTCTGAGGGGCTCAGCAGGAGGCACTGGAGACAGGAACACCACTGCAAGCTGCAGAGAGAGGTGAGTTTGGAGGAGCTGTGGGTGTGCCTGGCTCTTCAGAGGGCAGCTCACCAGTGGATGCCCATCAGCACAGCCTTGGTGATCCAGAGGAGCTGGGTACTGCATTCACTGAAAGAGCTGGGAAGTAGGTCAGCAACATTACTGAGGGAATTAGGGAGTTTTAGGGAGAACTCCATGACTAAAATTTGAGTTTCACTGCTTACTGGTGCAGTGATTGGATTTCAGTGTGCAGGGTGAAAAGCACCAGCAGGGATTGTGTTTGATGCACCCATGCCAATTTCTGCTGCTCACACTATCCTTTTGCCATGCCAGCTTGTGCAGTGCCTTGCATCCTGCAGCCCCTGCCAAACCAAATGCCACTGAGCCACATCCACTGCTCTGCTCAGCTCCTGAGCCCAGCACAGCACTGGGCATGCTGCACACATTTAGCTGGGCTCATTTTATATCAATGGCCCTGCTGGGAGAATTGAGTACCATCAAAGTACCACACATGGCCAGATGCAGACTTATCCCTCCTCTAAAGAGTTTTAAATCAAAAGAGGTGAGGCAGAAAGTCAGAGTTAGCTATTTGACACAAAATCCTGGTTTTTTCTAAACCAAATTCTTATATGGAAATGCCTTTCATTCCATATACAGGCAATAAGCTCTTAAAGTGAGACCAAAATAAAATAACACCCATAACTGCTGCAACACTAATTTTAAGTAGCTGGTTTGTTGGTTGGCCAGCTCATCACAAAGTGCTTCACAAAGGAGTTTTGTGACAGTGTCCATGTCCTACCCCTCATGTTGAACAGAGAAATTTAATTTTCCAACTCTGCTGAAAGACACGGTGGTGCAAAAATCTTCCAAAAAAATTTTTTTTGAAAGCAAGTAAGAAAAGCACAAATGAAATTGACAGGTAAAATTCTGGGTTGCTGTCTTGCCAGTGGTGACCAAAATTACAGGCAGGGCTGACATGGTAAGAGGGAGAGGATGCAAGAGGGTGCAGGAGCTAAAACAATGTCTCTGCTTCCCCACAGTTCTTGTTGCACTGGGGGATCTGGGCACAGAGGGTTCATCAAGGTCGCTGGGTACTTGCACACCAGTGTGTGAGCTATTAGCTCTGCTCCTATTTTAAGTTCCCAAAGTCACAGAGTTTTGCCTGGAGGGTGGGACAATGGGTTCATCTGCTCCTTGCTGGAGCCAGCGAAGGGTGGAGGAGTCATTCAGGCATGGTGAAAGGGGAATTGCCCACAGGAAGGACACTTTGGTCAGCCTGAGGTGCAGCAAGTCCTTCTGTGCCAGGCTGCTGCCTTCCTGCAGGACCCTCCTGTGGGGACAGGAGACTCTGTGGGTTCAGGGGCTGAGCCAGCTGCCAGATGTGAGGCCAGCTCCCAGGAGGGTCCCAGCTGACCCATATGCTCCTTGTCTGTCACCCCACGTCCCCTGTTGAGCCTGGCCACAACTCTGAGGATGTGAGAGGGGGGTGAACGTCAACCCAGGGCCCCTTGGGATGCTCCTGACCTCCTGCCTCCCCACAGCTGCCATGGGCAACACTGTGGGGCACGGGGTCAGACACAGCAAGGCACTCCTTGCACACACACAGACACACACACGGACACACGGACACACACACACACACACACACACACACACGGACACGGACACACACACGTTTCCTTTCTCTCCATCTTCCCCAGGGCTCTCTCCCTCCTGAAGGGTGCAGAAGGGTTCAGGATCGCCCTGGCAGGCTGCAGGTCGGCCGGGGGGATGCGGGCAGGAGCTGACCGACCAGGGCTGTGCTGGAGGCAGGCAGGGCATGGATGGGGACTGTCCCGGGCAGGCCGGGCAGGGCTAGGGGCAGGCAGGGCAGGGCTGGGGACTGCCCCAAGCAGGGAGGGCAGGGCTGCTGGGGGTGGGTCCGCAACCAGCCCTGCCTTTCAAAGTCCCTCGATCCGAGGAGGAATTCGGGAAATATTTCCAGCAGCGGGTGGACGAGGAGGAGGGCTGGAGCTGCTCCCCAGGAACGGCAGGGCCGGCGGCCGAGGGATGCGGAGGGAGGGGAGGCAGCCTGCGGGGCGGGCCGGCTGAGCGCATCCCGGGGGCGCGCCTGGGAGAGTGTGTGCGCGCGCGCTCCCTCCATCCATCCCTCCATCCCTCCCTTCCTTCCTCCCTCCCTTCTCCCTCCCTCCCTCCCTCCCTCTCTCTCTCTCTGCCTCCCGCCCGCCGCCGCAGCCGCGCACCGGGGCTCCGCCGCCCGCCCCGCCGCGATGCCCCGCCGCTGCTGAGCCGGCCCCGGCGCCGCCCGCTCCCGCAGCCCGCCAGGTAGGACCGAGAGAGCGGCCGGCCCCCGCCCCGACCCTGCCCAGCCTCACGCTGCTTCCCAGAGCGCGATCCGAGTGCCGGCGGAGGCTGCCGGGGGGCGGCATGGGGCACCGGAGCCGTGCGGGAGCGATGGGGAGGCGGGGGTGGGATGCTCGCACTCGGCACACACGCCCGGGAACGCTCCCTACAACCCCGCCGCGGCACCTCCGGGCGGGCGGAGGGGCTCGCCGCCCTCCCCCGGCGGCCAATCGCGACATGTCGCGACGGGAGGCGCGGCTGCGGCGGGGGTCGCTCCCCCACTATTCCGGGAGCCGGGCATTGCCGGGCATTGCCGGGCATTGCCGGGCAGGTGGGGTCGGGCAGGGGCTGAGGCACATCTCCTTGCCGGGGGGCTCGGGGCGCATCCCCCGTGCGCGGCGGGGCGCGGTGCCTCCGCCTGGCGGGGCTGTGCGAGCCTCCGGGCAGCGCTGCTCTCCCTGCCTCGAAACGCTGCCCGAGGGGAGTGCTCAGAGGCACCTGCAGCCGCGCCGAAATTCCCATTTTCCTCTCGAGCAGCGTGCGGTATGAAGGGCTGGCATTAAGCAGCGCTCATCACGTAGGCTTTGTCTAGGTGGAAGCATGGCTGGGGCTCTTCCGTCATCTTGAGTTTAATTCTTTATTCACAGCCTTGTTGCTTCCCTCCCCGCCGAGCCATGCAAAACAACTCCACACTCTGCTCTGTCTCCAAGGCGAGAGCAAACTGCCAAAATGTTGCAGAAATGCAGCAAGCACTAGGGAGGACTGGAGTCTGAAAATGAAAGCTGTAGTAAAATCACAAGGTCACGGGTGTGAGGGTGCGAGCGTGTGCTTTCAGGGCTCCTTTTCCCCTGCGCTTTGCAGGAACCTGTTCATTCCTCCAGTCCCAGATGTTGCAAATTCGCAAGTCAGGCAATTGAAATGAAGGCTGAGAGAGGCTGGGGTTCTCTGTGTGCTCCCCTGGCACCTGCCTAGGAATTCACATGCTGTTTGTCGCCATCGCCATCGCAAAGGGAAGGGGTGTGCTTTTGTTTAGAAAAGGGAAGCTGGGACACTTGTGTCTTGATGTGATGGTGGCATCCAGGAAAAAAAGAGCTGTGACATATGGCTTTGGTTGGGGACCTGGCTATCATCAAAGAAAGGCATTGGCATTTGTGATCATTTGGGAACGTCTCTTAGCTGTTCCTTTCTCCCCTTTTCCTTCTGATTGGTTCTGCAATAGTAGTTTGCCTATTGTCCAGCACAGACATTAAGGCCAAATAGGGAAATAATGTGACATTTCTAGGACCACCACCTGCCAGCCAAGCCATGAGCCCCCACCACCAACTCCTAGGAAAGCTGTCTGACTCCTCTTACACCCCCACCAGCTCACCTCACCAGCTGACATGGACAACTCCTAAGTCAGTGCTGAGGAGCCACATTGGTCAAAGCTTCCTCTCTACCAGACTTTGCATTCCAGATACCTGAGGAGGTTGGACACACTCTCTGTGTCCAGCACCCCTGAGTGTCAGCAGCAGCACAGTTCTAACCTGATGAAACTTGGCTTGCTTCTCCTTCCCTCACTTTCTCTAAGGTTTTTGCAATCTCTTGGCTGTGAATGGCTCCTGAAACTTAAATGTTCACTGTCCTGTACCTGCCCAGGCTGTGCCTTGTCTTCTCACCTGGCACTACTGCACATGACATGGCACAAACTTTGATTTATGTCCTCACTGTTGGGAGTCTCTACAGCACCTAAAAGGATGCTGTATAGGCACAGCCACTTCTCTGCCTTTTGTAGTGCCCTGATACTCTCAGGGCATTCAGGGTTGCGATTTTCAGGTGTTACATCTGGGACAGAATTTGGATTTTTGCTGTGGCTTTGAGGGGACACAGTCTTGATTGCTCACTGGGGAAAAAAAGCCCTGTTCTCCAGCATCCTAATGAAACTTAGATCCTGTAATAAAGCCCAGTGCCCTGCAAGATACAAGCATCACTGGGCAATCAACCAACAGGTTGGTCATAGACAACACAAGTGACAGTGGCTCTCCTTGTGACTGGCACGGGAACAACCTGGAGCTCTGTCCAAGCTCAGAGTGCTGGGATCTGCATGTGCTCCCAGCTCCTGGACTTCAGTGCACACAGCTGTGCAAATCCTGGCTGCACCTGGGGCTGCTGCAGGCTGCTGTGCTCTGGCATCCACTGTGGGCTGAACTCCCTGGCTGGGCTTTCCCTTGCCAAGGGTGTGAGTGGGATCTCTCCAGCTGCTTTCAGGAACCTTGGAGGAACTTGGCTTTTGCTGTTATCTCTATCCCTCTGGTGATTTTAACTGAAATTGGAAAGAGGGGGGAGCCATGTGAACAGACAGACATGGAAACTGTGATTTCATGTGCCTGGCTTCCTAAGGAAACCTGGCTACAAATAGAAGTGAGATTTGGTGCTGCAAAGAGCTCCTGAGGAGACAGAGAAGGCGGGGGAGTCTGAGGAGAAGGAAGGGTGGCTAACCTAGTGTGTGAGGTAGGTAAAGAAAGGCTGGCACACACCCGGGCTTAGAATCCCTTGCCTGAGGTCTGGGGGTCTAATAGCTGGCCCTCTGCTCGGCACTAGCATCCAGCTCCCTCTAGAGTCAGCCGTGCCAGAGCTGTGCCTCTGGACGTGCCTCTGCTGGGAGGTGCTACCACCTTTCCCCAGGCAGGAGCAGCCACACAGATGGATGGAGCATGCCAGGGTGAGCCCCAGCCCAGCCCAGCCTGCCCAGCTCCTGCCTAGTACCGTGCCTGAATTGCTCAGGTCAACAACCTGCATCTCCATCAGTCTTCCCCCACAGCCATCCCCATGGACATCTCCCCCTCTTCATCCCTGGATGTTCACAGGGACCTGGGGATGGGGATTTATCTCCTCTCCCTTGAAGCTTTCTGTTCCTGCCCAGGGGAGCATCCCGCTGCACAGAAGACACATACACAGCTACAAAACCCAGTGCAAAAACAGTCCCAGAGGGAAGAGAGGACACAAGCACAGGGGAAAGCAAGAGGCCTGTTAATTCCTCCCTTCTGGCCTCTTTGGAGCACCTCTGGGCAGATACTTCCTCCCCAGGCTGCCCAAGAGCCTCAGGCTTATTAGCAGTGTTTTACTCCCCCAGCACTCACGGGAGATGCTCTGCCCATGTTACACAGAGCCATGGAGCACAGGGAGATGCTGGCCTGCCCTGAGATCACACAGGGAGTCTGCCAGCCAGGCAGCCTCAGGGCCAGCTCATGGAGAACAGGCAGACTGTGCTAAAATCAGCAAGGGAGATGCACAGGCACAGAGGAAGGCATCAGCAACTCAAGAGGAATCACAGGAAAGAGCCTGATGCTGCTTGATAAAGAAGAGACCAAAGGCAGGTGGTAAGGGTAAAGAAATGGTCTGAAGACAGCAGCAAGTAGGAAGACAGTTGTTTGAGAAGCAGACAAACAAACAAACAAAAAACCCCAGTCCCAGAGAAATGTGGTATTTCCCCCTTGCTTCTTATTTCCTGGTATATTCCTTGCTGAGATCTTGAGTCGTGGGAGAAAGGGACAACTTGACACTTGGTCTCCATGTGTGAAAAGCAAGACTGCAATCTCCCTAACAAACAGTTCCAAGCTCATTTTCTGCAAGCTGCCCCCAAATTCAACCAATGCGGTTGAAATTGTCTATCAGGGATGTTTTATTTTCTCTATTTGTCCGTTTATTTTGGAGAGTTGCTGGGGAAATTGTGGAAGGAGATTGGATGTTTCATTGAAGAGATAGGATACTCGGAAAAATCAGTTTCAGACTGATAATTATTCTTACTTTTTAATGTCCTTTACAGAAACCCAGGGTGGCCTGATGTGTGTTTTACTTGATCGGCTTCATGGAGGGCTTGTGCCTCTGACTATATTTGGAAAGGTTTTGATGTTTTTTGTACTGATGCAATCAGGATGCTGATGGCCTGGAAATCATTTTCCTGATGCGGAGATCTCCAGGGTCATGGGTAGGGGATGCCAACAGGCTGTGCCTGTTTTGGAGTGGTAGAGCTGGGTGAAAGGGAGCAGGAGCCAGGCAGAGCCAGAGCAGGGAAGTGAGCCAAGGGTTTTCCAAGCAGTGTTTAAAGAGCCATCACGCTATGCTGCCCTGAGTGGCAGCACAGCCTTTGGACTTAGCAGCTCTCCTGCACGGTTTGGATGTGCCAGTGCAGCAGAAGGGTCCTTTTCCTGTCCTGGTGGGTGAATCTCACAGCTGTCAGGAGCTCAGTTTTACCAAAGCTGCGCCACAGGGTCAGCACCAAGATCAAAAGCAAAGCCAGCGGAGCCTGTGTCTGCCCAGACAGATCTCCAAGCACCCTGTACCTCCTTGCAGGGCTCTTGGCATCCCTTTTGTGTCCCTTGGCTGCATGAAGCTGGACCTGTGATGGTCAGAGACCAGATGGTTTGTTTGGGTTATTTTTTTCCCTACAGCCATATCTTTTTCCAGACCAGGCTCTGCCCAAGCTGTCTGCTGGAGGGCAGGCTGCTGATTACAGTGAGTCTGCACAGGTGTACAGGCTTGGGCACAGCCAGGCAGGGCCAGCAGCAGAGGAGAAGTTCACTGTTCCTCCAGAGATGGGGCCATGGCTGTAAGTGCCCTGCACGGAGGCAAGGCATGCAGTGCTTCTTCCCAGGAAGATTGCAGTAGATTCTTCTTCTCCTGCAAGAGAAAACGGGGGACAGGTGCTGTAACCTGGGGACTTCAGGTTTGACCATGGGGTAGGAGAGAGTCAGTCTTTTTGGGGCTTGCTGTCTTTTCCCCTGGAACAGGGTGGGGAGCAGCTGAGCTGCTTTGTGCCTCTGTTCTCTGTCGTGCAGGCTGGCTGTACTTTGCAGTGACCACTAGCTGCTTCCTCCTCAGTTTTTGGCCCCTCTGGTTGAAGGAACACCGTCTTTCTCCAGCCTGTGACACCAGAAAAGGTTGGCTTGAGCTGCCTTCCCTGTCTCTCCCTAGTGCACTCTTGCTAGGAAAAGGTCCTCTCTTGTCTAGCTCTGACTGTCGGATGGGAATCCCTGTGGTGTTGCAACATGCTCCTGGTTGTGCTCCCACATCGAGCTGCAAAGCAACCACTTTCCTGTGAATAACAAACTTTTACTGGTCCCAGCAAGCAACCAGGCACCCTGTGGGGAGAGGGTGCTGCTCCAGCCTCCTGCACACTGGTGACACAGCTGTGGCGACACCTCCCATCCCAGCTGGCAGTAAATTGGCAGGAATGATGCTCATGATGAAGATGATGGTGTCGCAGTGGGGTGGGCACCGTTGGGGGCTGTAATGGTGTGAACACTGCTGTGTGCCAGCTGCTCTGTGCACGTTTTCTGTGGGATGCTGGGAGAAAATTTCCATGTGGAAAGCCTCTCAGTCTTTCTTTGTGTGGCCACTGATTCCTCCTGAGCCCAAGCCATTTCCTTCCTTGCCCAGTCCTTCTGTAATTAAAGTGTCTGGACCAGCAGTGGTTTTTTAGTGCTCTTAAAAATAATGGTGCTTCTAGTGTGGTGCAAATGGTCATAGACCCCTGTGTGATACCAAGCTTTAGGAAAATAACAGGGAGGGTCTTACAGGGGATATTTCAGAGCTGAAGTGCCTCGATGGAGATGGGACTTTTGGGAGGCTGCTGCAAAGAAAAAGCTGTGCTTTGTTGAAATGCAGAGCAGCTCTTAGGCTGGCTTTGCATGCAGCAGCCAGTCAGCCTGAAGGATTGATGCTGCCAGGGAAAGATCAGAGCAGAGTCTAAAAGGCTGTTTCCTCCCCATCTGGCAGCTCCTCAGCTGGGGGGCAGGAGCATGAGCTGGCAGCAGGAGCTCTCTCCTACCAATTTGTAAAACCTAGAGCTCCCATGTCCAGCAGGAAGGCAAATATCTCTACAACCCTCCCAGCCCTGCTGTGGGCAGCAGTGCCCTCCTGGTGTTTGACAGCATCAAGGGGTGGAAGAAAGGCTGGACTGACAACCCTTGGCCAGAGCTCCATCTAAGCTGAGCTTGTTCTGGAGCCTCTCCCAGGCTTTCCTCCCTGACTGTGCAGAAACACCTGCTGGCACCCCTGTGGAGCTTGTCTGGAAAGGGAAAGGGGCTCAGGAGAATCCAGGCTGGGCTCTGTCTCTCCTGGTTAGTTTTGGCTGTCCCTGAGAGCTCTCCAGCAGCACCAGGACAGTTCCCCTGCTGCAGTGGTAAAAAGGGCTCAGGGTGCTGTCCCTGGGTGTCAGGTGGTGCTTGCGGGCAGGGCAGTGCTGGGATTTTTCACCACACGTGTATGGCCAGCACCCAGCCTGAGGGCAGCCTGAGCCCCTGCCCTGTGCTGCCCTGATCCCTCTGTCCCCAGAGGCTCTGGGACAGTGCCACCAAGGCCATGAACACCGGGGCAGGCAGGGTTTGCCAGGACTGCCAGCCTGGCACTGTGCATCAGCTGCTGCACACGCTGTTATTGCTGATGGCCAGGATGGGAAATGCAATTGAGACCTTAATGAAAAGCTAACAAAGTTGGGTTTGGAGGGAGGGCTGCTATTCAGGTGGCCTTGCTTCCCTTTGCAGCATGTTGGAAATGATTTTTCTGGGAATATTCCTACACTATGCCACAGTGTGCTGACTGTGAGCTGAGACTGTAGGCAAATGCAGAGCAAGAGGGTCTCTGGGGACCAAGCTGTTTATTTTGGATTGTACAAATAAAGAAATGCTGATGATTTAATAGCAGGTGCTTCTCAGAGATATTTTGAGTGCCAGGCTCTGGTTGCATGTGTGTAACTAGCATGTTGTGGCCAAGCATTTTCTAGCCCTTCATAATTCCTGAGCCTCATTGTGAATTGGTTTAAGTAGGAAAGCTGGTCATGATGTATGAACCTCGCTTGATGACTACACCACAAAATGCTGGAGGAAGTACAGCAGAGTTGGGGGAGGCTGCTGCTGCTGCCCAAAGGATGCACATTGGCATGCCTGGTGGATGTCTCTTCCAAAGTTCCAGCCATTTCTTATCCCTCTCCAGAAAAGCTCCACATTTCTTACCTCTTGACATCTGAGGGAAAAATATTATTTGTACATGGAGTGCTAGTTGGGAATGCCAGAAATACGGATTGCTCAGATGCAAGCCTCTAGGCCTTTTTTCCTCCTGTTTAAAGTAGTATGGGACTTGATTTCAAACAAACAAACAAACAAAATAAACAAACCAGAACAAAACCCAGCTTACATTACAATGTTTGAAAGGGGAAACACATGATAAATAAAGTTTAAATTACTTATTAATTTGATTTCGTGGGTGTCTTTTTTTTCCTGAATGAGACTTCCAGTATCCAAATCCTTTTAAGACTGGAGAGTTGGTCCAAAGTGTGATGGGACTCTCCTATTCTTCATGACCTAAATCAGTGACCCAAAGCATAATATTTTTTCTAGAACCATCTGTTTTCTCTTCTTGCCAAGGGGATTTCACAATGCCTGATTGCTCTGAATAATTGTACATGTGCAGGGATATGACTTGCCACAGGGAGAAAAATTAACTGAACAAGGACAGGTGGATGTTCTTGAGTTTTCTGAAGAAACTACTACCCTTTAGAAGGAGAGGGTGAAGAACCATGCAACTGAGTAATATTTTATGCCTACCACGACTTTTTTTAAGCCTACATATTTAAAAAGGAAACAAAACTACACTTAGAAGCTATCTGGGATTAACAGAGTAGGTACCAAGTCAGCCTGTGTTTGACAGGCCCTTTATCAAATGTCTCCATGACTTGGTTTGGAGCAGTGTGAAACACAGGAGTACAGATGTTGGGTGACTAATTCATGCTTCAGCTAAATTTCAATGACCATGAATGCACATCTGTTTCAGCTTAGCCATCCACTGAAGGGTGTGCAACAAGGTGCTCCTCTTTGCAAACATCATGCTTGCATTTTTTTCACTTTGGGCTTGTAAGCAGTGGTCACAGCTCACATTTGGGAAAGCAGAAGATACCCAGGCACTATGATCAGGGGGGCAATGAGTCTGGTAGTAAGAGCTTTTTTGTGGCATTAGCAAGATTCCTAATGCAAACGACTTTATTTTAAATCTGGCTTCCTGCAAGAGACTTGCTTTTTCTTGTTCAATTCATCTGTTCTTATCACCCAGCTTTCTGATTTGCTCACTTCCTCCACTATGTATCTTTTTATTTTCTTAATTGCAATACCAGGGAGTGGGGGGTTGGAGGCAGACCAACAGTTCCTGGTGAGAAAATGCCATTTATATGAAACTGTCTTGGTAAATTCTCAGTATTACCTTCCCAGACCAATAACAGTGCTACAGCATCAATAAATAAAAGCAAACGGAGGAGAGGGCTTTGATCCACCATTACAGTGTCTCTTTGTGGAGCAGATCCCATACTGTGGTGTGGGATGGTACTCCTTGATTCCTCCAGCCAGTTGTTCCCTTGCACACAGCTCTGTCCCTGCATGATGTGCCCCTGCCCTAACGAGGAGTTAAAACCTTTCATGGCTGAGCTTTGTTGGTTTTTTCTTTCAGGGGTTTGGGGTTTTTCTGAGGAAAATCAGCTCAGCTTTTTGTATTTCCCAATGCAGTCGAGGTATTGACGTGCTCATTTTCCTCTCTTCATTGAAACATTTTTAAGTACCATCTGATTAAATTAACTTGGATTGGAGAAGCGTGATATAGCAAAGGCTCTCCTTGAGGAGAAAATACAGCTTTAATAACTAGGGATCTAGCTTTATTGGCTAGTAAATTTGAGAATGTAACACTGAGCATGCCCAGGCTTTTTTTTTTTTTTTTTTTTTTTTTCACTGAGCATCTCTTTGTACTTAAAGGCATCTGTTCTGTCGGTTTATGCACTGTTAACTAACTGCAAACCTCTTTTACAGCTCCTCTACATTGCTGGAAAATCCTGAGGCAGGACAAAGGCAAGAACGGCTGTCATGCCTGATGACTGATGTTGTAAATGGAGTGAGAAAGGCCCTTGAAGGGGAAGCCGTCAAAGCTGACCTAGTGGGAAAAGAGCGTAGGGACACGTTTCCTCTAGAAGCATGCCAAGAGAGCCGGGCTTCGATGCATATGCGGCTCTTTCCAGTTTTGGGAAGGTGCAAAGTGATGCACTGTAGAAGGAATGGCTCCAAAATCATTAATTACAGGCTGCCCTTCTGGTGCACCTTATGACCAAGTTACTGTTAAGAGTAAGGTTTTGCCAGGGCTCAAGCTCACTTTGTGCAGATTTCCAGTGTGGAGTAGATGCTTGGGAGGACTGTGAGCAAGAAAAGACTGTGAAATACATACCTTACAGTGATTAAAAAAGTATAAAAATACTTTTTAAGCATGATGAGGAGATAGTAGATTTCCCTGTCCTCTCCTGCTCTTACCCTGAATTCCAGTGAAGTGAGTGCACTGTAATTTTGAAATGGGAAACACTTCTGCCAGCTGTGAAGCAGAACGATGGGCTTTAATTAGATTAGAGTAACAAGAAAATGCAATTGAACAAATAGGTTTTCAACAAAGAGAAAGAAACATCATGGTAGCTAAAGGGGGTAGGTGCTAGCTCGCTGGTGCCATCTGAATCCATCCTGGTTCAGATGACTGAACTAGAGGATTTCTACAGGGAAAACATCACCAATCATAACAAAATGGGCTCATCTGCTGCATCTTCTTGAGTAACAGGATAACTTGATCCTATCTTCAGAGAGGAAAATCTGTTATCTCTGGTTGGCCTCACTTAATCTTTGCTTTTTGCCTCTTCAGGTTGAGGATGTTCAGGACCCGTCTGGTGGAAGCGGCCATGTCACGAGTAACTCCCGCACACGCCTCCTCAGGGAGCTTCCCTCTGCTGAGCCTTGTCCTGGTGCTGCTCCTCCATGCAGAGGGCACACGTGCGGAGAGCCCCAGTGAACTGCCCGCCAACGACACCGAGGAGTGTGCTGGCTCCTACATCTGTAAGAAGGGAGTGATTTTACCAATATGGGAACCCCAGGACCCCTCGTTTGGGGACAAAATTGCTCGGGCAACGGTGTATTTTGTAGCCATGGTGTACATGTTCCTGGGAGTGTCCATCATAGCCGACCGCTTCATGTCCTCCATCGAAGTCATTACGTCCCAAGAGCGGGAAATAACCATCAAGAAGCCCAACGGCGAGACCAGCAAAACCACCGTGAGGATCTGGAACGAGACTGTTTCCAACCTCACACTGATGGCCTTGGGCTCGTCTGCTCCGGAGATCCTCCTGTCTGTCATCGAGGTGTGCGGCCATGGCTTCACGGCGGGGGACCTGGGGCCGAGCACGATCGTGGGGAGTGCTGCCTTCAACATGTTTGTCATCATTGCAATCTGTGTGTACGTGGTGCCAGATGGAGAGATAAGGAAGATCAAGCACTTGCGAGTGTTTTTTGTTACAGCGGCCTGGAGCATCTTTGCCTACACTTGGCTTTACATTATTTTATCTGTGTCTTCTCCTGGGATTGTGGAGGTTTGGGAAGGCTTGCTCACCTTCTTCTTCTTCCCCATCTGTGTGGTGTTTGCCTGGATAGCTGACAGGAGGCTTTTATTTTACAAGTACGTCTACAAGAAATACCGAGCTGGCAAGCAGAGAGGCATGATCATTGAGCATGAGGGTGACCGGCCCTCCTCCAAGGCCGACATTGAGATGGACGGAAAGGTTGCTAATTCTCACGTGGAGAACTTTTTGGATGGGACACTGGTGTTGGAGGTGGATGAGAAAGACCAGGATGACGAGGAAGCCAGGAGGGAAATGGCTCGGATCCTGAAGGAGCTGAAACAAAAGCACCCAGACAAGGAAATTGAGCAGCTCATAGAGTTGGCCAACTACCAGGTCCTGAGCCAGCAGCAGAAGAGCAGGGCCTTCTACCGCATCCAGGCCACCCGGCTCATGACCGGCGCTGGCAACATCCTGAAGAGACACGCCGCAGACCAGGCCCGCAAGGCTGTCAGCATGCACGAGGTCAACAGCGAGGTGACCGAAAACGATCCCGTCAGCAAGCTCTACTTCGAGCAGGGCACCTACCAGTGCTTGGAGAACTGCGGCACCGTGGCCCTGACCATCGTCCGCCGGGGAGGAGACCTGACCAACACGGTGTACGTTGACTTCCGGACAGAGGACGGCACGGCCAACGCCGGCTCTGACTACGAGTTCACTGAGGGGACGGTGGTCTTCAAGCCTGGAGAGACCCAGAAGGAAATCCGCGTTGGCATCATCGACGACGACATATTTGAGGAGGATGAGAACTTCCTGGTCCATCTCAGCAACGTCCGTGTGAGCACCGAGGCCTCAGATGAGGGCGTTCTTGAGGCCAGCCGTGTCTCAACACTCGCCTGCTTGGGATCACCGTCTACTGCCACCGTCACCATTTTTGATGATGACCACGCCGGCATCTTCACCTTCGAGGAGCCAGTAACACACATCAGTGAAAGTGTAGGAACCATGGAAGTGAAAGTGTTGCGAACCTCTGGAGCACGAGGAAATGTTATTGTGCCCTACAAAACCATTGAAGGCACGGCCAAAGGTGGAGGAGAGGACTTTGAAGACACCTGCGGGGAGCTGGAGTTCCAGAATGATGAGATAGTGTAAGTCAAGGTTTTATTTGTTTCTTACAGTCCCTGTTTCTCCTGAAATAAAATGCACTTATCTCCCAGAGCTGCACTGGAGGTGTTTGGGTGCCAGTGCATTGCAATAAGCCATGAATGGCCTCAGGTGCTGTGGGGAGCCTGAAACACTGCTGTGTCCCTGCTTTGCCAGCAGACTGGAGAGTGATGCCTGGTCAGGGGCACTGCAGCCCTCCAGCAGCAGGGAGGTGGAGCTGATTGGGAGCTGTAGCCATGCACTGAGCAGATCTCTACAGCCTCTGCTGCAGCTTCTACAGCTCTGCAGTAGAGCAGAGAACAAACCCCACCCAGGCATGAGGGCCTGAACTGCAAAGGGCTTGAACTGAGTGTGTGAATTGTGGTACCTGCTTCCTGTTTCCTGTTGAGGCTCAGATCATCCAGTACTGGGTCTCAGCTGTCCTACTGATGCTCTGCTCAGGGCTTTGGTGAAGGTTGCTTCACCTCTTCCTGTTCTAAAGAGTGCAGGCCTGGGTCATTCTCCAATATGCGTCTTGAAAAAATGCTGTCATGCAGGGAAGCCTCATGGTAAGGATGTAACTGCAGCCACATTCAGCTGCTTGCAAGTAAAAAAGGAGGCTGAAAGCTGTTGGAGGCTGCTCTTGAGTGTTGCTATTTGGATGGTGGGGAAATTATTAGTGCTGTAGCCTTATTACAATATGTGGAGAGCATAAATTTGCTCAATAAATCACAGTAGAAAACATCTATCCTTGGGTATGTCATGAAGACATTTCCTTGCCCAGCTGGTGCTCTGGAAGGAGTAAGGTTTGGGAGCTGTGTTTTTCCAGTCTGAGGCTCTTCCTACAGTGAATTCTGTGTTTGCAGACAACAGGGACTAAGTTCTGTAGCACAAAAACACTGTGTAGAACTGAAAGAAGTAACTGGTAAAGGGCACTGCTGTGTAAAGGGAGAGCGAAATTTTGGCTTGGGTGTTATTTATTGTGCTGCTGGTCTCCCAGGAGCTGAAACAAACCATGGTGTGTGCCCAGAGTGGTCCTTGTGTTCTGTCTGTCACCTGTGTCTGCTGTGTCTGCAGAGGGAGAATGAAACTTCTTCATAAAACTTCTTGAAGTAGATGGCAGGGGGGAAAAGGTGATTTGTAGTTCTCAGGCAGAATTTATACCAGTTGGGATTTTGACTTCCCAGGAAAAACTGAGCAAAAAGTTCACAGCTCTACCATGTTGTAGCTCTGGAGGCTGCAACAGACATGCTGCTCACACAAGGGTCGAGAGCACATGGCTCCTGACTCCTGAATGATAAATGTAGTAGAGAGGAATGCATTTATTTGAATTTTTTTTATCATTTTGGGAGAAGCAGGGAGTTGTCTGCAAAGATCCAATGAACTAGGCTATAAGGATATCTCCCAAAGGCTCTTTGCTTTTTATCCAGGTCACTCAGCACTACCAAAACTGGGCTAGTGGCAGTTAGCCTTTGCCATTTGTTCCCAGCTCCCATGGGATGTGACATGTTTACATGGCAGGCCAAACACACGGCCACAGGCTCTGTAACAGTGCTCAGAGAGGCTTGGAATATGCCTTGCCTTGGATCCAGCACTGTGGCCAGGATCTCTGTGCTGTCCTTCATCCAAGACCTGTGTCTGTGCTGCCCCTTGGTGCTTGGGCTGTGATGAGGCAAGGTGCTCTTCCCAGTACTGCTATGCCTGGTGTGGCCTTCCCTCCTCTGAGCTGTTCACTGCTGACTTTTGCCAACAGCCCAGTAACCAAGGGGTGTGCTGGAAGCCAGCTGACCACATCCTGTGGGATCTGTGCTGGTGTGCCCTCACCAGGGCTGCAAGCCTCCTCCTTCCTCTTCTTACCAGCTGCCAGAATGTGCACAGCCAGCAAGAAGCAGGGGAAAGGAGCTTTCTCAGAAACCCAAGCCTGCCACTGTATCTCTTATTGTCTTTAAACTGTCCCTCCCAGGAATCACAGTGAGTGACGGCACCTCAGAAGTGTAAGGAGGTGGTGACTGCAGGGACAGATGTTGACCAAGGGGCTCTCTCCATTCAGGTGGGAGAGGACACTGGCAGAATGAAACCAATGGTACATATTCCAATCTATCCATGGGCTCAAAGGCAGTATTAATCTAAAGCTCAGCTATTAATCTAAAACTCAGCTGCCACAGTCCATGCTCAGGTGCTGGGTGGTACAATCTCACTGGCAGATTTCCTGCCAGGTCCATGTTTTGCCTGGACACGAGTTTAGGACAACACAGAGGCAGAGGGTTCCTGATGCTGAGCTGCTGCTTAGAGGCATGCTCCCCTGGAAGAATTTGCTCCAATAAATATATACTAGCACAATATGTGGATTATGGAGCTAAAGACTTTTTGCTCTGTCATCGCTTGATAGTGCTGTACTTCAGTTAAGCCATGGTTAAATGGAATGGTGCAATTCCCTAGCATACTGGATTCAATAAAGTTTTAAAATTCTGGGTTTTCTCATGCTTTGATGGCCAACAGATGTCTTTGCTGCCCTTTCTAAAGGTCTTTAGTGCCTCTTCAGTTCTGCCATTCAAGTCTGAATGAATCAGCTTGATAAAAGTAAGATGTGTTTTTCTGGGGCAGTAATAACAAAGGTAGGGCAGTACAGGGAGACATGAAGATGAAAGAAAAGCATGCACAAGCCTCTATTAGTAGAGGGCTGGCTTGCTGGTAAGTCCCAGTAAAATTAGAAAGCGCTGGGAGGGCCCTGATCTTCTGGAGACCTTCCTCTGGTTCCCAAAAGGCCTAATTATGTAACATGTTGTTTGTTTGCAGTGTCCAGAGAGACTTTCCCATTTTGCAATCTGTTGATGTCCCCCCTTCCCAGAATACACAAAATAGCAGTTTAACTGCTGAAGCCATGCTGCTCCTGTGCATTTAATCAAACATCTCATTCTGATGCTACCAAAAAAAGATGTGTAGTGGAGAAGATGTTGGTCCTCCTGTGGAACATTTCAACCCAGCACTGCCTCTTGGAGTGGTGCTTTTCTGCTCCTTGTTCCTGGAGCACAGCTTGTGTGTTCAATGGATGCATGTTAGGTTAAATAAACAGCTTTTAGATGGGGTTTGCATGGCCCATTGTTCCAAGCTTCGTGGAAAAAGGTGTCTGGCTGGGGTCTGAGCAAGGTCACTCTCAGTGATGCTGCACAGGTACCTGGGGCTCTGAGATATCAGTGTGAGTGCTGTGATTTAAAGTGTAAGAGAGCCTTTCCTCTGAGCCCAGCCTCAACAAGGTGGCTCCAGCCTTGTCTTGCACCTCCATTAATGATTGAAGCTTTCTGCAGGAGAACATGGGGAAGATGTGCACTTGTAGCCCTTCCTGCCCCCCCAGCTACTACAGCTATTGTGATCATAGAAGAGGTCACTGGTTCATCCAGGCAGTGTATTTTTATCTGCTGACTGAATGCTAAATAATTCAAAAGAAGTCCAGCTTCCTATATTAGAGAAGGAAGCAAGCTTTCCCTCAGCTGATATCCCATCAGCTCTTCTCCTTTCTGTCTCAGCATCAGGAGGAGCACTTCTTCCAGATGTGACTGCAAAGCCCTTTGAAAGCAGCGTGTTCTTTCATGTTCAAAAAACACCATTTTTCTAGGGATAACATTGTAACTAGAGATCTGTTACAATCTGCACTCCAGATGTCTGTACACACACCCCAAAAGAAAAGATTTTACTGCATTAACGTCAGTGAAGAAGATGGTACATATGGACAACCAATTAAACTCATATTTCACCTATGCACTCACACCTGTAAATGCCTGGAAAATCTTATGTCAAATGGTCTTGCTGTTCATAATATGCAGTTTAGTTGTTTTCATAAAACATGTCTGCTGCAGATTTAGGAAATGACACTCTTTGCCCACTGAATTTTACTTGTCCAAGTCAGTTTTGGCATTTCTCTGGAAGCATAAATTTAGGAGCTGAATACTAAAAGAGACACAAACCATCAGTTACATTCTCTGATTTTTTTTGGGAAAGTGTCCTCCGAAACCACATAGGCTCCTTCCCAAGAGCCCTTTAAAAATGTCAGTGTCAATAAATAGAGATGGTGGCAGGAGGGAACCAAGGGGTACTGCTTTTTTAAGTGCCCCTTTTCTTTTCTTCTCCAAAAAGAAGTTGGGTCAGGAATTTCTAAAGAAACAGCAAAAATAATATCCTGACTCAGCCCTGGAACCCCTCTATATCAGTTTTTCATCTGTGGCTTGCAGCTTCAGAGGAAAAAAGTAAAGCCTCCAGCATGAGCAGCCCTGCAGTAGGATGCAGTTGAAGAGCAGGATGTCTTCTGATGTGGCAGAGAGAATGCTGTGAACCAGGCTGGAAGGGAAGCAAAGAAACATTCCCTTTTTCAGGTTTCACTGTTGAGCACATTCTCTTCCTCTTTGTGGTCCCACTCTGTTCCTCTGGGCCAATGTGCATCCCCTGACTCCACAGGCCCAGCTTGCACAGGGTTAATGTCTGGCAGCACACTGTGAGATATCAAAGGAGACCAAACAAAGATTAAACTCTTGCTTGGCCTGCTTCCAGGGCCCAGCATGGGCTTTGCAGAGTATTCTCCCCTCACCACTGGAAGTCTTGCCTGGCCCAGTGGGATTTGCAGGCAGTACAGACATGGCCAGCTGGATCTAGGGCTTGGATCCTTGGTCCAGTGGGATTTGCAGGCAGTACAGATATGGCCAGCTTGGATCCTTGGCAGAAGCACCCAGTTTTCCTTGCCCATCCAGTACGGATCCCTCTTGGGGAGCTGGCCCCGGCCGAGGCCCACAGCAGGGGTGTTGCACCACACTGGGACATGGATGGGGCCTGCTTCCCTTTTGAGGAGGAGAAGTTCTCTGGGCCTGAAATGCATAATTTCTTTGGTTCCTGAAGACCAAAAGCTGGTTGTTGCCTCTTCAGAGGGGAAGATACAGCTCTAACAGGGTCAACTGTCTTTTCTTTTTCTCCTCTTTGTTCAAACAATGTTTAGTCTTTCCTGAAGACTCTTAAAATATTGGTCTTAATATCTCCCAGGCATGGGCATCTCTCTTAAAGTGCTGTGCTCCTGCCTCAGCTGCATGGTCAACCACATCGCTGTTAGGAGACAGCAAGGGAATAAGGCCATGTGATGTCCACAGACCTTCCCCTTTGTGCTGTGCCCAGGACATGGCAGGTGCTGAAAAACTCATTCCCAAGTGCCCCATCAGGTCTCAGGCCCCTGAAGGGCAAACTCACAGCTGTGTCTCTGAGTGTCCCATGACTTCATTTCCTCACCAGGGTGAAGCCACTGCGGGCACTCCTGTGGCACTCATCATGGTAGTGTGGGACAATTCCTGCCCCTGGCTCCCTCAGGGAGGGTACAGAGCACGGGATGCAGACTGTGCTGTTTGCCCAAATAAGTCAGGAAATCCAGGAACTTGATTGCATGATGTCCCCTGTGGAGGGGATTAGGCAGTGAAGTCATGTTATTGGACAAAGCAAGTTGCGCCAGCACATCACTGGGGGTGAGTGGCTGGGGGAGAAGGGTGAGGACAGGAGTTAGCTGAGGAACTGACACAGTTTTTGTCCTTGGAAAAACAATGTTTCCTTATTTGTAATGAACTGTTGTTGGCAATTTACTGCTGCCAGCTGCATCTCTGTGGTTGATTAAGGGAGCTTGGATCTTAAATATGTAATAACTCCCTGAAAGCCATTGAGAGGTAGTTATTAGCTTCATCAGGGCCTGTGCACACATCCGCCGCGCTCCCTTATGAAAAGGCTACCTATTAAATGCATTGTAGTGATTCACAAAATGTGGGATCTAGTCTTGTTTTAAGAAGTTAAAACAACAGCCCTAGCAAAGCTTGTTGGCACAGGAAAGTTATCTCAGAGTGAAGCATTGCTCCACAGCTCCCTGATGGGGAGACAAGAATAGGAGGTAGGAGGAGTCCTATTCCTTTTTGCAGACCCTTCTCTCCCTGGCCTGTGTTTGAGCACCACTGGGAGCAGCATTGGCACCAGCAGGTTTTTACAAGAGAACAGGCATCTCTCCCTCTCCCAGCTGTGCAAACAAAATCCATGGCTGTGGCAAGCCCTTGAGCAGGGAGAGGTAATTCATTGTTGCACAGGATCCCAATGGAACTGGAGTTCAAGTTGGGCATTTGCCTTGGGAGTAGACTTCTTTGCTGTGACACTTTGCCCTTGGGTTTGAACTCAGAGGATGGCACTCGGTATTCTTCCAGCAGCAGGGCTGAATCCGTGGGCTCAAAATGAGAGTGACAGGACAAAAAGCAGACAGCTGACCACAGCCAGCATCCAAGCATCTGTACAGATAGGCAGAGAAACATCTGCTGCCATCCAAAGCCAAACAGAGAGGAGAAGCTGGACCTGGCAGAGTGAGTCAGAAGCAGCCCCTCCTCAGAAGGAGAGGCTGAGCCTGGAGGCAGCATCCCGCATGCTGCAGGCAAGTGAGTGTGATCAGCCAGCTCTCTGCTCTCAGGGGGATGTGATGCTGCCCTGCCCTTGCCAGACCCAGTCTTCCATGTCTGGAGCTGGTTTCTGTGTGTCTCCACTGACTCTGCTCACACCAGGGACAAAATCATGTGTCCACTAGCAAGGACATGCACATCACTGCCATGCAAGGGGAAAGTCACCTATCCTATCCCTTGTGTCTGCTCCTTCCCCTGTTCTCCAGCACCATAGGGGAACTGTTTTAGCTTAACCTTCACAGTCTGGTCTTGCTGACCCACCTGTGTTTTCCCAATACTCTTGGATGAGGAGCTTTGGTTAGCAACGTCTCACAGCCACAGTGTTTGCCATGGTGTGTGCATGGCCTCGCTGCACTGGTACTATGGGGTATGTGTTCCTCTTTGCAGTCCTGAGCATGGCTGGAGTTAGGGTCAGTCCTCTCCAAGTCATAAATGCCACTTAGCCTGAGGACATCTTGGGAGATATCAAAAACTCTACTAATAAAGTTTCTGACAATGACATTAGAAGCACTGTGCTGGTTTCCAAGAATGGCAGTGCTGGATCCTGCGTGACAACAAACAGTAACAACATTCTCTGTTTTAAAAATATCTTAGTGTAAGAGAGAAAATATTCCCATTGCTGTGTAAGTAAGAGGGTGACCAGCATGAGCCTCCTCTGCCCAGTCCCTATATGGTTCCATTTCCATAATGTCTGGACTGCTTCCTACACAATCAAAGTAACAATCAAATGTGTCTGGCAGTGAGAAACAAAGCAATAACAAAGAATGGGGGGCATGGCTGGATCCCTGTCAGCTGGGTGCTGGAAGGAGAGAGATGGAACTGATGACATATTCCTGCCCCCTCAGAGCAAAGTATTTTCCAGGGAAAGGTCCCCTGAGTGCAGATGGCTGGGTGCAGGGATAGGGCACAAGTGAGTGGAGTCCAGTGCAGAGACACTACCTTTGGAGTTTTTCAAGCAATGGTTTAAATTCTATGGCATTGTTATCAGGAACCTTCTTTTGAGGGCTTGAGTGATTTCTCTGGTTATTTGCTCCCATTAAAACACTGATGTGTGCTTGTCACACACTGTGCTATTTTGGGGCCATGCAATATGGCTCTAATTCAACCACAAGCCCAGTACACCCTGCAGGAGACCCTTGTCCCAAGGGCTAGATGCACTGTCACCAGGTGGCAAAGCTGTTGTCTCGCTGGCTGGGACATAGGAAGGACATGAAGGCAAAAAGGGATTGATTTGCTCAGAGTTCTTTTCCAAACTTGGTTGCTTCCTTCCTTTGAGATGTGCTTGTGTGCTCCTGGTTTAATTTGTCAGTACACGTGATCCTAAAGAACAAAATAGTTACGCGTGGGTTTTTGCAAACAATTTGGAGTAGAAAACTATGGATCCATGAGCACTCAGCAGCCCTCAAAACTGCCAAGCAGGCTCTCAGCATCCCCCTGCCTGGCCCTCTCCCTGGTGCTTGCCCTCCCATCTCTGTACTGCTCATGTGGCCATGGCTGTGCCACCCTCTGCCCCCAAACCTCCCCCGTGCATCCTGAGCAGCAGCCTTGTGACAGATGCCTTATTCTGGCATGCCTTGGGATCAGGGCAGGCAGCAGATGAGTTCTTCTGGCATGCCTTAGGACCAGGGCAGGCAGCACTCCTGTCTGGAGCCTGTGGACACTGTGCTCCCAGGAGCTGTGTGTCTGTCCTTGGCCACAGCCACGCTCGGCCCTCGGCAGTGCCACTGTGCTCACGCTGCACAGCCCTCACTGAAATTCACAGCCCTGTCACAGCGTGTAAGGCAGGAAAAAAGCCAGTTCTGCAGGGAGTCTGGAATGAATTGAGCTGCAGAGAGCAAGGGAGAGACGCCCTGGTTTCATTGAGAAGAGGAGGATTGATCTGAAACAAAACCTGTTACTTTGGCTCAGGCAGGTAGGGAGCAGGTTTTACCTGCACAGGAGCCAAGTGCTCGCTTGGTTCAGTAGATTTCCATTCACACTTTAGGTTTGGTTATTGAAATTTATCTTCCTCCTCAGTGACTGGGTATGTTACAGGACCAAGGGGAATAAGATATCACCCCTACACAGGGCAAAAATAATGTAAACATAGTCTGTATCAATGCCCCAGGCATATATCATCCTGGGAATAAGGAGGGAAGTGTAGCACGAGATTTACCTGACTCATGAGCTCTCTGGTGACCTGGAACTCAGAAAGACTCCTACAAAAATCTGAAAATGGGTCAGTTTAGTAGGGAGGATTGTAACAGAAAAGTGTGGGAGGGTTGGGTCAGAATCAGGCAGAGCATGAACTGGACAAGAATTAGATGGGAAGGAGATATTGTGGACATTCATGCCTTAGCAATGCAGTGGGAAAAGGAGAAGGGAGCTGAACAACAGCTTCTGCCAAGAAGCAGGCCCCTCTGTGATGTCTGTGATCATGAGGCCTGAGGTGTAGGACAGAGATGACACAGCATGCCCTGTCCCCAGAACAGGAGGCACAGGGAATTCTGGCCTCGTGCTGTAAGGGGAGTGCATGGGGGGCTCTTAGCAGTCCCTCTGGAAGGTTTCCTGGCCAATAGGTGACATGTGCAGGCAGGCTCAGAAGCTGCCTTCAAAAGCAGCTCAGCCAGATTAGGTCTGCTTTTGTACCTAAAAGAGCCTAGAATAAATCAACACGTTATTTGTAAGTACCTCAAAGATAACAAGGAGATGAATAACAGCCAGCATATATTTGTCAAGAACAAATCTTATCAAGCCAACCTAATTTCCTTTTATGCCAGCCTTTTGGGTAAAGGAGAAGCAGTGTTGTCATATCACTGAGCTTCAGAAGGGCTTTTAATGTTGTCTTGTTTAGCACTGTCATAAGCAAGCCCTGGCTAAATGGGCCACTGGGGTGAAGGGGGCTAATCTGTCTGGAAAGAGAAATGTGTCACTGGAGGGGGGTGAAAAGGTGTTCAGTAGGTGCTTGTCTTGAAATTGAGCTTGTTGGGCATGGGAAAGAGAAAATTGGTGTTTTAGCTTGCAGATAGAATAGTTTGAAAGTGTTATCAGAGGTAGGATGGGGCTTTACAGAGATGTGAATTAGCCTGAACAGAAGCAAGACACTGTAAAGTGCTTGTGTAAGAGCAGTCATAAACACAAATTCAAGTGGGAGGGGAACAACTAAGTCAGGAGGTGCCATTATGACCTGCCAGCCAAATCTGAGCTCAGAACACTGTGCTCTTGCAATGAATGAGACAGATTATATATCCTGAAGATATTCAAGAGGAGGGTAACCATCCTTGTGGCTCTCTCCTGGGGGAGTGGGTGGCCTCTATCAACAGCAGAAGACAGCTTAGAAGGCACTGCCCAAAAACTGACTGAAGGTATCAGGTGTATTGTCTCTTTCAATACACCTTGGGTCAGATGAGGCCTTGGGAACTCCTTCTCTCCTCTTGCTATGTGCTAGCCAGGCAAAAGTGCTCCTCGTGTGAGCTGCACTTCAGTCAGGTGGCCCCTTATCCAGCAGGATCTTCTGCCATGAACCTGTGATGGGATAACATGCAAAGCAACCTACAGATGGAGCAGAAAGACCACATGCACACATGGCACAGCTTCCCTGTGGCCACCCATTCTGAGCTCCTTGCTCTCAAGGGACACCTGGGGCAGGGGCAGTGTCACTGTCTGTCTCCTTTGCTAATAATTAGATGCAATCCAAGGTTCCCTGCAGGAGAGCCCTGTCCCCGTGGGGGAAAAAGCAAGGCTGCACACATTAAGGAAGCTAATTAGAGGAGAAGAGAGCATTGGTACTGAAACCCCAACAGTAAACTTTGAAATCTAGATAAGGGAGCAGTATTTAATTATATACAATTAAAGCACTGTATCTCAGCCCCCTGAGAACCGGCACTCCTGGAAAGCCCTCCCAAAGGTGCTAATGAACAGATCTGAAGGCAGAGGTAGGCTAGGGGCTATGCTTATCAGACTTTACCTGGGAAACACACCTAAAGAGAAGAACTAACTAGGAAAATTCCCTTGGACCACCACCTCTTTATTGCTGCACCATGTCCCTCCTCTCCTAGAGCAGGTAATGGGAACCCAGGTCTTGGGAACAGAAAGGGAGATTGCTCTGCTCTTACATGCAGCTGAGCAAGGCCATTGCAGGCACCTACCTAAGGAAAGGCAGACCTGAGAATGCAGGGGAAGTCAGAGAGGGTTGTAAATACTTGGTCTGAGAAACAACCTTTGTGCCCTTTTCTCCCATTGTGCAGGAGAAAAATCTCCTGCCCCTGTGCCTGCCAGCCAGGGGTATCCTAGAATCTCCAGGGAGCACCATGCCAGTGTTCCCCTTTGCTCCACAAATCCTGCAAAGTTATCTAGGTTATTTTCCTACAAGTTCCCTTCAGCCACTAAAGCAACCACTTCCCCTCCCTGCTCCTTTGCTGCATCCCATATACAGTCCCTGACTTCTGATCCTTTCACCTGTCCTCTTCAAGCCAGGAGGGCAGTTTGCTTCCCCTGCAGAGTGCCTGCCTTGTGCTCAAACATTCCCTGTCAGCTGAGCCAGCTGAGCCAGCTGAAAGCTCCATGGACTGCAGCAGCAGCTCTCATCCCATGGCTGCTGCTGGGTGTTAATGCAGAATCATGACGAGGGAAAGCTTGGATGGATTCATGTCATCTGACAGATTAGAACTGCAGAACCAGCCTCAAGTTATCCAAAATTCTTCTTCCTCAGCAACTTCAAACCCTTAAGGAAGGCTTTTAGTTCAGCCTTGGCTGCCGAATGAAGTGGTTCCTGTTTTAATTTGTAAATATAAAGTGCCAGAGGGCTTCTGCCTTCTGAAGGCAGCAGCTTTGAAAAGCACAGGTGAAAGCCTAGGGCTCCTTTTCCTGCATCCTTGACGCCTGTTCTTGTTGAGGAGCACACCTAGTGCAGGTCTCTTGTTGTGCAGCTGCAGTGGGAGCTGCACGTTGTGCCTGGGGTGGGGGAAAGAACTGGAACTTCAGGCAAGGGGCCGTGACCTGGCACCAACCCTTTGTCTGACAAAGGGGACAGGGACCTGCAGCACTGCCTGGGGGTGGCCAGTCCCCTGGAGACTCTACAGAACCCAAATAAACAAGCAGAAGACCCCAAACAGATATCAAGTGTAAGGGGCATAAAGAGCACGAGGGGAATGGGGGCACAGACCGTAGGGGTGCAGAAGCCCAGGGATCCCTTCACTGACCCTGGAGGCATCAGCTCAGGCTGTTACTGTGTGACTGCACCTCGATTAAATGAAAAGAACCAGACATCTGCAGGAAACCTGGGACTGAGACAGTGAGAGAATCTGACAGTGTGAGTGGGGTGTGGGGTGGGAACCAAGCTGGGTTCACTGGAGCCTCCTGCTGCCAAGGGGCTTTGGTCCCAGCAGGGGAAGCCTTGGGTGCTGCACTTGTGACTCCCAGAGTGGCTCCTGAATGGTCACACAGCAGAGATTCCTTAACAATCTCTTGCCTGGCCTTTGCCCCCACATTCTGCCCATGAAGAGCCTTGCTCTTTCAATGTGCAAAGCCCATGAGTCACATCTGTGATGTTGTCACAAACAGCCTCCTTCCCTGGTGATACAGCTGCTTAAAATGTTACAAGACCCAAAAGTGATGCCTGTGCCATTGAGGCTCATTTTATTTGTCTGAGCCTTTCTGGTGATGTTTTCCTCTGCTGTGCCAAGAGCTAAAAACCTCAGGGCATCCTTCACTCATTGTGTTTTAGGTGAAAATTGAATTTGTTGTTGAATCCCAGGGCTCCAAGAGCTGTGGTCATAAGAAAAATGCTGACTAATATCTAGTGTGCCCTGTCTGGTCCTTGGTGTGCCAGGGAAGAAGCTGCCATGCTTTGGGAGAAGAATTGCTCTTAATTGCCAGTCCTCTAGAGCTGGAAGGAAAGGTGGAAGGCTTAAGTTGCTTCTCAGTTCAAGCATTCCTGCATTAGTATGAATGAGCATGTTGGTGTCTTGCAAATACACAAACAGATTTCCACAAAACACTTGCTAATGAGGCAAACCAGCAGTCTGTCCTTTCAGTGATTTGTGGGGAGTCAGTAAAAGACTCAACCTGGGGAGCTCATTACCCTGCTGAAGGAGTGCATTTTGAGGGGAGATGCTGGGAAGCTGTTAGCTGCCAGCTGTGAGGCAGGGCCAGAGGCTTGGCAGTGCTGGGAGGAAGCCTGGGAGAGGAGATGGCCTTTGCCTTTGTGGGCACAGGCACAGGGCTAGCTCACAATGAGAATAATTTCTCTTTCTGTGGTTGTGGGGCACAAGAGGGGCTGATTTCCTCCCCCAGTCACTGTAATCTCAGGGCCAGGCACACTGATACTGTGCTGGGGTTTCTGGTGTGAAATGGAGAAAAGCAGAGTCAGCGCCAGCAACAAGGGAGAGCCACAGCAACCTGCTTAACCACACACATGGTATAAACCAGAGGCCTTCTGGAAAACACAGCCACACTCCCAGGGCTTGAAAAACCGGCACTTAATCCTATAAATCCTATATATCAGAGGGAGTGTGGCACTGCTCAGCCACTGCTCTGCCTCATGGGCACAGTTCATTTGTCACCTGCAGCTGCTGCACAGTTCAGCCAGCTAATCCACAGCACTGCCTTTCCTCTGGTGTGAGTAGATGGGCTCAGGCAGCAGCTGCAGCCATTTGCACCCAAAAGGGATGCAAATACCTCAAGGTGCACGTGTACCTGAGGGCTGCACCTGCCCATGCCTCAGCAATTAGGGAAGTGAAAGGATAACGGGGGAAATGCATCTGTGGGGATGAGGTGGGCTGAGGTAAAATATGAATAACTGGAAAAGGAGTGAAAGGAAAAAGTGAAAGAGGAGCCAAAATCACAATGGTTTTTATGAATGCCTCCTCTTAGCTGCTGCTGAGCACTTGAGAGCTGCAAAGTGCTTGGTTCCCCTCAGAACCCCCTGTCCCATCAAACCTTAGAGCAAGGTTGTGCTGCTCAGGTTGGCAACAGGTACTTTGAAAAAGCTGTCAAGTGTCACGTTCAGTGTGTTTGCAGGGAGAACCCTGGCTTGGCACTAGGCATCAAAGGTAAAAGCAATGAGGAAAAGAGAGTACTTCTAGCCTTGCCAAGAAAAATCACTTGTCTGGGAAAGGAAGAACTAAATTGATCTGAATTTTCCTGCTATTCATCAGCGTTTTGGTGCCAACGCAGTGCATGTAAGAGAGGAAAGAAAAAGGATAAGATGAAGAGCTCCATATTTAATATTGTGTTAATCTCTTCCCTCCCAGCTAGAGCAGAGGTTTAAAATACCTTTCCTGTACGTGAAGGAAAATGTACTGATCTGTGTGTTATTGTTTAGGGAAGGAAGATTTACCTTTTGGGAAATCTGCAACCTGAATAACCCAATTTGGAAGTCTAAAGAAATTAATTGACATTTGGGGTGGTCAGATTTTTTTTTTTTAGTTATTTCTTGCTTCACAGAAGATTCATTTTGCATTTTGACCCAAACTTTCCTCTATTGACTTGGGAAACTGAAGCAGGGGGGTTACATTTCAGGCCAAGTGTTTTGGGAAACCCTGCTAACAGCAACTGTGACAGAAGGTGAAGCAACAACACTTCAGCACCTCAGCCTCTCTGTGAAAGCCCATACATTGGGAAGGTATAGATTGTCAGGCAGCTTGTGCAACAGCTCTTTGCAAGTAAGGATTTACTTCTAGCACCCCAGTTATGTGGTGGGAAATCCTGCAGAGGAGCAGGTGGAAGTGGCAAAGCCACGTGCCAGTTTTGGACCTGGAACTCAACATGACAGTGACCTCCCCCAACCCCCTCGGGGAGTGGGGAGCAGTGCCTGCCCTCCAGCCCTGCCTGGGTGCAGGCACTTTGATTTGTGGCATAAGTTTTATTCATTTATTTCTTTCTGAGCTTAGGCTCATGGACTAATTAGAGGAGAACTGGTGAGCTCAGCTAACGCATTTGAACACTGGTAGCTTTAGGCTTGCATTTGGGTCATTAAAAATGAAGTAAAATGATGTTCTCTTTGCACCAGCTATTGTGAGCAGGGGCCTTGGTTTGGCAGCAGTTATCTCCCCAACACCACTGCACTAATGACTGCCAGCACAGAAAGAGCAGCATGTCATTAACGCAACAGGGTGGTGGGAATCTGCTGCAGGCAAAGCAGGATCTGGGACAGAGCAGTTTATGTCACACCTGTAACAAAGCTGGCACCAGCAGGCTGAGTTTAAACCCTTAGGAGGCTGGAAGGTACCATAAGGGGAAGCCCTTCCCTCGGGGCCATGCTCCCAGGGGTGTGGGCACGCTGCAGGGGGAGGGAAGTGGGTCTGCTGGGGGCCTCTTCTGCCTGCTGGTGAGTCCAAGCAGCCTGGGTGACCTTGGTATTTGAGCAAGGCTTTCTTCATTGTTCTGTGGGATGTCTCTGCTGGCTGCAGGCTGGTTTTGGTTGAGATGGAGGCCATCAGTTTATAACATAAAAGGCTGTGGAGAAAGGCTTCATCTCAAATTTGTCTAAAGTGCAAATGCAACATAGCTACATACGCCAAAGCAGCTGGGGATGGCCTCTGAAGATAATTTGGCTTACCTCCCTGTGGGACAGAGGTTGTATATGTTTGTTGGTTGTCATTCCTACAACAGCAGAAACTGAGGAAATGTTAGATTGAGGATTTCCCCCACAAGTACCTTGCTGCATTTTCTCCCCTCAGGGAAATTTAGGAAAATTGGAAACTCCACAGAAGCACACCTGATTTTCATTTAAAAAGCTGGAGGAGGAGAAACCATATAGATTTAGAGGTGTTGTTTGCTTGTATTTTAGAGTAAACACCTGGTATGAAAGAAAATGTCTTTTTTGCCTACTTCTGTCCCTGATGACAGAAACCTGCATTGCAACACTAAGGATGAGTGACCTGCAGAGATTTACAATGCTGGGAGGGCCCTGGGCCGTTGTCCTGCTGTGGAGATGCAGTCACATTGCTCCAGGTTCCATTGAGAGGGAGGTGGAGGTTTGCTTGCGTGCTGTGACAGTGGAAATGGCTCACATTTCTTGAGCTGCAGAACAAAATTACCTTCAATTTCTTCCTCAGTCGCTCTGTGCCTTGTAGCAATGCTCTCCAGCGGTGGTTGCAATGCAGGCATAAATAAAATTTGGCATGCACTGGGACTACACATACCTGGAGCCATAACTTAATGAGTTAAATCAGAGCTTTTATTATCTAATTTCTCATTGTCATCCAGTTTCTTGCATCTCTGTAGATAATTGACATGGAGAATAGTTCTTGCCTTCTGGAAACTGGCTGCCTTTTGAAATGCTCCCATCAGAGATGCTTTTTTCAGGCTTGTACTTCTTTCTTCTCATTATCCTGTTAATAGGTCTGACTGGGCCAAGAGGAGGAAGGGGAATGTACTGGCAGGGTGCACGGTGTGCCTTTGCCTTGGGGATGTGGGCACTGGGGCCTGGGGAGCAGCCTCTGCCAGGTGAAGGGAGGATAATTCCCCTTTCTGCCAGAAGAGCTGTAAGGGTGGCTGCAGCCTTGTGAAGGGAAGCCAGCTGAGCTCCAACTGGGGCTGAAAATGCCTCGGAGCAGGAGGGCTAATCCCCTGGCCACTGCTCCTGTTGGGAGGCTCCATGGCCGCTCTTTTGGCAAAGGAGCTCTTCTGAAATCTCAAAAATCCCAGCTGCAAAGGCAATGCATCTCTGAAGTCTAGAGGAGTATAAAAGACTGCAGAGTTTTCCCCAGTAGCTAAACCCCTGGGTTATATCTGTTGAGATTGCCAAGAGAAGATCCAACAAATATTTGTACCAGATTTCTACCGAGGACGCTGCATATTCACATGAAAGAGTGGAGACGGCTGCTCCTGCAGCTGGGGAGAGTGAGCCTGCATGCAAATATCACTGTGCTCTTTTGGGGACAGCTCCTTTTCCTTTCCAGCCTTGTGCTTGGGCATATCTGGCAGATGTCTCCAAAAAATGGCCTTTCTTTCAGATTTGTCCCTGTGCAGTGTTTGGAGCAGCACGTGTTGGGCTGTGGCACGAAAGGCAGGGGGAGCAGTGTGCACTGGGGACAGAGGTGGCCAGGCTTCCCAGGCATGTGGAGTGAAGGTTGGCAGCAAAGGGGCTCTCACATAAGGCAGCAGGCATCAAGGTCACTCCTCACTACACCTAATCCTCCTCTGAGGCTGGAAAACCCCTTCTTCCCACAGAGACCTCTTGGCTTTCATCAGAGAGCCCCTGTTTCAAGCTCTTATCTCTGTCCTGCCATTCCAGCTTCCTCTGCTCAACTTCTGTGTGATGATCCCAGGGTTAGGAGTCTTGTGCTCTGCCTCATCCTGCCTTACAATGTGCTGTGCCTACCCAGGCAGGTGAAATGCTGCTCTCCTGGCTTGGCCTTGCAGGCTCCCTGCAGAGAGGACTGGTGTCTGTCAGGCCCAGTCCTCAGAGGTCACAAATGAGCTGTATTTTCCTGGGATAGAATTCAGGATACCCCGGTGCCCTCGGGTGCCCCGGGCCGCAGTGGGATGTGCGGTGGTGCATGTGCGTCCAGCCTGGTGCTGCCTGCAGGATGAGCTTCTGCTGGGAATGCACCAGCACTGCTTGGATGAGCCCAATAGTGCCCTCTGATGCAGCCCACACAATAAAAACTAGCACAAATAACAACTACCAGCACACCCCCCCTGCTGGGGAGGGTTCTGTTTCAAAGTGTAGCTCTCAAGCCTGCATATCCTTATTTGCAGTCACTGCAGAGAGGTTTGCTGTATCCAGGGGTTGTTTCCACCCTGGGAACTCACCCTTTGCTGTGTCACAGCTGGCTGGTGTTACTGCTGCTTTGGCACTGAGACAGACCAAAATATGGTTGGTTGGTCGGTGGTTTCATGATCACACCCTGTGAGATGCAGCATGAGTTACAGAAGGAGAAACAAAGAAGGGTTGGTATTGAAATAGAAGTGGTTCTCATGGTTTTGACACCCCATATGGCAGGGACATATGCAGAAATGGATTTGCTGCTGTTTGCTTAATAACAATAAGCAGGTTGAGACAGTATGTTAGATCTCAGAAAGGAAACGTGACTTTTTGGTTCTAATCTCTGCTTTTTAATTGAGATGTTCACTGCTGTTTTCTTGAAATTCAGCTGCGAGTAGTGGGAAGGCATTCAACTGCAATGAAAAGGAAAGGCTGCCCCAGGGGCACATGCCTGTCAGAATGCTCTATGAGATGTCCAGTGCAGAGGCTGATGTCTTGATGAGGACCAAGCGTTGTGAGCTCCAGCTCAAGGCTTAGACATGTTGGCAAACTCACTTGACTGGTTTGAGATTAACATTATGGGTGAGCTGTTACAAGCCTGCATGCAGCAGGCTGAGAGCAGGAATGCCAGCTCCTTGCTTTTGAGCACGGTGCCATCTCTGTGCTGGAACAACAGTGTCTAGGCAAGAAAAAGCTTTTAATATCACAGGGTCAGAGCTGTTGATTCTTCAGGGGCCACGAACCTGATCCTCCCCCTGTAAGAAAAGCCTGCAGTGCTGTTTTTCAGGCCTGTCTGGTTTTGAACATACATCATAGAACCATAGAATCATAGAATTATTTACTTTGGAAGGGACCTTAAAGATCACCTCAGTCCTACTCTCCTGCTGTGGGCAGGGTCTCCTACCACTAGAGCAGGTAGCTCAGAGCCCCATCCAGCCTGGCCTTGAACACTTCCAGGGATGGGCAGCCACAGCTTCCCTGGGCAACCTGTCCCTGTCAGCAAATGCTTAGGAAAAAGCAGAGGAGGGCAAAGTGGAAATGCCTCAATCCCACCCACGCTCCAGGGTGGAAAGAAGGACTTTGTGCTCTGCACCAGGGGGGACACAATGTGAGTAAAGCCCTGCAGTTCATTTTCTGCTGGTGCAGAAGGAGGTGTGGTGGGAGTTCTTAAAAAAAACCCCAAAAGTGTAAAATGTGGACTTTTGCTATCAGAAGAACTCCTTCAAAAAGGATAAGTCATAAACACTAGTAAAGTCTGAAGCAATGCGTTTCAATGCCTTGTGATTTTCTTGGTCCCTTTCCATGCAGGAGTTGGTTTTCTCGTTTTTTGCCAGCCTGAATACCAGAAAGCACCATTCCTCTGTTCCTGTGTCTTGTAGAACGCCCTGCCTCTGCCTGGCAGTGCTTTCCTGCAGGAGTGCAGGGGGTCACCCCATAACTTTTGCTTTTTAATTCCCAGCTGCTGTCACAGGCACACGAGGCCGGGGGACGTCTCAGCATTCAGAGAATGCTGCGCCCTGCCGTACACGTGGCTGTGAGTGTGACATGCTGAGACATCCCTGGGAGAGCAGAGCTCTTAATGCAACAGCGTGACAATCATACTTCAAAGCTAATTGACGAAACGGGCTTGCTAATTTTACAGAGGTTAATGGATCTTCTTGGAGCCCTGTGTGTGAGCAGTGCTGGGGACTTAGCATCTTTTTCTCCCCCATGGAGTTCTTTGACCATATATAGCCAAGGTATCAACTTACAGGCCTGGGATTTCAGCTTTCTGTTTAGATTTCAGATGAAAGGCTGCAGTTGGAAGTGATTGTTATAAATATTTCCTGCTATCTGGTAGCAGGCTGACTTCAGCCCCTTCTAAGGAATTTGCCATAATTATCCTTTACCAAACTGCAGTGAAACCACCGCTGCTGGCGGAGGCCGGTGACTGGAGCACGTCCTCCTGCTGCCCCAGGAGGATGGATGGAGGGACACCATGAACCAGAGAGCTCACTGGGGGCTGGACTGCTGGCTGAGGGGCTCACCAGGACTGCTTGTGCAGCCCTCACCCTGCCTGGCTGCTTTCTCCTTGCTGGCCAGAGTGACCAGGGCTGGGCTGGTTTACAGGAGCTGGGGCTTGAGAGGCATCCTGAGGCTTGCAAAGGAGATGGGAGTGCTCAGTGCCAAGGGCAGCCTGCTGCTGTGGCCACACAGGGCACAGGAGGTGGGACTGGCACTCTTCACTTTGCAGGAGCCAAAGGATTCACCTGGGCTCTGCTCCCTGTTGGCCACCAGCAGTGAGTTCCCAGTGGAAGGAAGGGAAGGAAGTGTAAAGTGTGGACTTTTGTCATCCAAGTGCTCAGAGTAATAGGGATGAAAAGTGCTGTCACCCTGCCCAGGACTCTTCCTTTTTCATTTTTCCCTTTATCTCTCCATCTCACCTATCTCTTTGAATCTCTTCATGTATCAGAAACCCACATCAAACCAGCCAGAGCTGCCACTACATGCAGTAGGGCTAAAAAAAAAAAAAAAAAAAAATGCAGCTAGATCAGTTAGAAATCCTGACTCCCGGGGCCCCTGGAAATTTGTGCCACAGAAATGCTGCACAGTTGTGCAATTTAGTGCCTCTGAAGAAGAATAAATTTGCTTTAAAAAAAAAAATCCATCAGCATATTGCATATATTTATAGTTAGCTGCAAGCCTTTCCAGTGAGAACTTTTAGAATTTATTTTAAATTAAAGTGACTAGCATGACATACCAGTACTTAGCCTTTTAACAAAAACATTTTAGTCGTATAAATACAGTTGCTATTATTAAACTCTAGGGAAAGCCAGCAAGCTGCTCCAAATAGCATTGCTCTGGCCTGCCTGTCCAAGCTCCTCTGTTCATACCCAGAACCAAGACATTTGAACACCTTGTTGGAAAGCAGGGGTTCGTTTTATTTTCTGTTCCCTGGATGGCTTTTTAAGCTTGTTTTAAACTTTGTTTCCACTTTCTCTTCTTTAGTCCCTTCTCCATTCCATTATGTTACTCATTATACTGTTTTTCCTTTTCCTTGAGACTTTTTTTACCTTTTTCCTCCCTCTCTCTCATTGCCAGGGAAGCCCAATTCTCCGTGGTACTTTCTGGCCTTTCTGAAAGCTGTTTGCTAAATTACTTGCTGGAACTGACTTTAAGGACATCACAAATTGCCCTCTGGGTTAGCAGAGAGTAAGGGTGCTTCTGTGCATTGAAAAAGTGCCTGTAAATGAGATTTCAGAAAATCTCTGCCCACTTGTCCTGTCTGTATTTACATCTTTCAGAAGTGCTAAGCGAGGGCAAGTTCTGATGCTGCAGAGTAAACACCAGACACGTTGCCAACAGAGTGACAGATTTTGACCTGTGAGCAGCACAGTGCAGGGAGGACCTCCTTTTTGGGGACCCCTCCCCAGCAAAGAGCTGTCTACAGTTAAAAACCAGGCAGGCAGTGCCTGGGGTTATTCCCATCTCCTCCACGTTAGCCTTCACCCTGCTCATTTCCAAACAAAAGCTGAGCAGCCATTCCTCATGCAGCTTTTAAGCCTGTGTGGCTGCTAAGAGAGGGAGGATGCAATAAATCATCCAGTCAATTAACCAGGGACTTTCTCCTTATTTGTAACCTCCCTTCAAAGCAAATGAGTATGACTGGTAATGAAAGGAAACATATGCAATAGTTTAAAAATAGGTGTCTGAGGCCAGTGGGGGAAATGTTTGCCCTGCTGCGTGTGGCATCCAGCATCTCCAGCTTGCCTGGGTCACTTCTCCTCCCAGCACCCACTGTAGCTTATTCCTTCAGGTGATGGAGCAGCATTTCCACATCCAATGCCATGCCAGCACCATCCCATTCACAGGACATTGCAGACTTTCTACAAACCTAAACCCCCCACAAATCTTGTCCTTGCAGATGAGGAATGGAGGCAGCGGGGTCTGGGAGCAGCCTGCAGCATTGCAGCAGCTCCCCTGCCAGCCCAGGGCCTTTGGGGTGAGCTCTCAGAAATTCAGCAGCCCACAGGTGGGACCTGAGTCTGCTGGGAGGAGAAAAACAGCAGCTGTGTCCTGGTCAGAGCCTCCTCTTGCTGGCTTCAGTCGAGTGTCTCCTGGGGGAAATCACCAGACCTTCCCAGGGTTTCTGATGTGCTTTAGCATTCACTGGGCTGAAAGGCTGGCTTCAGCTCTACACCCTGCATTTCAAACTGGACTAGAATCTCATGGGTTTGGGACACAGTTTTTTTGTTGTTTGGTTGCTTTTTTTAAATTTTATTTTATTTTAAAAATTCTTGAGGTCTTTCATATTCCTTGGCTTCTACCTCCTGGTCACTCTGTGTCCCTTAATGTGCATTATGAGGGAAGAGCAGGGCAGCTGCTCATGGCTTGGAGGTCCTGATCTGTGTACCTGAGAGACTCAAGGCTTTCCAAAAATGTAAGAGCATTGATTTGATGGCCCAAACAAGGGCACATCTGGTCAGGCTGGATGGACAGGATACTGGGCAGCAGGAGCATGGCGTTATTGTCCAAAACAGTGTGGGTCCATGGTGTTCCCCTGCAAAGCCAGGATTTGCTGCAAGTAGGAGAGCTTAAGATTTTAGCATTTATCTTTCTCTCCAGAATGAGAAATTGAAAGGTATCAGGAGTGTTCTCTGAATGTTAATTTCTGTTTGCTTTGTCCTTATTCCAGGTTTTGGTTTTGGTTTTTTTTCCTCTCTTAATTCTGACAGTTTAAAGGACTCCAAGAGTTATGCTTCAGAATTAAAAGCAGACAGTCTTAGTTGTGCTCTGAAAATAGCTGAAACTTTGCAATTATGGGGCAGTGATTCCCTCTGTCCCTGTCTGAGCTGGTCACTTGCCCTGAATTGCTTTTCCCCAGCTCAGCAGCACCCACCTGCTCACACTCTGCTCCCCTTCTCACCACAGAAAACAGGGCCAGAATGGATAGGGCAAGTATATTATATCCTTAATAACCAGTAACCAGGAAAAAGGCAAACACTCAAGCAAGTATGGGGGAAAAATAATTTAATCCCCGTAACAATCACTTTATTGTTGGGTTTGGCTTTTGGTTTATGGCCATGGGGTTTTTTTTTGCCTGGAAGTTTTCTGATGGTTCAAGAGATTAAAAAAAGCCTTTCTGCCATAATCTATAGCTTTAATAATCACCCAAGTAATTGCATTGTTTGTAAACTGTGTGGTAATGAGCATGTGTAGAGCTGTGATGCAGAAAGCAGAGCTAAATCTGGCCGAGGGTGCCAGGCAATATGCAGTGCAGCAGTAATGATTATTAATAGTGTGTGTTGACTGAGGCTGATAAAGCCCCAGAGTCTTTGTGCCATCTCACCAGACAAATACCTTGTAACCTGGAAACTGCCTGTTCCTGGGCTTCCTGGGGCTGCACTGACCTTAGGGACAGCATTTCCCCAGGACACAGCCTTGGGGTGCCCCCTGAGCAGCACCAGGACAGGGGATGTCACCTGTGCCTTGCAGGTCTCTGTTCACAAAGGATCCCAGAACTGTGTTCGGACACAATACACAACACAGGTTTGCCTGTGGGGAGTTAATGATTCCCATAACCAGAGATAATCAGTGCTGAGCCCTATTTTTGGAGGCAAATGCCAGGTGAGCTGGTGAAATATTAAATAGGAAAAGTTATTGCATCGTTTGAATTGAATAGTCTCTCATTGAAGAGGGCGAAAAGAAATTTAACTGGAAAAATACAAAACCTCAGAGTATTGAAATAAGAAAATGCTGGATTAATCCAGGAAAAATCCCTAAACCAACCCAAAACCTAGAATCATTGCCTTTTCTTTCTTTTCTGGCTCTTATTCAATCTTTTCAAATAGGACCATATGTGACTGTCAAGGCCCTGGGAGGGGTTGGGAAGAAATTCTTCATTTACTTTCTTCTTTAAATATCTCTTTTTCTACCCTCCATCTTTCCCAGAATTCCCTGAGTTTATGGGAAGAAATCTCTGCTATGGCAAATGAAAAGTAAAACCACAGCAACGGTAACTTGTAGCATTTCATAATGTAGAAAACTGTTTAGCAAAGAAAATTAAGTCAACAGTAATTCTTCCCCTCCAATTTTTGACAGTTTTGAAAAATTAATGAAATGCTGAAAGTCAAAGAAATTGGTAGGACTCAGCAACAGTGAGGATGTAAAGTGATGGCAGAGAAATAAGTATAATAATAATAGGAATTAAAAAGAACACTAAAATAATACTGTAAAAAATAGTCAGAGGGAATGTGGTACTCAAACATTTTGTTTGAGGAATAGAGAGGGCTTGACATTTTCAGAAAGTAGTTCCAAGATAAATTTTGGGTGGGGAAAAAACTTCAAGCAAGACATTTTTGGGAAGGTCTGATAGTAAATATTATTATTCTAACGAGAATTGTGGACATTTAGAGGAAATAAAGTGATTTTCCTTAAGCCAGAGCTGCAAGTGGCCTCCACTCAAATGTAGTGATTCATGCTGCCTTGTTTAAGGATCTGAGATCCCTTATATTCAAAAAGAAAACTGGGAAAGACTCCAACCATAAGGGCAATTAATACTTCAGATGTGAAATCTAGAGCTAAAATTTTCACAAACAAAGCTATTTCTCATTGTAGGGCACTACTTCTCATACCATGTGAGCTGGAATTCCAGTAGGTAAAACAAGCAGCTAAAATGTCACCTATGATATTTATAAAAATGATCTTATTGCACAAGGTGGTGATTTTAAGGGGTTATGCCAAACACCAGCGTGCATCTTAACACTGTCAGAGCTCAGGAAATATCACCTGCAACCCAAGGCCATTGGCATTGTTTATTGAAAGCTTTCATAAAGATTTCTTCAGCTATCCATCTAGGCCTGGATAAGACCTCAGGGGCATTTCTGGCAGCAGAGAGCTGTTTCTTCTGTTTTCACTGTAGGACTAGGGGGGACCAGAAACCTTGGCTGTTGAGATCTCCCAAACCCAGTCTGTAAGAGATGGAGGACACAACCACAGATGCAGCACAAGTGCCTCTTTCCTTCTGGATATTTAACAAGAAGTGACTAAAAACCTGTGCTTGGCAGTGGGGCACTAAATAGCTAAGAATTGCAGTAGTAATAGTGGGAGGAATTGATTTTTTTTTGTTACTTAGACTTGTAAGCAAGTTTCTTTAGTGCCCATGGAACTAAAGGATCATTTGGGGACTTGGGGTTTCTGCTAAGAAACATCGTATTTGAGGACAGGTGATTGATCAGGCATCCATATGGACTTCTGTCATGACAGGCCTTAGGAAGTGCTATCATTGGTTTTCTCAAGCTGAAAACAACCAAAATAGCTTTTGTTGCAGAGTAAGTGGTTTGGATCCTATTTTCCCACTGCATATTGTACTTTGCAGACAAAAAAGACATGAGAAATAGAAGTGACTGATTTTTCCATTCCTTAAGCTGCCTCCATGTGGGCTGATTGCTCAGGGGATTTCAAGGCAGACTGAAACACAGACAAATGCTGGCTTCGTATACGCTCTTAAATATTGCTGTGTTTTGAATTTTATTAGAAACTTGGCAGGCTTCTGCTTGAGCTCTAACTGCCTTTTCTGCCTTCAGTTTATCAGCTACCATAATTTTAGATGCACAATCACAGTGTGCAACCGTGTAGCCCAGCACGCATGAGCAAGGGAAGCACTCTAAAAACATGTCTGGTTAAAGTACTTGTCAAATTAGTAGCTGTCAGCCAGGATGAATTAGACCCAAAATGGTACATGCACAAGTGAGGAAACATGTTCTCCAGCACGCCTGGTACCATCAGTCCTGCTGTGCTTGGACAGGGAGCTTAACCAGGAAAAAGCCAGGATCTTCTCTCTCTCATATTGTTGGAGTTCTGCCCAAAGACACCTTGGGTCTACGTACTGGAGGGGATATGTGTTCAAAGGAGAGGATGTGATAAACCCATACATCTGTCAGAAAGTAAACACAGCCTCGTGATCTTCCTGAGCTGGTTGCAGCTCTAAATCCTGCCGATGAGGCAGCCATAATTCCTTATGCGAGACGCTGAAGGCAGATGTACAAATCCTGGTTTAACAGGGGAAGTAGGTGTTTTTCCATTGCTCCAAAGAAGCATTTCACTTGTGAAATTAGTGCCTTCTGTTTAATTTTGCTGCAGTTTGTCCTGTCCAGGGTCAAAAATGCAGGATGGCAGGTGCTGCTGTGTCTAGCTGATTAGGTCTCACAAACCCATAGGGATGTGGAGGACACGAGCAATTTGGGAAGAAGAGATGGGTGCAAAACTCTTGCAGAAGGAACCCAATTCTTTGGAGCAGCACCACCTCTGAACACTTTAATGACCAAGAAGGCAGGAGAGAAAAAAAGCTGGTTGATAACTGATAATGCTGGTAATGTGATGAGATGCTTTCTTGAGCATGGTCCAGGCCACAGCACATCTGGGAGTCATCGGCAGCTTGCCACCTGCAAGGGAGATGTTTGTGGTCTCTGTCAGCGTGAGACAGGGAAACTCCCTGCTTGATTCAGCTTCCCACACCAAGAGATCCTGTGCTGGCTGGTGTGCAGACTCTCTGCTTGTGAGGAACTGGGATGTGCCCTCAAAGGGGGGGACACAGTTGTTCTTCAGGGCCCTGCAGCACAGGCCTGCCTTGGGGACAGCAAGGGCTTTGCCTGGCGTGGCTGGCACAGCTCTCTGAAGCAGAGGTTTCATCACACCACGGGGAAACACCAGGGAAATAAACAAGGCTTCCAGGTAGTCTGTCAAACGCCCACATCACCGGGTCTCAAGGTGGAGTGATAATGAAGACAACATGGGGAAAGGCAGTCTGTACCCAGCGAGGTTTTCATAAGTGAAATTGGAAATAAATCACTGCAGATGTGATGGCTCATGCCAGCTCTCATCCACGCTCATCCCCTTGCTCTGCTTTCCTCTCCATTTGCTAATTCCTCTGCTGCAAAGCACTGTTATCCTGGTTTACTACCCAGCTGGGATAGTCTCTGAATCTGCCTTGTAGAGGAGCTGCACAGGCACAAATCAAGCATCTCAGCCTGGGAGAATAAATTAGGAAAGGAGAACTGGAGAGCCTGACACATTTGATGTGCAGAATTAGGTGTACTGAACTGATTAACAGCAAAGCCCTCAGCACTTTGGCATATTTGTGTGCCCCCTTGAAACTGAAAGCCTGCTGTCATGGTGCCAAAAAGCAGACGCCCAGAAAGGAGGGCTCCATGGCTGCCCCTCCCCTCCCATCATTCCAGAGAAGTTAAAGCAAGGTCTGGGAAAGCAGCCGTGTGCTGGAGACCTTATGAGATGTGGCTCAGAATAGAAACGCTCTGCCTCAGCACAGCCCTCTTGGAAGCCGTCTCTCAGCCAGAAGGGGCTTGTTCCCATCTCCTTACTGACAGTCCCCCAGCTGTAGAGCAGGGGAAACCAGGGTTTGCACACTCCCCTGGGTAGTTTTTGTGTTCTTGGGTGAAGGGCAGCTGTTCTTGCCTTGTTTTTTGCCATCAGAGATGTGGATCTTTGTTTTGGAGCAGATGGACAAAGGCAGCAAAGCACAGGCATTGCTCGTGCATTTGGGGGAAGGCTGGACTGTGCTTATCTCACCATGCTTTGGGAAGCCAGATTGCTCCCCAAGCCAGCTTGGTGTGCTCCTGGTTCACACCCAGCCAGCCTGGCTTGCACAACTGTGCCTCACCCAGCTCTATGGTGAAAACCAACCCTTCAGGGTTTAAAATCAGCTCTGGGTAGTGCCAAACCAGACAGAGCAAGAGGTGCTGGAACAGCAGGGCTGCCTGCAAATGTCAGAGAATGGAGAGCTGTATTTGGGGCTGCTGGTGGTGGAATCTGCAGCCAGCAGCCTGCTGCTGCTGAGCAGGAGCAGATGAGCTTGTGGGGGCTGGAGGGTGCTGTCTGTGCTGCATCAAGCAGCAGAGAGCTGTGAGAGATGGACGAGTTTCAGGAAATGGCCGTCCTTGGGGTAAGCTAGGACCACTGTCACCGTGCCTGAGGCATATCACTGTGCCAAAGTCCAGCCAGGGGATTTCTCAGGCAGTGGCAGTGGTGCCATTGCACACAGGGATGCAGAAGGGAGGGTGGCTGGGGTGGCTGTCCCTCAGCACAGTGGACTGAAGTGCAAGGCAGTGATCTGAAGCATTTTGAAGATGTTTTCTCCTGATGTCTTTCCATTTGGCATGAACCCAACTCTGCTGGCAAGAGCCCAGGAGTGCATTGTTGCTGAGAATCACAGAACCATTAAGATTAGAAGAGACCTCTTCCCAGATACCTCTGGTATCATTGAGGATGATACCAGAGATGATTCCATCTGGTATCATCATTCTCTTCCAAAGATACCTCTGGTATCATTGAGTCCAGCCTTTGACCAAACCACCACCATGTCAGCTAAACCACAGCACTGAGTGCCACCTTCACATTTCCAGTGATGGTGACTCCACCACTTCCCTGAGCAGCCTATTCCAATGCCTGACCACCCTTTCAGTGGAAAAATTCTTCCTGATGTCCAATCTGAACAGTTTGAGGCCATTTTCTCTTGTCCTGTCACTAGCTACCTGGGAGAAGAGGCCAACCCCCACCATGAGTCAAATCTCCTGTCAGGGATTTGTAGAGAATGATAAGGTCTCCCCTGAGCCTCTTTCCTCCCAGCTAAACACCCCCAGCTCCCTCAGCTGCTCCTCACAGGACTTGTGCTCCAGACCTTTCAGCAGCTCCATTGTCCTCTGGACTCGCTCCAGCACCTTGGTGTCTGTTCTGAATTGAGGGGTCCAGAATTGGACACTCAAGCTGTGACCTCACAGGTGCCAAGCACAGGGGAAGAATCACTGCCCTGCTGGCCACACTATTCCTGATCCAGGCCAGGCTGCCATTAGCTGTCTTGGCCACCTGGGCACATTGCTGGCTCATTTTCAGGTGCTGTGAACCAGCACCCCCAGGTCATTCCTTGCCAGGCAGTTTTGCAGCCACTCTTCCCCCAGCCTGTAGTGCTGTAGGTGGTTTTGAACCTTCTACCATTGGCCTTGACCCCTCAGCCTGTCCAGATCCTTCTGCAGAGCCTTCCTGCCCCCCCAGCAGACGCTCAGTAACAGCAAGCAGGACTCACCTGACAAGGAATGTGGGGATGAGCTGGCTCATGCTCAGCTGCCACTCCATCCATCCCACACTGTCTCAGAGAAGTGTCAGGGCTGAAGTCCTGTTAGTCCTGGGTGAATGCTCACTATCAGTCTGACCCTGTGAGTGCTCTGCAAAGAGCCAAGTGCCTTTTGGCCACATCAACCTTGCTGTGCATTTCCAGGCAAACCTGCAAGGAAGCACATGCCTAGGATGTAACACACATGCTGCACGTGCAGGAAGTTTCCTTGTTACAGGTAGATGCAAAGATGCTGACTCAAACCTCTCAGGAGAATTAGGCAAGCTCTTTGCTGGTTTCTCCATGTCTCTGAATTATTCAAGCAATTCAAAGTAGAGAGTAGGTTACTCAGGGACCCTCTGTGAACAGCCAGAATGGAGACAGTCTGGTGAAAAATGCAGGGAGATTAGGAGAGCTGAAGCAGTAGGATCCCCTGGGCAGATAGCCAGGGAGGCTCTGCTGAGGCAGCAGGACTGCTGATGCTGGAGGTGGTGATTGTAGCAGAGAAGTGGGTGCTTGTAGCTCCTGCACCTGACAGAGTGCAGTTTCACTCTGGGTCCCCTTTGCAGGCATTCTGTCCCCTGAATTTCAGCAGTATTGCACAGGGCAGAAATCAGTGCAGTTTTATAGGATGTTAGACAGTGGCTCCAGCCAAATCTGGTTTTGAATTCGGGAGCAGCAATCAACCAGCATGGCCCCCTTCTTGAACTTTTCACAGTTGTGTGTCCATGTCAGGCTTTGCACACCTGTGCATATCAAGTGCTCCCCAGTTACAGAAATCTGGCATACAGAATCACTCGTCTTTCAGGAGCAAGGGAAAAATTTGCCTCGTGTTTCCTGGCTTTGGCAGTGATTCTAACCCTTTTATCTGAAGCCCTTGAGATGTGAGAAGCAGGGATGGTTCCTTGCACACTGCAGATGGGCTGCTGCATGACAGAAATGAAATGATTCCTCTTGTGTGTAATCCAGAGGCTCAGCTGAGTTACTCATCAAGCCCTTTATAAACCACTTTGTAGACTGCCACTGCTGCTTATTACTTATGATATCTTACATTGTCTGATGAGTTACAGGATTTTGCCTGCTACTTCTTCCATCACATTCAACTCTGAGCAGCTTTAGTGTCTCAGGCAGCTTCTGCTGACTCAGAGCCACTCAGCCCTGCTGAGGAACTGTGAGTGGCTTGGAACTACACTGTGCAATCCACTGGAACCTGGAAGCTGAAGGGTGAGGGCTTCCAACAGGTACACTTGGAAATATTCAGCATGGTGGCATTTGGGTAAGGAACTTTCTCCAGCTCTCTGTGTTTCGCTGCTAAGCACACAGCCACTGGTCTCGAGGAGGCACGTTCTCTGTCTGATCTGCATGGAGTTTGGGTGCAATAGGATTTTACACACATTTTCTGGAGTTTTGAGTTTCATTTCCTCATCAACAAATACAAGTCTGTGCAGGAATGGAAAGTGCTGAAGTGCTGGAGAAGGTTCTGATGGAAGCTCTATGGAAGAAACACTGATATGAAAGTGTCCAACTTTGGCTCATCACAGTGTGGTGGAAATAAAGGGATCAGCTGAAAGTCTCTTACACTGTGTGCTGCTGGCTCTTGCTGGAAACTTCTTCCCCGTTTTTTTGTTGTTGTTTTTTTGTTTTTTTCCTTGATGCGTGCAAGGGGAAAATACCACAGCTGCTTTCTCTGAAAAGTCATGTCTCCTAAACAGCTCCTGAGTCGGGGAGGCAGGCAATGAGGTGCTCTGGATGCATCAACATGAAACCCCCTGGAAAACATTGTTTATGTCCCAGCCATCCTGCTGGCATGCTGGAGACAAGCCTTGCTGGTGGCATAATTCAGGAGCTCACTCGCTGCTTTAGAACATGATTCCTGCTATCAATATTTCCAAAATAAAACAGCCAGGACTTCCAGAGATATGGGGGGGGGGGCCAGGGGGGCAGCCTGCCTGCCTAGCCCCAAGCTATGGGTGGTTTTGGGCATGGCAGGGCTGGATTTGAGGCAGCCTGGCACAACCCCCAGAGAAAGCTGCCACAGGAGGAAGGGTCTATCTATGCTTCCAGCAGCAGCACAAGGACAATGGGCAGACATTAACAATGTGAGCTGACCCTCAGGTTCTCTGTAGGCTCCTACAAATTTGAACAGGGTCTGAACTATTAACCAGTTAAGAGAAAAATGCTTTCTTCTTTGAAAGAAGCACTGCCTGGAGTTGGATCTAAGGCTTTGGTAGGTATGTTTAGCTTTGACTCACTTGTATTTATTTGGCAACCCAGCTCTGTTTTGTATCCATGTGAAATGAGAGGGATTTCCAAAGAGATCTGGAGTTTTCCCCACTAGCTCTAGCAAGAATCCCTCCCTGCAGCCTCACAGTCCTGTTCCCTTCCCAGAGTCCAAGGTTCCCCTGCACTCACACCCTGGGTTGCTGAGCTCCCTGCGCAGCCTCTCTCATCCCTTTTCTGTGTTGATGTCACAGTCCTCTTCTGAAATTGTTTATTTCCCCCCTTGCTACCTTCACCTTGTGGAATCAGAAAAGACCAAGGGCAGGACATTTTCCCCATGGGCTGGGTGAGGAGGGGAGGGCATGGAGGGCACCATTCCGTGGGCAGAGCTAGCTGGCAGGAGGAGAGTGGGGAGAGAGCCCCAGCCACAGTGCTGGCCCCAGGCAGTGTTGGCCAGGCTGGCCCCAGCCCCAGGCTCCACTGCATCACCATGACCTACATACACCCCTGCTGCTGGTGGATGCATTCCCAGACTTCTAAAGAGTTTGTTCCCCTTGGCCTTGCTGGGAGGAGCCTGGGATGTTTTTTGGGGCCAGGCTCGGAACATTGCTCACCTCAGAAGAGCTTCCTCAGTGTGCTTTTTTTTATGGTGTAAATAATGAATTGTACATTTAATATTAAACATCCTGTGCACTTACCAGACCTTGCTGTGCACGTGAAATTTGACAGAAGAAGTGCGTGAAGGTGGTTTGTCTTCACAGCCATGCAGGATTCCTAATGTGCCCCATTCTTTTTTTGGGGGGAGCAAGGTTTGGTCCTTTGCTCTTCCTTCTGCTGCTCCAGTCACTCCTCAGTGCATCTTCCACTGTGCTGAGCAGAGTCCTCAGAGTTCCTCTGCCTTGGCCATCCTGCCCTTTCAACCACAACTACCCACATCTCCTCATCCTTCTGCATTGAAACCCCAGCTGCCTACATGGGCATGGTTCAGCGCACAGCCCAGGAGGACCACAGACACAGGCAGAGAAAGCCTGAGGGATTTGCTTATGGTGAAACAGCAGAAGTGTGTGTGCAGAGCCTGGTGGAACCAAGACAAGACTGTTTACTGGCAGGAAGCTCAGCAGGGTGCTGGAGCTGAGCAAGGGAGATGGAGCAAGAGAAAATTAGTCATTTGGGAAGGAAGGACTGTCAGTACAGTGGGTGACGTGTGCATGGTTAGCTCACAGCCTTCCAGGGACATGCTAGGAACCCCTCCTCTGGAGCGATTAAAATCCAAATGTTCTCATCCATAGGGAGGGATCCTGCTGGCAGCAGGGAGCTTGTGTGTATGGGCATGGATGCATCCATAGGTGAGGTGGTGGACAGCAGCATGATGCACTTGGCTTTTCCATCTCTGACTTCTGTGGCCCAATGACCATTGATCATTTTGGAAAGCTAACCACATTACTCCACAGCTTCAGGTGAATAAGGAAGCAGGCAGACTCCCTGGGGACCTGGCACACTGTGAAGCAGGCATCCATCTGGGAGAGCATTATTGCATTAGCTCAGCATTCCTGTTGGTATTGATGCATGTTCTGCTCCTGTGCTGCTCCTTGCAAGCAAAGGCTGCGTGGGGTAACACACACAAGGTGATGAGACAAGGCTGGGCACTCTGTTTTTTTAGGTGCTGTTGTTTGTTTGTGTAAAATTCATGGGAAGCAGAGGGAGGGGAAAAAATCAGGATGAAGATGAAAAATGATGCTGCACATAAAGCTAGCTCTAAATCTATAGAGCTGGCCTTTAATTCAGTCATCATAGTCTGAAAGCAGCACACACACACACATGTGCAAAACCCAGGCTGCAGATAATGAATTTTGAGAAAATGAGCCCTCAGCTCCCTCCTCCCAAGCTTTACTTTTTAGAGAATGCCCTTCCTTAATTTTGGAAATGATTGCATTATCTCAAACTGCTTGTAAATCTTGTTAGCCAAGTAATATAGTTTGGACTAAATGTCTGTTCCTACATGAGCCTCAGGGGAGTATGGAAAATAACCAATGCAGCCCTGTTGCAACCTCCCACCAGCTCTACAAAAGAGACTCCTTTTTTCTGATTAACCTCAGTTCCTTTCAGCAGTGAGGCAGAGAGAGGCAACAAGATTAATGAAAATTAGGTCTATTAAAGCCAGCCTTGTTTTCTAGTCGTGTGTACAGCCTTGCCACAAGCTGAACTCGTCACCAAATGCACAATTAATCAAAGTCAAGTGCAGGCACTTGGTGTCTCTGTGTGCATGTGTGTGTGTGTGTGTGTGTGTGTGTGTGTGTGAGCATGCACTAAGGTGGCTGCTCCAGATTAGCAATTGAAAGGAGCAGAGGAACAGAAGCAAGATGTTAGTTTTCCTATTTATTATTTATGTGGTTGAGAGTCTGCACCCAGCAAAGCTTGGGGAGCTGTGACTGATGAGTTAATTGGATACCACACTGGCATCTCTGGAAGAAGTTGTGGAAACCCAGGGACAGAAATAGTAGCTGGGACTGCAGGAGAGCATGTCCAATGTGTGTTGACGTGCTTAGTGATGCAAAGCCACAGCTCCTGCTCCTTCTCCTGCTCCTGCTCCTGCTCCAAAGGGAAGGGACTTGTCATCCTTGGTTTTATTTCCCAAAGGACGCCGGTGTAGGGTGGGAGCTTCTATAAGGATCTATAAGGATCAAGATTCCTTACATTAAAGCTGTCTGATCTCCAGCTTTGGGGAATTGCTGGGGAGGTGCCAGAGACAGGCCCAGCTGCATTTCTGTACATCCCAGATGAGTCTTAGACTCTCACTGTTGGCACTTTCCTCCTACCAGCTGCTGCCATCCACCCCCTTTTCCTGCTTTTCTGACGGGGTTTTAGGGGTGGGGAGGACACTCCGAAGCCACTGCTGGCAATGATTTCTCTGGCCATTCCCTGATGTGTGATTGCCCTACTGACCTCCTTGGATGTGTGTCTGGGCACCTCCTCTCTGCCCATGCAGAACCCACAGCCTTTGCTCTGTATTGGTGGTGGTCCAGCTCTGAGTTTCCCTTTACCAGGAGCCAAGTCCAGTTTCTCTCCATGGATCCTCCAGGTGAGCTCCCAAGCCCCATTAAATTGCACGGGGATATTAAATGCATCCATTGCATCCATTCTCCTGGCCCTGGTGCCGTGGTGGAACTGGGTCTTGGCCAGACATGACTCCCCTTGTGTGGTCCCATACCAAGAGGTTGTTTGTTTCACAGGGACAATGGAAGGGGAGTGAAGGGACTTGGAGACTTTCCCACTACCCCTTGGTGAGACAGCCCCTGTTGTGGTGTGAAGCAATATCCTGTTTCACCCTTCCCGTCCCACAGGTGTGCCAACCTCTCCCTTCCCCTCCCCCTTGCCCCCTTGCTAAGTGCTGTCCGTCAATCTTAACATTCCAGCAAGGGCGTCCTCTGGTTGGTCAAGTTCAAAAGATGCTTCTCAGCCCTGGGGTCATAGGCCAGTCTAGGTGTCATTGTCCCCTGAGACTGCCCCCCTTTCCACCTGGTTGGTGGCACACCTACCCCTTCTCTTCCCCCTTTCCCCGGGCTTAAAAAGACAGGGACCATGCAGTCTGGATTCTGTTGGGGCTATTACCAAGATTTGGAGATCTGTGACCATGGAATAAAACTCTGGATTAACCCTCCGGCAGAATCTGTCTCCTTTTCCTCTTCACCTCACCTAAAGCCCTTCCATTAGAGGTAAAAACTGAATTCCTGCTTGTCTGGACTTGTTCCAAGTGCCTAGCTGCAACATCCAGCCAGCCAGGGGTGTCTCTGAGGTGAAACACCACAGTTGCCGCCTCTGGTCAAGCAGCAAGGGCCAGAAGAGCCCAGGCACGTTCCACCCGGTAATATTGGGATCTTATTCCATAAGCCCCCATGGGGAGCAAGGAAACCCCCCAGCCCCTCTGCAGCACTGCCTGGGGCTAAACACCTCTGAACATTTCTCATGTGATGCCTTTAGAAGAAAATCACAAACTTACATTGTCTGAAAGCCAGTCTAAGCCTGCTGATGGCAAACAGGATGAAGAGAGTCCAACAAGTCCAACACTGCAGAGAACCTGGGCAAATGTAGATCTTCTCATTCTGGTAGACCATGCTGCCTCTGGGAGCAATGCAACAGCTGAAAATGATGGGTTTTACCTTTCCAGCCTCCCTATAGAGATTGTGGGGAGATCTGCAGTGGAGATTTCCTGTGGGCCTGTGTGCTCAAGCAGTCCCAGAAGGCTGGCTTGTACATGTCACCCATCTTCACCACCCTGTAGCAAACAGGACAAGAGATGGTGGCCTACCGGGCTCACCAAGGTCAGAGCAGGGCTGGGAATAGCATTAGGGTATTTTTTTCCCCTTGGTGGGACCACTGAAAGGGAAGTAGCAACCAGTTCTAGTGACCAGCAGGCCTCTGTGCACCCCTGCTTTTGCTGCAGGCAGCACCATGCCCAGGCCCTGGCTGCACTTGCTCAATTCCAGGCAAAGCTCCATGTTTTCCTGTGACTGGGAAGCCCTGAGCCAGAAGTAGTCACTGCTGGAGAGTGCTCTTAGGGGACCAGATGGGCAGAGCCCCCCAGCAGACTCAGTGCTGTGCCCAGGGCAGGTGCTGAGCAGGACCTTGGCAGAGTCACATTGTTCCTGTGTGGCTTCTCCTCCCTCTCCATCATCCCAGAGCTGTTCCACATGGAAGATGTCAGTGCTCTATGGCACAAGAAGAAAATATCAGCATGTCCAAGGGTGTACACAAGGATCAGCAATTAAGCTGTTTCACTCTGCAAGCATCCCCCTACCATGGTGAGTGGTTTGATTGGGCTTGGTTTGTGGATCTTGCCAGGAGCTGTGGTTTCATTCCCACCACAAAGCTGAGCCCACTGTGGGAAGATCTCATCCCTTTCTGTACCCTAGCACTGATTAGGAGCAGCCCCTTTACTCACTCTTTTCTCAGGGAGAGTAATTTCTGATTCTGGGGGACACCATCAAGGTGCCAGCAAAGACAGAGAGAGGAAAAAGCCTTTTGTTCCTGCAGCAAAGCAGCCCTGCCCAGGGTGCCCCAGCTGGAGAAAGACATCGCAGGGTTGTGACTGGGTGGTCAGCTTTGGCCTCTGAAACTGTTGGGGAAGGGTGTGAGCAGATCTAGAGAGCACTTTCCCATAGGAAAGGACAGGAGGATGTGACCTCTGGAGCTGCACCCTGGGCTGCCTGTTTGCCCTCTGCATCTTGCAGTGATTTCATTTCCATACCCTTCTCTTCCAACCAGGCACTCAGCTGTGAGGCACAAGGTTGAAAGGAGTCAGGCCAGGGAGGGAGCATGGGGAAGTAAGGCTGCTGTAGGATAAAAACAGCTGATGGCTGAAATCCTATCCACTGAGAGCCAGGGGAAACCTTCGTCCTCGGTTCTGCTGAGTCCTACATGGCTCAGAGAAAAGGGAGTTAAATTACTCCCCTTACCCAGTAAATTCAACCCTTTTTGCTTTCTACAGACACAGCAAATTTTTTTTTGTTCATCTTACTGCATGCAGTTAAATGTTTCAGAATAATCATCTGGATTTCTTAGGATCCCATTATTACTGTGGTGTTGGCCATGCAGGTTAGGTCAGACTCTCCCAAAGGAGCAGAACCTGCCCAGAACCACTGCTCTGGGTCCACACTTGTCAGGTGAGCTGCTCTTCAGCCTTTACCAGGGCCTCAAACAACCAAGTTGAGAGGTGGCCATGGGAGTTGAAGGACCTTTTGGTGGCCTCACTGGTGTTGGGCTGTGATGTCCCTGACTCCCTGTGCCCACCATCCTCTCCCTTTCTGATGCACCCAGCTCAGGATACAGAGAAAGGTGGAGGGAGAGCTGCACCATTTCCAGAATCACTGGTTTGGGGCTACCTTCCAGCATCTTTGGACCAATTCTTTGTTCCTAGTTGTTTGGCCTGGACTGAATGAGAAAGCATATTTGTTAGTATTTTCTCATAAAAGCACAGGGGCTTGCATGTTTTTTTTCCTAAACTTTCTTTTAAAGTAACTGTATTTTCCTCCTAAACATCTGATTCTGTCTTTAATCATGCTAATTTCCTGATCTCAACAACGTGTCAGTGCCACAATTTGGTGCACTGTAGGTAAGAATATAAAAATCCTTTTGTTTCTTTGAAATACGTTGCTTTTTCATTTCACCGAGATGATTTATTCTTGTGTCAAGGAAGAATAAATGAGAAGTGTCAGGCAGACCTTTTATATATTGCTTTATCTTTAAGCTAAACAAATCCCCTGTGTGCAGCAGCCTGGCTTAGTATGGAAATCTCTGCACTCCTTTATCAGTTGTCACCCTGTTACTTGATGTTCTCCCTTTCTGAAGTAGAATAACAGAAACCTCATATGTGCCTTTGCATCTGCTTTACTGAATGTTATTGTGCTGGTTGGATACTATTTTTTTCAATCTACTGTTTGCACAGCAAAAGGTTGTATTTTGTTTTTATGATGTCAGAGTTCTTCGCCGGGCTGGCTGCTGGGAAGATGTTTTCAGGAGCAGCTTCAGCTGATTTACAATGTAGGGCATGTAGGAGTAGTTTGGGTCTTTTGCCATTGGTATGTGTGCTGCTCTGCATTAGTTTCTTCAGACTTCATCTTCCCACTCCCTTGTCCTCCTCGGGTGCCTTTGGAGGTTCTCACAGTTCTCTCTAAGCTGGAGTTAAATATGCATCCACGTGTGTTAGCCTCAGGTACCTGAGGTCGGTCTCTTCCACGGGCAGCACTGACAGAACCAGAGGACACAATCTAAGCTATGTCAGGGAAGGTATAGGCTGGATATTAGGAAAAAAATTTCAGCAAAAGAATAATAAAGAAGTGGAATGCTCTTTCCAGGGAGGTGGTAGAATCCCCATCTCTGGATGTGTTTAAAAAAAGACTGGACATGGCACTTGGTGCTAGAGTCTAGTTGAGGTGCTAGGGCATAGGTTGGACTTGATGATCTTAGAGGTCTCTTCCAACCTCATTATTCTGTGATTCTGTGATTCTGTATATGTGTACATCCATGGACACATCCATACATTTTTCTCAGCCTGTTCAAGGCCTTCTGCAGCCCTGTACATCCTCCCACGCACCCCACAGGTGAGCTCATTCCTTTGAAAACTGACCACTTATTCTTCCTCCTTGTTTTCCACTTCTGAGGTATTTTCAAAGCCTCAGCCTCTCTCAGATCCCTTAGCCATTGTCAGTGGCTTTCACTGCTGTCCTTTCATGGGAGCTGGGCCAGGCTGAAGCCATCTGAACTACGCACAAGATACGCACAGAGCGCTCTTAGATGCTTATCCTGAAATTTCCTGCTCTGACACCAGACACCTCTGGTTGATGGCTCACTTTCTCTTCAAATTTAATTCAGTTACTGCACAAAGCCACTTTGTGCCCTGAAAAAGAGGTTGGAAACTTTTCGTGCCGCACGTGAGCTGGGGGCAAGAGAGGAAGACAAAACGTCAAAGGCCTTTTCTTAGCTCTGCCAGCAAACCAGCAAGGCAGATCCATGGCCACTGGCCACTCACCCCACTTGGTGCACTGAAACCCAAATAAGCCAGCACATAATCAAATCTAATTCCCATCCAGAAATGCAGCCAGGTCCTCACAGAGGGTCAATCACCACAGCCTGCTGAAGCCAGTGAAGAGTCCATGCAGGACCTGGGCCAGGCTCTGTGTTTTCCAGGTGGGCCATGAAACGGTATCACTGCTGCAGATCCAGGCAGCCTCCCTCAGCAGCGGAGGATGGACAGCTCCTTTGGGAATCCTTCAGGAGGCCAGGAACAACATGATCAAGTTTTACATAGGGCAGTGAGGCTATCTGGCCCCTCTCCATCCTGAATTAACATGAGTGGTGCATCCTCTTGGGTGAACATGAGGAGAGCTACTGCCCTGCTTGCTTTTGCTGTAGCCTTTCAGCTTTAGACCACCTTAGAAGGAGCCAGATTCCTTAATTTTATGAAGGGCTTTTTTTTTATTATTTTAAATTTAAGCTAGCCTTACATTCACTGAGTCTCTTTGTGACAAATTTCCCAGTGACAATTCAAGGGGGGAGTGTTCCACTCTAGTGAGGTCTGGGGTCTCATTCAGCACAGGGAGTGGCTCTCTGATACATAAAATTCGGGTTCACCATGATGGGAGAAATGGAGCATATCATGCATGCTGTTATTGAGTCTCTGTGAAACAATGTTAAACAGTATAGAGGAGAAAGAAAGCATAAAAACAATCCTTGAGCTTTTTTTATCCCCAAGCAGCACTGCAATGTGTGTAGGGGAGGGCAGAATTCAGAATTGTTGTTTTTCAGTGAAGTCTCATTTCCCTTCAGACAGGGAAACCAGTCCCAGCAGAAAAGCACTTGCTGCCCTGTGAACTTTGCAAGGAGAAATACCAGCAGAGGCCTAAAGTCAGCAGCTCTGGTTGAGCTGTGTACTGAAACAACACAGGAGATGGGCTGGTGCAGGCTGCACACGAGTGAAGCCCGGGGACAGCTCTGCACATAACTGATCATCCTGCCAGGGTGGTGTTTGCTTTCCCCACTGGGTGCAGGTGGCTTTCCACTGCTCCCACAGGTCCTGTCTCTGGCTGAAAAGGAGGCAAAAACCTCCCTGTGGCTCCCATCCTGCATTTTCTTCATGGGTGCAGATGCCTTGCTGCTTTGCAAGGCCACAGGGATTTCTGTATCTTTAAGAGGTGAATAGGAACTCCTGGATTAGACCCAAATTGTGCATAAACCTTCTCTATCAGGGCAAAGCCTTAAGGCTCATTTGGGAACTGAACCTACCCAAGGGTTTAAATGGCTTTGAAGCCCATCTTCATGTGACCTGCCCTCATAACCTCGAGTGAGACACTGGAACAGGCTGCCCAGAGAAGCTGTGGATGCCCCACCTCTGGAATTGTTGAAGGCCAGGTTGGAAGTGGCCCTGGGCAACATGCTCTAGTGGGTGGCATCCCTGCCCATGGCAGGGGTGTTGGAATTAGATAATTTTCCAACACTGAACTATTCTATGAAAATACTTATACAGGCATGGATGGTAATGGCTCCTTTGAGTGACTGGGTTGTGTCAGTGTCCTTGGCAGGGGGGCCTCAATCAAGCTTGGCCGACATCACTGACTGAATTTACTGAGATTTCTCTCATTTTTTCATCATCCTGCCAATCTTCCCAGCTGGGCAAGTGATGAAAGGCCATGTTTACCACCACAGGAAAAGGAGAATGTTGAGAAATATGGTTGTTGCTGGAGGGGTATCTCCCAAGCTTGCTGCATGAGGTTTAGGCAGAAGTGAGTAAAATTTAATTCAGTTACTGCACAAAGCCACTTTGTACCCTGAAAAAATAGTTGGGAACTTTTTGTCCCACATGTGAGCTGGGGGCAGGAGAGGAAGACAAGCCCTGATGTGAAAATGAGGCTCCAAAATCCAGCTTAGGGCAAAGGGTTCTTGTCCTGCATGGTGCTGTGCTTCTCACATGTCTGCACTCCACTGGGGAGTTACACTCTCACCTCTTTACTCAAGCACTGTGAATAGCTCCCCAAAACTGTGCAGCAATTCTTGAGCTGTCCTCAGGAGTCCTGGCCTGACACCAGGAAGCAGGAGCCCATCTCTGACTTTCAGTGCCAGTGGGGCAGGGGGTTGCTAATACCAACATTAACACTTGAAGTCTCCTGTGGTTTAAGAGCCGAGACCTCTGGTCTCAATTGCACTGAAATGAAGAGCAGATCAAAGGGAAGAATTTGGCCAAGATTCTGATGTGCCTCTGTGTTTATGAATGTGCACTGCACAAAGCAAGTTACAAAAACCCCACTTGGGTGTGATTCACCCAAATATTGTGTGGGGGAATCATTTTCCACCAGGGAGATAATTGCTAATTACATGAGTGTGATGCAAATTCATTTGCAAAGTTTTGCTCTTTGCGGCCAAAGAAACCAAATTTTGCAGAAGCTGAGCTGATGGGTATTTAGGCAACAGAGGTATTGTTATTTCTGTCAGAGCCCTGAGCTGAAGTTTTTAAGAAAGCTATTGCTCTTTGAAATAACTTCACTTTATTTATTATCTCAAAACTTTCCCAGAGTGAATGACAAATAAAGCCTGTGTTATTTTTCCAGGGCTTATTTTGAGATAAAAGCTATCTGATATAAGGGGTTCCTCTGGCAGCTGGACAAGGAGACCATACATAGCATCAAGGGGCAGGGAGAGCTGCCTGATGGATGTGAGATGTGCTGGAGGCTTTCTCTGCCCTGCTTGAGAGCTGCTCAGGCTGCTTGATACACAGGTGTGGGGCATGAAAATGGGACATGAAAACGGTGGAGTGTGGGGAAAAAATATCCCCTCTCTGCTCTCCTGTCCCCTCTGTGGTGGGCACCTCCACAGCAGAGCGTTGGTGTGGTCATGGGGCCAGAGCAGAGTGGCAGAACAGGGCTGGGGGCTGCCAGGGATGATTCCATCAGGAAATGCAGCCTGGATGAACGTGTGGCAGCAGCAGTATTGTGGTTACACGGCCGTGGAGCTGCTAATTAGGGATCATAAGCTCAAGCAAATGTGGCTTATTTCTGTGTGCCTCAACAGAGAGCTCATCCTCCCCTTATGAGTCCTTTAGTCCTCGCAGCCCAAGTCCCTTTAATTTATCCAGCCTGTGCTGGAGTGGCTCCCAGCAGGTTTTGATCAGGAAGAATGGAGAGGGCTTGGGTTGCAAGAGCTGAGGGAAGCTGAATGAATCATTAAAAGCAATATAAGAACCTAAAAGCCTCCACCAAATGCCCTTATTAATGCTGATTTGACTGTTTATTCCACTTGACAGGGATGAAACCAGAGGCAGATGCAACAACTAAATCCTGGGTCACTGCAGCACCCTGCCCGTGGTGCCTGGCCTTTGCTGGAGACGTCCCTTGTGCATCCAGGCACGAGGTTATGTGTTTGGGGGAGCAATTCTCCTCTCTGTCTCCTCAGGGCTGGCTGCTGCAGGCCAGGCAGGGTGTGTGGCTGCCCAAGCAGCTGTGGCCAGATGCCATGCAGGATTTCTCACAGAAGGGAGAGCGGCGGTGGCACAGCTCGGGGCGGCCACGCTCAGCAGAGGCAGGGGCAGGCTTGGTCACTGTCACCCATCGCGCTGGGGGCATTGCTGGTGTCCCCCAAGGGCTGCTGTGGGTGCCTCGGGGTGCTTGCTTGCTGTCCTTCCTGTGCCTGCAGGCTTTTTGCTTGCAGCCAAGAAAAGGAGGCTGAAGAGGGAGCTTTGGAAGGCTTTTTTAAATATAGATTAAAAGAGGAGCAGAAATCGAGCTCATGGTCTTTGCTACTTACCCCAGAGTAAGGCAGATGCTCGTGCTCTGGAGTCATTCTCTGCAGGCAAGGGGAGCAGGCTTTGTGCAGCCTGGCAGAGAGGGCTGAGGGGGACATCTCCCCTCCCCAGGACTCACACATGCCATCCACACCAGCTCCCCACCTGCTCCAGCAGCCAGCAGCAGCTCCCTGTATTGCAGAGAGCTGGGAAAGCTTGCAAGGTGCTCAAACACCATGGCAAAAGTGATAAATGCAGACAATTTCAGGCAGATTATGTGTGCTAAAGGAGCTGCCAGTACCTGGAAGAGTCATTGAGGGACAGCTGCTGTGCAGCAGTGGAAGATGTTTCCTTTTCCTGCCACTCCCGCATCAGCAGTTGGGTTTAGGTGCCTTTTGAGCATTCTGAATGCTGTTTTGCAGTGCATACTGGAGACACTCCACCATGGAGCAACACTCTGCCTTGCTTGGTGTCCTGCAGCTGGAAGGAGAGAAATGAAAGGCAGGCCAGCAGCTCCACCAGGAGCAAGTCATCAGAGGGATGTCCTGGCATATGTCAGGACAGAGCTCTGAGGGTGTTGAGGTCTCTCCTGACCCCTGCAGAAGACAATTATTAGCAGTGTTTCACGTCTCCTCTCTGTTTAACAGCATTTCTCCAACTCACGGCAGTGTACTGTAAAAACCATGGAGGGTTTTTAGAGGAGGGCCTGAGTATGCACCAAGGAGCAACGTGCCAGGCTCTTTGCAGCTGCACACAGGCTTTGCTCAGTGCTTGTGCTGCTCTGAAACCTTGCCAGTGCCCAGTGCAGCCCTGCAGAAGGGGCACACAGGATCAGGTGCTGGAAGCTGAAGAGGTCTCAGAGGCACAAAGCAGAACTTTTTCTGGTCCAGGTCTTCGGCATGTCCTGCATCTTGCTGTTAGTGGCAGATTGTCATTGGCAAACTTTTAGCACCATGCAAGCCAAACCCACCCCTGGGAGCACTGGGAGAGAGTTGCCCTTATTTCTGTGAGGTCTTTCCATGTCTTGGCTGCCTTGGATGGCCGGGCTGGCTGCTGAGCTCGCTCGCTCGCGGTGTCTCAGGATAACTGCGGCTGGCTGCACGTGGCTCTCACCCCCTGCAGCATGTGCCTGCTTCTTTGGCTCCAAAGGCTGAATTCCTGGTGCTTTTCATAGCATTGTGCTTCCTCCCATCTTCAGAGCGAGCCATGTTTCCCAAGGATAAAAGACCAGAGCTAAACCAGGCTGAATTCAGAGCTGCTGCGTTTGTGAAGCGGAGCTGATCTGGATTTAGATCAGCAGAGCTCAGCTCACGGTACAAAAATAGACAAAATTCTTCAAGGCAAACTGGAAATGTTAGCAGCTCTTTGAACAGCAGCTCTTTCAGTCTATCCTCCTGACTTTCTCCCTAAAATCCTGCTTGTTGCACAGAATGGGCCCTGTTTTCTCCCTCCTCAGTCCTGCAGCTGTCTGCAGCTTTGCTGGCATTTGGAGCTGTCTCTGTGGCAGGGTCTCCTGGGGTTATGTCACCCTCCAGTTCAAGTGTGATGGTCTCCCTGGGAGTGCCAAGCCAGGGATGTTTCTTCAGTCAGTTTGAGAAGAGGAACCCTCTGATCAGGTAGATCCTTGGCTTTGGTGAGGTGGGGCTGGGAGGTGGGAAGGAAATCCTCTCTGCTCTTCAAATGCATCAGACTTCAGCCTCGTTGCTTCCCCCATAAAATGTCTTACAGGGAGCTGTGTGTGCACACAGGTGCAGCTGCAGCCCCTCATGGCAGGAGAGAGAGCTTTCCAGGGGGGAGCTTGCATGGCACAGTAGAGGAGAATCAGTCCAGGCAGCCCCAGTGCTGCAAGGGTCAGAGCAGCCCTGAATTAAACATTTGGTTTAGGAGGGTACTTGTATAGGTCAGGGCAGCTGCCACATTGTACCCAGTCCACACTTCCAGCTTTTCCTCTGCGAGTGTACAAGGTGAAATTTATGTTTGCAAAAAAATAGAGTAGCTTTTTTGTGCTGGGCATCCCCTGATGCAAATAAGATCCCTTGATGGTAATGCCATGCCAGCCCTGATCAGTAGATGCCTGGCTGTTGATGGCAAGAGGTGATTGCCCTGAATTAGCAGCAGTCAGTGTTCCAAGATTCCTCTCTGCCCAGGCTGGGCTGGCCCCTTGCACACCTGGAATTGGGGGATGAGAGGCTCAAAGCTCAGTGCCTGCTCTATTTTTCCTCATCTCCATTTTTTTTTCTCTCTTTTTCTCACATCTGCCCTGTGCATTTTAAATCACATCTCAGGCCAGCTGCAGCATCCTGCCTTATTGCAGTGATATGTCTGTGTGTCGTCCACACTTGCTCTCTTCGCAGCTGAAGAAGCTTTTCAAAATAAAAATTCCCTCTCTTGCAAGCACCACACAGATGAAATATGCTTTCCTTAGTAAAATATTAAAACAAATCTCTTCCACACAGGCACAGCCCATGGAAATGTCTTTAAAACACACAGGGAGGCATGGATGCAATATTTACAATCTTGAGCAAGGCAATTTATAATCTGCCTGAGCTCCCTGATGCTATTTGAGGGGTTTTTTTCTGAAGTGTATCAGAACAAATTAATCAACATTTTCCTAACTATATGCATATGGACTTGTAAAATTTTTTGGCTGTAGGTTGCAGCACTGATTGCTCACAGGGCTTATCCAAGTGTCTGGGATTTGATGAGCAGGAGAATGCACCAGCCACTCCAGTGAATTTCTAATGCAAACTGACCAGCCCATTTTCCTGTCTGCAATTATTAAAGGTCAGCTCAAAATGAACCAGGGAAGGGGAGGGATCTGGTTGCTTTTTGCTTTGATACTGGGCTCTTATTTCTCTTCCTTGGACTGGGGGTGGGGGCAGGAATGGAAGCAAAGTGCTCTTCTCCCCTTGTGCTCCTGTTTCCTCACTCTGGGCACAGAGCTGGCCAGAGACCTGGACCCTGCCAGTCCTGGGAGCCTTGGGGCTTGCAAAGGGTCTCCTACACCACTTCCTTTGGCTTTCTGCTCATTCGCCCCTTCCTGAATTTTCCTCTTAAAAGAAGTGTATAAAAGAGACTGTCCCACTGCTCTGGCAAGCTCTTCCAACCCATGAACTCAGCTATCACATGCTGAACCATTTCTCATATGGCAAAACACAGCTCCAGGCACCTGCCAAAAGACTGACTTTTATTGTTGCTATTAAAAAAAAAAGTAATAAAAACTGTCTCCCCCCCAGAATGTCAAATTTTATTGCCAGGCTTTGCCAGAGCTTGAGAGATCCCAGTGCTGACCCCTTGGGTACTCCACCTCTGTGTCCCCTGCAAGCACTGGTGCTGAAACTGCAGGGGCACAGCAGGAACTGGGGTGAGGTGGAGCCTTTTTCTGGTGAGGTGCTTTGGAAAGGCTTGCTCCCATCCCCTGCCACTGCCTGGATGTGCATGGTGTGCCAGGGATTTCCTGCATGTGCTTCCTGCTGAGCCTGAGCAACACTTCCACTGCCTCGATGAGTTTTCCTGCACTTTTCTGTGTGGCAGCTGCAGTTGGGAGAAATACAGGAGAAGAGGAGTGAGGAGAGGAGCAGAGAGCTGCCTGAGGAAGCCAAAGGCATTTCTGTGTGTCCCTTTGCTGCCTCATGTCACAGGGTGCTTGTGACCCGTGGGTGTATGTGGCTTCAGCCAGACCCTGCCAAGCATTCCCAGGCATGGGCTGAAGTGGTTGAGCATTGGGAAATGCCTGCTCACTGCAACCATGTGGCAGGAAAGCCAAACCTGTTTTCCATGTTTCAGGATCCATGTTTTAGGAACATGGTTGCTGAATTTTAAGGCATGCCTTAGATCCATGAATACTGGCTTGCTCTAACTTCTCATGTGGAGACCAGAAATGCACAGAGCTATGAGGAGGCAGCTCTCTCACAACACAGGTCTGAAACCAGAGCAGACCTGGATCACATCACATCAGGTCAGGACATCTGCAGGCAGAGAGGGGCTGAGATTGCTCTGGAACAGGTGACACTGCCTGCACACCCCTCTGGGGCCAGAATTTGCAGAAGTCCTGGTGAATCTGAAAAGCTTTCAGCACAAAGCAAACTGCTCTGCAGAGGTTCAGAGCCTGCTGATTGCCACTGGAGAGAATCCACTCCAGCATCTTCCAGCAGGAACTGCCAAGCCTTTTGTACCAAACACTTGGAGATGATTTTCTGTTTGCCACCATAAATTAAGACTTGGTGTTTCCTAAGTTTGTCCCAAGCAGCTGAGTTGTGTGCCTGGTAGCCAGAAGGAGAAGCTGACCAAGGAAGCTTTGCAGCACTGCTGACAGGTCCCTCTCCCCCAGGGCCCTGAGGGACTCTCCCAGCAGAGCTGAGTTTCTCTGGTGGTGCACTGGGGCAGGCTGGCCAGCCTGAGCCTAAAACCACAAAACAGAGCTGCAGCCAGAGCTGGGCTGCTGCTTTGGCCATGCCATCACTGCAGAAGGTCAGTGCTGTGGCAGAGTCCCTGCTGCAAGAATGGCAACACCCAGCAAACCTGAGGTTTGGAGACTCCCCAGGGTGAGCCCTTCTAGCCATGGCAGGGTTCTGGGGGTTTCACAGCTCTGCCTTTGGCCACCAGCAGCTTGCAGGGCCTGTTGGGTAGCCCAGCCCTGACTGTCCATCCCCAGAGATCACAATGCCCCAGTCCAGTGGCAGGAGAGCTGTGGGCAGCTGGGCACTGAGAGGTTGGTGCTGAGACCGAGTGGAAGCAGATGAAAGTCTCTTGGATGAAAGTCTTTCACAGTGTGACTTGTGGGACAGCTAAGGGCCAATGTCTGCTCCCTGAAGAAGCCTGGCAGAAAAGTTACATGTGATAAATCCCTGCTGCACAGCCCCTCCCATGCCTGCCATGCTCTTACCATCCAGCTAGGCATTTGTCAGCATTTCCTGGGTGCTTCAGCAAATGATCCTGCAATATCTGAACTAGGCATGCATGTCCTGCAGACCTTGATGCTTTTTCTGGGAAGTGGAGGGTCAGCAGAGAGCTGCTGACCAAGGTTTGGCAGGTCCCTTCTGCTCCAATGCAGCTCTCTGCTCCCCTGTACCTACAGGGAAGGGACAGGAGGAATAAATGTGGAGTGGGGTGCAGCCAGCTTGTGGCCTCACAAGAGTGTGGGGAGGGCTTCCTGAAATTGTGGCATCCTTGGTTTCATTGCCTTTCCTAGAGCAGAGACTGCCATCATTGTCCCTTTTTCCCTCAACTAAAGTGCCACTTTTAAAGGTGCTGCTGAGAGCTGTGGCATGCAGTGTCCCAGTGCTTGTGCCAAACAGCCCCTTGGGGTGACAAAAGCCTGTCCTCCCTATTCAGTGATGGCAGCAGAGGCTGGAGTTTCTGCCTGACCAGCAGAGTTTCAGCACAAGCTTCAGGAGGGCCAGGATTTCTCTGGCTGCCCTAGAGCATAAAGATGGGACAGCAGGAGGTCCCGGGCACTTTGCCCATGGGCACCCTTGCAGCACACTGGGAATACCAGGGATGGGTGTCCAGCACCCACTGCATGGGCAGAGTCAACAGGGATATGGCTGTGGGGCTGCTGAGACTCCAGTGAGCTCCTGAGAAGTTTTGGGTGAGTGAAGGCTTTGAAGCATCTTTATAAAGCAGCTGGGCAGCTGTGGAGTCACAGCTGTTGGCAGAGGGACTCCACAAGTGCTGGGTAATGTATCACTGTGGTACTACCCCCCAAAAGTACCTCCCTGCACTTGGTGCTTCCAGGATCCCTGTGCCAGGCACCCAAGCTCCATGATGGCTGGGAGAACCAAGAGGCTGAGCCATTTGGTGAATTATTTATCCATTATTCATTTACTCAATATGTGTATAATGCTGTGCACTGAGTGAGCAGGCATAAAATTAAAAACCAAAATGATGGATGCTGCCTTATCAAGTGCTCCTCATCCCACTCTAGAGACTCATTCAGCTTTAAATATTGATGGTGGATGGCCTGTTGGCAAACAGAGATTGTGTAAATCCATCCATCTCCTCTCGCTGCCACGCTTTGGAGGCAGAGCTGCAGCCCTGGCCAAGCCGTGTGGTCTGTGCTGCCTGGGATGGAGAGGGGGCTCACAGTCCCTTTAATTACCTCCTGAAGATGGCAATTAATCTGTGCCTGAGTACTCACCTAGGTGGCAACACAGGGAGCTGCAGTGTTTATTAAGCTGATCCTTAGAACATCCCTCAGAAGCTGGGCCACCTCAGCAGGGACTGCAGCACGGCTAGAATCGCAGGGCTGCCGTTCCCTCTGCGGAGCTGCTTCAATAGCTGCTGCCTTCTGCTGCTCTTCTTCCACTTCTAAACCTGCCAGGCACACATTCGTATGGAGGATTAACTAAAAAAAAAAAAAAAAAAAAAAAAAAAAAAAAAAAAAAAAAATTAAAAAGCAAATCCCTGCTGAGAAAGATGGTGTGATGCCAGAGGAGATTTGGAGATTTGGGAGCTGCTGTGTTGAGGGACTAGCTCAGTGAGGAGCAGCTTCCCAGGTGCAGGGGGAGCTGCATTCCTGCCCAGACAGTCTTTCCAAAGAACTGTAGGACCCTGCATTTCCCGGGTGGATCCTGCCCCTGCCACCTCCAGGCCTTCTCACACCTTTAACAGGAGCTGCATTCCCAAAACCAGGCACAAGCTGAGCAGACCAAGAGGGGCTGCCTGCACAAGGATAAATTCAGGGCTGTCCCAGGTGAATCCTGACGCTGGGGATTTGCTGTTTTTCTCTCTCTTTTTTTTCCTCCTCTTCTTGCTGGACCCATGCATATGGCCCGAGCTCCTCACAAGAGTAATTTCTGAGATGAGACCATTGGGTGCCAGCTCAGGAGGCAGCAGGGCCCATCACACATGCCAGCTTCATCCACAGCATGGAGTGGGGAAGCAAACACCTTTCCAGGCTGTGTGAGAGCTCAGGGGAGATCTCCATCCACAGCCTCCTCTACCCTGCCAGCATTCCCACTGCATTTCACACCGTCCCCTCCCTTTCCCAGCTGTCAGGAGTGTGGGGAGGGATGGGGGCTGTGCACAAAGGGCAGGGATTTATCTGCTCCTCAGCAGCCTGGAGGCACCCTTGGGAGCGAGGTCGCAGATGGATGGCCTGGGGGAGATGCCAGCAGAAAGCACACTGGAAACATCTCCTCTGGCCCTCCTGAGCTGAGGCATGTGGCAAGGTGCCTCTCTGGGGACGCTGTCCTTGCACGACTCCGGGGCTGATTCACCACGTGCTGCAGTGTGACTCCCACGTGGCAGCTCCTGCCTGCTCCTGCCTGCTCTGGCAGCCTGTGCAGGCAGCTCAGGGCATCACAGGGCTTTCAGGACAGCAATAAAAAGCAGGTTTTCACGCTGGCAGCGTTTCAAGGGACAAAGCAGCGTGACTTTGGGGTAAAGGCCTAGAGAATATGGAAGCTGAAGAAACAAATGCCATCAACCCCTCTCATCCTTTCTCTCTGGGAGAAAGAAGTGATATTCTTTGCACATTTGAAAAGCCCAAGACAAGTATCTAAAACGTGGAGCATGGCCAGTCCAATTACTTCTCTTGGTCTCGTGCCCAGGGTTTATTCCATGAAACATCTCAGTGACAAATGTTCCCACTGCAAGAAACTTTCTAGTACTTCTTTTTTTTCCATTTCTTGACACTGTAAACTTATGCCAGAGGCTGCTCAGAACCAAGGTGTAATTCAGATCCATCCAGACCTCTGCAAAGTGCAGCTGGAAAATATCTCAGGAAGGAGATAATCACTACAGCCTTGAGAAACAGCTTTGTGTAAATGAACCAAGAGATTTCTTTTGTGGGAATAAACTCTCTTGGAGATATGTCCTTTCACTCCTTTAATCTTTCCACTGGGATTTCCATATCAGCAACCTAAGACCCAGCCAGACTGTATTGCTTATTTTCAGTGTGTTTTGAGCACAGATTAATTGCAGATACCCAGCTGTCCTGCTCTAACTAACCATCTCATACCATTAAACTAAACAACTTCCAACCCATCTGAAAGCATGCATGAATAACATTTCTAATTGCCATTCTTCATCCACTGAAAAGAAAAAGTCCTGGTGGCAATTCAGGTTCAGACCTTTGCCTTGCAAAAAATCAGTGCCTCTCTGTTGAGCACACTTGGCCATCTTGTGCTGGCAGAGAGCTGCTGTGTGTGCTGCTGCTTGAATGCAAATTGTTTACACAAATGCTGCAAGAGGATCAGAGAGCAATGGGAGCTGACACCTCCAGAGGTTAAACTCTGCTCTGCACCTCTAGGCTGGATCACAGCTTCTAAATGGGGAAGAAACTGGGAGGTAGTGGTGCATTTTGGAGGGACAAGGAGTGTGCTAGTGGCAGAGCCACAGGCATGGAGAGTGCCAGGAGAGGAGCAGGTCACTATCCTGGCCCTGAATTGAGTCTCAGCACTGGGGCTTTTTATTCAGTGCAAGACCCTGTGCCAGGTCTGGCTGCTTAGCCAAATTAGTAGTGCCAAGCAGGAACAAGATGTACTGGCGAGTTTCCCTGGGACCAGGTGGGTCCTGGCTATCCCTCCAGGGGAGCCAGGGGAGGAACAGGCTCCCCTCTCCCAGGCAGAGCTCAGCCCCGATGGCCTTGCTCTCTCACAGCATCCCCAGCTCCCTTAAGCTCCACTTAAGGGTTGCATTGATTGGTCATGTTGGAGTTAGGGACAGGCAGCTTACAGAGATGTGCAGAGATGTGCAGAGATGTGCACCTTCTCCATCCCCCACCACCGGCCCTGGGTGGCACAAACCCTCCCAACCATGGCTGTCCCCTGCATGTGCTTCATTCCCTCCAGATATTTCCAAGCACTCATGGCACAGCAAGCACCAAAGTCCCTCTCTTTTCACTATTCTTGCAGAAATCCAGTTCAAGCCCCCCGTCTGCAACCACAAACCACTTCCCCTTTGGAAAGCACAGGGACAAATGGACTCCAGGGGGGCCTGAGAAGCACTGTGTGTAGAAAATCAGCAATACCTGGGACAAAGCAGTCACTTGCAGCTCATAGAGCAGCTGCTGTGTGCTGATGTCACAGGCCAGCAGGCTGTTTGTCCCTGCCTTCCCTTTTATCTCCCATGGGGAACCTCCTGCACTGTGTACGTGGATTTCCCTGATGGAGCTGCTGGATCTTCACAAACCCATCCCTCCCCATGCCTCTCTTGAGATCTCACTAGAAAGTCTGGAGTCTTGGCCATCCAAAGGTGCAGACAAAATGGGAATTTCCATTTTGAAGCAGCCTGAAAGCCCCAGGGGTTGCACACAGACAAGGCCTCCCCAGCTCCTGGGCTGCCATGCACCACTGGCAGTGCTGGCAGGTACCAAACCATGTTTGGGGTTTTTTACCAGCCAGGGACTTACATTTACTTCTTTGCTTGCTGGAGGGAAGGCTGCCTATGGTTCTGGTCCCCAGCATTTCACAAAGGCTTCATTCACAGTTCAGTTTGGGGTCCAACAAAGCTTCAGATTTGTGGGAGACTGCTGGGAGCTCTGGCTAGTTATTAAAATAATACTGGTATCGCTTCCACTACCCTCACCCAAGCAGAAGGTGCTGGAGAATGTGAGCAGTATCCTCTGCAGCCTGCAGAGGAATGGAAAGCTCCTCAAACCAAACTCAGTGACTGAAATTCAAAGCATGGCATTGAATTTTTTTAACAAAATGCTGTCATTATCCTAAATATAAAAATGTTTGATTCCAAACCATTTTTCATAGTAATATTAGACAAAAGTAGCTTGTTCTAAACATGTCACTTTTGACAAAACCAGCATCTTTGTGGCTGAAAATAAATACTCTGCGAATAAATCTCTATGCCAGTACTAGTGATAAGTCTTTCATTTCATGCTCTAATTGAACATTGGCTTTACAACTTAAAAGCAATCATCCTAAATTGCCTTCTGCTAATATTAATGCTTCAGACAAAGGGTAGCAGCCAGATTATAGGTTCGTATATTATTCAGGCAAATCTGGGTTTTTCATACATCACTTCTAAAAAGAAAATTAATTTTTCCATGTGTCAAGAATGAAAATAGTAATAATGGATGATACCCTTACATCACCCTGTATTGCTGAGATTGGCAAGAACATTGCCTCTGAACAAAGTGAGCGTAGATAGCATGCGTGCCTTCACGCCAAGCAGGCGGGTGAGCAACCTCAAAAGTGCCACCGCCTGTGACTTAAACCTGCACTTCTCCAACTGACAAACTAGATCTCACATGCTGCACTGATAAGCAACACCCCCTTCCCCTGTTGAAGGCACACAATCTATTTAAATCCCCCACCTGGCAGGTGGCTCTGTGAATTGGCAAAGACTCGCCCCCTCAAACAGGGCTGAGAGCAGAGCTGCAGGGGGCTGTTCTGTGACCCCACAGTGTGCCATGGGTCTGGTTTTGGGCAGGGTTGGAGCACTGCTCCAGCCAAGTGACCAGCAGCACCCATGCAGGGCTGACACTGAGCCTGGACAGATTCCAGCCATGGTCGTAAAAGTTTGGTAACAGACAGGGTCTTCCAATGGGAAATAAACAAAAGCTCAAACTTTAGCCATCACCTGAGGCTGTGGTGTCAGGGCTAGACCTGTCTTTGAAGCATCTGGACTCTCCACTGGATGGGAGTCACTAATCATTTGCACATTTTCCTCCTGCTTTATCCATTTCCCAGCCCAGCTCCCTCACAGGGATGGTGGTGGGTCTGCACAGCAGCCCTAGTGCCACTGTGCCACCCTGCATGCCCTCTGCTTTTTTGGCTGTGCCATGGGAAACCCGCTCTTTCCCAGGCCTCTGCTGGGAGTGGGGTATTTTTAGCTCTTGGTGCCGGGGCCAGGTGTCCATGGATCCCTGGGAACTGCCTGTTCCCACTGCAGCTGCTGCCCTCCACTGCAGGCACAAGCACCACCATCTCCTCCTCACTCAGCAGCTTCATTCTCTCACACCTTGCTGTCTCTTGCAGGAGCACATTCCCTCTGTCAGCTTCAGAGAGCCACTTGTACTCACCCTGCAGTCTGAGATCCTGTCTGCCTTCTCACTCACCCTGGCATGCTGACCCTCTGACCCAGCCCAGCATGTTCAGGGACTCACTGGCACCTGAATTGTTGGGGGGTGACTTTGGCATCAGCTGGAGGAAGTCTGTGCTTGTTCTGAGCTTGGGTGATAAGGGGATCACAGCTGGCTCCAGCCATCACATCTGCAGTGCCAGATCACCCCTTTGCCCACCTCAGGTGCTCTGGGCCTCATGCAGGAGATTTGTGACCCTAGTAATGATGGTGGGAACTCAGGCTGCTGAGGGAATGGAGGTAGCAGGTGATGAAGGGAAACCACCACATTCAAACTGTGCTGTCCTAGCACTTTTCTTTCTTTCTTTCTTTTTCTTTCTTTCTTTCTTTCTTTCTTTCTTTCTTTCTTTCTTTCTTTCTTTCTTTCTTTCTTTCTTTCTTTCTTTCTTTCTTTCTTTCTTTCTTTCTTTCTTTCTTTCTTTCTTTCTTTCTTTCTTTCTTCTTTCTTTCTTTCTTTTCTTCTTCCTTCCTTCCTTCCTTCCTTCCTTCCTTCCTTCCTTCCTTCCTTCCTTCCTTCCTTCCTTCCTTCCTTCCTTCCTTCCTTCCTTCCTTCCTTCCTTCCTTCCTTCCTTCCTTCCTTCCTTCCTTCCTTCCTTCCTTCCTTCCTTCCTTCCTTCCTTCCTTCCTTCCTTCCTTCCTTCCTTCCTTCCTTCCTTCCTTCCTTCCTTCCTTCCTTCCTTCCTTCCTTCCTTCCTTCCTTCCTTCCTTCCTTCCTTCCTTCCTTCCTTCCTTCCTTCCTTCCTTCCTTCCTTCCTTCCTTCCTTCCTTCCTTCCTTCCTTCCTTCCTGGAATCCATCCTTCCTGGAATCCATCCTTCTTTCCTTTCTTTTCTTTCTTTCTGGAATCCTTCTTTCCTGGAATCCTTCCTGCCTCCCTCCCACATGTGGAAACAGCTGCCCAGCACACTGATGGCTCCTTGGGCAGAGACAGAGTGGAAGGTTGTGTGACCTGCAGAGGCATCACCCAGTAAGAAAAGGCAGCTGTAGCTGGGAGCTGTGCCTGGCTCTGGGAGCATGGCCCCAGCAGGGTCACATCCCTGCAGGCAGAGGCTAGAATGCCACAAGCAGGATGGAGCTGTCCTTGCCCTTGTTGGAGCAAAAGAACTTGTGGCTCTCCAGCTCTTTCCTTGCAGGAGCTGAGGCTCCAAGGAGGGCTGGGAGGGAATGTGTCATAGCCCAGGGCTTTCTTCTTGAGGTCAAGATGCTTGGACAGGCAGAGGGTGAAGAGCAGCTGCAGCCCTGGGGAGTGCACTGTGCCTGGCAAAGGATTTCTCTTGTGTTGACTGAGGAACATCTGATACCAACAGGGCTGAAATGGTCACACAAGAAATCCTGAGCTTCTTTAGGCTCAGGAGGCCAAATCCCAGTTGGTCATGGTGCCATCTATGTCCCATACACCACCCAAGGATGCCATCAATGCCAATCTGCAGTAGCTCAGCAATTTGCAGCAACATCCAGAGTCTCATGCAGCACTTCCAGGCTAGAGGTGCCCAGGTGCTTCCCAGAGCCTGGCTGGCCTCGTGCTGTCCCAGAGGTAGGGGGACAGTCATGGTGAGGCTGGCACAGAGGTGATGTGAGCTCCCCAGCACGGGGCTGGCAGGCTGAGCACTGCCCTGGGCTGTGAGCAGCACCTCGTGCAGCCACAGAAGCACTTGGGGCTTATCTGCAGGCTGGTATTTACTCTGCAGTTGTCAGTCTCCTGTGAAGAGCAGTGCAGTACCAAAATGCCTCTTGTTAATGGCTTGTTATCAGGACTGCTGCAGCTATGTACAAGCCTTATCTCCTTGATCCCATCTGTCTCAGGAAATGTGGTTGAGGGGAGAGCAAGGGTGGAGCTCAGTGGCTGCAGGGGTCTGGGAGAGAGCCCTGGACACCCCACAGCTGCATCATGGCCATCTCTAATCATCCCTGCTCAGTGGAGCACTTGGAAATGTCACTGGGGAGCTGCAGTGGCCATGATTGATCGTGTCTCTGCTGCATGCTGACGGAGGAGAGCGACTTCAGCAAGAGGAGACCTTGGCTCCTGAGCCTCCCCTTGAAGTGCAGGAATGAATTATGCAAACTAATCTGTCCCTTGGCTCCTCCAGCAGCTGCTGCCTTCCCAACACCTACTGCCTTCATATCTTTCTTTATCTCTGAGCAGTTTTAGAGCCATTGAGGCTACATATATTTTTAGTCTATTGTCTGTGTGTGTCTCAGGATGCCTGTGGGGATGGGGGCAGCTCATCACCTGTTGTAGGATGTTGTCCCATACACAAAGATAAATTGCTAAGCCAGCCTTGAGCAGAGCCTCTGGGGTCCCAGGTGCATGAGGAAATCATAAACCATATTAAATTATAACCAATTTCCTCTGGCAGCCTTCTTTTGGCTCAGCTAATGGATATATAAGGGTTCCTCTGCTGGATACACACACAGGCTGGGGATGGGTTATTAGGCTCCCTGCATGGACTGATGCTGTCTCCAGTGGATGGGAAGAGGGAAAAGGGTGGACAGAGAAGTGGCCCAATGGAGAAGGGCATCTGCACAGAAGTGTTTGGTCAGGCTTTTGTATCCATGTCCCATTGCAGAGGAGATTTGGTCCTCACTTGTCCAAGCTAAGCAGGTGTCCCCTCCTGCCCATGGCTGCTGCTGCACTGCTTGCCTGGGCTGCCTGCTGGGATTTTGGTGCCTGAGAGAGCTGGAAGCTGAGGCAGGCAGAGAGGAACCAAGGGGGAGCAGGATGGATGTGTTGAAGAAGGTGGACACAGGACCCTCGCAAAACTCATAGCTCAGCCACCTCTTTGCCACATGCCTGCTGTGCCTCTCTCCCCAGGGTGATGTGCCCAAGCCACAGGCTGCCAGCACAGCACAGGAGCCAGGAGAGCTGCCATTTTCCCAGCTGTCCTCCTGCCCTGCTGAAAGCCACATTTTATGTAGAAGTGAATTGGCAAATGGCCTGTCTCATTTTGATTCAAAAAGCTCCCAGACTGGAGAGCTGCAGTGAAAGTGGATGTTTTAATCTGTCACTTGCTGGCAGGTGGGGGAATGGGCTGACCAGAGACAGGGAGGTCATCAGCTTTTGGGGGAATTAAAATAGGAAACCTTCTTTTTCATTCCAAGTGTTGGGGAAAACACAACCTAAACATCTAAAATCGTACAGAAATGGCTTCTGTAAGGCAGAAGGAATATTTCCTTCCCCCTGCTCTTTGTCCATGCAGAGCAGGGGTAGGCAGGGCTCAGCTTTTATGCCAATATTGTCAGCCAGAAAAATGTGTTTTAGTGGTGGCTGAATCTTGGAAGTGATGCTGAGCTGGGAATGCTCCCAGTGATGGCAGCTCAGAATGGAAATGAGGGACTGTTACCCTCCTGCTCTCCCAGGAGCACTCAGTTGCTCGTGCTGGCCCTGCTGTGTGCTCAGAGAGGTTTGGGCAGGCAACACCATCACACCTGACTGCTGGAGGTGTGGTATGGGAACACTGAACATCAGATTTATGGTGAATTTTTACAGAATTAAGGTTGTAGGGACAAGCTTTGCTTTCCTGCCCGTGGGCATTTGTGTGCACAGGTAGCTCTCAGCACACTCCATGCAGTGCAGTGACTGCCAGGCCACTGAGAATATTGTGTGAAATCATCAGGACACTTGCTTGAGGCAAGACAGCACTTGAGAAGGCCATGGGGGCAATGCTGTGTCTGCATGGTCACACTGCCCTGCTGCTGGGCAATCAAAGCATTAAATTCCCACAAATCACTCATCAGGAATCTCTCAGCAAGCGGATGCAAACAGGTTAACCCTGCTGAAATGGGCTGAGGTCATCATTCTTCCAAGCAGCTCTTGTACAGTTTGCATTTTTGAGATACAGAGTTTGAATTTTTCCCTTTGCTTTCAGCTGTCTGGAGCACCAAGTTTTCAGCACACAAGATAATAAAATCCAAGATTATTAGCTTTTGTGGTTTGCCACTGTTTGCAGAAGAAAATAATAACTAGCTTAAATACCTATTAGTCACCCATAGCTCTGCATGTCTGCATTGTGAGTTTAGAAAGCAGATGCAATTTAGAAGGTCAGGGTATTTATTTTTTTTTAATTTTCTTTATGAAGAATCTCTTAAAAGTGCACTTGGGAAAAATCAGCTTTTAAGTATGGAAAACTTGATACGGTTTGGCAGCTCTCACCCATTAAAAAGCCAGTGCTCAAACCCATTTCTAAAGTGCCAGTAGGAAAAAGAAATGATTCCTGCCAGAGTTTAGAGCCCAGCTTAACCCTGAGCCCAGCTTCAGGAAACAGATGCAAAATGCTGTGTGTGGTTTTGTGGTATGCTGTTGTCTAAGGCTGGTTTTGTGTCACTGGTCAGGGCAGGGAAGTTAAAACTCTTTGCATGGATCTTTTTCCCTTCTTAGTGTTGTTTCATTTCACTTTACAGATGAAAGCATCTTCCTCTGAGCTAGGGAGCCCCAGAGCTCTTCCCTATGTCTGTGGGATTTCTGGCTGGTTTCTTCTCAAAGGCTTTGGAGAGAGGGCATGAAATAACCAGGGGGAGCTGGGAAGCCTCCTTCTTGGCTTTGTCTAGGAAAACATCCCAGCAAGATGGACCCTGCATCCATCAGGGAGGTCCTGACCCAAAAGCCTGAGCCTGCTGGCCAGGTGTAAGGTGGAAGGCTTAGGTTGGTGGGGAGGATGAACCCAGAAAAGAGGGAAGGTGATTTTTACTTGGCATCATCTCATTTCACTTGGTTAAGCTGCTGTCACCACCATTTCATGGTCTGCAAGGGCCTCACAGAGATTTCAAAGTGCTCTTCCCAAACCCTTGCAGAGGGAAGGCTGGGAGGGTATTTTGTAGGTTTGTGCTTGCATTATAGACAGAAAACCAGGGAAGCAACATTTGAGAGTGGATTGGAGATGTCAGCAAGGATCTGTCCAGGGCTCACGGGTTTCCTTGTGTAGCCCACATCACCAAGGCAGGGCTCAGAGGGACCAGGCTCAGCCATGGAAGGTGCAGAGGGCTCAGGGAGAGAGCCCCAGCTGTGATGGGCTGAGCCAGCCCTGCTGCCTGTGCCTGGGGAGCATCCTCCATGGATATCACACTGGACCCCTGTGGGGCTCACAGCCCAGTGTTTGCCACCAGGGCTTCTCACTCCTTTGCAGCAGCAGAGCAGGGAAAGGCTTTTTCTGTTGCAAACCAAAGCATTCAACCCATGGCATGCTGCAAGCCATGCTGCCTTCATCAGTCTGGAAATATCCCAGGGAGGTGACAGACCCTGTTCACTAAGCCCTTTCTTGCAGGGAGAGATGGTGCAGGTCTCTCCACTGCCAATAAAATTCCACTCAAAGAGGCAGAAGGGAGCTGAGCAGATATTCCCACTGCAGGAGCTGAGAGCCCCTTGCAGCCTTTCCCATGGTAGAGAGGGACAAGCACGTCTCTGTGCTCCTTGTCCTCAGCAGCACCAGTGCAGCATGCAGGGCTCAGGGGATGAGCTGTGTTGAAAACTAGGGTGAATCTGATTTCAGGCTGCTGATCCAATCTATCACTGGTCTGGGGAGAAGAAGGAGATGCCCTTGCTGCTCAAATCTAGGAAAAGTTGCAACTAATGGGTATTGATCAGAGGAGAAAGTGGATCTGTGGGCACAAATTTATGTGTGAGCTTGAAAGAAGTATGTTCCCTAAAAGAGGAACAGTGTGAATAATCAGGCTTTGAGACAAATGCTAATCAGCATTGCATCTTGCTTCTGAATCTCCAAACACAGTGTTTAATCTCTGAAATTAAAAATTTCCCTGGTGAGAAGTTAGACAACTTCAAGGGGCTCGTGTTTGAAAGATTCAGCTTGGTGTGCGTTGGGTTCGGATCTTTCTGATTGTGTGGAGCTCAGTCTGTCCAGAAGCTGGCCCAGCCCCTGGGTCTCTGAGCAAAGCAATACCATCCATTTCTTCCCTCCTTCATTCAGAGACCAAGAGAGAAACATGTATTAATCAAAGGCTACCCAGGACAGCTTTCAATCAGATCTAAAGGCACAGAGTTCCTCCTTGGGAGAGCCATGACACAAACATTTTCCCATTTTTCCCATTGGGAAATATTTGATCAAAGTTTAAAGCTCAGATGTTTGTTATGTGGAGAAGTATCTATCTCCTGCAAGTAGCATCTTGGTTTTGGTGGTCTGGAACTATCTTGCTTTGGATACAGGAGCTTAGCCATAGCAGAAAAATGGATTTATAGGGACTTGACTTGGACATTTGACAACTGTAGGTCCAAGCAGCTGATTAATCAATAACTGGTATCCACCCCAGCTTTTCACTGCACTAGTGATTTCTAGTTTAAAGCAGTCTCAGATGGATTCACCTTTTATTATGTGCTCTGAGAGCCTGGAAAGTGTGCACCTGCATGCATCCATACAGAAACCCATGTGAGCACCCTGACCTTGCTTGGGGTGGGCCTTGCTTTGACCAAAGACCTCTGGAGGTCCCTGCCCTGACCTCTGAGCCCTCCTACAGCTCTGTATTTCTGTCCAGGCTTCAGCAGAGAGTATCTGTGCTTCCCTGAATGCTGTGTGTCCATATATGCACATATGTGATGCTCACTACAGCAAAACAAGCTGAATGAAGTCACAAAGAAGCAAGAATAAAAACTGTGCCTTGCTCATAAAAAAAATGAATTATTAAAAAAAAAAAAAAACACACCAGCAACAACAATATATAAGGCAGAGGTTTGTTTGTTCCTCTTAGGAATAAGTGTTCTGGTATTACAGTACTTATTTTGGAAATTTCATGACAGTGATTTCATCCTTTGTAGCCACGTGTGGCTCAGTACATTTTTACCATGGTTGCCAAGTAACAATCACTAAGCATTTGTGTCTAGATCAGTAGAGGCAAGTGGAGGGAATGGATAAAATCTATTTTCAGAGGCATAATCATTGTTGGCTCTTTGTAGGTTAATGGTTAAGTTCTCTCATCAGGGACAGTGTTTTGAAGGCCTTGGGATTTACAAACAGAAAAATAAAAAGCAAAGAGACTAAAGAGGGGGGTTTTTATCATTATTTTTCTTTCAGAGCAGAATGGCTTATGAGTGATTAAGAAGGCATTAACTATGTTGGATGTCAAGTCCCGCGTGCAACAGGAGCTCTGTAATCCTCTCCTTGGGGCTGCTCTGTGGCCTGATGGTTTCCTCCTGTGTGTTTACTGTGCCAAAACCTGCAGCAGCACAGAGCCCACTCTGGCCTTCATCTGCTCCTGGGGGCAGTTCTGCTTCTTCTTCACAACTGGTGCAGGTGCAGGAAGGGTTTTCCTTGCTGCAGGAAAAGTGTTGGAGCAATGGGGGGAAAGCAGGGAGGGAAGGCAGAACATCTGGCTAAGTGTGGCACAGCACAGTTACAATATCTGGCTAACAGGCACTGCTCCCTGCTCGGCCAGCCTGGGCCAGCTCCTGCCATGTCCCCAGGCTCAGCTGTGTCACAGCACCTTCACTGCCTCGGCAGGGCTGCTGCTATCACTCAACTCCCCTTCCCCTTTCTCCCAAGAAGGAAAAGTTTTCTTTTTCTTTTTCTTTTTCTTTTTCTTTTTCTCTTCTCTCTTCCCCTTTTCTTCCAAAAAGGAAAAGGCCCTTTTCCAACCCTGGAGAAAGGGACAGGTGTTAATTTCATTTCATTATTCTTTCTGTGGAGGGCCAGCATGTGGGATGTACCTGCAGAGAGGGTGTGGCTTCCTTACTTCATTTCCATCAGGTGTGGGCTCAGAGGAAAGAAACTTAAGCGAGAGGAGCACCTGGACACATTTCCAGGAGCCCTCTGTGACCAGCCTGGGTTTGTCTTGGCAGCTCAAGACTCAGGGATGAGCCAAGGAGGCAGCACTCACTGCTGACTCTGGCACAATTCAGCATCCCCTCCTGGGAGAGGAGTCAGGGCTGCCCTGCAGCTCCTGCTATGACAGAGGGAGTGATGAGGGAGGGCAGGAGAAATGCAGGGAGCAGCTCGCGGTGCTCGGTAGTGAACACACTCGAGAAGGGAGTACAAAGAGGGGCTCCCCCTCCCCTGTCATTCCTGCTTCTTGTGGAATGATACCTGGCAAATGGCACTGCCCTGTGCCTGGATTACAGGGATAACAAACCAAGGTTTTACTCAAGGGGATGAGCACTCTGTGAGATGGCTGATCCTGCTCACTCAGGGGAAATCATGACCAGTTTATCAAGGTCTGAGACACCCACGGGTGCTGCCTGCTGCCCACAGCCCTGGAGCACCAGCAGCCTTTGCCTGCCTGCTTTTGACATGGAATGAAGAGCCAAATGGCATGGGTGTGCTTGGCAGGAACAGGCTGTGAGGAAGGGCTTGGGAGCACTGCCACACCTGGCACTGGCAGCACATTTCCCTCCGGTTTCACAGGGGCATGAAATTCCTGCCTGGTGTCCCCCAGCCTCCTGCACACAAATCCCACCTGAAAGCCAGGCTGTCAGCAGGGAGGAGCAGGGGAGAAAAAGGGATTTTCTGAGTGTTTTTGCAGGTGCCCTGGAGATGGCAAGCATGGAGGAAATCCATCTCACACACGCTCTCCCCACGGCAGGAAGGCGTGGTTCCTCTTTAATTGTGGGATGCAGGATTACTGTTCCACAGTGCTGAACAGGCTGAAAACCAAGCAGGGCCAGACCAAAATGTGCCAGAGCAGAACTGCTGGCACTTTCCCATCCAGGCCCTCCCCCTTGTGAAACAGCAGTATTTTTAGAGGATTGGTCATATCAGGGAGTTCAGTTCATGTCTGTTGGCTGGGATTGCTGAGTCCATCTGTGATTAGTGAGTGATGTAAGAGGGGTGGAGCTGGAAACCACCAGGATGAGTGGTGCAACACAAATGGGAGTCCCAGAGTGTGCCTTGGATGTGAGCATAGGCATTGCAGATCTGTCATTTGGGCCAAGCAGTTTTTGTGATCTGCTAGGCTGGTGTGTGGTTTAATGAGGATATAAGGACAGCTGGATTTAGGGCTGGGAAGTTGCTTTCATAGACGTGAGAGTTTCAGTCATTTTGAGGATCTTGTGAGTGTGTTCATAGGAATGTTGTTGCCTCTATATGATTACAAACATGGAAAGTAAGATTGTAAATGAATCAACTAAATGCATAAGCATTCAGGCTTATGCAATACCAATATTGCATAAGCTCAATATTAATGCAAATGCAATATAAATATTGCATTCAGCTTATGCAATACCAATAGCATAAGGTACATTAAATGGATCCTCAGACACAGGGAAATGCGTCATTTTTAATAAAAGAGGCATCTACGTATTTTGGGTCACAAATACCATATTTGAGAAGATGAATCTCTGGTGATCTCCCATCCTTCAGCATCTTTTTCCTCCAGAGCAAGAAGGTTTTGAGGATGGGAGGGGTAACAGAGCCAGTTCAGCCTTTAGTGTCAGTGAGGGCATTGTCACTTGTACTGCCAAACCCCAGAGCTGGGGACAGCCACTGCCAGGCTGAGCCAGAGCAGAGCTTCTCTGTGTGCAGCCCACTGCTGACCACAGTCCTGAGCAGGAGGAGTCCAGATGTGTCCAAGTGTGGGCTGTGTGTTATACTGCTCCTTGGGGAGTTACAGTCAACAGCTGCAAAGGGAGGTGCAGAAAAGGCTTAGTGCTCAGATCTGCACAACAGGGCCCCATCTGTTCTGCAGGAAGTGCATACTTGTAATAAATTAACATCTTATACCTTCTGACAAAAAAAAAAAAAAAAAAAAAAAACCATAAAAAAACCCCACCAACCCTGCTGAATTCAAGTGGAAAAAACTTTCTCCTTCCACTTATAAAATCCAGTAGCTAGAGCAGCTCCCAGTCCAGCAGGAATTTAAGTTCACACTGAAGAGTTTCAGGGTTGGGTTGAGCATGTTTTTTTCACGTAGAGTGTTTTTTTCAAGTAGATTTTGACATCTAGATCCAAACTTAATTGTCTTCTTCTGATGGACTGAGATTTGGGAAAAACTAGAGGCAGACCACTAGTAATTGCCTATGCTTTTAAAAACCCTGCCTTCCTCTGAGAATCACAAGTGGGGGGGGAAAAAAAACACACGGCTTCTTTTTCACATCTTCATCTGACTGCATTTCATGGAGCAGCAGAGATAAGGACCCCTTCAGGACCTTTGCTTTTTAAACAGGGGCTGAATGCTGGATTTCACACCTCACTATCAGAGAGTTTCTGCCTGTGCAGTGCCTTACCTATTTGGGAAGAGGCACATGGCATTCCTGCCTGGTGTGCCAGCACTCAGCCCTGGAGGTGTTGAGAGAAAGGCAGCTGGAGCTGGAGCTGTTTGGCTTCGACCCAGAGGGACATCACTTCTCCAGTGTGTTCCAGGCAGATATGGACATCTTGATGTGCCAGCAGCCCTCCCCATGCCACCAGCTGGCTGGGACATTTCACTTGGCACCTGCCAAGGCTGCTTGGTCAGATCCAACATGGCCACGCCACTCCTGCCTCACAGCCACTTCAGTCCCATTGGGTCTCCTGCCTGGTGAGGTGTTTTGGTGCATAAGCCCAAGCAGCTGCTGCTTGCAGAGGTGTGTCTTGTCATTTTTTCAGCAAGAGGAAGCTGAGAGGCAGCATATACAGCAGTTTGTTAGATCAGCAAAGCCCCCGAGGCTCGGAGGAGACCCCACCGGCGTGTCAGGGTGGTTTTGTTGAGCAGCATCCCACTGGACCTGGCAGCACCATTGCTCCAAGGCAGCTCTGGGGAAGCACTCCACCAACGTTTGGAGACACCCACTCAATGGCGTGGATGGAAACACAGCCTGAGGTGGGCATGGCATGGGGAGAGATGGCAGGTCAGCACCGTGGGGACATTGGGGATGAGTGACAGAGACAGGAACACTCATGTCAAGCCCCTTTCTGAGTCAGTTCAGGCTGAGAGCCTTCACAGGCTGTAGTAGATCAGCACATGGTCAGACTGTTTTTGGAAGCTAAAAATAGCAGCAGAGTGGAGTCAGTCCTTGGTTAATCTGGGCTTGTTAAGGCCAGACATCCCAATCCAGTTCAATACTTTTGTTAAAAGGCTGCATTTGCAGCGCTGCCGGACTGGCCCGTTGCCCACTAGGGTGACACTGGCCACTGGGCACTGGGCCAGCTTGACTGGGTGACTTCAGCATCCTCCTCTAAAGGCTGCAACAAAATATTGGCCTGGCTCATTCTCCTGAGACCTCACAGAGTCCGTCACAAGCAGAGCTGGGATTTCTCTGCTGGAGCCCCAGGCTCACGAACATCCACTTCTGTCCCCTGAACTCTGCTGGCAGGCCAGAGCTTTCTAATGTCTAATAAGAGCACTATGCCAAAATGCATTTTTGAATGTGGCTAAAAAGTCCAGGCCATCATGGACATCCCAAGGAGAGGGGAGAGAGGGAGGCAAGGCAGGAAAACAAGTGTGCATTGGTGATCCACTGTGTTTGGCTTCATGACAGCCTGAATGTTGTTCCCTGGACATTCTGGACTGTCCAGTGATGGAGGAGGCTGCTGAGAGCAAATGCTGCTGAGAGCAAATCCATTGGCTCTGGAAGCACTGGGATGAGTCCTGTGCCTCTTGTCCTAGAAGAAATTATCACTGCAAGGGAGAGGGAACCAGAGGAGAGTGAATGGGCAGAGCAGCATGTCCTGGTGTCTTCAGGCTGGCTTGGCTTGCCTGGGAGAAGCCTGGGCCATCCAAGTGGCAATTTATGTCATTTCTGATGCCAGGACAGTAGGTCACTGACTTAAAACTGGGAGAAAGATTACTTTGCCCACAGACAACTGATTAAAGCCATATTTTCCACACATTTGAGTAGTGATTAGTGATGAAATGCAAATTTCATGTAAATTGGTGCAAATGGCTGGTGTGCACAGCCAGCTCCAAAGTCAGGCATTTTTCTTTCCTCTGAGGCATTTGGACACTTTAATGTTCACGTGGAGGAGCTGGACAAACCTACTTGTGATCCAAGCACGTAGCTGAAGCAAACAGTGTGGAGAGTGTAGGAAATCAACTGGCACCTGAATACACTCACCAAATTTGGGTGGCACCTAGTTTGGGTCCATCAGTACATGGATCTTGTGCAAAGATCTTTATTAAACAAGCAGCTTATTAAATAGCTCAAACAGGCCTTGCACATCCCTCACTTCCCAGCCTTCTTTCTCTTGTTTGCCAGGGCCTCCCTGCAGTTCTGTCAAAAGCAAAAAAAGTCCCAACCCCTTGCCACAAAGAATAATCACAAATATATATACACAAAAATATGTGCATATTTTTAACTTGATTCCTGTTTTCCTTTGGCTTGCAGATCCAGAGCATTGCTTCAGCCTGAAATGCAGTGAGGCCAAGTTTCCTCACTTCCAGGCAGCTTTGTGGGGACAGCAGGGCCAAGAAATAAATAAATAATGGCTCACAGAGTGAAATATTATATTTAGGAAGGCTGATGGGTCCTCCTGAAACCCGGTTGTGAAAACTTTAAAAGTGTCTGTTTCCTGTAGCTATCAACATGCTGGAAAAGGGGAAGCCTTACAGGCTTGTCAAATTTTTCCCAATGGCTGTAGCTTTCCCAGCTGGTCCTGATTTGCCTGGATATTGCTCATTTTTCTAGAGCTCGTAACAACCCTGGAATGGAAATCCTGGCTCCCCTGGCACCCAGTGTATCTCCATGGTGTGCTGGTGGGTGAAAGCTGCCAGCCCAAAAATTATTTGTCCTGATTAGCTCTTGGCTTTCCCTGCAGTTTGAGAAAACGGCTTTCCCTTCCAGTTTGAGGCTGGAATCATGAATAATAGAGTGGATAGAGGAGACCTAATAAAGGACAAAATTCCTGGTGTGTGTAAGTCCCATCAGGTCAGCAAACAGGTTTGTGCTGCTTGTGGCACTGCCCTTCTCCACACACCGTGTTCACAGGGTTTGAGTGTGCTGGGAAACCACCCCCTTACCTGTGCCTGGCTGCTGGTCATGAATTGCAGGAGGGAAACAGGGCTGCTCCGGACTTAAAAAGACAAAAGCAGCCCGACCCAGCAAGGAAGCTGCAAGTGCTGGGGCTGAGTGCCTCCAGGCTGTGCCTCTGTGTGTGTGTGTGCCTATTAAATATACATGGCCCTGCTATTTGTGGGACACAGACAGGGTGGGTGCCAGGGGAGTCACTGGGATGATGTGGGAGTGGCTCTGCCCCATGGCAAACCCAGAGGAATCGGTGCCTGTACCCAGATCTTCTACAAATCAGATGTAAATCTCACCATCTTCAGCTTTCAAACCAGCCTCCCTCTGATGTTTTTCATGGCACAGCTGTTTCAGGTGGGAAACAATGGCATTTTCTGCCCCTCTGAAAAAGCTGTGGTGTCCCCCTTGCCCGAGTATGTGGTGCAGGGTTCTCTGCTCTTCAGGTGGAAATCATTTCTGTTTCCTGCTTTCCTGGCAGGGCCCACTGCTCGCAGATCCTTGTCCACTTGGAATATACCTTGGGCATTTTTATCTGGGTTTCTGGGAGCTGGGAAACATGTTTTTCTGCCTGTTTCTAGGATTTTGACATGCAGCTGTTTATTTGAGACATAGAAATGGAAATCTCATCTTCACGAGTCACTCTGGAATTTTCCTCCAAAGATCAGTGAAAGCAATCATTAATATGGGGCATCATTTATAGCTCTGTGCAGAATAATCCTCCAGGCTCTCTGGCAGCTATGAATTGGAAAACAATAAAGACCATTGCTACAGGGTTCTTAAAAAAAACAAAAACCAAAAACAAATAAACAAAACAAAACAAGACCAGAAAAAGCCACAAAAAACCCCACCCCAAATATGTTCTTTGATATATTGTCTAGCTCTCAGAAAAGGAGGCAGCAAATTGAAAATCTCTCTCAGAAAATGCGTGCAGCACCATTCCAAATTCTTATGGTTTTGGGGTTTGTTTTTTTTCCATGCCATGACGTCTTCCCTGAGGAGAGCCAATAAAATTAGAGACTTTTTCTAACGTGCTCTGTGCAGGTGCCTCTGGGGAAACAGCAGCCATGGGCAAATGTTCACTCCCAGGGAGAGCTCAAGGCTGCTGCAGCTGCCCCTGGCCCCAAGGCTCAGCTGAACACGAGCCCTGTGCCTTCAGAGCTGGGGCTCACCCCGGCTTTCCTGGTGCTGCCACACTCAGAGCCCTTCTGGAGCTTCGTCCCCTGCTTGCTGCTGAGATTTTCCCCATTCATTTTGAAACGCAGTAAAAACCTGCTGCAGATTGAAGCAGGGGGAAATTTGACTGGGTTGTGTGGGCTCACAGCCCCTCTCTTCAGCTTTGGTTGGGGTCCCCACTCATTTTGCTGCACAAAGGCTGAGTCTTTGGGTGCACTTGCAGCTTCTGGCCCATCACACTCCAGCACATGGCCAGGAACCCTGACTCACTATGCTTGAGCCCTGCTGAGGTTAGGGTTTAATTTAACCTAAATAGCTTTAAAATGTGAACACTGGTGAGGAAATAAAACTTAACTGTGTGTGGCTACTAGAGGATCCCTACCTGACTGTAGTAAATAAGTAAATATGCTCATGGTCAGTTTGACATCTTGATATTCAATGGGAGGCTAGGTATCATGATGAGATGAAGTGAATTGATGTGATGAAGGACAGCAGGGGGGCTGCATTGCAGAGCATTTGGAAGGGCACCTCAGCCTGTCTTTGAATGCAGTCTCCAGCTGAGATTTCATTCTCTTCTTTGAAAGCATTAATAGCCCCACAACAGCACTTGTCCATGCTTGAAGGAAAAGCAAATGAGTTTCAGAGAGGAAAAGGGGCAAGATACAAAAGACAGCTTGTGTTTCCTGGCTGGTTGGTTTGGTCAATTTGGTTTCCTCTTACTCCACTTTACTATGGTTTCCTTGAATCCTGACAGTGTCTTCAGAGCACTTCTTAAAAGCTACTTTTACTTTTACAATACTGCAGTTGCCATCCCTAGGGAGGCTTTCTGGAGCCAAAGGCAGCTCATGCTGGCTTTGCTTTTATCTCTCTCTCTCCCCCTCCCCAGCTTTGCACTGGGAGGACTTTTTGGGAAACCATTTTCCCCTTGGCCTCCCTCCTGCCTTCCTTGCACCCAACAACTCCTAAACCATCCCAGTGGTTCCCCACCAGGCCCACACTAGGGAGAAACTCCTGAACACAATACTGAGGTGAGTTTCCACTTCTTCATGCTTTAAATGCTTCTAAGTCTCCTGGTATTAAATTGCCCTCCCCAGGAGCAGCAGGGTTTTTTTGCTAGCATCACTGCACCTGCAGCCAGAGCACACAGCACAGGGAGCAGGCTCTACTGACCCAGCCAAGGACTTGGGACACAGATAGACTAGCTTTGCCAGCAGCCCTGGCTCACTAGGTCAAACTCAGGATCAGGACAGAAAAGGACAGAAAAGGAGAATCAGCCCCTGCAGATCCCAGTCTGAGTATGAGGGGGCAAGTGTCCGTGTCCCAGCAAGCTTCATTTCCCTCCACAAGCTGGTAAAAACACTGCAGAGAGCCTGTCATCCTCCCAGCAAAGATGCAGGGTCTGTGGTGCAGAGTCCATGTGCCTGGAGACACTGGCAGCTCAGAGGCCAGCACTGAAGGAGGAGGAGGAGGAGGAGGGGAGGCATGGCTGTGGAATTTCTCAGGCCCTGTGGTTGCCCCTGCCATGGGTACCCAGGCCAGCCAGCTTTCCTGCTGCTGCCAGAGCTCCCAGCTCCCCAGCAGCTCCAAGGCACAGGAAAAGCCCTGCTGAGGGCACAGCCTGTGCAAAAACAGGTTTGGCACTGGGAAAGAATGGAGCATTTCCAGAGCAGATTAAATCTTCCAAGACTTTGAGCTGCCAGTTTGAAGAAGCCTACGCATTTTGCAAGTTTTTAGAGTCTTAGGACTTGGTCTAATTTAAGCAAATTGGCACATCCTGAGCACTAGAGAGAGATCCTTCTGCTAAGTTTCATCCTCTGCAGCAAAGCATAAGGAAGAGAGAATTACTCAATATAGTGATTGGGAAAAAAATGTTTGCATGGGCAGTGCAGCATTTCTTTTTTTTCCCAAAGCTGAGACGGTGGTGCTTTTCATTACTCTCTCAGCAGTGGCCACTCTGCATGGAAAGTTTCATTCTGAATGGCTAAAGTCTGGCAAAGCACCAAGCAGCTGAGACAGACTCTAAAATAGTGGAAAGTCGTGGGCAGGCTCAACAACAGGCACTGCCTTTAACTCACAGCCTTTGACTGCATCAGGCATCTGGATGAGCATGTGTAAGATATGAGGATCTGCTGGAGAAACAGCATCTGGGAACTTTTCCCTCTCCTTGTCTTAACTAAGGGTTGCAGAAGGATGGAAAGCAGCTTACAGGCTCTGGGGTTTGTGTGGGAATTGCCACTTCCATGTAACATCTGCAGTTCCCAGCACAAGAGAAATGTGCTGCTGGACCTGAGGCAGCCCCTGTGCAGCCCTGGCATGAGGTGGGGCTGGAGAGAGCCCTACCTTCTTGTACAGTGTGGTGATGCTTGTCTTCTGATCTTTAATGGTGGGTCTTAATGATCTTAAATGTCTTCTCCAACCTAAATGATTCTCTGATCCTGTGGCTGTTACAGGAGCAAATCCGGCACATGTGTCTCCATGGGGCTCTGCAGCAGGATTTTTTCATCCCATATTCCATGTATCTACCAGCCCTCTGATCTTACAGACAGACGCTGGAGCTGCTGAGCTGGCCACAAAGTGTGGAATTTTTAGCCCCACACAGAGCTGGATTTAGTTTGCTCCCACAGGGAGATCTCCTCTGAGAACCTGAACACCCAGGTCCAGGCTGAGGCCACTGAGTGCTGTGTCCTGCTGCCACAATTGCCATAAATGGGGCTGGCACATGGCTGAAACCTCTGTGGGCAGGGGCTTTTCTGAATTGCCATTTTTAAAAGCTCTTGGCCACTTTCAAGCAGGTACCTGCAAACCAAAATGTGGAAATTTTCCCCTGGGAAAAGGGGAAGAGCTGCTGGCCAAGGCTGAGCCCATCACAGGCACCCTGCCCGGCAAAGTCATCACAAAGCATTCAAGTGGCTCTTCCACTCTCACGTTTCTCTTGGCCACTTGGTTCCTCTTATTTTAGCTTTGAACAATCTCCTTGGTAACTGGAGACAGAAGCAGAATTTTTTCATTCTCCTCACTGGATTGGTCTCCTGCCTATCTCGGCATTGGGAGGGATCCTTGGCAAACCTGTGTTTGCATTTTTGTTCCCACCACAGGCTTTAACCCCATGGATCACTGGGGACTTCAGGATATCTGGTGTCTCTTTCAAAGGGTTTTTGTGCCCAGAGTTTCAGCTGAGAGGGGTGTATTCACAACTGAATTTATTTGGCAGTGAACAGGTGGTGTGTCAGTCACAGTGTGAATGATGGTGACTCCTGAAGTTGCCTACATGCTCCTGACCTCCAGAGTGTCCAGCAGCAGGGAAGCTTCACTGGAATGGCCCTTGTCAGGATGCTGCAGCCACCAGAGTGGCAAAACCCTTCAGCAGGGGCAGGGACTGGCTCCTGCTGTGGCAGCACCCTCCAGCCATGTCCCACAGCCCTGCACACTCCTGCCTGAGGACATTGGGATCCTTTGGTCTTTTTGGAGCAGTCTCTGTGGGGTAAAGGCATGAATCCCTGGCAATTCCTAAAGACCCGGAGGTGTTTGAAAAGGCAGGGGAAAAATCCTCTCTCTACTGACATACTTTTTTCATCTCAGCTCTGGAGATGGAAGTCCTTGAAAAGGAAGAGGGGGGAAAACCAACAAACCAAACAACTACTAAGCTGTCTGCAGATTTGCTGGGCTGGAGACAAAGAACCCCACTGCTGGTACTCAACCCTACCACATGCTTTTCCTTGGCCAGAGCCATCCCCAAAGGATGAAATTAGCAGTGTGAATACGTGAGGCCAGCACCATTAGTGCAGACTTGAGATTTTGGGGTCATCTGTTGACTTAATGGTCCAAACAGTGTCCCTGCTTAAGGCAGCATTGTCCCAGAAGCAGCCCCTCTCTGGGGGAGGCTGATGCTTTATGGGACATTGTCTGAGCTTGCTGGCCTTATCCCTGGATAGAAAGGACAAGAATGCAGGACCTGCATCACCTCCCTCATAGGGCTTTCCTTGTGGCATAGTGACAGCACGGCAAGGCACTGGGGTGTAGCTCTCAGCTTGGATCAAGGTCTTCAGAAATCCCTGCACAGCATCCCAGCATCATGATTCAAGCCTATATAATGGCAGCATTTCATGTGCTGGTACCCAGACACTTCACTTGGTCTTTTATACCATCAGGTAACCTCTGATACTGTCCCAGCACAGGGAACTTGCCAAAGGGAGCCTGGACCAGGGGTGAACTCTGCATTCAGTCACTTAAAATGCTAAATTGTGAACCTTCCACTTGAGCCTCCCTAGAACCCTGGCAGAGGATAACTTACAACTTCTTCTAATAAAAGTTCAGTGTGAGTCTACTTTCCAAGTCTTGAAATCCTTCACTGGGCAGGGGATGATGAATGTAGTGATGGCCAAGTGTTTATTCCTGCCACATCATCAGGAGGCTTTGATCCTGCTGCTGGGTCACCATGCCAAGGATTTCAGAGGAGTGTCTGGAAAAGCAGGGCCTGATCTTTGGGGCCAGCCATCAAATAAGAGGAGTCAGACTCATGCCTGGCTGAGCATGGAGCTGAAATGAGGTGGATGCTGCTCTTGAAAGCAGACCTGCACATTCTGTATTGATGTTTGCCGTTTGAATTTTTGTGGCATGCCCTCTGCTGTCACTGAGAATTCCTCGTCTTCTCCTTCTTTTCCCATGTACAACTGCTTTTTCAGCAGCAGAGCTGGCTGTCAGCAGCCCTGGCAGAGTGGCAGGGCACAACCATGACTCCTTGTCAAGTGTCTTCCCAAATAAGAAGGGAAATTGTCCCTTGCCCTGAAACCCAGGCAAGCAGGAATGGAAATGTGCTTTCCCTGGGAGGGAAACACTGCCAGGATTGATACAAAGTCTTGCTGTAATGGCGGTGCTGGAGCAGTTCATGCACAGCACATGTTATTTTGGGTTCCTTGAATCCTGATTCCTGATGCTGAAGCCATGCTGTTAGACATTGACCTATTATTTCTGGTGGTCCCCACTGTCTTGTTTAGTCAGGTTTAACTCGGCAAAGTTTGCTAAATGATTTACAGAACTGCAAAAATGCCCTTTTTTGCTGGCAGTTGCTCATTGAAATTCATTTTGTGGAGGCCAAAAGCCATATAAATAAGAGTGATGTCTTCTGTTTGAGGAGCGTTGTCATGGCAACTATCCAGGTGCACACAGGGAAGAGCAAGTCATATTTATTTGAAAGGTGAGAGCAATTATTGTCATGAGGGGGAACCTGGCTGCAAAGAAAAGCTGGATGTGTATTTGGGTGCAAGAAGCAATTGTGTGCCAAGTTTCTGTCTCCTAATTTACCTGCCTGCACTACCCACAGACCTGACTGCCCAGCCAGGTCAGTCAAGAGAAAATCCCAGAAAGGCAGACTAGGGGAAATGCCAGATTTTGGCTCTTAACCCTGTAGGCTTAGCAGTGGGATTTGCAGGCTTTTATTCTGAGCAAGGATGCTGGGCTGGGCTGGGCTGAGCCCTGGGCAGTCAATCCTTTGCTTGCAGCACAGGCTGGATTTTTCAGGACTAATGCAGTTTTCAGCTGGCATGGGCAGGGCTGTGCACAGCCAGGGGAGAAGTTATTTCTACTCTGTCAGCTTTCCTGGGTACCTTAAGTAATTGCTGCTGGGGGTGTTTTTGATCAAATTCACATCAAATGTGTTTTCCCTCCTAGTCATCAGTGCTATTGCACTCTTTGGGCAAGCTGTCCTTGGACCTGCAGACACTGATCTAGATGGGTCTCTTCTGTTTGATTCCTCAGGGATCCTGCCTCTAGCAGGCACTCTGGGAGCTTTAAGAGCTGTGGATCATAATCACTAGACATGCATGGCAATGAGATTGGGAAAAAGCAGGAAAACAGCTTTTTCCTGGTGTCACCACATCCAGAGCCATGGAAGAGGAGGCCACAGCTGGAGCTGTGGAAACATTTAAGCATGACCAAGGCTCAGGCACTGGTTTGGGGCAGATCAAGAGAGTCCCATTCACCCAGCTGGTCCCTTGCAAGATGTGACAGTGGCAGATGGATGAAGAAGTGCATTAGTCAGAGCACAGAATTCACAGTCACATCAGAGCAAACATTGAGGATTTGCCAGAAAAACATTTCTGATCTGACAAATCCTTCTCAATATGGTCTTCCTAGGAGGAGAGTCAAGCAGCATTCAGTCTGGCATGTGAAATCATCTTACCTGGCAATCGTTGCTTCTAAGAAGTATTTTCTGAGACACTGAGCATCAGCTGTGCCTGTCATCTCCCAGCTATTCGAGCAGCAACAGCCCTCAGTCTTCCTGTCTCTGCAGACCACCTCTCATGCCTTGTGTTTCTGCAAGGCCAGAGAAGAGCAGGCTGGGTCTTTTTCCAGGGTTTTCCTGGTGGTGATGCTCTGGAGCAGGACAGTGTTATGTATTTGAGCCTTATGTTGTCATTTAAACTCAGCACATCCCCAGGCCAGGGGAGCAGTTGGTTTATGCAGACATGGAAATGACAACACAGCCCTGCGGCCTGATGGATTCAGGAGACTTTGGGGAAGGAGGTGGAGGGCATACAAGAAAATGAGAGTAGCCAGATGAATTTTGGCTCCAGAGGTGGGGGGAAGGTACAGAGGGACCATTTCCACTTCCCCCTCCCCTTGTTTGCTGTGTCCAGGCTGGTTTGCTCATTCATTTTGGGAGGCATTGGAGTGTGAAGCCCCATGCAGACCTGGGCTGCTGGACCAGCAAACCAAGCTGCCACATCAGATCAGCTCACATCCATACTTCCCAAAACATGCGTCATGCTTCGTTTCAGGCAGGTTTTCCTTTTCCCTCCCTGTCATGTTTGCACTGTGCTGCAGGCAGAATTTTCATTAAGTACAGACATTTCGTGTCAGCAAGGCTTGGTTTGGCAAAGGATCCTGCATGGGTGACTCATGGGACATCTTACACAGATGGGAACCCATCAGCAGGAACAGAAACCCTGACAGCCCCTCTCCTCTGCCAAGGACCACTGTTGAGCAGCTGAAAGCACAAGGTGTGGCACGAGGTCTTTCAATTAATCTGGCCCATTTCTGCCCCTCTTCTGTCCCTCAGGAAGGTTTGTCCCTGTGCTGGCTGAGCAGGTGTCACGTTGTCCTCACCTGTGTCCCCACACACACACACACACACGCCCTGTGGCTGGCACAAACACCTCCACTGTGGACCTGGGTGCCTCTCTGTACATGAGGCTGCCACCTCCTCACCATAAGGTGCAATTTTGTTGTCAACTGGTGAAAGAAAAGCCCCATCCCCTCCTTTTCTTCCCAGCAACAAGCAACTTCCTTCCTCGAGTATCTGTCAGGAATTTGAGCAGGAAAGCTGCTCTTGGTGCTTGGTTCCAACCATGCCCGGGGGTCTGATCCAGGCTCCTCACTGTGACTGGGGGCCATTTATGTGGCCCTGCCCTCTGGCTCAGTGGCTCAGGTGGTGCCCAGCTGTGATGGTGATGATGATGATGATGATGATGATGATGATGATGATGATGATGATGATTTGGGAGTTTTCTTGCCCTGAAGCCCCTCTGCACAGGCACTGCCCAGTAACCTGTACGAGGCTGGGAGCTTCCCAAGCCCATCTCCCATGGCAAGCTCTAACTTCAGCTAATTATTGAGTGGCTGACAGGCAGATGTATGAGAAATCAATGTGGCAGGGTTCTGTGGGAGTCTGGGAGCCCGTGCTAGGACAGGCAGCACCGATGGATGTGGCTTTGCAATGTCACCTCCAGAACATCTGTCCCTCATGGCTATTCCTCAGTTAATTGATGGCCCTCTGGGTGGGAAGTGCTGGTCTGCTGGGACATCAGGGCTGGCAGCACCAGGCTTCGGCAGCACAACCCACTCCTGGCTGCCCAGCCTGGATGCTGTAGCTGTGAATCTGCAGCTGAACATCCTCCAAGCTACTCCTGTGGCTCTCCTGGGCAATCAGTGGAAGCTGGATGGGTGACAAGCTGCAGAAGTGCATCATTCCCTCTGTTGATTCAGGAACAAGTGTCTGTGCAGACAGCAGCAGCGTGCCACATTCTCATGGGCAGGTTTGTTACTGACTGCTCTGACAGCTCGTTGTGTGTGTGTTGTTTTCCTGGCCCACTGAAGACACCACTACTGACTGTGTGCAGAACTTCTGTGCCATTCCAGCTCTGGCATGACTTGTGGTTCTGAAAGAAAGCTGAGGAAGTGAGAGCTGGACTTGGGACATCTCTGCTCCTGGAGATCTGGCCCTGCCAAGCAGTGCCCTGCATGATGTCCCCTGTCCTCCAGCATGTCCTGCCTGAATCTTTCCAGAGCTGGCTGCTGATGCTCTCCAGCCTCCCGTGCTCCTTGCAATGCTGGTTGCTTGTCTGAGCCAGGAGAGGGGTTTCTGGCATTTCATTGAGCTAAGCAGTGCAGTGTAGATTGGGGAATGGCAGGATTTTTGCAAATACACTCAGGATTTCCACAGGTGTGTCATGACTGCAGATGTTTGGGTTCAAAAGGAATGCAAAGGTCCATGGAGATCCTCACCAATCATTTCTGATGCCATTTGATCCCTTGAGGGAAAAGGCCAGTGCAGACAGGAGAGCTGGGAGTCCCAGATCCTTATATCTTTGCCCTGTGCTGTGCTCATCTTCTCTCCTGTGGTCAAAAAAATACTCACAGAGAAATATTTTGCTGTTGATCTCTGTCCTGCTCCTGGCACCCTGTGCCAGACTGTTCTAGCTCTTTACACCTGTACCTGTCCCTGCACCACTCATGGGATTGCTCTCAGGGTGCCTTCCCCAGCTGGCATTTTGCTCTAAGCTTTGCTTCTCTTCTTGTCCTGCTTTTGCCATTGTACATTGTTTTAGCAGCTCTTCCCTAGAGCATCACCAGCCAAGAGGACTTTTCTATGGGCTGTGGTAACTAAGGGTTATGTGTGGGAATGCTGTGATAAAAGACCTCTTCAGTTTGAATGAAATAGTGTGGTTTGAAATGAAAAGTAAGTCCTGATGGAGAGCATTGGACTTGGAGCAAGGGCAGAGCTTTGTATGACACCTCCACAAAGTCACCACCCCTCTCCTGTTGCTGCTGGGTGTCTGCAAGAGGAGAAGAGCTGGAGCTGAAATTCAGCAAGACCTGTTTACTCTTTGATTTCCAGTATATGGAAATGGGATGAAATTCATTCCCTCAGCAATTGCTTGGGCTGCAGACTCAGGGAAGTTTCTGGCATAGAAATGCCGGCAGTCAGATGGGTCATGGTCTTCATGGCAGAGCAGCTCCTTAGCTCAGGTGAGATGGACTCAGCACCAGTGCAAGGAAAACCCAGCAACATCAGCCCTGGTTTGCTGCTAACTTGCCCCATGATGTCACTGGAGGAAGGAACAGGGAGGTATGTCAAGACTGGTGATTTATGTCAACACAGGACCTCTATCCCTGTGATTCTTCAGAAATTGTTCTTTCCCACCTGCAGTGTGACTGAGGGTTAAAAGAGGGAAAACTAATCCAGCTGTTTAAAGGGCTGTGGTGTTGTGCATTCATAGGATCTTGAGTGTTTGGCTTAAATATCCTGAAATCCTGCAGACATTAGGTTGTGGCAAAAACACCACTGTCAGCCCCAAATCAAAGCTGATTCTTGGCCTCTGTCTAGAAGAGGCAGCTTGGAAGCACCTTCTGTATTGACCCCAGATTCCCACGAGGTGAAGAAAATGTGTAATGGTTTAGAGGCTGCTTTTATCCCTTGTTTTTCTCCCTCTATCTTGTGGCTTTGGGACTCCTGGATCCTGGCCCTGCAGTGACACAGCATGAGGGGTTTCAGGGTGCTAATAAGTGTCCCCGTGGTTTTCTGTTATGCACTATCACAGCTTTTTCTGGAAGAGCCCCTGAGGCACAGGAGACAGAGATCTAAAATACAAATTTCAGCAGGTACTTGTGCTGTGGGGACTCTGGTCTCCCCATCCTGCTGTGTCCAGCTGGGAAAGTGCAGAGACAGAAGCTGCAGGCAGTGCTGTGGCTGCTCTGGGAGCCTCAGTCAGCCATCCTGGCTCTGCCCCACCTCATTCCCACCACATCCTGGGAGAGGAGTGAGAAGCAGGGACCACGTGGAAGGGTCCAGCAGGAGCAGGGGGACACCAGTGTCTGTCCTAGATTGCTGTAGCCAGCAGTCCTTACTGTAATGCAGGATAAAAGGTGCAGTTGCCTGGCCCTCCTCCTCTGCACTGCCCAAGCCCTGCCATGCGCTCTGTAGCAGGCAGAAGGCTGGGATGGAGATCAGGCACGCTCTAACAATAGCCTGTGTTCTTTTCACATCCTTGCTGTTTCTCAAACACCATTAGGAGGTAATCCTTTCCTCCAGGATTGCAGTCTCATCCTAGGGACAAATTTGCCTCAGCAATTTTTGCTGATGGGAAATTCACCCAGAGAGCAGACTTGCCATTTGTTCTGCCTACCCATTTTCCCAGCAGCCTTGTGCAGCAGAAACAGCAGCAGCACACAAGTCTGCCCAGCACAGGGCACTTGTTCAGACCCTGGAATGATCACTTGGAAAACTGCATAACACCACCACCTCCTGGCAGTGGCACTTAAAGCCCCATTATTCTGCTTTATTCTGTGAAGCCTTATTGCTGTTGTACCTAAGCATCAGATTTTTTTTTTTTTTTTAATTGGCACACAGATTTCTTTTTGTGAGGGAGAATTATTTGGTGGGGCTTTGAGGAGTGCCACACATGGCAAGCCAGAGTACACCCATAGAAAGTTTATGTCTTGATGTCTCTGCTGTCCTCGGAATTTAAAAAGGCACCTCTCTTAATTAACTTTCCTGAGGGGATTTTTCCTGCATGAGGCCAGGATGCAGTGTACATTTTAATGGGAGCTGTCAGAAAAATTATTGATTTGGTTAGTAATGTTTCTGAAATTGTGCCATTCTGGTAATTCTATCAGGTTCTCTTTGAAAGCTTAACTGAGAGCATTTTTATATCCTTCATTAGTTTTTTAATACATGATAATTTCCCCTAACTCATCAATGCAAAGCGAGATCAGCTGCCTGCCATGTAACCATTTTTCCTGTGTACAAACCTATTGCAGCAATAATTACAAAGTGAACAAATTATTACAGATATTCATTATAAAATACAATTACACTGAGCCGTGCTGCATTGTTACACTTTTCACAGCCATCACTTGCTCTTGAGTAAATGGTTTCATTAAAAGCATGAAGGGCAAACTTAATACACTTCTGACTCACAGCAAACAGCACAAGAAATCATCCTGGCTGTTCCTCTGAGTGCTTGAGGTGTTTACCCTGAATGAGTAGAAAATGTTGACTCTGCTGCCAAATACTTGTCAGCTTAGCAGAGGGGCTCTGGGTGGCCAGTGCAGATGTGCAGGGAGAGGAGAAAGCCAGAAATCATGGCAGTGTGGCCTCAATTTCACTCCCCTAGAGCGTGGCTTTCTTCCATGTTTATGGGTTTTCAGTGCTGGGACCTGCCAGGAACAGCAGAACCTCCTTCATCATATCTTGGAGCAGCCTTGGGGCTGCTTCAGCTTGTGCTGGGTGCCCGTGGAAAGTGCAGAGGAGCCAGGGGTGGGATGGGAAACATTTCTTTGAAGGACAGGGCATTCAGGCTTGGGCAGGGAGGGAACAGTGGGAAAGCTGGTTTAGGTAAAAGCATTCACAGGAGGGCAGTGCTGTCAGGTGAGTGTGGGGGGAAAGCAAACCCAGCCAGAAGCAAACACAGGACTACAATCACTGCCTTGGCTTTTTGTTTGGTGCTGTTCCTTGTCTGGATCAAGATGAGAGCCAGGAGGAGGTCCTGTCCCCACAGCAGTGCCAGGACAGTGAGCAGAGCCTCCAGGGAGGAGCAGAGGCTGCTGGATTTCTGTCTGTGTTGTCTTTGCAATGGCTTTGCTGTAGGAGGGACCACAGTAGCACAGGTCCACCACCCCATGTTTATACCCCAGGTTTGGCCACCTTCTGGTGAGCAGCTTTCAGCCAGCTGTTTCTGTGAGTCCCTGAAAAGAGCTGAAACACCTCTGTGCTAATTTTCTTCCTCTGAAAGAGCAATTTTTACTTCATTGGGTGGCTCAAGGAGCAAATCTCTCTCCTGGTGGCCCCAGCCTCCTGTGAGGCTTTCAGCTTCTGTGGTGTGTGCTTGTAGCTCTGCTCTGAGAGGTGACTCTGCCTTCAGACATGTCCTGATGATGTTCCAGGGGCAAATTCAGTAACCCCTGGGTCATGTGAGAGGGCATTGATGCTCAGCTCTCTAATGGGAGAGGACTAAACCTTGAAGGCTTGGGAAAGGGTGTGCTGCTTGTAAAGTAAAATTTAAGAAGCAAAATCCCACCTGTCGGTGAAGCTTTCCATGTGCCTGCCCTAACCAGAAAGGCCATTTTTCCTTTGCACTCCCTTCACAGTAAAAGTCCTAACTCCAACATCCCTTTCAAGCTTGTAAATCAGAGCCTCCAAAGCCCAAACTAAGCAGCTGATCATGATGTTGTTCGTGAATCTGCTGAGCCTGGGGAGACAGAGCCTCTCCCAAGCCCAAGCTTGAGCATCATGCTTCCAGGGGCTTGGTCTGTGCTGGTCCCAGTGCTTGTGCTCATGCAATGTGTGCAAGGTGCCAAGGGGCTGTTCTGTACCACAGGTTTTTGGAAAGGGACTTGTCTTGCCAAGACACCTCTGGGGAAGATTGGCCCAGCCTGGCCATGCCAGGGAGGATGGCACCTGCAGGCGCCTGGTGTTCTGTGGTCCATGCCCATACTGAGGCAAGCTTGGCCCATTGGCTCCTGCCCTTTGCTTTTGACTGTGCTGTCCCTCCAGCCTGTGCCACCAAAACCACTGTTTTCTGTCCACAGCCCCCTTTTCCTGCTCTTTCCACCTTCCTTCTCTACCTTCTTCTCCTTCTCCTGTTCTGCTCCCTGTTTTTCCTCCTCCCTTTTCCCTCCTTACTCTTGAATCTCTATTTCTTCTTCTCTGTTCCAGCAAAACGATATCAATCAAGGTGATAGATGATGAGGAGTATGAGAAAAACAAGACCTTCTACCTAGAGATCGGGGAGCCCCGGCTGGTGGAGATGAGTGAGAAGAAAGGTGGGGGATGTGCTCCAGGGCTGAGCCCAGCCTGTGTGTCCCTGTCTGGCTCACTCGTGTCTGGCACCTGCAACACCGAGCTCACATCCCCAGTGCCTATGGAAAAGGGCAGGAGCAAGGCCACTCCCTGTCCCCCCTGAGCACAGCCCTGTCCCCAGGCCAGCAAGGCATGACCTGGGCCAGGTGGTGAGGATGCTCCTGCCCTTCCCCATATGCCCCAAAGCGGGGATGTGCAGCCCCTTCCCCCCAGCCAACCATCTCTGTCACTACAGCACCCGGGCGGACGTGACCTGCATGTGTGTGCGATGCCAATCATGTGTTTGCCTTTGTCTTGTGTTCCCACAGGAAATTCATTACCCTTAGAGTACTTGACCGTGAGGAGTATGAGAAAGAGTGCAGTTTCTTCCTTGTGCTTGGGGACCCGGTGTGGCTACGACGAGGAGTGAAAGGTGTGAGAGTAAAACCAGACCAGCTCTCGAGGCGCTGCCGCTTTCTCTGTGTCTCCCTACTCTCACACTCCTTTCTCCTCGCACTTTGGCTCCTGGCCGTTTTGCCCTCCCTCCTCTGAAGCTTGGCCGCTGCACCTTTTTGCTCTGATTTCTTCCCTCTTTCGTTTGGAGAGGACTCCATCCCAGCCCAGGGAGCGAGGAGTGCTCCTGGCACCACCCCAGAGCAGGAGTCACCAGCCCCCAGAGACATTTTGGGAGTGCTGCCCTGCTGTGCCTTCATTTAATCCAAGAGAACATCCAGCCTCGACAAGTGAAAAGGGCAGCGCTGCATCATTTTTATCAGAAGATAAAACAGCTTTCACTTGAGATAAAATGCATGGCCAGAGCAGTAATTTTAGCCTTTTTATACTGGCACTAGGATCTGAAAATAGATGAAAATCACAGCCCAAGTAGGTAATATCATGAGATGCAATCAGTTTAGGTAAATCAGGTTATGCTCAAATGAAGTTTCATGGCTCTGCATTGGATAATAGCTTCTCACAGGAATAATAAAAACAATTTCCTCTTTCATCACATTTCTAAACCAAATGCCAAACTTCCCAAAAAGACAGAGTTCACCTATTTTCCCATGCTTTTTTTTTTCTACTAGAAAATTAAATGAGGATTAATGGCAACAGCTGGTTCTGCACACTACTGGTGGCTGAGCAAGAAGCAGTTTTAGAGTTACTTAAGAGATGGACCATTATTAAAGCCTCTGCAGAAGATTTGGTCTGTGTGCCTTGGAGCTGCTTTCTAGTTTCTGGGACATCAGCTCTCCTTCCAGCAGGCATTAAGCTGTAATATTTCTTTGATCAGAACAGAGAGGGCCCTCAGTGGTCCCCACACTGAGTGGGACCATGCCACGTTCCTCTTCCGCTCAGGTGCTAAGTCAGCTGCATCATCCCCTCCATCAGCTTTCCTGATGGTTTACGTGACTATCTAACAAAAGCTGGGCTAAAAAATCAGCCACTGGCATGACTCAGGCACTGCAGGTGGGGTCTGTGTCATTAAATGGCGCTGGTGGCATCTGTGGAGCATGGACTGTACAGCCAGGATAAAGTTACACATGGACAACTTAACTCAGCATCTCTGTCCTTGCCCACAGGGGCCAGTGTGGGCTCAGCCTTGCAAGTCCAGCAGGCGCAAACATGCTTTCCAGATCCAAGGCTTAAAAGTTGTGGTCCCAGCTCTGAAGATCCCAGATGAAATTTTTATCTAAAAATAAAAAGAAAAGGAAAAAGAATTCTTTTGGTCACAAAGATAACTGGGAAAACCTGAGAGAAGCTCAGGCTTGTGAGCTCACTAAGTGGAAGGCAAGACAAAACTTTAAAGGACTATTTAAAGCAGCTATTTGCTGCTTTGGCCATGCAATTTTAAATTTCTTTTTTCTTTTAAACTTGTTTCTTTGTACTTGATTTGGTACAAGAAGCAGCAAGGCAGGAGGAGCAGTGTGCTCAGAGAGACGAGGGCATCTCTAAAATGTCACCCCTGGGCTGTGGTGGGGCCAAAGAGCCACCAGGGCACCAAGGGAGAGGCTTTTTCTTTCATTTTGGAGATCTAAAATGTTGACCAAGAAGACCCTTGAGCCAAGCCTTGCCACAGACTTTTCTTCTCTCATTGTCTGTGCCAAAAGTGCAGCTGCCACCGGAGCCATTGCTCCCCATCAGGCAGCTGGAGGAGTCAAAGCCAGTAGCTGCTGCATATGGGACATCTTGTGTCCCACCCCGGGGCAGAACTGCCTCTGAGACCAATGGAAGATCTTGCACATACAATTCAAAGGGGAAAAATGAATTTTTGGGAGTATGTCTTCTAATCCCATATCCACCCCATGTTTGCAGTGGTTTTTATTTTAAATTCACAATCCCATGAAACATTTCTGTTCAGTGTCTTTCTCTTAACACTAATGGTATCCTGCAGCTTTACAGATCTGAAATCTCTGCCCTGGGATCTGGTGTCTTTCTGTGGATATCCCTTTTGATTTCATTATTCATTTACTTTTCTTCTTCTGTGTTTGTCTCTGTCTCCTTCACAGCCCTGTTGTTGAATGAGCTTGGTAAGCGCATTCATTTTTCCTTTCCATTTTTCTGGTTTGCATATCTTTGGAAGACAGTCGATTTTGCTTGATGTTTTTCTTTGCTCACAGCATTCTCTTTTAGGGTGGTCAGCACTGTTTAAGCAAGCTCAAGTACCTAATGCCCCATCTTTCCTTAGAGTAGAGCCCCAAAGTCACCAATATTAAGAGGTGGTGCAAGGAGCATTTTTGGAGGGGGTGGTGCTGTTACAGCCAGAGTAAATCTGCCAGCACCCCGAGATACAAACCTGTGCCACACAAATGAACCCATCACCTCTAAAGTGGTGTGGCAATACAGGATTTCCTGGTGACTGAGAGATGCTTGTGGCTGGACAGGAAAGTTGGCCAATCCTTTTTGAAGAGACAGTACAAACCTTACCTCCTGTCTTGGGGAGACTTAGAGCCTAAGCAACCTTTGAATTTCCTTGCTGGCCACCTCCAGGGTAGGGCAGCTGGGGAGTGGGCATCCTCATTCCCCATGCACCCACAGATTTCACCCCTTCCACAGCATATATCAGACACCAAGGGGTGGCAGCTTGCACATGTGGGTTGAAAAGCCTGTGTCCAGGTTTCCCCACACTATCCCTGAGGTGTGTGCTGGGGAGCAGACCCCATGTCCATAGTGGGGCAGGGAAGGACCACCATGTCTGTGTTGACGTGCAAATGCGAATCCTCATTAATTCTCTCTCTCTCTCTCTCCCTTTTTCTCATTTTTTGTTTCATCTAGGTGGCTTCACCATCACAGGTATGGATTTCTACTCTTCCCCTGTCCCCCTGTTCCTTTCTCTTAATGGCCATATGCTCACCCTGCTCTTTCCTCTTGGTTTCCTCTTTGCTTTTGTTCTGTCCTGGAGGGAAACTCTGCCATGGTAAGCAGGCGCGGCCTGCCCAGCCCGGCTGGTCCCGCTAACTCCGTGTGCTCCCACAGAGTGCTCTGCCTGCCTCACACACCTAACCTCCCCTTGGGGACGGTCACTTGTCACCCCCCAAGCCACAAACAACTCCTCTCCGTGTCTTGGAGCAGGGTGGCCTTCTCCATTTGGTCCAGTTGTCCCCTCCCTGCGCACAGGGCTCTTTCCTCGCGTCCCAGGCCCGAGCGCTGCGGGAGGGGCAGGACCCATGGCTCCTCTGGCATGAGCCAGCCAAGCTTCCCTCCTTCAGCTGAACAGCACGGGACAAGGAGGTCCTGGGTCCCCTACATTGCCCCTCAGGAGCCCTGGAAACATAGTTCAGATTTAGGAGGCTCTGGCTCCAAGGTGGGTCTCTTTGGCCTGCAGGAGGAGAAGGGCTTTCCCTCAGCTCCATGCCACCTGAGCAGACAAGGGGCATCCAGCAAGGGAGCAGCACTAACCCCGTGTGACATAAGAGTGGAGTTTACTAACTGCACAGAGACAGCTTGTAGAGGGTGTGCAGTCCCCCCTGCTGATCTCCTGCTGATCACTTTAATAGGCAAACCTGTCTTCAGGAAGGTCCAGGCTAGAGATCATCCTCTTCCTTGCACCGTGGTCTCCATCCAAGGTACCTGTGGTGTGGCACCATGTCAGTCTCACATGGACTGACTGGGGTGTTTGCCTACTGACAGATTAACTCCAGTCTTCTGTAGCCCTAATGTTCTCCTGCCCATCCCTCAGGTGGACTGGAAGGGAGTTCAGTGGGGTCTGCATAAAGGACAGTGACAAAGGGTGCGCTGCCTACAGTCCCCATGCCCCAGAGGTCACACAGATGACAGTGGAGATGCAGACCTGCTTCACTGATCTTGTACTCCCTCTGCTGCCTCCTCTTTTAGGGTTTGGAGCCAGGCATTGGCCTGTGGATGGTTTCTTACATCTGTGCTCTTCCCTCCAGCCCCACCATCACAGCAGGCATTGGCTGCCAGCCCCCTCTCCAAGGCAAAGCCCTGCTCAGAAGGAGGCAGAGCCAAGATTCCATCTCTGTCTCAGCCCAGGGGCTGCTGACAGAGCTCTCTTGCTGTAACAGGCTGGTGGAATTGCCCTGACTGTACCTCAGTGCTGACCTGGAGTGCTGGGGAATGGAGCAGCCTTAGTGCTGATCTTTCCCCTTCCCAGCAGCCCAGTGGCAGAGGCAGCAATTAATAACCAAGTAATTACCAAGCAATAAGCTATTCCTCAGCCCCAGGATGAGCAGGACTCCTCCTGAGGTTGGATGAGTTGCAGACCTCTTGGTAGCATTCCATAGAACTATCCTGTCTGTTGCTCCATGAACTCCTTCTCTGCTGTTCTGTCGCTTCTGTCGCTCATGCTCCCATCTGGAGGACTCCTGACCTCCCCCTCTGACAAGAGGCCAGATCCAGAGTGCCCAGCTGCGGCCTGCTTCACCCACGGGCTCTTTGCTTTGCAGAGGAGAATGAGGAAAAGCAGCCCCTGACCAGCAAGGAGGAGGAAGAGCGTCGAATCGCAGAGATGGGGCGCCCAGTCCTGGGGGAGCACACCAAACTCGAGATCATCATTGAGGAATCCTATGAGTTCAAGGTACTGTTCACATCCTGAATCCCTCTTCTTCTTCCCCCCTCCTCCTTTTGGGTTTGTGCAGTGCTGGGAGGCACATGGTGATGGTATTGGAGCAAAGCAAGGCAGTGCATGGAATCACATAGGAAACAGGAACTGAGGTCCCAAATGCTGCAGGTTGCTTTAAAACATGACCCTGTTCTCACAGTGAGTTCTACACACTGCTCCTACTTACAGGCAGCCTTGAGTGAGCCCCAAGCCTGGCACTCCCAGTGCAAAGGGCTGATAACCCCAAATGCAAGTAATGGTTGTGTGGCTCAGCTGCCGTGAATGCATGTGCCAGGCCAAGAGCTGAAAACCGGCCATTTCATTATCTTCTCCATTTTTCTGTAGTATAAAAATATAACAGGCAACCCTTACTATGGCTCTGAGATGGTTTAAACTCCCATCCATGAGCAGGTTTCCTAAGGTCTTTTTTAGCAGCAGCGAAAGGAATTGCAAGTACTTACATTTGGGTCTCTTGAGCTTAAAATCTAATGAGCTTGCTCCATAAACACATACCCATAAACAGTGGCATTGGTGGGCTTTAGCCCTGTATCTCCAGCCCCTAATTCTCTGCTCTGCATCTCTCTCCACAGAACACGGTGGACAAGCTCATTAAGAAGACGAACTTGGCCCTGGTGGTTGGCACAAACAGCTGGAGGGAGCAGTTTATTGAGGCCATTACTGTCAGCGCGGGTGAGTTTGGGCTGCAGCTCCAGGTGAATTACGATCACCCTCGCCTCGCCTCGGCAGCATCACTAACACAGGCTGTAGTGGAGCAGCAGGAGGCAAAGCAGGTGGCAGAGTTATTTACAGCTTCTGCATAAATAAGGCAGCTGATTAAAGCCTTTTGTGAGGGCACCTTGTCTCATGTGTAGGAAACCTTCTGCATGAAGCGTGTCTGTAGCACCAGGCAGAGCAACACCTTGGCTGGTAGCAGACGGCAGAGGGGGAAAAGTCAGTTCAGTGGGAGAGATCTGGGAGGAGAACACAGTGTGGAAATTCAGAGTGGCATAAATAAGGCTGGTGTGAAGCAACAATGCTCCCCTTCCCTGGTTCTCCCTGTACCTCTGTGGTGAGGACAACGCAGTAGTGAGGGTGCAAATCCTGAAGGCAGTCACTCTCTCTGAGCCAAAACTCTCCCTTGACACACCCTGCTTTCTGGAACTCCTGCTGCCCCAGCCAGCTGTGGCTGGAGGATTATGGCTCAGCAGCCCAATAGCTGCAGCAGCACATCATATCTGTGGCTGATCCAGATTCTGTGTGATCTTATCTTCCCTCCCTTGGAGAATTGCCTTTCCCTCAAATGCCTTGTTGTGCCATTCTCGCAGGTGCCACTGCCATGTTTACCAGTACAGGATATTATTCCCATATATGTGGAAGAAGGAAGAAAAGGTCTCCTCCAGATGCTGTTTTAACAGCTGGAAACACTGTTACTTACTGTCTGGATGTTACAATCCCAGAGCCCAGCCTGGGCTGTGTGTGCACACATTAGGGCAAAATCAACCAGTTTAAATTAAATCCCTGGGGAAGGCAATTACCTCTCATCTGGCTAATTGTGCGCTGAAGTGCATGGGGGAGTGCTCAGCTTCCTACCTCTAACTCTGCTATACAACGTAACCTCTGCCCAGCACCATATAATTAAAAATGATGGCAGTACCATTTGCCCTCTGCCTCTGGAAAACAAGGGCAGGACACTGTGCAGCAGCTTTCTCCTCAGATTGTGATCCCTCCTCTTGTAGCACAGTTCTTCTCAGAGCCTCCAGGCAAGAGCCTCCCATTATTTTGGATTCAGCATGAACTTATCATGCAAGACAATCCTTGCTGCAGGTTTTGTAGCTAATATGGCTAAACTAATCTATGCCAGAACCAATTATGTAATTGCATCCCATGTTAAAGCAAAGATAGTCCCTGACGGTTGGATCCCATTTCTGTGACACACGTAAAGACTGCAGTTATGTGGATGCCCTGTTGCCCTCATATCTGGAATATACAGCCATGATCAGAGCTAACAGATGATTAACAAGCATTTAATAAATGGGATGTATTTTGGTGGACATGAGCTGTCCCTTGCAGTTGTGGATCTCAGTGGTAGTTTGTCTCTGAGCTCTGGAGGTACCCTGGCTTTAGCTCCTCAAGCTTTGTGCCAGATAAGTTAAAATGCCTTAAGCACTGGAGATTGGGTTTGAGTTTTTCCCCCACAGCTCACTCTGGATACCAGGTAAAAGTCACCCATCACCACTTCAAAATGTAACATCCCAGCTGAGAAAAGAAACTTTAAACCCCCATTTCCCACCCAATGATCAACTCAGGGCAGTGTTTACTGGGGGATGGAGCAGCAGAAGGTGAGGTCTGTGGAAGGGCCGTGCACAGACAAGGCTGTGCCACACTGTGCTGTGCCATTCTGGGCTGTCCAGAGCCTGTCACTCAGCTCCTTTAGTCTGCGCCCAAAAGCTATAAAGTTTCTTCCACAGCAAAAACATACTGGGGCTTGCAGGCCTGTTTATGAATGCACCCCTGGGTCACCACTCTGTGTTTCAAGTCACCTCCACAAGATCTGGCCAGCTCTTCAAAACAGAGACATCATGGCTGCTTAACACAATGATAGGCAGATCTGGATGAGTGTTATGACAGTGGCATAGATGTTCATTTTTCAGTCTGTTTTACCATCTCCATAAAGATTCAGGTCCATAGCAGTCCTGATGCCTCCCTGAGCTTGGCAGAGGATTGAAGTACCTGCTGCAGAATTACAGCTCGAGCACAGCATGGTCTATCCTGCCATTAGCAGCCTTTGCACATTGAGGGAAAACACAGGCCAACATAGGCTTTCCAGGCTGGAAAACTGCTCCTTATCTTCACAACAATGCACAGGAATGGGTATTTATATCTGCCAAAATAATAACACTGATTAGCTGCTGTTTCTGCCATAGTGAGTTTGAAGCTCCAAAGCTTGCATCTTCCCCTTGCTAAGGGGCTTCTTTCAACAGCCATGCAGGGAGACCTCGTGGTCCACATACTTGGTGGGAAAACAAAAAGCATCAAAGACATGGAAAATCACCAGACAAAATGCAAGAGATGTCTTTAGCATGACTTAGCCTTGGAATCCCGAACATTTGTGACTTAGAAACTCATCCTTGTTTCTTAAGGGCAGCAGGAAAGCTCCCACTGGCTTAGTTGGAAAAGTGTCACCTCCCCTTCAAGTCTGGGAGTGGTTCCATGTGAGCAGGAGGAGATTTTGACTATGCCACAACAGTGATGTTGTGCACTGTGCCAGGCTGGGGAGGCCCCACATTTGCCGTGCAGCTTGCCTGAGGTACAGGCTGGCCAGCAGGCTCTCCAGACAGCTCCTCAGAGCTGCAGGAGCCAGGCAAGGGGCCACCAGCCCCAGGGGGCTCCCTGGTGGGGTCACCCCCACCCCGTGGGGACTCCCTGTAGGCTGGATGCCAAGTGCTTTTGCAGAGACAGGTGAGGTGCCAATGCCTGGAGCAGGAAAGGGAATTCCCACTGACCTAGGACAGACCAGACATCAAGGAATGGGCAACCAGAGCTTATAGGGAAGCATGTGAAGGGGCAGGGAAGTGCAGCAGGGAACGACAGCCAGCAGTGATTGAGCGGGGAGGCTTTAGGGCAGGCAAAAATCCATCACTTGATCCTGGTTTGCAGCAAAGGTAAGGTGAAGCACCAGAGCAGCTCAGCAACCATCAAAGCCAGCTGCCTTTCCAGAGAGCTGAAAGCAATTGCAGGCACTTGTGGAAAGCAGCTCAGAGCAGCCCAGAAGGGGCTTCCCTGTGGGAGTCTCCTCAAGGCAGGAGTTGCTCTCAGTGGGTTTGCCTGCCCCAGTCAGCTCCAGCCAGCACAAGCTTGGCTTTTTCCCACTTCTTCTGGAGGAAGAGCTCTTGAGCAGGAGCTGAGTCCCAGAAAGCAACTGATGGTTAAATTCAGGCAGAGGTGCTGGCACAAGGGTCTGCATTTTCTGAAGTGCAGGTTGTTTTTTTAAACCATTGCCTCTGGGGTCTATCTCTGTGCTGTGGAAAGGGTAAGGAAAGGTCATCGAGCCACTCTGATGATTGCTCAGAAAATAAGACATTTGGAAGTCAAGGCCTTCCAGGGCCCAAATCATGAGACACAGCATTTTAGGAACTGCAGTTTGCACAGGAGCTTTGCCCAACCTCCCCCAGGATAAGCAAATCTGATCAGGCACTGCTGTGTTCTCCAGGAGAAGATGACGATGACGATGAATGTGGGGAGGAGAAGCTGCCCTCCTGCTTTGACTACGTGATGCACTTTCTGACCGTCTTCTGGAAGGTCCTTTTTGCCTTCGTGCCCCCGACAGACTACTGGAATGGCTGGGCTTGCTTCGTTGTCTCCATCCTCATGATTGGGCTCCTGACAGCTTTCATTGGTGACCTGGCATCCCACTTTGGCTGCACCATTGGCTTGAAGGACTCCGTCACTGCCGTCGTGTTTGTCGCCCTGGGGACATCGGTGCCAGGTAAGCAGAGCCACGGGGTTTGCTGTGAAGCTCCATCTCCACCCAGGCTGGGGCTGGGGCTGGGGCTGGGGAGGGCTGTGCTCTGCAGGATCCCAAAGCACAGGTTTGAGATACAGATGGAAATTGGTTTTCAGTCTCAGATGGGCTGAAGGATAGAACCAGGATGTGGATTCAGTCCCGTGGGAATTATTTCAAGGCCCATCCCACTGTAAAGACTGTGAAATATCTGTTTCTGTGGGCAGCCTCCCTGGTATCCACTTTGGAATTTGCCTTCAGTTAAAATGCTGCCAGCATTGGCAGTCCTGCATCTTAAGCATCTGCTGCTTTCACTTTGCTCCTGGGTGAATTAAGTGTGAGTCTGTACTCAGGGCACACTTTCCAGCATGGACACCTTTGTGTGAGACAAGGTTCAGATGGATCAAGGTGAGGTTGCTGAGCTGGGGGAACTCTTGAAATGCAACTTGTGAAGCTCTGTGGATTCCCATGTCAGCTTGTGTAAGAGAGTCTGTGCCTTTCACTCACCTTCTCCCATGGGCTGTGCTGGGCAGGCAGAGCCTGATTTCTGGACAAGGGGCTCTGACCCACCCCAACCATCCTTTGCATCAGTCACCCCTTCCCTCACCACCTTCAAACTTAGAGTTATCAGCACCTAGATGCTCAGAGATCCTGAAATTGTCCTACTGCTAGCAAAGGCAAAGAGAAGAAGCAGCAGAACCAAAAGAGAGCAGATCTGGGGCAAGGAACAGAAGAAGGAGCATTTTTTAGACCTCTGGCAGCAGAGGCTTTAGCAGAAGGTTTGCAGAGCTTCTTCACATGTTTGACAGTGAAAGTCTTCCCTCCTGCTTTGGCTGGCATAAGGTGGCATTTAAGAAGTTCTTTTTTAGAATACATTGGGCTACTCTTGTTTCGGTTGGCTCCCAGGCCTTGCTGTGTTAGCTGGGTGCTGGTTCAGCCCTGCTTTCCAGGAGATGGGCAGGCACCAGAGGAGGGCACACAGAAATCAACACTGACAGGGACTTTCTCTGTATTGAAAGCACTGCTCAAACTTGCAGAAGTGCACGTGGTTGTTTCTACACTCATCCCTTCTCCCCCAGTGGCAGCTGCAGAGCCACAAAGGCATCAGCACTGTCCCACAACTCTGTCACTGCACCATGATCAAGGCCTTTTCCTTCCCTTAGGTGCATTTCCATGGCAGCTTTTTTTTTTTTTTTTTTTTTTAATAAAGCAGACTTTTGATTTCTTTGCTGCAAATGGACCCTCTCACTGTGCTTCTATGTGCCCATCCCCTCCTGTTCCATGGAGCTGGATCTTTGTGCCAGGCTGCACTTTGCCATCACACCTTGGAGCTCATTGGGGAGGAACAGAAAGGAAATTCTGTAGAATATAAAAATGTGAAATATGACCTCATTGTTTTCTTTTCCTGAGCCACACTGGGCTGACTGTACTCAAGGGAATCTGGGAGTGCAGATATGCTCAGGACTCACCTTCTCATTGTTAGCTGAGAGTGCTCACCTGAACCAACCCACGGGCTAATCCCTCCTGCTTTTCCTTCCCTCTGCAGATCCAGAGTGGGTTTGGATGTAAAATCAGCACTTCCCTGTGGCGCAGAGCAGATCAGGCTGGTCTGCCTGACACAAGGTTTTCTATTAAAATGGCCAGCCAAGTTTTCTCACTGGTACTAAAGCTGGCAGAGCACCTGGGCAAGCATGCACCCACCCACACAGTTTTACTTCCCAAGGGTTGGAGGATGACCTGGTTTACCAAGGTGTCAGGGCCTGCACAAGGCTTCAGGGAGGCAAAAGGTGCTAGAGGCCATACTGGGGGAAGCCCTGTATTTCTGACCATTGAGATTCCCCCCTGTGCATTTCCAGACCCTGATGGTCCAGGAAGAGCCAGATGGTCCCCTGATTCCCTGGAATTTCCATTAGAAGGGGCTGTACTCTATCCCCTTACCCATTATTTTCTTTCCCCAGGTGTTGCCATTGACATTTGTCCCCAAGCTGCCCTCTTTTCCTGGGTGTTTCCTGAGGGTTTCTCCCCGTCTTTCCTTTGCAGACACATTTGCCAGCAAAGTAGCAGCAACGCAGGACCAGTATGCGGACGCGTCCATCGGGAACGTCACCGGGAGCAACGCTGTGAACGTTTTCCTGGGCATCGGGGTGGCCTGGTCCATCGCAGCCATCTACCACGCGGCACACGGACAAGCCTTCCAAGTCTCCCCTGGCACACTGGCCTTCTCCGTCACCCTCTTCACCATTTTTGCTTTTATCAGTGTGGGAGTGCTGCTCTACCGGCGGAGACCCGAGATCGGAGGTGAGCTGGGCGGGCCGCGGACTTCCAAGCTGCTCACATCCTCACTCTTTATCCTCCTCTGGCTCTTGTACATATTCTTCTCATCTCTGGAAGCCTACTGCCACATAAAGGGCTTCTAAAGGGACAATCAGAGATAGTAAATATGTGTATATCTATATATATCTATATAGAGTGATATATAGGTATAGATATAGATATAAAGCTGTGTATAATGAACAGAGAAAGAATAAAAGAGATTTGCCATGTTCACACACCTGCTGATGGAAAGCGGCTTTGGAGCATCCTTTGAACTAGGCAGGACCCCAAAGCCAGCAGGACCCCTCCCCAGGCAGCGGCCCCAGCCAGGAGCCAGGGGCAGGGCCCTTTCTGCAACTCGACCAACAGGAGCGGCCGATGGCCACCGAGCCCCTTCCATCGCTGACTCTCACCCGCTGGCCCCGGGAAGATGGATGAGAAGGCGACCGGGGTGCGTCGGTGTGAGCAAGGCCAGAGTAGCTGGTGAGAAACAGAGCAGTGGGCAAGGGAAGGAGAGGAGAGCAAGGGTTCTGATCTCCCACCGCCATCCAGCTGCCTTCACCACCCGGGAACAGGCCCTCTGGCCCTGCTGGAGAGGAGCGAGAGACCGAACTGAAGACAAGGGGAAACTGGGAGCTTTCTAAGGATAGAACACAAACCGTTTTCGTCATTGCTTTGGGGTTGGTTTTTTTGTTTCGTTTTGGCGTGTGTACAACTAGCATTTCCCACCCACATGCCCCTCACCTTTCCCTGTCCATGCTTTGGGGGTGCACAGCCGCAGCCTCGTGTCCCGTGTCCCAAGCCGAGGCCGTGCGGAGCGGCGGGAGCCTTCCTCCCACTCCTCCGCCTCCTCGGGCATGCTGTCGTGGTACTTGTAACATTTGCATGAATGAAATGAAATCTATCTGTATATAGCATCCTATAGCGATAGTCCTTCCAACCATGTGGGTTGAGCATTGCAGATTACAAGCATTTTCTTTTCACTGGGTTTTATTTATTTTTAGTTAGTTCAGTTTTGCCATAGGGTTTTGCTCGTTTGTTTGTTTGTTTACTTTTAGCGGGGGTGGAAAGGAGGGAAAGCTGTCCCCACTTACTGCTCGTGGCATGGCTCCATGAGAAGCAATAACAGCCATGCAGTTGTAGGTTTTCAGGGGAGGAAAACCCACACTCCAGAGACTTCAGGCTCTGTGCAGCTGCGTGGATGGGGTCCTCTGACGTGCTGAAGCCAGTGTGAGGCCTCCTCTGCCCACAGGAGGTGTTACACAGGGTCCCAGGGAGTGGGGTGAGCAGTCTGAGGGGAACAAGCTTGGCTGACTCCCAGCACCTCACATGCTTCTGCCTTTCGAGTCGATGGCTGCCTCAAAGCCCTTGGCCCCCTGCTATTGCCTGTACCCCCAGAGGTGTAGTGACAGCCCCTGTTTCTGAGTGTTAAGCCATCAGGACCAGTCCCCAAAGCTGGTCCTTCCCCACAGCCATTTGGAGGCAGGGCTGAAGGGCAGTACGAGATCTCCCACTCCACTGAGCGGTGACCAGGACGCATCCCCCCAGGAAAAGGTCGTGTTTTGCACTCTCCAAGTCACTGGACAGGATGAGACAGGGAGGTGTGACTCAGCATCACCCCCAGGTGCCAGGAATGCAGGCTGGGATAGAGAGCTGAGCCAGGGAAATGTGGGTGTAGAGCTCCCCAGGGCGCAGCACGGGGCAGACACTGGGCACTGGTGTTGAGAGATGTCTCCTGACCCGCTGCCCTTTGCCAGGCTTCCAGACATTCCAGCCAGGCAAACTCCCAGCCTGCATGCCCATGGTGAGCTCTTCCCACTCAGCTGAAAACCATGTCTGATGCTTGTACCATAACCAGCTGGCTGGGGGTATTTGTACTCATCTTGAACTATCTGTGGAAATTTTAATTAACCTGCTGTAAGATTTTCTCTAGGAATATGAAGTTGTGGGGTTTTTTTTGTTCTCGAGCCTTTTTTCACTTTTGATTTGTTTTGGGGTTTTTCTTTTTTGTTTCTCATTGTTTTGGGGGAAAAATCAAACACAGGTGCAGGTTGTTCAGGTTTATGATTACCTTTATGTACAATGATTTCATTTTCATCTGTTTGGCTTCATTTTTTTCTTTGTGTGTATTGCCCACCACTATAGGCAGTGAGTCCACTAATTGTGATAATCCTTATCAATGGTACACAATGCACAGAGAAATAAAGTTTGTAATGATTCCTGATGGATCCAGTACTGCTCCTGCATATTCTCTATGGAAAACCCTTCTCTCCCCTCCAGCTGTTCCATCGTAGCCATCTTTCCTTGACTCATTGGTTTGCCTTCCCCGTGTTTCTGCCTCTGGCAGGGGCAGTGGTGCCTTGGCACGGCCGCCCCTGCCCCATCCCATGCCCTTCCTCCCTCTCCATCTCCATGGTGCCTCAGGCTCGGTGTGTGCTGTGCTACAGCCAGGGCTCACAACCTGCTCCACTCTCAGGGGGATGCAGGAAACCACCCAGGGACAAAACTGCAGGGCAGCCCACCCTCCTGGGGCCAGGAGCTGCCCCTGTGCTGCCTCCCTGGCCAGTGCTGGCTTGCCCTAGGCTTGGGGAGAGCCGTGGATGTGCCCCCAAGGTACCAAGCAGCTCTTTCTGCTTGTGACCTGTATAGAACTGCTCTCACTACAGCCTCACAGAGACCTGTGAGGGTTAAACCATGAGCTAACTATGAGGGAGAATGCAAGAGGTGCATTAGCAGGGCAGGGTCCATGGATGCCAAAGCAGACCTGAGGTCCCCCACGAGGCTGGGCTGCTCTCAGGAGGTGCCTGCCCATGCCCCAGCCCAGGTGCCGTGGGCCATTTCAGACCCATCTGTGCCTCGACACAGCTCAGCCAGCACTGAGGAGGAGAAAAGTCTCCCCATGGCCAGGGATGTTGCTCCTCCCTGTGTTTCATCCAGCGTCTGTTGAGCTGTCCCCAGATAAACTCTCCCTGCAACGCTTGGGAGGTCCTGCTCTGACAGCTGAACTCAAACACCAGCCCTGGAGATGGGCCCCAGGCAAGCACTGCCTTCAACACTCCCCAGCAGAGAGCATGGCCAGCAGTGTCCCTGTGCTTGTCCCAGGCAGTGGATTGTGAAAGCAAAGCAGCTCTTCTGACCCAGTAATTGCATCTGCTGAAAGGTGATGTAGGTGTTTTCCCCTCATCATTTGCTTCTTCAGAATGAATTGCCTTTGCTGAAGTAATTAACAAGTCAAATGGGACTTGTGTGGCCACTCAGGTTAGCAGGCAGTAAATAACTCTTGTGCTCATGGAGCTTTCCAAAGGGAATGATGGAGCAGTGCTTGCTGAGGACAAGGCTGTTCCTGCAGTTGCTCTCTGCCAGCCGTGTGCTTTTGGGCATCTTTACCAAGGCTGTGCAGTGTGACCTGAGTGTGCCCAGTGTGACCTGAGTGTGCCCAGTGGCTCATGGAGAGGTCCCGGGGGAGCAGCCAGGGGAAGCAGTGTTCCCAAGGGTGCCAGGCCTGCTCTTCTGCACAGTCTCCTCTTCCAACCACACTCTCCAGAGGCAGAAGAGAACTGTCCTCCCTGAGAAGACACTGGCTGGCAGTGCTGGGAGGCAGCACATCCCCGGCACAGTCACGCCTTGTCACAGCTCAGCTCCCTGGATCACCTGCCCAATGCCAGAACTCTCCCATCTCTTCCTCGTCCAGCCTCCCACCCTTGCCTGCACAGGGAGAGCATGGAGCACCTCTGGTAAAGGCCTGGGTTTATGGATGTTGCCAGAAGCAGCAGTTCAAACCCTCAGCCTTCGTCCATTTCCCTGCCCCATTTGCTCTCACCCCCTCTCATCACCCCACCAGCCAAAGGCAAACTTTTCCATGGAAAAGGATGCAGCACATATCCAAAGGACATTCAGAGACAGGAGACACCCAAATAACTCCACAGGCTACTGCCAAGCACGTGGGGACAAGCAGAAGGAGCACACCAGTGATAGCCCCAGCCATCTTGGACAAACTATTTCCAGCTCTTCAGGGCTCAGCGGGCGTGGAGGCAAATCCCGGCCACAACCTGAACACTGGGAGAAGGCACAAGAAAAAAGGAAAGAGCCACAGATCTGCAGTGCCTCATGGCTGAGCCCACCCCAACTGCCACCTGTGCCAGGGTAGCACATGGACTGCTCCATCCCAAGGTGTGAACCCCTCATCTCCAGCCAAACAAGGCTCCTGTCCCTGTGTCACCCCTGCCAGGCAGCCCCTGGTGCCTCTGGGCTGAGGGACCATCACAAGACTCCTTTGTGCATCTTCATCCCTGCTCCCTGGAGGGACAGGGGGGAGAAGGGAGGCCTGGAGCTCGCCGTGGTCACGAGCCTGGCTGTGAACTCTCTGCTCTATTTCTGCTGTGGGCAGGGACTGGGGAGGCAGAGCCCCTGTGTTATTGTTACAGCTATTTTTAAATTCTCGCGTAAGAATCGGCGGCGTTGGTGGCCGTATACATAACTCAGGAGGAAGTTCAACTACATTCCTGGAGGGACAGAGCTGAGCAGAGCCAGAAAGTGAGGAAAACTGAATGCTGGATGGTGTAATTCCAGGACAAAGCCTTGCATTATTTTCTGTAGGCTTTGGCACCCAAGCCCACCTGGAGAAATGTGTTTGCAGAGCACCTGGAACCTTTCTGGCCTCTCTGAGCACACAATGACCAACTACTGATGCCGATACCCGTGCTCAGCACAGCTGTGGAAAAGCCTGTTTATCTTGTAAAACACTGGCTTGCACAGGAAAGCATCCAGAGGCATCCATATTCTTGCAAAAAGCGCCGAGGGACAATAAATACAGAGAGATTCCTCACCTTTTAAGGACGTGAGCCTTTCTGCTGTTGGAACTGGAGGTGCCAAGTACCTCTTGCCAGCCAGCAGCACCCCTCACATGGAGGGAAGGGACACTGCAAGGGAAAGGGGTCTGCCTGGCCACATAGGAGCTGTTATCAGCAAAGACAGGCAGGAGCTTGCTGCTACCAGCAGGGTTTTCTGCCTGTGGGATGCCCCTGAGAGCATCCAAGGAGTCTCCACAGGGCCTTGATCTCTCTGGAGCATCTCGAGAGCAGCCAGTCCTGCCCCTGGGACTCAGTGCCCCCAGGGTGGTTCAGCACCCCCTCCTGCAGGCTCTGCACCCTCTCTTGGCTCCTTCCCCTTTCCCAAAGCGAATGCCAGCTTGGGGCTGCCCTCACCACAAGTGGGGAAAGGGCACTGGGGCACCCAGTGTTCCCAGAGCAGTGCTGTGGAGCCCTGCTGGAGCTGGGTGTGCCAGTGGGATGCCCAGCACCAGAGGGCACAGGGAAGGGACAAGTGCCAAGGGCTCCCACCCAGACCTGGAAACCTTGTTCAAGCACTGCCACAGCATGTCCCGGCTGCCACGGGCACGGGCATGCACCTGGATTTCTGCACAGACACAGCACAGCCTCCAGCTTCTCTGGCTGCCCATGGGCACCAACCGCAGACAGGATTTTTATCTCTTTGAGTCAAAACAGCCCTTGGCCTGGAAAGCTTTCTGCCCCTCCAGTACACAGCCCCACCCAGGTTTGGGGGGCAGTGGGAAGGACCATTAGTGACCCACCATTAGTGACCCCACCTGATGCCAGGGTCCTCCACATTCTGCCTCGAGCCATCTCAAGGTCCCAAAATCTACACTCAGTGACAATCCAGCCTGCAGCCTGCTCTGTGCTTGCCTCCCCTGTGAAACCTCTTCACATTCCATTTTCTCCCAAGCTCCCTGCAGAGGAGCATCCCACAGCTGGGGGTTTCCTGTGTGGGACAGAATTCCTTCCTCACTGCACTGAACAACAGCACTTGTTAGCTCAGCCTTGCTGTTTGTGTCTCAAGGCAAAGATGAACCACCCCACATCATGGACCTGGAGCAGGTCCAACAAACCAAGGAGCAGGCAAACTTCCACACAAACCCCACAAACCCTCCTGCTCATCACCCAGGCACCATCACAGCCACTGCCCACAGGCACAGTTTTTATTGTGCCATTGTCCTTCACTCATTAGTCTGTGGAAGATTTTTTGCTGAATTTCCATCATTATCGAGTCCCACAGATGCTCCAACTCCATCCCCCAAGCCAAACATCCTCTATGCTTCCAAAACAAACTAATTTGCTTTATCTGGGTGTTGAAGGCTTTCCTGCCCTCTCTTGAAATGGGCAGTTGAAGTAGAGCAAGTTGCAATGGCTTGGGATGCTTATCCACACTTGGAGCTCCTAAACCCTTGCAGCATGTGGGAAACTGCCACAGGGCTCTCTCCCTGTACCTCCCAACCTCTTTGTGGAGGTGGGATTTATTTCTCCTCCATTTCTTCCAGCTCAGAGGAGTCTCTTGACAGATGGGAGGCTGAGACCTGCATGGAGCACAGCCTTGCTCTGCTTTCCTGATGGAAATTGCCTGTCCATGGCACTGCCATCCCCAGGAGTGTGTGCCCCTCTGCCCCAGCCCACAGCCCCTGGCAGGCTCCTCGCTCACAGAAGTGTGAGATTCTGTCAGATGAGCTGCTTTGCACAGATACTTAGAAACATGCAGAATTTCTAAGTCCCTGTGAAATTGCTGTGCTGGCACAGGCAAGGCTGGATCCTGGTGGTGCAAAAGTGTCCCAGAGCTTGTTTGGGAACTTTATTGAAAGGTTTCACAAACTGGCAGCTTTGTGACTCCCAGGGACGCAGGGAGGTGCACAAGTGGATTTCTCCTTGTTTCATGTAATGCTGAGATGCCTCCCTTGGCTTCAGCTCCAGCCCTGTGCCCTGCCCTGCCTTGCAGTAGGAGCTGTGATGAGCTGGCCCTTGGCTGAACTCCTCCTGCTCAAATGAGAACAAACTCATGACTGTTTGTGTCTTCATTTGCTGCCCCCATGTTGCCTCCTTCATCTTGCGAGCTCTTGAGGAAAATGTGCCCATGCAGGGAGCCTTGCAGGAGCCCTGCTTGTCTTGCTCTTTAATCAGGCAGCTTACACTACTTTCTGCAGCTCAAGAGAACAAAAGATGGCAATAATATCTCTTACATTGCAGGCACTGTGTTAGCAAGGAGGAAAATGTTATTTATTTTTTCCCTGACAATACTTGTCCTACTTCTTTTTTTCCATAATGCATTAAGCATTAGGAGGCACAGCTCTGCACACAGTCCAGCTCTCAAGACTACCTGTTGAGGACATTGCTCAGCAATCCAGCAGTTTTATTTGTGGATGAAGGGCAGAAGGTGGTGAATTCTCCTAGGGATTCCTAGCTCCTGCTGGAAGACACACAGCCATGCTGGCAAAACCCACAAAACACAGGGTTCTGTGAAATGCAGCCCTTTGCATCCTGGGTCTCTGTGACAAGAAGACCTGACATGAGGTTGTAAAATCCAAATCGTGAACTTCCTGAAGGCCACTCAGCAGTGATGGGCACCTTTATCCCTCCTGCTGTCTCCAGGCTGCCCAGAGAGGTCTCTGGCACACCCGGTGCTCACCACGTGAGAGCATCACTGCTGATCAAGCGAGAAGAGGACACGGAGTAGACAGACCACATCCTACCTCCCACCCCAAATACAAACCCAGCAAAAAGCAGCCAGACTGCCAGGCAGTGCTTGGGAAACCTCCCCATCTCAAAGGCAGCAGGTTCCCCATGGTACTCACTCCCCATATCGCTGCCCTGAGGGAGGGGCTGCTCCCTGCTCAGCATCCTGCAGGCACAGCCAAAGGAGACACCTGGGCTCCCTGGGCTTCCTCGTGGGAGCATCAGCCAGAGATGCCTGCAAGGAGTGGCCATAATATTCCAAAGGAGAGATAAATGAGATGGGAATTAGTTAAAAACCCCTACAGTAGGGGTAATTTAGATCCATCACTTATTTTCTGCTGTAATGAAGTGGCCAAATTATCTTGATGCTTAAATGACCACTCCAGTTCTCAAAAGTCATTTCTGCACACTTGAATTGCTGCTTCTCCTTCTAGAGAAACCATCTCAGAAAAGAGGACATCTTTCTTGGCAGAGATGTAATCCATGTCAGCAGCTCCTCCCACTGTCCCTCTCAGGAGCAGAGGGACACTCGGGCAGGGATCTGCCTGCACAGCCTGTGCAAGGGCTGCTGGACACTGCCCACAGCAAGGGTCCCCTGGAATAGTGGGATGCAGGAGGGAAGGAGCTCAAAGTGGGTCTGAGAAGCGGTGGGGACAGCTGGTGGCTGGATGCAGCCCATGGGAGGAGGCATGCAGCAGGCGTGTGGTGAGTCTCCTCACGGGCACCCCATGCCAGGGTGGTGGCTGGGGACAGCACTGCCAAGGCAAGTTGTCCTCTGGAATTTTGGATGTGCTCCAGAAAGAATGGCTCTCACTTTCCTGCTCTCCTCTAACAGGCGCCAGTCTCTGACAGGCACCAATTTGCCCCTGCTCAGCCCGAGGGCAGCTCCCCCGGAGCAGCACGGGGCAGGCAGGCAGGGAGGAGGCTGTGACCACCCTTCCTGATGCACCCAAAGCCACCTGCCACCGCCATCCTGTCACCCATCACCCTGTGTGTGTCCCCTCTCACAACCACAAGGCACTCTAGGGCAGACAGACATCTTGTGCAAACCTTGACAGAGAGAGAGGGAGAGAGAGAGGGAGAGATCTCTGACAGCCCAACCAGCCCCCTGGTCCCCCCAGCAGGGACAGGGCAGGCAGACCCCAGCTGGACAGAGCCAAATTATTCCAAAGCTGGGCTGAGAGTTTGCAGGAGAGCTGGTTTGCCTGGAGACAGAAACCAGAGCCTGGGTCATAAATTGAGCTCCACCTTCCCTCTGCCACCTGAGCCGTGCTTGGCGCCACAAGCTGGCCCTGCCCCAGCTTGTGCCCCAAGCTGAGGGTCACCCCCAGGCTCAGCAGCTGGAGGCCCCCAGTCTCTCTGTCTCTGTCACAGTTCCTCACAAATTCAATGGCACAATGCAGCTACACTATTTGAAAAGCCATAATATTTGTTGGTACAACTCTTTTATTACTGTCAATTTATATATATATTTGTTGATAAAAGAGGTCATCTTGGGAGACACTTCCAGTCTACTGGGAAATAATTGTCCGATGCTGTATATTCTGTACATGCTGTATAAACAAAGCAAAATATGTAAATCTCAATGTTTGGTGGACTCGGTGCTGCAGGGGGAGACTGGCACCAGGCGAGGCCCCTTCTGGGGCCACCACGGCTCGGGCTGGGGGCTCCCAGCAGAGTCCCCGTCCTGATGGGCTCTGACACGGTCTGGGGCAAGGTCTGGCCCTGTGTGCGGCTCCCTCGGTGCACGAAGGTGGAAGGGGCAGCTTTGGGAGCGGGAGCAGCCGCGCTTTCCCTCCCTCCTTCCCGGGGCACAGCAGGGGCCGGGCACGGCCGGACCCATCCGGAGCCCAGGGTCACCCAGCTGCTCCCCAGCCCGCAGCCAGCGCCCAGCAGGACATCTGTAAGCCTTGGGGGTCCCAGAGAGACGATTCCCCGCGGGAAGGCAGAGACTGGCTCCGAGCGTCCAGCTTCTCCAGCTCCTTCCCAGCCAAGCCAGCCGCCCTCCCTGGCGTGTCCTACAGCAGCCACGAGCTGTGACCTTCTAACCCGACACACGCTCCTAGAAAACCTGTTTCATATTTTCCGTGGTATTGATCTACAACTTTTGAAATTATTGGACACAGTCGTGGTAGCCTAAAAGTTGTGCTGAGCTCATATATTTTTATATTTGTGGTGTTTTCCTATCAATAGAGAGTAGTGAACCCTATAGCTGAAAGTGAACTATTCAAAATAAATATATGACTGCAGAAAATATTTGTAAAAATAATTTATTTTAAATATTCTGCCAAAGATAGCTCTCTAATGATCTGTAAGATGTCGTTTCTCTCTTTTTGCTCTGAATGTCATTGTGAAAGGACCTTTCTCCCCATATCTTTTGAAGATTTCTTTTTTTTTTTTTTTTTGTATCTTTAAGGGCAAAGAAATATTCCAATGATTTTTTACTAGAGCAGTAAATAGAGTAGTAGGGAGGCACGAGACAACTCTGCAAAGGTGACAAACAGGATCCAGAAACAATCACTCTGAAAATCCGTTTTTTCCCATGGTTCCTCTGGCTGACAGATGGGGTTAGAAGCCTGGGACAGCTGTCCAGCAGGAAGACCTTGGCTGCTGCTGCTGCTGCTGCTGTGGCTGGTGTGTAGTTTCCCCAAATGAGAGAAATCTCCCAAGAATCCCATCCCCAGGCTTGGGGCATTTGGATCCCCTTGCATCCAATCTTAGCCTCTCCATTATTTATGGGCATGATTTATTTACTATCCCTTAATAGGCCCTGTGGCACATGGGGAACCCTCACCCAGAGCTTGTGGGGCTTCAGCCCAAAGCCATTCCCTCACACACCTGCCAGCAGCCCTGAACCCCTGGCACAGGGAATCCTGCTGGCATCCAGACCTGTCCCCTTCCTCACGTGGGGACAGGACAAGGGACAGCCAGCCACCAGGGGACACTTTGGCAAGAGGATCCATCCCTGCAGGTATCCACTTAAAACAGGGGGAAGTACAGCCTTTTCCCATGGAGAAGCTGCCTAGATTAGCCTTTGAGAAATTACTATTTTTTTTATTATTATTATTGTGGAGAAAAATCTTTCCCTTCTTCATTTCTCCCTTTTGAAATGACTTTTCAATACTAGGGAAAGCCTTCACTATCTTCTGTGATCCCCAGGTCTGCTGCAGTGGAAATAAATCCTCAGCCACGTCTGTTAGGCTCCACCACTTCAAAGAGATTTTTGGCTCAGATTTTTTCCCTTCTGAGCAGATTCACAATTTCTTAAATATCTTGGTCATAAAGGTCTGCAGGAATTAATGGGTAAAAAAAGAAATTAAAGCCCTGTTCCAGTGAATGTGTTTCCACAAGCAATTCAACTTTTGACTCCCCCAAGGTCAGGCACGTGTTTTATTGGGAAGGGAGGTGGGAAAAGCAGTTTCCAAGCCATAGGGTGTGGTGGGAGGACTGCTGTCCGTGGGTGGCACTCTGCAGCCCTGGGGAGCACTGCCAGGGAGCGTTTGTTCCCCCGGGCTCTCTGAACCCGGGGCTCTGCAGCTGCTGCGTTACAGGGAAACAGAGTGAGCCAGGGAAGACAATGGTGAGAAGAATTGGGTTTCTGATCACTGTGCATTTTGTTAATTAGTGAATTCAAATAGTTTTATTTTTACCAAAAACAGATAATCTTTATTCCAGTAAAGACAACTGTTGACTTGAGATATATATAAATATATATATATTATTTGAATGGTTTATATCCTGTTGTTCCAACTACATAAAATGGAAACATGTTGCAAGTTGTGTCATTTCAATATACAAAATAAATGACTTTTCCCTGCATGCTGCCTGGGTATGTTGTGATTTGAATTAAGAGTTATATTTGAATTGCCTTATTCAAGAGGTTGTATGTTACCTAACTGGGGAATGACCTGGCACTGTTCATCACATTACATGTGTACTTGATGCTGTGTTATGTCAAATTCAGATGAGTTGTCTGTCATCTATGTATTTCGTGGGAGATCTTTTATCTTGTTAAACTGTGATATGTAAACCTTCATTGCCTGAAATAGTCACAGTTGTATAAATCAGTGTCTTCAGCTGTTTTCCTAATTTTAACACAATTCCTAACACAAAATATAGATGTTTGTAAATTCTTCATTCATTTGGTCTATTTTTATGTATGAGGCTTTTTTAATCTGGCAAAGCAATAAGATAAGGCAGCTTTCCCGGAATTTTTCAATCAAGGCTCAGCTACATTTCTATCCCTCGGCAAGAGGCAACAAGCAATTTTCAGCAGGGACAATTGGCATTGGGGATGTCTGTTTATTGCTGTTATCTCTCCTGGCTCGGATGGGCCATTATCACGGCAGACCGCGATGATGAATGACGAGCCAGACGTGCGGCTCCTGCAGTGACAGCGCTCGGGGGACCCCAGGCGCTCCTCAGCGCCTTCCTCAGCCCCGCAGCTCTGCGGGCCCGGGCTGGGAGGGAGGATGGGAGGGGAGGGGTCCCTGCAGACAGGAAACAGCTCGGAGAGCAGACCCCCAGGAGCCCACCTCCAGCTGGCAGACCACTGGAGCATTTCTGGGCAATTCCATGCCTAAAATCCCCAGTAGAGCAGTGGTTGGGATCATTAAACACTCTGGCCGGAGTCAGTCGCGGTCCCTGCTCAGCTGTGCGGGTGCCACAGTGTCCTGAGCAGAAGGAGCAGAGGTGGCTCGGGCACACGAACCACGCCCAGGCGTCTCAGCCGTGGTGTGAGAGCCCCACTGTGCTCTCCCCACTCTTCCAGCCCGGACCGCAGTTGTACAGGAAACGCTGCTCTCTTTTTATGTCAGTAACCATGAGAAACACATGGCCAGAGAAAAAGAAATTCCTGGAGCAGGACAAGCTGTGGTGGTCCTGGGTTATTGAATCTCTATCCAGGGCTTCGAGTGCTAAAAAAATTCCTATCCCATCCACAAACGTACCCATCTCCTTTTTTCTTTTTCTCCTTTTACTTCTGGCATGCTCCGGGTCGGAAGGCTGTCAAAAGGGAAAAATGCGCGGGGAAGGGCTGGGGGAGCATGGGGAGGAGGCTGCCAGAGGCAGCGCGGTGCGGCAGCCCGCGAACCGCCCAGAGGAGTAGGGGAAACAGGCTTGCTAGAGGCGAGTGTGCGGTAGAAATTCCAGTTTTCGCTCCAACCCCTCGGGGGCTCTCAGTGTGACCCCAAGAGTGTCACGGCGGCCGCCGAGAGCCGCAGCGGCGCCACTGCGGCCGCCGAGACCGGCGCAGCTCAGCGCAGGCAACGGCGGGGGCGGGGGCTGGGGTGGGGCCCGGGGAGGCGTGGTTCCGTCTCTAAGCCCTCTGATTCCCATTGGCTGCCGTCGGCCCCTCCCCTGCCGCCATTGGCTGGTGCGCGGGCGGATTTCCCGCGCGCGCGGTCGGGCGCGATGGCGGCGGAGCGGGGCATGGAGCTGGTGCGGGAGCTGCACCGCGCCGCCGGCGGGCACCTCCCGCCCTTCCGGGTGAGCACCGGGAGCACCGGGTGGGCCCCGCCGGCGGGCACCTACCGCCCCTCCGGGTGAGCCCCGGGAGCAGCGGGCGGGCCCGGCCGGCGGCCCGCGCTCACTGCCTGTGCCGCTGTTGCAGACGGAGGAGCTGCGGCAGGCGCTGGAGGAGATGCGGGCGCTGTACGAGCGGAACCAGGCGGATGTGTGAGTTGGGCGCTGCCCCCGGCGCGTCCCGCACAGCACGGGCGGCGCTCCCCGGCCCGCAGCTCTGCTCCTACTCCTCTTTCTCCTTCCCCTCATCCCCCAGGTCCGAAGCGAAGGCGGGACGGACGGACCTGATTTTCCTCATCCGGTTCCGGCACTGCTGCCTGCTCCGGAACCAGCGCTGCCTCCTGGCATACCTGTGAGTCCCCTGGGCTCATCCCTGCCGGCACAGCGTCCCCAGGGGCAGGGTGGCGGGACTCTCGGCCCGGGCAGGTGGCTTCTCCACGAGCAGCAAGGCAGCTGTGGAGCTGGTTCTCCTTGTGTTCGTTGCTGGTATCACCGCAAAGAGAAGGCTCTGCTTCCTGCTGCTCTTTAAAAGTTTAGATTAGTGGATGTCACTGTGGTCTGGGGATGTTGCCAGCACTCACCTCAGCAGAGGTGTTGGGTTTGCCCCATTTCTTCCCCTAGGTATGACCGGTTGCTACGGATCCGAGCACTGAGGTGGGAGTATGGCAGCGTTCTCCCCAACACCATCCAGTTCCACATGTCAGCTGAGGAAGTGAGTCAGCCTCGTTTCAAACTCTTCCCCCCTTCCTACATATTCCTCCTGATGGATTATTTAATACAATCAAAATAGGGTAGTCTTCCCCCCACTATAAACATGACATTTAACACGTCTTTCTGCAAATACTTACTTGTGTGTATTCATTGTCTGTGGGTACATGCCCACAGGTGGAGTGGTTCAATCGGTACAAAAAGTCTCTGGCTACCTACATGAGGTCAGTAGGAGGAGAGGAGGGGCTGGACCTCACACAGGACATCAAACCTCCTAAAAGCCTGTACATTGAAGTAAGTGCAAGGTTTCTGCCTTCTATCCATGAATAAACATTTCCATGACTATCTCTTTTTGAGCATTTCATCCCCATCCCAAGTCAGTTCATCAAGCAAAACCTTTCAGAGTTCCAAAGCTTTCACAGGTTTCTGTGTTTTACTCTGCCCGGCAGCATTTTACTCCTTCTACTGAGAGCACAAAGTATGTTGAGAGATGGCACTTCTGGTCTGCAGGGAGTTTGTGGTGGGGCAAGTTATCCAGTAGGAGATTTTTGCAGCTTTTTGCAGCAACTTTAACTAGACCAACTAGAAACCATGTTCCCATGCCAAGGACTGTTACCTGGAGGGGGTGGTTGGTTTTTATTGGACTCTTACAGAGCTGTGTTTCCACTTTGCAGGTGAGGTGTTTAAAAGACCATGGGGAGTTTGAGATCGATGATGGCACTACCATCCTGTTAAAGAAGAACAGCCAGGTACCTGTGGCAGGAGTGTGGTCTGTTCTCTTCCTTCCCTTTCACTCCCATGACATGCCCCCTGCTCATGCTGGCCTTGCAGCATGTCCCAGTCCCTGCACACACAGCTCCTTGCATGTGCTGTCTGCATGGTCCAGAGTGCAGCTCTGCCTGATCTGGTACCATGAGGCACTGGATGTACACCACAAGAAACAGAGCTGGTTGTGTGCAGCAACAAATCCAACAAATTCAAGGAGGGTTTTTCTGTGTTTCTGTGCAGCACTTTTTACCCCGCTGGAAATGTGAGCAGTTGATCAGACAAGGAATCCTGGAGCACGTTCTGTCCTAAGTGTGCAGGACAGGAGGGACAGCTCTTGCTTGGTGACCTGCCCACGATGGGGACTGAGATCTGGTGTGTGCAGGACTTCAGAGACCTCAGTATTTCTGCAGTGGCACCCTGCCACTCCTCCTAACAGCCTTTGATGCCTTAAAACCACAGCTCTTCATCAGCAAAGGGTGCATGCTGGTAATACAGCAGTCCTGGGAATCCAGGATAGTGAGGGGGCATTATCCAAGCCCCACAGCTACACCCAGGGTTTGTGAATGCATTTTTGTTTGGAGTAGTTCTTTGTTCACACTGTGCATCTAAGACACCAACTGGCTGGGCTCTAGAAGCCAGAAAAACTCCATGGTTGCAAAATAAAGAATTCCTTCAGTCTCCTGGGTTTTTAAGAGTTAATGTGGTGTTCATTCAGCACTGATCTGGCTCTCCAGCCAAACACATCCTGACCCTGCAATGTGATGGTTATTTAAGTATCTCAGTGGAACTGCTCCTCCAAGTGTCAGATAAGGCTGCACAAGGTTCCTTCCAGGATTACACATGAAGCCTTGTCCCCATCAGAGACCCATAAATGTGGTTTCTTGAGGTGCTGTGTAAATGATCATTGCAGTCTGGGTCATGGGCCTGGGTTTTTCCCAGTGTGCTTGGCCTGTGCCTCTGTTCCTGTGAAGAATCTCTTATCCCAGAGCACTGATCTGGCTGGGCCTATGGGCTAGTTGGAGTAGGAGTGGGAGAGGGTTTTAAGGATTCTGGTTAGCACAAAACCAGAACAAGGCTGAAGAGTTGCTTTCCCTGTCTGGTTTTCCTAATGGAGCGAAAACACAGGCTCTTGCACTGTGTCTGGGAAAACACTTGCAAAAACATCAGCCCTAGGTAAGACTGGAGGTTTGCTTGGCCTCCATCTCAGACTGGAGCTGAAAAAGCAAACAGCTGAGGGAAAATGCAGGAACAGGATAAATGCCTGGGACATTACAGCATTGCTCTGTCGTGCTCACTGCAGAGGCCACAGTCTGGTTGGGTTTGGATCCTAGGCTCAGGCTGTAGGAGGAGCTGTTGGCAATAAATGTTCAGCAGCAGTTGGGGAAGGTGACTGAAATACAGAGCAGACTGGAAATAGCAGGAGGTGCTGTAACATTACAAATTTTTTAATGCCACAACTCAGGAGTGACCAAGCACAGGGTCCTGCAAGCCCTTCTGCCCTGACTTTTGAGATGTAAGTGTGGCTCCAACATCAGACTTCTGCAGAGAGGGAGCACCTGCACCACCCCCAAACACTGCCAAAGGAAATCCTGTGAGCTGGCTGTCCTGAGACAAACATGACATAACAGCACACTGCCACTGGGAAAGGCACCAAGGCTGTTGCTTTCGTTGGAAAATTCAGCTATCCATAAGACCAGTTTCCTCAAAGGACTCTAGGCTCCCCATCTGCTATTTTCTGCACAGGAAAATCCTGTGGCAAGACCAGAGAGGACGAGGCTGATTTCCCAACCCAGCGATATCTCCCATTCTGCACCTGACCAGCCTCAGCCAGGAGCAGGGGCTGCCACTGCAGATGTTCCATCACCCACTCAGAGATGCTGGTGTGATTTTTCCAATAAGCTGCTTCAGAGCTGAGGCTTGTTCCTCCAACAACTGGTTCTTCTCCTCCATGCTCTTCTGCTTCAGCTCAGCAGCCTGCAGGGCCATTGCAAACCTCCTGTTCTCTCCACGGAGCTCTTCAATCAAGAGCTTGTTCCTGGAGAGTTGGGCCTAAAGCAGGGACAGGAGGCTTCAGGTTCAGCATCCCATGCAGGGGCACCAGATGGGCAGGGACACACAGCACCAGCCCCTCTGCACTCACCTGGGCATCTCTGAGCTGAGCTGCCCTCTCTGCCAGCACAGCTTCAGCATTCCTCAGACTCTGCTCCAGCCCCTCTGCCTGCTCCACAGCTGCCTGCAGCAGCTGCTCGTGTTCCTCCTGCAGAGGGCAAGAAAGTCTGTGTGTGGGTTGTCCCTGCACTCTCCTGGCCTCTGGCAACTCTGGAATGTACATTTCCCCAACAGGCCCTGTTCATGGACCCTCATGCTCCTTGAGGCAGAGCAGGGGGGTCCATCAGAGGGGCAGGATACAAAGAGCAGTGCGACAGGGGTCTAGAGCAGCACAACCTTCCCTAGGTCTGCACCAACCAGTTTAAGACAAGGCACAGATTTTCCAGCAGTTTTTTCTATAAAAAATAAGCCATTGGCCTCCCCTTTCCCAGCCACATCCAGTAAAGCTCAGGGAGGGACAAAGTCTCCTTGTGCCTGCTCATTACAATTCCTTAGGTTATAATTTGCCCTATCTTTGCCCAGAAGACAAACTCACAAGAACCCAGCACCTGGTTGCTCAGTGCCCTAGAGATAAATTCACCTGTTTGAGTGCAAGCTGGTGACTGGAGGATTCATGAAGAATTAAAGTTGCAGCTGAATTTGAAGGTAAGTGCATTTTCTTTGTGGGTTCTTTACCATCTTCCACCCAAACCTCTGGTGGCTTCAATCACAGCTGCCTTCCAGTGTTCCCTTCACAGTACCCTTGACTGAGCTCCTGCAATTCCCTGCTTACCTGGATCCTGACCAGCTGCCTGCATGTCTGCTCAGCCTGCAGCTGGAGGCTTTCCTGGAGCTGCTGAGTCTTGCACTGTTCCTCTCTCAGGGTGTTTTGCAGCTGCTCAAACTGCTTCTTTGGCACCATGCTGTTTATCTGAGCCTTGGCCTGCTGCAACTGCAGAGTGTGCTGGGCCTGGGCGAGGCTCAGGCTAGCTTTGGCTTCCAAAAGCTGTAACACAGAAAGGTTGACAGCTGGTTACAGCTTTGAGCCCACAACAGGCCAGGCTGTGTTTTGGGGCAGAGGAGAGGTCAGACAGTGCCCTCAGCCCTCGCCTCAGCTCTCACCCCAGCACAGGCACAGCAGAGCTGCAGCACCATGGCAGTAGTGCTCACTGGGCAGCCTGCAAAGCAAGGGAGTGAGAGCACTGAGAGCTGCAGGAGGAGACACAGAGACCCCTTGCTGAGAGATGCTTCCCCCTGCTGAGCAGTGAGGAGCAGGAGGATTCTCTGGGAGGGAGTCCCAGGACCAAGGGCCACAAGAGCAAGAGACAGAGGGGGCTGCTCACTTGGGTTTTTGGATACATCCCAGGCTAGCTGTGATGTACTGAATGTCCTGTATTACATGTCCTCTGCTTCCTGTCACCAGCAAAGGGCAAAACTGGTAATGGGAAGCAGATCTGGTCCAACTTTGGGATGGCTGGCATGGGTAAGCTGTACTTTGGAAAGCCAGTCCCCAGGGTAGAATGCAGGAGAGGATTAATAACACATTGGAAGGTTTCTCACATTGGCTTTCCTCCCTCTGTCCTGGTGATCCACATTGCTCTGCTCTAACCACCTCATTTCCCATCCCGCAACAAGCCCTGCCTGGCTGCTGTCATCCCTTCCCAACCCTTATCCAATTCTGCCACTGCTCCAGCTCCTCTATCAGCTGAGCCATGGGGAACCACAGCTCCTGGCACCCCTGTGAGAGCCACCTCCCCTCTGCCCAGCCAGCCTGCACAGGACAAGGACAGGGGGGCATCACAGGGACAAGCAAGCAAGGAGCTCTCCCCAGCTGCACCTGAACTGGATTCAGCCATGGCTGAGCAGGAGGGAGAATCCTTTGTCCTCCACAAAGAGGAAGAGTACAACATTTTTCTGAAAACTTGGACACCCTCCCTTCTGGGGAAAGTGTCCAGCACAGCCCCAGGCAGGACAACACCAACATCAAGAGTTCATCAGCAGCCTGCTACTGAATGAAGGACACTCACCTTTTCCTGTGAGGCCTGGAGCTGCTGTTGGAGCAGCTCCATCTCCATCCAGCATGCTGCATGCCTCTGGTGGTGCTCCAGCCTGGCAGCAATCTCTGCCCCTGGTAGCCACTCAGCCTCCAGAAGGCTCTGGCTGTGCAGCTGGGCAGTGCCAGGGCCAGCACTGTAACCAGCCTTGTGCTCAGGGGGCTCACAGCCCAGCTGAGGCCTCTTGACATCCTGGTGAGAGAGCCCCTCCTTGCCCTCATCACTCTGGAAAAGGTGGAGAAAAGAAACAACAAATCATGCACAGGATGCTTGGGGTGGGAACACAGGCAACAAAGACTGACTGAGCCATGTGGGTGTGAGACTGGGAGGGAGAGAAAGCTCAGGGAGAAAGAGTGAAAGTAGTGAAAGTCATTAAGTCGTTACAGACTTTCCCCTTCTGTAAGACTTACAATGTCACACAAGTTTTCACTGCTTTACAAGTTATAAGATGAAGCTGGTCCCTCAAAGGAAGACTGCGTTTGAATGTTTGAAACAAATATTTTTGCTTTCCTCTATGAACATGTGCAGTTTTTGCCCTTCTAAATCCTTCAGCCAAGAGCCTGGCAGTTGGGGTTGATGGCTTCCTACCAATGCTGTTAACTCTGCTGTTTCAGCCTCTCAGCTCCTCCAGCTTCTCTCTACCCAACTCACTCCTGTTCTTGCTGCTGGGAAGAGGGATAGGATCAGCTTCAGGCCACAGAGCAGCAAAGAACAGCCCCCAGAGAGCCCTGTTTTGGGTAGTCGCACATCCGGGTTTGGCCTGCAACAGGAAGCAAAGCCAAGCCAAAACAGATATGGCCCTGAATCAATGTAGGAGTGAGTCAGGTGCCTCTGCCCCAGCAGGTGACTCAGCCCAGCCCAGCCCAGGGCAGACAGCCTGGGGACATCCAAAGTCCTGCAATGCTATCAGAGACCTAAAACCAAGGAATGAAGAACAATGGGAGGGACAGTTTAGCAGATGGGGATCATCCACACCAGAAACCTGCCTCTCCCCAGATTTATGGCTCAGTGGGTGACCCCAGTACCTATCTAAAGCTTTCTAAGGAGGAAATCCATCCCATGTTAACTCTTCAGCAAGCTGTTCTCCAGCAGCCAACATGGGTCTCCTGTGCAGGGAGAGACAGCAGAGTTAGAAAAACATGCACAAGCCCCATTTGGGGGCTGGCATTCTGTGCTGGCTCCCTGATTTCTTCCAATTTGGTTTCCAATGACAGCTAAGGACTAAGAAAAACTGAGAAAAAACTTTCCCATAGCTCAGGCAAAATATGTGGGGACAATCAAGAGACAAGACTAGAGAAGGAGCAGATCTTCAAGGGAAGGGAAATAAAGGGGAATAAGGACAAAGAGCATCAGACTGAATTGATGTGGCTTCCAGCTGGCTAAAATTATTTGGCAGTCCTGTGGATACAAAGTGATTTGACTCATCCAGACACACCAAGACTTCATTACAGGGTGACAGGTGGTGAGGCCAACCCCTCAACTGCAATAAAGCCAGGTCTGGAGAAATCAGCTTGTTTGTGAGGCCTCTGTGATTTCACAGTGCTGGACACAAAGCTGGGACTCCAAATCAAGGTGGCTTCATTATCCTTCTGTGGGTACTCCCAGTCTCCCAGGAGGCCATGAATACTGGCACATGTGGGAATGAACCTTAGTCCTGTGTTGGACACTCCTATCCAACAACTGCTGCTAAACACCAGAGCCATACAGGACCCAAATCCCTCAAGGGAAGGTGCAGGATAACAGACCATCCATCCTGGCAGGAAGGACAGCACTGCAGTTTGTGGCAGTGCCTGTGGCATGCAGAGAGCTGTGTGAGGAAGTTCTTCCTCTCTCCTTGAAGCACAAGGACCAATCCATGGGCTATGTGGTGTTTGCTCACCTCAGTGCAGTTGCTTTTGGGAACTTTACATTGGATTCACATGCTGTGCTTCCTGTGGCATCTCCAACATCCATGTGGCAGAGGAGATGAGTGTGCAGTCAGCCACAGCCACAGGAGCACATCCCAGCTCCCTGACCACACTCCCACCATCAGTAAAAGACATAATATAGCTTTTGTCTACATGTGCATAATATTGCTTTTGTCCACATGTGCTCAGTAATATTTATTAATTGGAAGTATCCTAGCTCATAGCCCACTTCATGAGAGCAGCAGAACAAAGCTGCTGTTGGAACATCCAAGAGAACACAGCTGCTGTTACAGTGTTCAGCAGCCTTGTGTCTCACAAAGCCTCTGCTTTTTCTTTGCAGCAGCATGTTAGATCTTCAAACTACCTTTGCACTCAAACCTGACACTCTCTTGAGCTCTGGGTTCATTTTCCAAGTACTGCACAATATCTTTGAGCTGCATCAGCTCCAGTTTCAACCTGTTCCTCTTCCTCTTCAGCTCTGTATTGACAGCCTGAATGTCAGGTTTCCTCCTATGCTGTTACACCACTGTCTCCCAGAGCTTTTTTCCTTCTCTTCTTGCCCTGCAGGTCAGGTTTATGTCCTGAGATGTCTGCTCTTTGAAGGCATTTAACTCTGCCTCCTTCCCAAGCACATCCCCTTGTCTATCAAGATTCAATTTCTCCCTAACAAATGCCTTCCACTTTGTCTCCAGCTGCTAGATTGAACAGGCCATTTGTTACAACAAACATCTGCACTGTTTGCACTGGTGTGTCCATCATACAATTGCTCATTTCTTCTCTGTTCCCTCAGTGATGAAGTTGCAACAGAAGATTTTGGTCTACCTGCTCATCTGAGTCTTAGAGGATCAGCTCATTTTCCCGCAGAGGACAGCTCTCCAGTCACCTTGTCCCTTCCAACAGCAGAGCCCTCAGCTTCACTGTCTCTGCATTACTCCCATTTCATCCTGGTGCCTTTTTAATCTTGTCATACCCAACACCCAGCATTTTTCACATCTTGGCGTGTTCATCATTAACCTTTTCTTACAACTTGAGCTGCCTCTGCTTCCACAGAGACTTGGTCTTTTTCTTCTGCTTCCACTGCTGCCTCTCATGGGTGCCCTGCTCTGGAAGGCCTCACCTTGGAGCCTTCATTGTTGGGAAATCACCTCCTCTCACACCAGTGCTGCTGCAATGAAGTCTTACAGTTGTCCTCATGCTGGCATTCACTCCATGACAGCTCTTGCTATGCTCAGCCTCTGCATCTTTCCTAAAGACAAAAACCATCTTGCTGACCTGGGTTTGATATCACAGCCTGAAATGCTCAGCCAGTCTCTGAATGTACATTTGCTGGAGATGCAATACAAAGGGTTTTCTATGTTGCAAAGTTAAGGCAATTTGTTAAACTTCACAGAAAGTTCCCACACCTTTTGCACTTCTTAAAGACATCCAATTACATCTTTTCCAGCAACTCTGAAAGCTCCCCACTGCAGACAGTCCATCTGCCATTCACCAGAGATAAAACAGCTTAAATGCCTTGTATTCCTGTTATTTGGGTTTGTTTCCCTGGTCTACCACAGACTTCAGCCAAATCACCTCCCTTCTCCCTCACCTACCCCATATCTCAACCCTAAAACAGTGACAATGACCTAGCAAAATTCTCTGCTGGCATATTGCCAAGGGGAACCCTGATCCCAAAGGGAGACACAGCAGGGCAGAGGCAGGAGGAAGGGAACATAAGCAGTTATTCAGTGACAACCTCTTTCTTTCACAAACCAGTCTCTTTTACCTATATGGAGAAACTGAAGACATTTTTTACTGCTTTTAAGATAGCAAGTTGTGATCATCTAGCAAGTAGAGGCAGGTTTGCTGAAGGACCAAGAAAGAGGTAATAAGAAAACACTAATGAAAGCTCTTTTATATCTCTCACTATGTTAAGATACAGTCTTTGCTGGGCACTGCCTCTAACACAGCCTTGTAGAACATGCAGGGAAACTTAGAGTCCTGAAATAAAAGCATTCATGTAAGGGGAGTTGGATGTCTCACTTCAAACAATTGCAGCCCTGCAATTCTGCCCAGGTTTTCTTCCAAATTAAAGCAGCTCTCCTGTGAAAAATCAGCCCTGTGAAAAATCAGCCCAACCTACTCAGGTATGAGCAGGACATGCACCCCTAATTTCCTCCTTAGCCCCAGAAAGAGAACAGTGGCAGACCCCAGGCTCACTCTGTCCCTGTGCTGTGTCTTTATTTCTTCTCTTCCTGGTCCAGCTGCTGCCCTGGATGGCAAATGTCTTCAGTATGCTGCAGTCCCACCCTGGCCTGCTCCATCTCAAACCTCTCCTCCAGCTCCATTCCCATTTTTGCTCTTCCAGCCCATTAATTATAGCCCAGTACTTTGCAACTGTTTCTTCAAGATCTCTTTTCTGGTATCCCATCTTGCACATCTCAGCCTTGAAACTTTCCTCACTGTCCTTCCTCTCCCTCTCAAAGTTTTTCCACATTAACTCTATTTCATCCTCATAACAGTTTATCTGTTGGAAGGAGATAGGATTGGGATATCAGCACCATGCTTCTGAGAGCTTTCCTCTCCTCCAATAACTCCAATTCAGATTGATCTATTGGTCCCACTCAACAGAGGACTCTCTTCAGGCAGTTCTGGTCCCTGCTGAACTATCAGTCTCATGCATTAGTGTCTAACAAGCAAAAAACAGTGGGTCCCAATTCTTTTTCTTTCAGGCTGCTGCCAGCAAGCAGCACAGTTCTCCCCATTCTCCTTGTTTTGCAAGGAGCCCCAGAGAGGAGAAGGGAAAGGCCAGGGCATCATCTGCCACTGGCTCCTCATATCCCTCCTCCACTGCAGAGTGGTTCCTTGTCAGGATGTGCTGGTAAGAAGCTGCTGCTCCCCACAACTCCCCTGTGAACACCAGAAACTCCGGGATTTGGTGTGCACAAAGGCAGGACTATAAAGCAGACAGAAGATCTGTAGGCAGCTTTGTGCTCCTTGAACTGTTCTGTCACCTGCAGGGCAGTTTAGGATTTTCTCTTGCATTGCTGCAACACAAAACCCAGCAAGCATCACAGACCTGTCAGTTCAGCAGCAAAAGGAGTAAATGTGGAAACTGAGGCCTCTCCCATGAGCATTCACAGCTGTCTGAAGAGGAGGCTGGGCTCACACTGTTACCTCAGAGCAGCAGGTTAGAAGTGTGCTGCAAGCCAAGGGTGACAAGGCTCTGATACAGCCCCTACCATCAGGAGACACCTGGCTGCTTCTCCTCTTGGTCCTGTCCCTGCTTTTACTGTGACAACAACACTGAGTGATCTCTGGTTCCTCATAAGACCCACACAAACATTTCACAAGGTGACAGTGATTTCCAGAGAGCCTTTGCCAGCCAGTGAGGCAAAGGCTCCAAATCCTCCTGCCAGCCAAGACAAGCTGGACAAGCACAGTAAATGACCCCACAGAGTGATGAGGCACCACCCTGCTCCCCAGCCTGAACTCTCCCTCCAGCAGCCCTACTGGAGCAGATATCTCATCAGTCACACTGTAGCAGCAGCTGTGTGACAAGCAGTCAGGACATCTCCCCCCATCCCACTCACCTTGGTTTCCAGCTGCGCCTTCAGGTCCTGCAGCTGCTCTTGGAGCTGCTCCACTGGGAGTGACATTTCTGGAAACACAGAAGTAGAACAAGAGGGCTTGGAGAAGGGTGTGATGTCAGAGAGGAGCCCTGTGAGGGGAGGCCTACAAGACAGGACCAATCAGGATTGGCTGCAGCTTCATCCAGTCCATAAGGGGTTTGGGGGGTTGCATACAACCCCAAAATATGAACATTCCCCATCTACCTGGCAACTAGTCCCAGGGCTGCATCACCCCTCTTGGCCAGAAGCTTTCATCTAATGCTCAACTTGAATTTTCCAACCCACAGTTTGGGGCTACTTCCTCTTTATTGCATTGTTTCCTCAGCATGTTCAACAGTGAGAATCTGCCAGCTCACAGGTTCCATCAGCAACTCTGAAGCTGGAAAACCCTCCTCTCCTCCATCCCCCTCCTCCCCACCACCCATCCTCTCCTTCTTCCCTCCCATGGCTACCCAGTATCACAACTGGCAGCAGTAGTTCAGGCACAACAAGCCTCCCCACACTCCCATGCAGACTTGGAGGCAGAGGGAACTTTGTCATTGCTAAGAGGACGGGCACTGAGCCCTCCTGCACGTTACCTGCTGCTGGCAGCCCTCCCTCAGCCCTGCTCTCCTGCAGCTGGAGGCGCAGCCCCTGCAGCTCCCTCCGCAGCGCTCCGTTCTGCTCGTACAGCACCTGGAACAAACACTGCTCAGGACAAAGCTCCTGCAAAGCTCCTGGCAGGGCCTCCCCCGGCCCCAGCACAGCCTTCCCAAACAAAGGAACACATAAGATAATTTGGAGGAGTCAAAGAAGAAATATAACCCCAGATTTCCAAGACCACCATCACTACACATTGTAAAGCGCAAAAGCACACAAAACCAGGGGTTTGCCAACACCTCAGGGGGCTGGGCCTCCTGAGACCCTCCTGACCTAAATAACCACTGGTGGAATCCAACACAGAAGAAACATCATGATCCCAGCACACGCCCAGGGGTTTGTGTTTACATCCTCAAGGCTCTGTTGTGGGCACACGGGCTGGCCAACAAGCACTACTCTATGCAGAGAAGGCAACCAGCAGGATTCACAGGGAAGCAAAGCCCACAGGCCTCTGGGAGGAAACTTTTCCAGGTTGCAGAAGGAATAAAACAAGGGAAGAAGATGCTGATCCCATGGGAAGCACAGCATGAGGCAGGTCCTGGTGCCAGAGACACCCCAAGGCCAGTATAGGAGTTTATCCCATCTCCATCAGCAGGAGTCCCAGAGCTGAACACCAAGTAATGAGCCACCACACCAGTGCCATGAGCCACTTCCATGGAGGGGTCTGGAGAGGGGCAGCTGCTTGCTTCACTTCACATCCTCTATCCTGTACTGGAAGCAACAGCATACAAGGCATCCTGCCTTCTTCTGGACTGTTCACTTTGAGCAGACATCCAATTCCATCCCATATCCTGCCACCCAGGAAACTGATGTGCTGTGAGACACTATGAACTAGGACACTTCCAGGTAACAAATATTACTGAGCAGATGTAGACAAATGCAAACCCAGTTTGTTTCATCTCCATTCTAAACAGGAAAGGGGGGCTGAGAGCATTCAACGAGGGTAAAGGATAAACCCCAGTGGGTGCCTTCATAGGGGCAGGTGAAGCCTGAAGGTCAAATCTTTCCACCCATCAGCATTCCCATGGACAACTCTGGGGCTGCTCAACGAGAGGAAAAATTGCAGCATTGAGCATATTCAACCCTCTAGTGCCACCTGGAGCAATGCTGCACTGGATAGTGTTTGAGAATGTTGCCTTTAATTACAGCTTGGAGAAGGGCTGCCTGATGCATCCACAGAATGGCTTTGCTGCATTTCAGCCCTTGCTGGGGGGATGTGACTGTCCCTGTCCCTGCTCAGGGGTGCTCCCCAGCCACACACAGACTCTGGGAACAAAGAGGCAATGTGACAAGCACAGGACTCAAAGAACAGAGCACCCAGCACCAGTTAAAGATACACTAGTTAAAAATGCAAGAGACACACGTTAAAAATGGGAGAAGGGAAACAGTTTTTGCTCATGCCTCAGAGAGCCCCAAGCTCTGGGAAGGAGCACAGCACCCTGCAGGAGTTGCAATACACACAGCACCAATTCTTGGACCACACACACACATCAGATATCTGGACTGGCTTACCTTGACTCTCTAGCAGAGTTCAGCAGCAACAAGATTTTTAGGGTTTTTTTAAAGTGGGGGCAAGAAGGAAGGAAAAACAAAAAGATAGAAGACTTTAGCTGTTAATTTGGTTTCCAAATTAGGAGAACAGCTTTCTCCTCGTGCTCAAGAAGAAATCCAACAGAGCCCAGGGCCTGTCCTTAACAACAGAGGTACATGGTTCCAACAAAATAGTCCATGGCTACAAGCAGGAAGGAATTTATGATCCACCCCTACTCTCTCCTGCCAAAATCCCTGCAAGGCAAACAACCCATGGAGGGCTTCAGGAGTGAGAAGACAGCACTCTGCGCAAGGTAACAGGGATCTCTCTGCCCTAAGATCAGATCTGTCTCCTTCCACTCCCTCAGGCCCAAGTGGCCCAGAGATGTGCTGCAGAGAGCAGCAGTGTGACACTGGCAGGGCTGCCCACACGTACCTGGCACTGCCGCTCGTACTCCAGGACAATCTCGGCAAAGCACTCGCTCTGCTTCAGGAACTCTGGGCTGTGGGGCTCCCCCTGCTCCAGCTGCACAAAGAAACACTTCTCATCAGAAAAATCAGCTCCAAATCGAGAGTCAAAAGCTCTGCTAAGTCCCTGGGGTCACAGGGCACACCCGTACATTCAACAGAAGGCTCCCTAAAGGGCCCATCACCTGTGGGATGGGTTAGAAAGAGGAGGAAAAACAATTTTCTCCACATATGAGACAGCAAAGGCAGGATTTCCTGGCTAACAAGATCACAGACTCACTTCTTTCCCCAGATTCATTTTAGGAGTGGAAGATACTAAAACAAGCCCTTTACTTCAATACTAGAAAAAATAAAACTTTTCTGGAAACCAAACTCTATAAGTTTTCCCTTGGAAGACTGCAGATTTGCAGAATTCTCTACAACTGGAAACTTTCCTCACACCCTTTTTTCTTTCCCAGCTTCCAGGTTGTCATTAAAGCACAGGAGAGCTCACACAGGGGGAGACCATAGCAACTGACAAAAATAAGCAAGATCAATTTTTTTATGAATTCCTGAAAAGTTTTTATTTGACTGCAATAGAGAAAGGTTACCTTATCCTTCACAATGTGGTTGAGTTCTTTTTGCAGGTCCAACACCATTTCCTCAGAGGCTGACAGTTTCTCAGCCATCTCTGTGACCTTGTTTTGTAGCTGTGTGTTCTCCTGCAAGTAAAATGGAGATTTCCCTGCTGCAGTGAGTCCTGACATGGCAGGATGGGTTTATCAGCCACAGGTACTCAGCAGGGAGCTGTAAAACAACTGGCATATCAGCAGGACAACCACAGCTCCCAGGAGACCCTGGACATGGCCTGGTTTTAGCCAGGACAGGGCTGATTTTTGCAGTAACCAGAAGGGGATGTGGCTAAAGCCCAGATGTTATTCTGAACCACCTCATTCATTGGGGTCAGAGGGAAGGCACTCTCTCTCAATTCCAGGGAGAAGGAGGTGCCTTCCAGAGAAAATGTGGCTGCTCTGCAATGAGCATTCAGCATGTAAATCACCCTCCCTTTTATACACTTTTGTTGTTAATACTGTTGCTGTCACTGGTTGTTTCTTATCTCATTGCTGTTTCCACTAAATTGTTCTTATCTCAACCCATGGTCTTTGCCTTTTGTGCCTCCCATTCTCCTGCCACTGAAAAGTGGGGAGCGAGCAAGCGGCAGCGTGGTTTGGGGAGTCTTGGTAAAAAACTGGGGAGCATCATTCTTAACCCATGACAGGAGAGCATACTGCTGATACCACATGGGCTCATGTCTCCAAAGGACAGGAGTGGGTTTTGCACAGTAAGAGCTAGACAGGATCAGCTCCACCTCTGCTCCCCAAAATTGTGGTTCCCTCACAGTTAACAAAGGCAGCAAGTCCTGAGCTATCTCCATCTGTACTTCTACACTGAGCTGGGGTAATCCCAGGCATGCAGACACCATCATCTCTGCCTTTGACATGGCCCCTGGCACAATTTTAGCTTTGGCCATTGTGTTTTCAGGTGTTACCAAGGGCCAAACCACTGCCAACAGACAACACAGCAGTTTAGTAATGGCATGGCAAGGTAACAAGTTCTGTATTTAATACAACTGGATGGATGTGGCTGATGATTCTTCTCCATAAAATTCCTGTTCTTCCCAACAAGAGCAAAGTGAACCATCTATATTTGTCACCACCTCTGCTTTGCCACCTCTGAAAGAGCGAAGGTGTTTCATCCAAGGCAGCTGTACTTACATTCATCACATGGTTCAGTCTCCCTTGCAGGTTGGCCTCTTTCCCCTGGAGGAGCTGTGTAGCAGCCTCCAGCTTTGCCTGGTGACTCACTGCTTGCTGCAAAAGCAGCTCTTTTGCCTCTATTTCTGCCTGAACATTCCTGGGGATAAAAAAGCAACATGGTTGGGACAGACAGAGCATGTTCCTGGATGGCCACAAGCAGGAGATGAGAGCTTTGTCGGAAGGATGCTGAGATCATAGTGGTGGAGAGGGGTCTTCAAGGACTTTCCTGCCACTACACATTGGCAAAACAAGTGGGAGATTCAAAAGGGATGTGTGAGCACATTTTCTCCACCCCACCAAAAGAACCCCTCCTACCTGAGCTTGCTCTGGGTGTGCTCAAGAGCAATGTACTGCTCATCCAGCTCCCTGCCCAGCTGCAGGCAATGTCTCTCTGCCTTCTCCAAACTGAGCCTCGCCTTGTCCCTCTCCCTGGCGATCTGCCTCACCTGGGTCCTGCAGACACAGCGGAGCAGGGCATGAGGACAACCCTCAGGCAGCCCAAAGAAGGCCCTCACAGGGAGCAGAGCCCTTACCAGAGGCACTGCAGTTTGTATCTGTAGGAGGTGTCAGCTGCAGGCTGGAGGCCACTCCTGGGGACCATGAGTGTGCTGTCCCAAGCTGCAGGCAGCCCTGCCAGGCTCACCTGCTGCTCCGTGCGGATGCTCCTCCTCTGCAAGAAAAGCACAGACTGAGATCACCTCCTCCCTCTTCTAACAGCTCCAACAGGATTCCTGTTGTCACACCATCTGACCACCCTCCAGTCTTTCAGGGATGCCTCCCCCATCTCACAGATAAGCCTAGATCACATCCACCTCCACGTTCCTCCAGCCCTGGGGTGACCAAACCCATCCTGAACCTGGCTGCAAGCGCTCCCCTCACCCTGGGCAGTTGCTCACTTCACCCACCAGCACCAATCCAGGCACAACCAGGGACCCTGAGGATCTCCTCTGAGCTCTTCCAGGGCTCAGGTGGCAGTGACAAGTTGAGGCTTGGCAAATCCAGTGTCTTTGCTGAGGCTGGAGAAGTGATGTGGGCCCAGGTAGCTTGGCCAGAAGGACAGGCTGCTTCCCTGAGTGCTCCCCTCTGATGCTGAGGAAAAAACAGCAGGAATAAGTCAGTGGGGCCAAACTGGCAGAAGAAAACTGATGGTTTTCAATATCAAAGGGAAACTTCAGAGACCAGATCAATACTAAAGAACATTTTAAAAACAACCCCAGGCTGCCAGGAGGGAGATGTCCTGAGCTGCCCTCATGGCAGCCACAAGAGCAGGTCTGCAGGCACAGACCATTCAGTTTGGTCTCCCTGCTGACCCATCAACACCCAGAGTCCACAGAAAGACCAGCACTGAAAGTTGTATCACTTACAGGGTCTTGGGAAAACTGTCAAAGGGGCACTGACAGCCAACATTTTATTTGACAAAGAGCAGAGCCCAGAAAGCTGATACAGAACTCAGAACATTTCCAAAAGCACCGATTTTGTACCAGGTTTGGAAGAAGCCTGTCTTCAGAGAGCTGTTACCTCAAAGTCTGAAGCCAAAAGAACGATTCTTTTTTCTTTTTTTTTTTCTCAAGATCCTGGATTGAGCTGTCCTGGCTGTCAAGGCAAGCAGAGATTCACTTCCACCTTAGCACATTCACGTGGTGTTACTTCAAAAGCAAATGTCTTGCCAGTCCTTGGAACTGAATGCACTAAGGAGAAAGAAGTATTTTACATCAAACAAAAATAAACGTGGATGAAGCTTGTTCATGCACTAAAAAGAGGACAATCTGTGTCACATGTGAGGTGCAGAGACATCAGCACTTCTGAGGTCAATGTTAGAACTGGGGTGATGTTTTTCTTCTCCTAGGATGTGCAACCCTCTCCCTCCCATAAAAAGATCAGGCTCAACAGCCCCCTGTTGTTGTGCATTACAATCCCATACCACCCAGGCAGGCATTGCTTCTACTCAGGCAGCTCCCAAGGGAGCCTTTCAGTGGCTGCAGTACAGACCATATCTAAAAATTGTCCTGCAAGTGAAGAACCCTCCCCCAGATCACCACCCTCAGATGCCTGACTGAATCCTATGGAATCACCTAGTTGTGAAAAGTATCTTGGCCTGAATTGTTCACAGTAAACCCTGATCTTTAGCCTCCTTTTTTTTTTTTTTTGGTTTGTTTTTTTTTTTGTTTGCTTTGGGTCTTTTTGTTTGTTTTTTGTTTGGGGTGGGGAACACGGGAAATGGATGAAGAAACCTTTTTAAGTGTGTGATGTCTGGACTCGTGTCTGGATTCCCTACAAGATCGTTTTAAAACATCGAACACAAACGAACTGTCCTGTGTAAGGAACTGGCAAGGACTTAATTGCTCCTTGCCCAAGGTTTGTGGAAATCCCCTCATGGAGCTGCAGATCAAGGCCATAACCAGGATCCTTTTTACAAACCCCATCCCATGGAGTTGCTGAGTCTTGGCTGCTTAAGAGACATTGACATACCGTGGAAAACGGGGTTATGCATCCGCGGGACGGAGGCACTGCAGCATCGGCTCGGCCCGGCCCTTACACCCCGCGCATGCGCAGGCCGCGCGCACATCCCGGTCCAGCGCCCTGGATGCATTTCCCGGGTGAATCGGGAGGAGCAGTGGCAGGAGGCGGAGGGAGCTGATGCCGCTTTTTTACTCGGCTCTTTCCGCAGTGCTGTGTCCAGTTCTGGGCTCCTCAGGGCAGGAAAGGCAAGGAGCTCCTGGAGAGGCTCCAGCGGAGGGGGGCACAGAGGTGATGACGGGACTGGTGCACCTCTCCTGAGAGGCTGAGGGGGCTTTCCGGGCCTGCTTAGTCTGGAGAGGAGAGGACTGAGCGGGGATCTCGTCAGTACATACAAATATCCCAAAGGCAGGTGCCAAGAGGATGGTGCCAGGCCCTTTCCAGTGGCGCCCAGCGGCAGGACGAGGAGCAGTGGCCATAAACTAAAACACGAAGTTCCACCTCAGCATGAGCAACAACTTCTTTGCACAGAGCGTGGCAGGGCACTGGAACGGGCTGCTCAGGGAAGGGAGGTCGCGGGATCTCCCTCTCTGGGGACACTCCGCACCCAGCGGGGCCGATCCCGTCAGGGCCCTTCCAAGCCCCCCCCTCCCGTGGTCCCGCTCGCGCGCGCCCCGTGCCCTCACGCGCACGTCCCGCTCAGGCGCACGCGCGCGACCCGCCCCGCGCCTCTCCCGGCCCGTCCCCGCGCAGGCGCGCGCCGCTCCCGCCCGCCCCCCGCGCAGGCGCAGTGGCGGAGCGGGGCGCGCGCGGCGGGCGTTGTGCGGCGCAGGCGGCGGCGGCGCGGCCATGGCGGGGTCCGCGGGATCCGCGGGCGGCTCGGCGCGGAAGCGCCTCATGAAGGAGGAGGACATGACCAAGGTGGAGTTCGAGACCAGCGAGGAGGTGGACGTGACGCCCACCTTCGACACCATGGGCCTGCGGGAGGACCTGCTGCGTGGCATCTACGCCTACGGTGGGCGGCGGGGCCGGAGGGGAAGGGCCGCGGGGCCGGGGCTCGGGCTGAGGGCTCGGAGCGGTGCGGGGGCCGCGGCAGGGCCCGGATGTGCGCCCGGCCGCGCCTGCGCCCTGAGGCCGGGCCTGGCCTGGCCTGACGGTGTCTCTTGGCGCCGCAGGGTTCGAGAAGCCGTCGGCCATCCAGCAGCGAGCCATCAAGCAGATCATCAAGGGCAGAGACGTGATCGCCCAGTGAGTGCAAGGGGGATGTCGGGCACATTCCCTGCCTTGAGGCTGGAAGCGGGATCGGCTACCCGTGGGCCTGGGCTGGTGCCTGGCAGGGTGTGGGGAATGACCTGAAATTGGTGGGACACGGGGACAGGTTGGTCAGAGCAGCTGTGGATGTCCCATCCCTGGAAGTGCTCAAAGCCAGGCTGGATGGGGCTCTGGGCAACCTGGTCTAGTGGGAGGTGTGCCTTCCCTTGGCAGGGTGGGGGATGGAGCTGGATGTTGTTTAATTCCCTTCCAATTCAAACTACTCTGTGGTTTTACGGTGCGACAAGCAAACAGTGAAATTGATTAACTTGTTGTGATCCTCTGCCAGTTAATGCCAAAGTTTATTAGGTTTAGTTACTGTAAAAAATATGCCTTAGAGACAAAGAAGGATATGCATCCCACTGAAAGAATCCTTTCTTGGTCACCAGTGCAAATTACTGGTCTTGCAAATTGCATTGGTTTATCTGTCATTTACTTGAAAAAAGTGAATGTATGGCAGATGGCAAAAAGTTAAAATGCTGGTCTGATAAGGAGCAAAGGTGCCAGAGCTGGGGACCCTGGAGTGTTCTGTCCCTGATACTGCAGCTTTCAAATCTGCCTGACAGCAGATCAGGCTCTGATCATAGCAAACCTTTGTTGACACTGTTGAGTTCTTTGCACTGGGGGGTGGGAGAGAGCACAGGGGTGGAATGTGTTGAATTGCCTGTGCTGTTGGTCCAGACATGCAGAGTATTCACCAAACATCTGTTTCTCAGGTCACAGTCGGGAACAGGGAAGACAGCAACATTCTCCATATCTGTTCTACAATGCCTGGATATACAGGTAATCTGAGAGCAGCACATGCTAAAAAAAAATTTTACCAAAACGCTGGTCTTCATTGTAAAAGTGTGTTCTTTAAGAGTGAATAAATTAAGTTTTACTTTGAAATCTTATAATTATGAGCAGTGAACCTCAGACAGAATTCTGACTGAGAGCTTCACCAGACTCTGTAACAATTTAACTGTTAAAGCCATTCTGGCAAAGTAAGTTCAGATGATCTTGTAATGATAAAGTTGTCTTTAACAGCTGATCTCTTTCACCTGTTAGGGCTAAGTTAATCTCTCAGCAAGCAGAATTGTCTTCAGACAGTCCTAATAGCATCATCAGCCTATCTGGTGATAGGTGATCTGATTCATTGCACAGACTCAAACCTAGGTTATTGACCAACAGCTGTTTTGTTCTTGTTCTGCTCAGAGGCATTGTGTCCATCCAATAGTTTTGGGGTATAATTGGATGTGCAGATTCAATTGAATAAAAGGGTGGGTTTCAGTGGGCTGGGATTGTTACTCACCTGTCACTGTCTGGGGGCATAAAAATTAAGGTTGCATGTTCTAAGTAGAAAGGAAAGCTTTTGATTTATTTCTGTAAAGTGCTCGTAATACTTCTAAAGGTGACACTTCAAAACTTTGTCTTGGAGTTCTTGAGCAATGCAAGGTGTTTATCTGAACCAAACACACAGAACTGAAGGACTTGAAATTTGGTTCTATTTAGCAAGAAATGTACACACCTTTTTTTTTTTTTTTTTAGCACAAAATTCTGTTCTAAATCCTTCAGCTGTGGCATTTCACAGCTTTGATTCTGTGAGCTCCATCACCTCTTGCATGCCTGGCTCTGGCCTGTGGTTAACTTCCATGTGATTCTGTGCTTTAACCAGGTCCGTGAGACCCAAGCCTTGATCCTGGCACCGACTCGGGAGCTGGCTGTGCAGATCCAGAAGGTAGGAGCATTGCAGTCCTTGTCTGGGAAACCTTGCAAGGCCTGGGGCCAGTGCTCTGCTGATTCTCTAGCAGAGCTCAAAGCACAGCTTCCACTTTTTCTTCTGTTCCTGAGGGAAATAACAGAAGCATGATCTGATACAGGGCCATTTGCTCCTCTGCATTATATCCATTGCTTTGGTAGTCTGAGGTTTTGCAGAGCCCTAACTGAGTTTTTAAGGCCAGCCCATCTAAAGCAGTTGTGATCCCTGAGGAAATGAGTCCCCAGTGTTTTAAGGCCTGCTGTTGCGGAGGTTTGGGTAACAGACATTAAAAATCCTAACTCCTTGTGCTGACATCTCTTTAAAAAGCCCACAGCATGGCTGCACAGGCCTGCATCTCCTGACACAGGCAGCCTGGGGAGAGCTGGCGTGGTGAATCCCTTCCTTTGTACCCACACAGGGCCTTCTCGCCCTGGGAGACTACATGAATGTGCAGTGCCACGCCTGCATCGGGGGCACCAACGTGGGCGAGGACATCCGCAAACTGGATTATGGGCAGCATGTGGTGGCTGGCACTCCTGGCCGGGTGTTCGGTAAGGAAATCCTGGCATTCAGTGTAACACCTTTAATGTAACATTGAGGGGAAGTGTAACAAGGTAACAACTTACTGCTCTTGTGCCTGGAAAAGACTACGGGGAAATCAGTGGTGATGGTATTTTCATTCTCTCTGTTTATGCTTTGCTTTCCATTCTTGAGGTGACTCTTTATGTGGTGGCTTTGGAAAAAGGAGAAAGTATTGTAGTCCCTGAATCTTCAAGGGGATAGGAGCCAGGCCTACATGAATGCCAGAATCAGGCCCACATTTTCTATGTCCTGGTGGTTGCTCTTTCTTTGTTAAATCAGGTGCACTTGCAGCTGGTACTTTCTGGTTTCACTGCGTGAGGAGTTTAACATTTACTGCTCGTGGCAGTTACCACAGGGGTAGTGTTGGCCTTCAAGCTCCCATCTTCTGCATGTCTGAGGAACACATAGCACTTACACAAGCTCCTGTCACTGGGAGAACATGAACTGGTCCCAAGAAGTGGAAAAAAAGCCCACCAAAACTTAGCAGCTGTCAAACTGGGCTGACTCTCAAACAGGATTTGTGGATTCTGTTGACATAACATTCATCTGGCATTTTGTATTTCTCACATCTGTCCCTCCTCCACCAAAATGCCCTGACAGTGGTGGGGCTCACTTGCTTTCAGAGCATTCTCATCTCACAAAGTGAAATCTTACAGATATGATTCGTCGCAGAAGTCTGAGAACTCGTGCCATCAAAATGCTGGTTTTGGATGAAGCAGATGAAATGCTCAATAAAGGTAAAACATTTGTCTCCCTTCTGCTTGCTTTCTCCTTGCTTCTTTGAGATTCTAGGGTGTCCCAGCTGGCAGGCCCACTTATAAAAAGTTAGAAGTTAAAGTTTAAAAGGTTAGACTATTACAGTTAGTTATAGGCTGTAGTAGGTTAAGCTACACAACAAGCCTTGTCTGATGTTACTGATTCACACATTTATGTTCATCCCATAGTATAGACCCAGTACTGAATTCCAGATCAGATTGTGAAAGAAAAGGATATTTGGGAGAAGGATGTGCTAACTGTTGTGTGTGGCTTGACTTGCACTGCAGGCTTCAAGGAGCAGATTTATGATGTGTACAGATACCTGCCTCCAGCCACACAGGTTGTTCTGATCAGCGCCACTTTGCCGCATGAAATCTTGGAAATGACCAACAAGTTCATGACAGACCCCATCCGCATCCTGGTGAAACGGTCAGTGAGTTTCTTTGGAGAGAACAGGGACTCTGAGTTGGTGCAGCCCTGGGCAGGTCACAATATTCACTGATTTAAATGTACAGGGAGTCTCTGTGTTCCTTCTCATCATTCCGAGTGTCCACAGATGTGCTCATGTCCTGTTTCCCAGCAGGGGCTGGCTTATCTCCCTGACTTTATCCTTGTCCAGTTTGTGTGCTGCTGCTCAGCCTGGATGTCCCCTCATTCTCCCCATGGATAACAGTTTCTCCTCATGGAAATCTATCCTTCACACTTCTCCAATTCCTGGGCTCCCCCAGAGGATTGTTTTTTAGGCTTCCTGTTAAAATTTCCTATTACATGGCAGGTAAAAAGCCCCTTCAGCCAACTGATCCCGGGTGTTCTTGGAGGAACAGTTTACATCTGGTGGTGTCACGGGTCCTTGTGCACTGGGACTTGGGAGGAGTCTCCCTCTTCCCTGAGCTCTTACACTGCCCCATTTCGTACATTTGAGCTTCTTGAGACTTTCTTCAGTCTCTCTTGTCAAGAAGCTGGAATGTAAAAAAGATGAGAACAGAAATGTTCCCCTTTGGAGCTGTCTGGCTGGAGCAGAGCAGTTCCAGTCTTTGCTGCATGGGTCATATTCAGGGCCCTTCTTAAAGCTGAGTTTTCCCAGGACTTTCTGGAACAACTTGGATTCTATCTGGACCCAGCAGCCCACAGCACATGGGGCAGAGGGGTGGTCTCTGGTGCAGCACACCCAGCCCCTCTAACTGCTTGTGGTGCTCTTCCCTGCAGTGATGAGTTGACCCTCGAAGGAATCAAGCAGTTTTTCGTGGCTGTGGAGAGGGAAGAGTGGAAGTTTGATACCTTGTGTGATCTCTACGACACGCTGACCATCACCCAGGCTGTCATCTTCTGTAACACCAAGAGAAAGGTACAGGGGCCATCGGGGAGGCATGGTGCTTCCTGAGGGTGACTCCAGCAATGCTGGATTAGTTAAGAGGTCTGGTTGCTCCCCCATTTGGAAATAGTTCAGTAGGACTATAGGTTAAACCTTTGGGATGTGCCTAACTTAAAACAACAGAGGCAGACCTGATACAGCTGACAGGAGCTGCCTTTTTAGAGAATTAAGAATGTGCTCAATCTAACTGCTTATAATTCCTGGAGCAAACCCACAGTTCCTGAATAAATGCTCTTAGTTCCTTTCCTCTCATGGCTTGTGGAGCCTTGTATCACACAGCTGATGCTTTGTAAGGATTATTTACTTCCCTTAGTCTCAAAATGCTTGTGGAGGTGTCTCAGTTCATACCAGCCCATCTCAGCAAACATTCTGGAGCTCAGCTGCTGTGCTTGGCTGTCTGAGCAAATAACTAACCCAGGCTATGTTCACAGGTCGACTGGCTCACAGAGAAGATGAGGGAAGCCAACTTCACCGTTTCCTCCATGCATGGGGACATGCCCCAGAAGGAGAGAGAGTCCATCATGAAAGAGTTCAGATCTGGTGCAAGGTAAATGCCCCAAATGTTGCTTAGATCAGTGCTGCCTCAGGGCAGGAAAACCCTAATGCCTCTGTCTCAAGGCTTTGTTCAGCTCAGATTAAGGAGAACTCTGATTTCCATCTCTCTCCTGTGGTGCGGAAGGGTTGAGAGCTTGCCATCTTCCAAGGAGGGACACTCATACCTCTGGGTGTAGAATTAGTCTGTTCTGTTTTGCTGAAGATGTTGGGAGTTGCTGCACTTAAAATTCAAGGAAAAATGTTTGTGCTCCATCCTCAGTATTTTAAACACTTGAGAGCATTATTCCTTCTGAAAGATCCAAGCTGTGTTGGTCCTGTCTTGGCTGAAGTTTGGTGATAGTGCAAGGGACAGCTTTCCATGCAGCAGAAGTGTGGGTGCTGCTGGTGTGCTGTGGGCAGGGGGGAGCATGGAATAGCAGGGGATGCTCTGTGCTGGAGACTGGGGGTTCCCAGAAAAGTCCTGACTGTGCCCTTCTCTTTGCAGCCGAGTTCTTATTTCCACAGACGTGTGGGCTCGAGGCCTGGATGTGCCTCAGGTGTCGCTGATCATTAACTACGACCTGCCCAACAACAGAGAGCTCTACATCCACAGGTAGGCTGGGGCTTCCCACGGGCCACTGGGGCTGGGGGAAGTCTCCCACAGTGGCTCCATTCCCTCTTCCCTCGTGCCTCTGCAGAATCGGCCGCTCAGGCAGGTACGGCCGGAAAGGCGTCGCCATCAACTTTGTGAAGAACGACGACATCCGCATCCTGCGGGACATCGAGCAGTACTACTCCACCCAGATCGACGAGATGCCCATGAACGGTGCGTGCTGCTGGCCCTTCCTCTGCAGAGAGCACGGGGCAGCAGTGCTGGGCTGTCCCGCTGGGCTGGGGCTCTCCACACACTCACTAAGCCTTTCCTTTTCTCTCCTTTCAGTTGCTGATCTGATATGAAGGTCCGTGGTTAGCAGGAAGTTGTACCTTTTGGTACCCTCCACAATTATCTTTTGGACCCGCATCCTTATATCGTATTTTTTGTCGTATGTTCTTGAGTTGAGCTGCACTTGAGAACTTGTGTAAATATTGTCTGTACTCCCACCCATGTTTTTCAATTAAAAAAGGAGGTTTTACCATAACCTGTGCTTAATTACTTTAATGCAGCACGGTAACAGGCAGGGAGTTTTGAGATACTGCCGTACTTGGCTAGCATAATGAAACAAAACACTGGACATTCCCCATATCTGGGTTCATAGAACACAGGGCTTCCTGTTCTCTACCCTTTTGTTATTGTTGTGCCACGCCACCTGATGTACTTTTAGTTTCCTTAACTTAACCTTAGGATCAGACATCTACAGGAAAAATCTGTGACCTCGCCCTAGTCTGCTGTAGGAAAATTAAGTTAGGAGATAGCCAGAAATTTCCTATCCTAAGGAACTTGGGCACACACTCCAGAACAGAAGGAGCAAGTATTCTGTCTTGTCACCTTCTCCACCTCTTTCTGCTGCTGTACCTTGTTAGATCTGCCCTGTCACCTCTGCTCCTGTGTCTCTCTCTTGCAGGATGGTGTACTTTGCCACCTGTAGGATCTTCCATGTAACTTTCCTACCTCACTCTGCCATGTCCCTCTGTGAGGCAGGAGTTGGCCACAGGTCAGTTACCATCTTCTGCTCTCAGCCTTTCCTGCTAAATTCAGCTTTTTGCATGCTCAGGGAGGACAAGGCAAGCAAGGCCTGAGTACACCACAGAATGTGGTTTGCACAGAATTGGGTCAGCTCTCAGAACTCCTTTCCTGAGTAGCAGTGGAATAGCCCAGGGTAGAGAAAGCAGCTGTCACCTCCTTTAAAGCCCTGTGACACTCCTCAGTTCCCTGAGGAACCCACTCCGTGCACCAACCTGATGTTCTTAACAGTACACAGAAGTTGAGAAATGCTAACCTTGTTCTACTAGGAATACTGACTCTAAGGGGTTGCCCATGGAGGTGAGGCCACTACAGCTTCATGTCCCCATGTGCCACCAGCAACAAGGCTGAGCCAGCATTCCCACTGGGCACACACAGGGAATGTGCTCACACCATCCTTCCAGATCAGTCTTCAGCACTGGCACAACAGCACCAACACCCTCACCTGCCCGGGCACCCAGTCACCGTGAAGGGCTGTGGGGGACAATACACACACAGGCTCTGGATCCCTCCAGGAACTGGGCAAAGAGGCTCAGCTGATCCAGTCTCCAGCCTGGGGATCACCAGTCTGTTCCAGTAGCCAGCTGCACCCCTGCACATCCCCACGGTGCCTGCCCTCAGCAGCTGGTCTTGAGACAAGTCTGTCCTCAAGTGGCCCTTGCAGAGCCTCTCTTGCCCCCACAGAGGGAGTCACACATGAAAATGGAGCCCTACCCTCCAAACCAGCCCAGACCTTGTCCCTCTTGCAAAAACAGATGTGTCCAGCCCAGACCTAGAACTGCTGCCACACCTGGCTCCCTTACCCTCCTTGCTGGCTAAATCCAGCTCGCTGTTCAAGTGACACAACCTCACTCCAGGCTGCTGCCACTCCAAACGTGCAGCCCCTGGGACCCCAGGTCCCATTCCAGTCCCTGGCACTTTGACTTCCATGCCCACAGAATGGAGTCCCTTTTTCCAGGGAAGGGTGAGATGGGGTTAACAGTCAACACGGCCAAACAAGGACATGAACCAGCCCCTTCCCCCACCTCATTAAAAGTCATCTTGACCCTTCCCCTTCTCTCCCTTCGATCCCTCCCACAAGCTCGAGGGGATTTTGTATTCGTGCTGCAACTTGGTGGCTGGTACAGTGTTCAGGAACTCTGCCCCCACAAGCCTTGAAGAAGAGTCCGTATGAAGCCTCCCAACTCCTTGACAACATGCTATGAAGAGTTCTGCTTTTGCCATCTCCGCAGGGCACAGCCTCAAATCTGACCTGCACCTTCCTGGAGACCACGAGCAGCAAGGGCAGGCCTGGCCCTGCGAGCCCCCGTGTGACTCATTTGGTTCATAAGAGATTAATCACCAGAGCACGGGCTTGTTTGAATAACAGTATTTAATCTGTACAGGTTGAGATATCATAAAATGCGACATTCCTACCTCATCTTTAGCATCATTCCCCTGGAGCTGAGCCCTCACCTGCAGAGGGCAGGTAACCACCACTCCCCAGCAGTTCTTTGCAGTGCAAAAGTCACAGTGCAATTGCTTTAGTCCTAGACAGATGATTTCCCTCACTCAAGAGAGGGGAGATGTTAAAGCTCAAATGTTGATGAAAATTGTTACCATTTAGGAATGCAAACAACCCAGCTATTGCACACAGCCATTTCCAGCTGAAACTACAGCAGTTAATTGTTTAGCTGCCTTTACATTCCACACAGTTGATACTGATTTAGCCAAGAATGAAAGTAAAGCCAGTAACAAGATTTCAGAGTGATACAATTGTCGGAGGGCAGAATCTGACAAGCAACTCCACAAGTCAAAAGCGTGCTTAAGAACAGCAGGAGGTTTTCCTATACAGGGAGGGGGTATGAGCTGGACAGAGGTCACCTTCCAGAGACAAGCATGAGAGGAACATCGGCTTCAATAGAAAGCTATGAAGTACAATAGAACAAATCTGTTCATATAATTGTCAGGATAAGTATTTGACATAGTTTATGTAGTAGAATACAATTCTTGAACATTTTTTAAAAATAAGCACGGATTTCATTTAATATATACACAACTGATTTTAATAATGTACTGAAAATAAATTACAGGAAATAACTTTAAAATGCAACAGAAGACAAGAGTTTCACAACAAACATTCCCATTGATTTTTCCAAGGGGGTGAGAGATTGCAGTGCTCAAGGCAGGTAAATATCACAAATATATCAAAAAACTTCAAATTGTTGATGCATTCACACATTTACATGAGCCACAAACATTCCTTTACAGGAACTGCACTTAGCTACCACAGAACCAGGTTTTGCCATAAACTACAAAACTTTGATACAAAATCGTATTTATATATTTATATTTCATATACATGCCCTATCTGTGATTTCTTAAAAAATAAAAACTAAACACACTGTACAGACAATCCTAACTCATTGCTTGGTAGCTGTAGGCAACATTTTTGGATGGAATTTCTTCCCCAGTAGAATTAATGGCAATATTATATACATGAAGGCTAAACTGCAGAAAAAGACAGCTCAGTTCCGATATGCACCTCCCTCGGGACCAGGTCTGCGAGTTCAAGGCGAGACACCCTCTGTGCTGAGCCACTGCCTCCCTGACAGCCCAGTTCTGCGTGAGGAACCAGCACATGCATCTGTGTAACACTGGGACAAGGCAAGAAAGCAGGAGACATGTTGTAATGGAGGGGCTGCTCCAATGGCTGCACCGGCCGCGCACAGAAACACTCGCGGGAGCTGGCGGGGGTGGTGCTCTCGGGGAGAGCACAGCTGGATGGGGCTGATCATGACACTTCCCTGAAGTCAGCTGCTGCAGGGGACAGGCTCGCCCTGTAAGACAGAGCCTGCACGGACTCACAACGCTGGGGAAGCTCCCCCTCCCTCCCCCAAACGCGGGGCACCAAGACTGCGTAAAGCTGACCCACTCCCTCCCACCCAAGCGGGCTCCATGGCACCAGTTTGTCTGAGAAGCTGAGCACTGACAAATGTAACTCTTCCCCAGTGATGGCAGCAATCTGTGAAGCCAATCACACTAAACTACTTCTACAGTTGATTGTAAACTTTGGTTTATTTTTATTTTTTTTATTATTGAGTTCTCATGGTACAGCAAGCACGTCTAGGATGAGAGGGCAGAGTTGAAGAGGAGACGAACTGTCAGTCTGTCTTTAGTCTGGCATGGTGAGCCACCTGCTCGGTCAGGCCTGCTTTGATAGAGTTTTTTACAGACTGCCTCATATGATCCTCCATCAAATTATCACTCATGGGCTTCAACACCTGTGGAATGAGAGATGTGCAAAAGAAACAAGAAAATGAGGTAACCAAGGAAAAGAAGATATAAAATCATATAAAGAGATGAGACTTGAAATCATGAAAAAATTTAGAATGATGAAGTCTGACACAAAGTGGCATGAACTGAAAGAGAAATGAATTTTGCTGCTAGAGTAATGAGGTTAAAGCAGTCACATGCTATGGACACAAGTGATACCCCTCCTACACAGCAGTATTTCACTGAATTCAAACCACTTTACAGTTCCTAGAAGATGGATGTGCAATTCCATACCCCATATGCAGCATCAGTCTGGTATGGTTACAGCATTTATGCAGACCGGCCCAGACGGTCCAGCTTATTGTCCTATATGTGTAAGTGTGAACACTTCAGATACAGAAAGAAAGTTAAAAATACTGGCTAGTTTTTCTTCTTGTTATTGTTGGATGAGAGTCGCTGTCGCGGCACTGATGTGAGAGCACGACGAACCGTTCGGCGTCTAAGGACTTCAAAGAGTTTGGAAAACACCTAAAACACGAATTCAGCTGTTAGGAAAAATGGCTCTCGCAACATAGCAGAAACTCAATCAAGTTCAGAAAAACAAAAAAAAACCTGATTGCCAGTAACTTCTCACCTTCCTGGGATTCCTCTGAAGCAAGGAGGGAAAAGAAAGGCAGAGATTCAGAAAAATCAACAGCAAGAATGAGTATTTAATCAGAGTGACTCAGACAGGACCTGCAGTGCTTTGCATATTGCTGGTGATGTGCAGCTCTAACAGCAACACTGCTGAGGGCTTTTGGAGACCACCTTCCTCCAGCCCCCAAGTGGCAAGCTCCTGCCAGCATAAGCCAAGCTCTCCCCCTCCCAGGGAAGGTAGCAGCCAAACCAAGCCTTCAGTGCAGCAGCAGCTCCATTACTACTGGAGAGCCTCAATTTTAATCACTAATGAGTGGTGCTTACTCAAGATTTAGCTACCAATTTATTTACTGATGCTCATTTCCCTAGTTTTAAGAATCCATTTTTTCTGCTCCAGTGTAACTCAAAACCTGACTGGGACCCTCAGCAGGTTGCTCAGACAGGCCTAGTGTACCAGTGCCTAGGATCAGCCTTGAACACAGGAATTTTCCAGCTGTGGAAGCAAGCATCTGTGCAGAAGGCTCCAGTTAGTTATCTGCTCATGCCTCACAGGACACACTTTAATGTCACCCCAGATAAGCTCAGTGCACCCTTTATTTCCAATAACAACAGCAGGAAAGTGCTTTCCTTCTGCTGGCACGGGACAGAGCTAGTCAGAATGCTCCAAAAACCACTGGTCAGGAATTCTCTACATTTGCCTTACTGTAACAACTGAGTTCAGGCAGCAAAATCTCTATGCAGAAAGTTTTGTCCTCCATCTCTGCTGTCCTTACACTCACATCTTTTCTTTTAGGAATTTGTTGAGTATTCCTTGCAAACAGCAGTTGCAGCCACTGAAGCTGTCACAGACAGCACAAGTCTCCCTGATGGACGAAACCTGCTGTGCACTCTCTGGTAGCAGCTGCTGAAACCCATCACTCAGCCAGTTCTCTCCAAGGACTAATCAATTCCTTGCTCTGAATAAGGAAAGAGAGTTTTGAAGAGTCCCCTTTACCGCCTAAATAACCTTCTGCACCTTAAGCAGCACTTCTCTGATAATATCCTAAGCTTATTTAACGTTCCTTGTGTGCAGCATCTGTTCCTGAAGAGAGCAGTCACACTATTGAGCAGATTTTCCCTTTGGCAGCACTAGCATTCTCTATTAGGTCTAGAGCAGCTTTTCCCTCTCAGCACTGAACAGAAGCTGTTTGATATGTCTGCTCAAGACAGCAAGATTTTGCAATAAAGACAGATACCAACCTGTTCCCATATAGCTTCAGCGATCTGATCAATGGCTGTTCCAACTTCTCTGAATTCCCCAGAGTACTTAACGTATGCCCAAGTACAAAACGATATAAGAGCCATCCCCAGCACGAGATTACACAGGGCAGCTATGGAGTTCATGCCAAGGAACCCAGTCAGTCCTGAGATTATGTACATGGCAAACATGACTGCAAATAGAGTGGCAGGGGTACGAGCAGCATAAAAGATGTTTTTGCCATCGTTGTGCTTCACAAAGTTTGCATAGATCTCTTCGATTTCCACTTCCAGTTGCTCCTGGTAGCGCCGGCAGAACTCCTCCCCTCCCATCTTCTTGACGGAGCGGAACTGGCGGATGGCGCTCTCGCGGAAATCCTGGTGCTTCTGCTCCAGGTCCGACGGGGCAATGTAAGGCTTATCTCCCCCACACACCTGAGGGAGAAGCAGACACCATGGAATCACACCCTGAGAGAGCACCTGCCCCTCACTGCCCCCCTCGGCTCTGGGAGCCCCAGGCCCATCCAAAGGTATTTTGGATCCTGGCAGGGCAGGAGCCTCACCCATCCAACCACACCCAGACCCACAACACAGGACTGAACTCATGCTTCCACTGTTCTCTTCAGGCAAGCCCAGAAGGACAGGACAACAGCCACACACACATCCCTGCTTTTTCCCAAAATGAAGTCCTGGACATCCACCAAAACTCCCTGGAAAATGCCTACCAGTCTCACCCTTCAGAACAGATTTTTCACATTGCCCAGAGCATGTTAAACACCAGGAGCTGCTGAGGGATCAAGAGGCCACCACACAAATAACTGCCACTGTTTTCTTATACTCTGTGACACTGCACCTGTTGTTCCTTACATTTCAGGTCATTAGGGGGACAGTATTTTGGTTATGCACACTCAGCAAAGGAGGGCTTTGGTTCATGAGGACAACTCAGAAGCTGCAGCAAGAACTACCTTTACATAATCGAGTTTTAAATCCAAAGAGTTCCCACTTCTGTTCTTAAAAATAGAAGTTTCAGAGCTGTGTCAGATAAAGAACATCATATGAGACATCTGGATAAAAAACTATTCCATAATTTGTGCATATCTCTACAGTGATATAAAAATATACAGTACTGGGGAACATTACTATGGAAACAGTCTGTTTAAAAGAACATCTGTTTCTGTTTATTCCCTGCTCCAAGTTAGAAACCTTACAGCTACAGAGTCTCAACAACCATCGAAGATTCAAGTTTGGAAGGCAGACTTGGCACTTATTATAAACAACACATTTACTATTTCAAGACATTTTCCAAAATGGAAATAGAGGAGTTCCCTTAAACCAGCAGAGCATTCTCCAAACAGCCTGCTAACAAATGGAACTGGCTTGTCTGCCACTAGCACTAGGTCTTACTTTAATTTCAAAACAACTACTTCAGCAATTAAGACCACAATTAGCCTAATTAATGGGGAGCTATGTTTGTAGCATGTTCTCACACCTACTGGTCTTTCTGGTTGAACAGTTTCACAATAAGCACAGTCCTGTTAAGCTTTATGAGACAGGTAATGGTTTTCAGAATTTCCTATGATAAAACCTTGCCTACCACTACATCAAAGTATGAAATCCATCCAGCATTCAGCCTAGAATCATATCAGATCACTATCTTCAAGAGAAGAAGCAAGTGGGAAATTACATACACAGGTTTTTCAAAGTAATTCTTGTATTCAAAGGGGTTTCTTTAAACTTTTGAATCGCTTCAATGCTTGCATTTTACAGCTAATGAATGGCCACAATTCAGAAGCATGAGACTACAGAACTAGAATTCCACCCCTGTGCAAGCCTGACACAACAAATGTCTGCTCACCTGCTTGTGCATTTCGTGCCACAGGGTTTTGAGATGCCTGTCAAGAGCCACAGAGGGAACTAACAGGTGGGAATCCTGCACACACAACCATTCTCAGACCTCCCCAGCATCACACCCAGGCTCAGAGTGCAGAAAACACACAAGTCCTGGTCCTGAATCACCTTCCCCCACTGAAGTGCTCACACAGAGAGGGCACCATGGAAGCTGAAGGCCTGTGTTTGCATGTAGGTGTTTAGGAAAGGTTGTGCCATCATACCTGCTCCATGCCTTTGCTGTACAAGTCTTTTGCTCCTGCCACAGCAGCAAGATTGTTCGCCTCAGCTGTTGCCTAGAAAACATGGAGCATCCTGTGTCATTCACAGCATTCCCAGGTTTTACACAGCACTGCACTCCAAACATACCCCCAAAACCTCCAGAGCTCCTGATGGCCAGGAAAAGGCCACACAAAAATAAGAGAAGTTTAGCAACAGACATTAAAACATATTGCTGCCGTTCTTCAGCTTTCTAGCACAGCTGCAAACAAACCTCAGCTTGCTCCTACAGGCTTTTCATCATGAGCAATCTCCTCTGAATGCTCTACTGTTAATAAATACATAAGGGTCACTAAACTATTATATTTTAATCCTGGTACTGGATTACTTCCAGTACCCAAGAGGAAAGAAGGAATCTGGGATTATTTCTACATTACAGATGTACAGTTTTGGTGTAAATGGTAATTGTCAAGTTTGTCAAGAATTTAAGTCTTATTTTCTACCTGTATCATATCAGGGACAATTATTGTAGTTAAAGCTGCAAGATGTCCTTTTCTGGATATCTCTCAGCCAAACAGCAAGTTACAGGAAAACAATGCTTAGACAGTAAAGCAGCTAAAAAACCCAACCAACCAGACAGACTCCAGCTCTATTTGGTGATTTAATTTCATTTGGTTGATGAAACTGAGGGAAAAGTACCCAACCATCACAGTTCAGGGGGCTTTTCAAAGCACACAAATCATTCCAGAACTACAGCTGCGGGGGAGAGACTCAGGCCCACAGCAGTCATGGTTCTTCAGTTGAAAAGAACTTATAAAGTACACATCATCTAATTAGATTATGTGAAAGAAAATAAAATACCTGCAGCATAGATTTTGGATGAGGTAGCTCCTCTCCTTGATAGATTTTAATGTAAGCCTAAATGGGAGGGGGAAAAAAGAGTTTATTTTTCTAAACATTTATGTTTGAGGAGAATAAGAAATGAGGGATGATACAAAGAGCACAGATTATTTCTCTGTAATAGTGCTGAATACTAAATTATGCAATTTTCTTCACAGAAGTCTGGCAATTTTCCCCCCTCACTTTCCTATGCCTGAGACTGGGGCCCAGCAGGGCAGCAGAGCACCCTGAGGAGACATCACCACTGTCCCAGGATGTGACAGGTTTTGACAGCAGGTTTCTACTCCCTCAAATACATAAGGTCTTTGCTATACAGGGAATCTTCACCCATAACAAAAGAGTGGAGATGACTATCCCAGCCTTTCTGGCAAGAGGTCGGCTCAAATTTACCCCTGTGCTGGGAGAACCAATATTTACATTTCCCCACATGCCTTGATCTACTGAAGCGTAGGAGGAAAAAAAAAAACAGATCAAGGCACTTTGTACAGACAGAGCTGAGCAGACAAAACACTTCCAGAAGCTAAGCAGGCAGCCTATCCCACTGTGCCCCACCCCACTTATCCTCAGGGGTCCTTTCTTTCCCCCGGGTTTCAGGGGGTTGGAAGAGAACACACACTTCATTTCTTGTCCAGCCCCCATAAGCTGGCCCCTGGCACAGCTCCTGGGGACAGGGAAGTGGGGCACAGCAGGCAGCAGCAGCCATTCCAGGGCCTTGGACAAGCTGTGCAAGCTACACCAGCAAGGCCACTCTCAGCCCCTTGAGGGGGGGTCTGTCCTCACTCTCTTCTCACCACTGCTGCCTTCCCTCCCTGCCCTGGCTGCAAGCCTCAGGCCTGAGGATTTCCTGCTCCAAGGGAGGAGAGAACAAGGTTATCAGGGTCCCCATGTACGCAATGCTCTAGGTTGGAGAACAACCTACAAAAACATATAGAGTTCTACAGGACTCTGCTCCCTTGACACCCTCCTTGCTTCTGTAGCTATTTCCTCCAAGTAAAAGCCATACAGTTCCCAACTCAGGCCTCACAATCTCAGCTTCAGATGCACAGTCCCAAGGGAGCAGTCCTCTTTAGTTACATAAGCATGGCATTTCTGCAGCACCCCACAGCACTGCTCCCCAGATGGATACAGGATGCAAATCAGCTTTCCAGTAGAGGTTTTACACTTGGGTTTTTAGGATGCATTCCTTTCTAAACTGCTTCTGAACATGCCCTCCCTGCACTGTACCTGAGTGGGTCCTACTAGAGAAAAACTGGAGCAAAAAGCAGAGTGCAAGCATGTAAACAGAGAGTGAACCTCTGTGCTGCCGTGCTGATTTTACACTTGCCAGAACAGCCATCACTTCTGCATCCCATACCATGTCTTTCCTTCAAAAAGTTACTTTGTTTTACAAGTGAAGTTAAATGAGCTCTGGTCTCAAATTCCTTCCTTGCATAGCTCGTTTCATAACATCAGCCCAATTTTTCTACCCCCAAAGTAGCAATGCAAAATTCCTGTCTTTAGGAGACAGTGGCATCATTCCCACCAAGGCAACTGTCTAAGTCGTTCAAATTCCAAAGAAAAAAAAAAATAAGGCTACACACACCAGACCAATCCCAGGTGATGCAGAGATTATGTTATCACATTTCTGCTGGTGTCACCATGATACCAAAAAAGTTCAAGACTAACAGCTGTGAGTATCCTGCATAAATATTACAGAGCACAGTGGTGCTACACATGCAAGTGTTTAGAAAGCACCTTCCTTGCATATTAAAAATCCAGAAAGGGAGTATCTGAAATTTTCATTGCATACCTAGCAGTTTAAGAGCTCTTTTTCTATCTGTAAAAACTACATGAGACCTATTTTAATTCAAAATAACCAAAACAAAAAAAAAACCCAACTGGGATTTCAAAGTAGGAAAAAAAAACCTAATAAAGCTTGAGCTATTTCAGCCTACTCACAGAGAGGAAAATAAAAGCCACCAACCCACAAATTTGGCTAACAGTAGCTTGCAAAGAGCTGTACTGTTAGGAAGTAGTGTGCCAGTTCTGGAAAGTCAGAGTAATGAAATGAAAATAAAAGCGAGCTGATCAGTGAGTGTCAGCCTAGATACCTTATCTTCTCTGGGAACAACATGGCCTAAAATTAGAATACTGACTTTTAAGCTATTAACAGAAATAATTAGTATGAGTTTGCTTACCTTGAAGTATTCTACAAGATCTCTACAGGTCACCTTGGATCCACTAATCTCTTTTTCTACCAAGTTTTCAGGGGCAAGCAGTAACGGTATCAAATTCCGCAGTTCATTCTTAAAATCTTCATCTATATCTAGTAAAATTCAATCAATTTCAAGAAAAAGGTGGTTAGTTTTCAATCTTGTATATCCTAAAGGAACACTGATAGCCCACAATCCTTCTAAATCTACAACATCAAAACTCTGAACTGCATTTTTAAGGTATTTAAAGGCTTACATACATAATATAGCTTTAGTAAATTCCAACTACTCCTAATGTACCAATCTTAACTGGGAGAACAAGGTGTCACTGTCCTTTCAAGTGCATTTCCCCAATTACACCAATGCACAATGACCTCCCAGGTGTGTGCCCTCAGCACAGCAGGGGCTGGCACCCCACCACTGTAACTCACTGTTACAGCTTTTGCCATCCTGATGCATTACCTCTGTTGGGGAACACACATCCCCTGGAGGAATCCTGACTGCCTCTCATTCTGCAGCAGCAGAACCCTGTGGCTTTTATTTCAGCCATTTCAGAGCTGACCTGTGGTTTAGCAAGTTTTTAGAGAAAAGCCTTTCCAGAAAGTAAAGTCTTTAATCTTGGGAATTCTGCCCTCTGGAGCCCTTAGTTATCTTTGGAATCTCCATTTAATGACCTTTAAGCATGTCTCAACTTATCAGATTACAATGAACAGCTATACACAAAGATATCCATTCCCTCTCCCTGCTTTAATTCCTCTAGTTTTAACCACTAAAAAGAGCACACAATGCACATTTCTAAATTCTGCAGCTTCACCTTTTAGCCTTAAATTTTCCAGTCAGGCATTTCAATAGCTAACCATTACAGTGCTTAACTTTCATCATGTAAGAAAACAAACTCAGTGATCTGAATCAAGAAACACAAAATGAAAAGCTTCCTACCATTCAATCTCCCATCAAAATTTGGATTTGTTGCAACTTTAAGACCAGGGTGGGGCAACAGGAAACACCCAAGATTACTGAAACAGGAGTGAATATGCTTCCTTACATTCTGTAGCTCTTCATGTTGGTTTTGCTTTACCTGAAGGAAAAAAGAGGCATTAAGAACTGCTACCAGTTTTACAGCACTGCAGTTAAGATCAACCATCTTCTTAAAAGCAATAAGAGCACAAAAGTGTGTTTAAGCTTTTATTTCTGAACCTAATAATGTCAACTTTGCCTGTAAGTAGAAATACCACAAATGTATTTTATTAGCACAAGGAGCCAGCTCATGATGCATCATTGTCTTGACAGCAAAGTGTCACTTAGAAGATCAGAACAGGACTACTGGAGATAACTTACCTGCAATCTTTTCTCTAGGAACTTTTTTCCTCCTTCCAAGCCATATGCATGTTCATAAGGATAACTCCAATCTCTAATTAAGAACATTAATGTCTGCAACAGGAAGAAAACAGCAGTGAATGGTTTGCATCATTCCTAAGGTTGAATATTCTATCACATGTGTGATTATTTTAAGTATTTGGCTGCTCTAAAATTAAATGTATTATAGATTACAAGCAAGGATACTATGTAAGTTTTTTGGTATATTTGGTTGCTCTAAATGTAGCAGCTCTGTGGTGCAAGTGTTCGCTTGCTTAAAAAACCAACTAAACAGAACACCCACCACCAAACAGGACCTTTTCTCAGAACCATCTACCACCAGCAAGGACCAACCATATCTCAGAGTAATAAAAAAGAAGGCAGCACAAAATTTTTCTCCTTAACACCTGCATATCACTTGACATTTTGATTCCTCTTATGCCTTATAACTCAAGAACAAAGCTATACTTGCTCAAAATGTGATCCTCTTCAGCATTTTTCTATTGGGTTTTTGCAAAGCCATGTGTCAATAGTGAAGGAAAATTAGTCTTGCAAAGAACTGGTTACCTTTAGCGCCCAACTAATTTATCTGCAGAAATTATCCTGAGCTCATTTTCTACACATTAAACTGCTTAAATCCATTTAACACATAGTTACCTGAAACGGCTTTTGGTAGATTTCTTCCATAGCTAGTCTTCCATATTCTGTAAACAACTGAGAGAAAGAACAGTGTAAGGATGTGCCATATAGAAAACACATTTTTCTGCTGTGAAATATTCTATTACGTCACTAAAAAGTAATAAAGCATTCAATCTTATATCTTATGACCGGTTTCAATCTTACATCTTACTACAGGTTGAGAATGGCAAACAAACCTCAATAAGGAGTATACCAACCCTCAATAAGATTCAGGTAGGAGACATGATTCCCACAGGCTTCACAGTGCCATTCCTGAACTGTCAACACACTGCTGTTTTAAGTGGGTGGCTTGTAGGCTATTCTCAGAGAAAAGCTGGCTGCATTTCTCACCAAGTCAGCTTCCAACACTTGCTTCCTAGGCTAAGGAGGTAAGCCTGACTAACATTTGCCCCTTACTTCCCACAAAAGGTTTATTCCTGGAAATCCCAGGGAACTTGGCTCTAGCCAATATATCAGACATTTAAATACAAGCCAAGTTCAGCAGCTTCTCAGATCTCTGCTTCAGCTCGTGACCTTAACTAATAATTGTTCCTTCCCTCCAGTAAAAAGGCAAGTATCAGCTGTCTTCCTCGGAGTGCTTCCACTATCTTTAACACCAGCAGCAGCAGCATTCCTTGCTGGCCTGAGCAGGCCAAACCACCCACAAGACCAGGAATTAGGGACTGTGCTGCCTGCTTCAGCACAGGTCAATACTGGCAGGGCTTGATCGATGCCAGCCTCCTGCAGGCTGAGACAATGGAAGCACACCAGAACTCTCCAGTGCCAGGCAATCATTATTCTGCATTAAACTAACTCCTGGAGGGCCTCAGGCAAATTATGGCTCAAAGGGCAGTTCTGGTGTTGATAACAAGAGCACCTGGGAACTTACAAGACTAATTTAACACAGCTTAATTTCCAAGCCCTTGTTACCCTGAGCAAAAGCAGTTGTGAAGTGGCCAAGCATCCACAAGAGTCTGGCTTCTTTGACCCAAACTCTTTACCTCATTCACTTCCCTGCTAAAGGAAGGGAATGAGGTAAATGAGCAGTCTCTGACTGCTTTTTGCAGTCTCTCCCTGCAAAAGGCAGTCAGAGACTAACAGTATTTTACAATTACATAAATTCCTGTTAAAACAGAAATTCAGACTTTCCTTCCCTTAGATCATGATTGCCTGCTGCAACTCTAAATGCATGGGTGTCCCCTACCCAGGGCTTGTTTTTATCATCCTTCTCTTCCCTTCCTTCCTTCAAATCTCACCCTCCAGGAGAACAGAGATACACTGTTTTATTCAGATTACACCGAGCCTCTTAAAGGACCAAAGCCTCAAGGGAAGCCTGGCTTTCAAATAATGATCTACAGATTTTTTTTTTTGTTTTCACAGCTCAGTTGGGTTTTTTGGGGGGTGTGGGGGGTATGGGCCCAGTGATACAACCTTGCTAATTGAGAACACCTGCATAAGACTACTTTTAGTTAGTGCTCTTTTACTTCCAGTATTGGCAGCCACTCTGCTGCAGCACTGAAGACACACAGAACAGTTTTAAGCTGTGACAAGGTCATGGCCTTGGCATTTGGTAACACACAAGCTACTCTCTAAAGCTACAGGTTTTAAGTTAAGGAGATAATGTTCTTGCACCATTCACATGAAGCCATAATTCAGTGGCCTTTGACCATGACATGATGTTGCATTAGAGGATAAAAACCCCATGGTGAAGAGAAGACATTCTCCTGCTTTTATTTCTAAGCAGAATAAAACTCTGCAGAAGTTTCTCAGCTGAAAAAACAGAGATGGCTTCTGGGCAGAAGACTCTTTCTGGCCTGACCCAAACTCCAACACTTCCTTACAAACTGGTTATGAAACAACATCCATTTTCCTATTTTATGAAAAACATGTAGCACTGGAATTTCACCATTAAGGATTTCCATAAATAATTTTTGTTTCTCATTTTCTCAGGAATTTCAGAACTTGCAATACAGAGAACAGACATTAAAAGAATCAGCCAGATTAGAAGCCCATACTATTTTACCTCTACATTGGCACAGTAGAAGCATCATGGAGTTGATGCAAACACAGTTTTTACAGATTGGACCAGTTTTAGTATCAGGTCAAATTCAGTGTTTTACATGAAGCAACAAACAGCTCCCAAGTCAGTTACATGAACAGTAACTTCTAGAACATTGTCAAGACTATCAGTTTGGAAGCAGTTTAACATAAATTCACCATATTCCTACCTGCAAGTGCTGAAGGTCATCTTCCTGAATATTCTGAGACAAGTTGTATACCTGCAAGAGACAGCCAGAGAATTACAGTGTCACATGAAACCACTGTCTTACATTCATAGTCTCTTTCTCACATTGAGTATTTTTGCTCCCTCCAGCAAAAGTCTAACTACCCAAAAGCCAGCAAGTAGAAAGGTGTCACAGAACACATCTCAAACAAAAGTCACCTCCTTATTCAAAAATGATTCACCAGAGCCAACTCCACGGGACAGAAGTAACGCTCTACATAGTCCTGCTCCTTTTAGGTTGTGGCATGTCTGAAGAAAGTCACTTGTCACCCCTCAAAAGCCTGCTCACTTTTGGCACTTCTAAGGCACAAACTTAGAAGTAGTTTTGAGTATAGCACAATTCTCAGGAGTTTAATTGACACTTGAACATAAGCAGCAATTTAAAGTTTGGCTGATCATAGCATACTGTCACCCTAAACTGTATCTACAGCCTTAAAAAAGATTCTGTAACACATCTGTAAAGAAGCAGTTGCTACTTTGACATCTTGGGGGGAAGGGGATTTCCCAGTTCTGTCAGCAATTTAATACAGCCTGGCCTTGCATAACCTTGATTCCACACAGTAACTTGGCTGGTTTATGTACCACACTGAAAATAAGTATGGAATTTTAAATCAGAGATGGAGGAAGATATGCAGGTGAACTTTCCAAGTGTGGCTCAGGATATATTCTTGGCATGTTCAGGATAGAGGGTTCTGCCATTATTTGCCAGCAGGGATATTCTCACCTGGACAGAGCTAGTCATGGTGCTCAGGGCAAAAACTGTTGCACAGTCTTTGATAGTGGATTGGCTATCAAAGGCACCTTGGGTATCCATGAGTAGTACAGCAACCTGCAGAGTTTGAAAGAAGAGAAAGCAGTTAACCAGATCATGGACACTTCCACACTCCTGGCCACTGGGATCAGTTCTGTTTCAAGTCCCTGCTCCTGTGCCCGCTGAAGAAACCTCAGCCAGCTCCCTGCACAAGACTACACACACCCACAGCTGAGTGAGCAGCAGCCAGAGGGCCCTGCCATCAGCCTCTGGCCTTGCCTGGCTACCTTCTCCCAGAGAAACAGCCCTCCCTGGCCCAGTGGGGATGCCATGCAGACCAACTGACAGCTCTCCTTCACTGGAAGAACACCAGCCTCAGCGGCAGATCTCTCTTTATTAGAGCTAGGAGTAAGATGCTACTTATAAATACACACACACACACACACATATAAATATATATATATAACGATAATTATTTTCAGCAGAAAACAAGATAATTGATACTGTCTGCTGGAACAACAAGAAAGGAAGTGATATTAATGAAAAAAGTTTATCAGTTGAACTCCCATCTTTGAGATCTGCTACACTTCCCTTCTCCTTCCCATTGAGAAGCAAGAACAAGTGAGTGATTTGTTCCCAAAGCATAAGCAGATTCACACATAACTGGTTTTTAACCAGAGAAATGTTTGGTTAGCTGTGAAATTTGTTAAACACCACTAAGCCACTATTTTTAAAATCCATGTCCCACAAATTGGGCATCAGATGTTTCCTTTGCAAATGCAAAGGGTATGAAATTTAAATAACCTAAAACCAATGGTTCAGAACACAAATAGTTCAAGATCATCACCACTATTGTGGAGTAAATATTTATTAATGACATTAACACTTGGTTTCAGCATAAACACCTCCAAGTAAACTTTGCAGTCAAACTGACTTGAGTTAAAAAAGAATCAAGGTAGTGCTTTTTTCTCACTGTTAGACTTAGTCCTTTTTTTATAGACTGCTTGCTAAAATTATATGGAAGGACCAGCTTCCAGACCCTGAAGTACTTACAGCCATGCACTACACTTTACTAGAACACAGCTAGAACATAGTCTCACCCTTCAAAGAACAGCGTGTGTTACAGAGCTTTTCCCCCCAGCATTTGCCTGTAGAAGGTATTTATAGCCATTACAGATTTACAACATCCCCAGGATAACCCACCCAGCAGCCTGGACAGGGCAGACTTTGCCAAAACAAAGTACTCAGAATAAGACTATTGTTGAAGTTTTCTACTGGGTTGTAAGAATCAATCTCCAGCCTTACACTGATAACAGTTTCCAGATATGTTACACAGCTGCTCAGTGCAAAGGAAAGCAACCAATGTCCAAACAGCAGCCATGAAATCCATGACATTAAAAGTATACACAGAGGCAAAAATCCTATTTAAAAGTTTTAGAATGATAAAAACAGTTTAGGCTGAAAGGGACCTCTAAGAATAATCTTGTTCCAATCTCTCTGCCAAAGGCAGGGACACCTTCCAGTAGACCAGGTTGCTTGGAGCCCCACTGCACCTGACCAGGAACACCTCCCACATGGGGCATCCACAGCCTCTCTGGTTTATTAAAAAAAACCCAAAAAACATCAAACCAAAAAAAAACCCAACCCACTACACAACCAAACCAGGAAGCCTACAACTCCTGCAAAGGAGACCTTGAGTAAATCAAGGTAAGTTAAGCACTCACCTTTGTTCCATTAGGTTTTTCAATTACAAACACTTCACTCCAAATCTGAATGCCAGTGGTTTCCCGTTCACATCCACCTCTCCATGTAAACCCGGTCAATGGCTCGGTGTTTCCACCTATCCAACAAGGAGAAGTCTACAAAACAAAAGGAAAAACTTATGTAAAACCAAGGAGGAGATTTCTTTTTTTTTTAACATGCTATGTTTTAGCAGACTTTCACACTGTTTTTTCATTTTCCTCAGAGCCAGCTGACAACACTACACAAAATATTACAACAGTGCTACTCTGCTGTTTCAAGATCATCCACAAAGCAACCCCACGTATTAGAGTGGCTGCACAACTTCTTAGTCACTGGAATATAAGTGCAAATTTTTTGAGTCTCCAGCACTCAGAGATATTGAGAACAGCACAGTTTTGTCCACCAGTTCCACTCTCACAGCTGAGAAAACTCTGCTCAAACACAACAGCAGATTGTCGCAGACATCTTTTCACTAAAAATCTTTTCTTTAGGATTTCTCCTTCTGAGAAGCTAAGAAGCCTCAGAGGACAGAATGTAAGCAATGGTTATCTGCTGCTGTGGAATGCAACAGGTCCACCTGTGATTGGCTCATCTTAGATGTTTATAATTAATGGCCAATCAAGGACCGAGCTATCTCGGACAGAGTCCAAGAGAGCTGCCTTTGTTATCATTTTTTTCTTTTCTATTCTTAGCTTAGTTAGCATCTAAAGAAACCTGTCTTTCCATTTCTTTTTAGTATAGTGATAATGTTATATATATATATATATATATATATCATAAAATAATAAATCAAGCCTTCTAATCATAGAGTCAACATTCTCGTCTCTTCCCTCATCCAAGAACCCCTGTGAAGACAGTCACAGCAGATATTTCAACTCAGGAACAGCTAAACTTCAGCAAGAGACAAAACACCTGATCTTAACCTAATCCTCTCCCTTCCCCCTCACTAACAGCTGGCCAAGCATTTAAGTCCCTGCACTAACAGAAGCCAGCACCAGACTCCCAATGCCATCTTGCAGAAACCACAGAGAACAGACAATAACCAAAAGATTCACAGTCTATACTTGCCAGTTACAGAGAAAAGGTCAGTTTAAGAGTTTGATAGATGCCAAACAACCCACCCATATTAGAGCTGAGAAGCTATCTGAGAGGTGAGTACAGTTGGCAGCTAACATTCCTGGCTGATGGAATTGTAATGAGGTCTTCAAGGACAGACAAGGCAGAGCAGCAGCTCACCCACAAGAATTCAGCCATTATATGAGCATATCTAACCCAGAAATGCAGCTCATGCACTGGCAAGTAAGGAGGATGAGCAGGCACCCCAAGGAAGTTTCACTTTGATAGGTTTTTCTGTAGCCCCCTCATCAGTTAAACTGTTGTCTGCCTGCCACTTCTTTCATGGAGGATTTCAGTGTATACAAAGCTTTCTTTCACAGGCTAGAACACAGCAAGCTGGCATAAGAGACATTTAATGAATTGCCTTGAACTGCCCAGAGTAGACTACCAGCCAGGAAAGAGTCCACTGAGAAGGTCAAAGTGGGAGATTTCTCAATTCACTTCAGGGCTCTACCTTGCTGACTCCACACTGGCAGTTTTCAGATAACAGCTCAAGACATTTCTTCACATTTCAGAACACAGCATGAGTACCCAGGGACTGTACAGAATAAAAATACTTGAAACAACTAAGCAAAACTGCTTATTTCTAAAGGGGGATGGGAAAAAACCTTCACATTTTTTTCATGCCTAGCAGCATGCAGGCAATCTAGCAGTTCTGCACCAGCATTCTTCCAAATGCTAACAGTGTACCACTCAACTCTGCTACTTAGATCAGACAAAGGTGAGATAAGCAGATGAAAATTCAGAAAATGAACACAGGTATGCAAGTAAAGACTTCTACAGATCTGTACAGTTGTTCGGGTTTGGCTGTTTGGAGTTTTTTTCTTTTGTTTATTTTGACAGGCACACACACCTCTACCAGAGACACTAAGCAAAACCTGAACAGCTTTTCCCTGTAGTTTTTCTATCCCAGAAGATGCTTATGCTTCCACAGACCAGTCTAGAAATGAAAGCTCCAAGCCTGCTTTGTGCTGCAGCACACTCCAGGATGCAGTTTGACAATCTGTATCATATCTCATGTACCTGTCAATGGGCTGCAGCTTTCTACTTTTCAAAAAGAATCTGTTATTCCGTACGTTCCATTTTTCTTTTCTACAAGAATACTTTAGCCCATTTTGGTCCAGACATTATTCTTATTTGTATTCCTCCTATTTGTAACAAATCAGATCAAAACTACACAGTTTGACAAGTCCCTCAATGAGCACTAGATATGACCTCATTTGATTTCACAAGTGATTCCTATCACAGGAGACTTTGGTGTTTTAACAGGCTCAGCTTCACCTGAAGCTGCTTCATCTTATGGATGATGTACTTAAGCCTGCTTCTGACTGACCTCTGCATCACTTTGAAGCACTCCTCTCTTGTTACCTGCATCGTTCCTTAGCTAAACCTCAGTATTTTAAGTATCCATCCATCAAGCTGGCTTGAAAGATATTCAGGAGATGGGAGGAGGGAAAAAAGGCTCCTACCTGAAATCAAGCTAGAAGCTGCTCTACAATTTTACCTCAGTCCCCTAAAGGGTAATTTCTCGAACTTTAGTCCACACTAAGGAAAAGCCCAATGCAGCTTTATTTGCCTAGTGCATTAATACACAGTACACTTTGAGAATTAATTCAAAATAAACTTTTACATCTAAACTTACAGGTGTTGCTGCACCCAACTCTTACTAAAGCTTAAGATCACAGGATCCTTGCAGCAGCTTGCTGAGTACACAAGTGCTGCTGTTCCATTTCAAAAGAGTAATCACAGCACTAAGGATCAGTGCTTGAAATGACATGTCCACCTCCCTGAAGGCAGTGATCAACCTCTGCCATGCCAAAATCCTACCTGTGACTTCAGCTGGCACCAGTGAGATTTTTACAATGGCAACTTTCCACATGACCTCTGGCATTCAGTTTAAGACAAGAAAATGAGACTCTGAAGGTTTTATTGGCGAGTTTTTCATTATGAATGTTAATGTCCACATAAAAGGACAGCCCAAAATTGCTTGATTGGCCATGAACTGAATGCAGTCGCTTTAGTATTCTGTGTAATATTTAGTTCACAGAAAATACAGACTTGCAATTGAGCCTGACTAAAGATGGAGGGCTCAGAGTAAGTACTGTACCAAGATCTCTCCTGCTGTACTAAATTTGGATAAGCAGAGGATATCATTTGACTTCATACAACTCAAGAGTGCTCCAAAGAGGAGGCGTTGCATTTATCCTCCATCACCCCCAGTTCCCATCAATCAATTTGCAGCAGTTCTGATGCTTGACAAACTCCTTCCCTAAGCCAATTTACGTCACTGAGCTGGCAGAAAAACAATTCAGCAAAGCGCAGTGTCTTCTGATGCATCAGTGAGTTGGATCAGCTCAACTAAGGGTCTGCAAGCCATACATCTTCAGAACGGAAATACCTGGCCAGAAGCAGCACATGGAGAGCAAGACTCCTCTGCTCTTGGTAAGAAACAATTGTTAGAGTAGATGGGCAAGCTTGCTTTCACCTTCAGTTCAAGAGAAACAAATGCTATTTTGAAGGACATTTATAGAAAACTGAGAAAAGTTTTCTATAAGTGCACAATAAAAGAAACAGAGAGGCCTGATACACAAGGCTGAAACAGCATTTCAATCGGTTCTGCTATATGAACGTTTGTTTTATTTCTCAATCTGAAAATTAAGAGTATTTGTTTAAAGCCCAGCCCTTCTGTTTTCAAAAGGAAACTCACACTACCTCTGCCCAGCCCAGCACCTTGCTCAGATCATTGGATGCAGGAGTTTGCATTTTTCTTTGTTTGCAGGGAGTGGTGGGGGTATTATTGTTTGGTTAATTTTGAACACCATCCATAATAAATGAAACCTTCTTCCTTCCTAGGTTAAAAGAGTCTCAAGAAGTTAGAAGTACCAGCTTGCTACTCTGGATTCCTCCTACCCTGAGACCCTATCCTCAGAGTCCTTCTTCCACAGCTCTTGCAAAATAAGGGAGAGGAACTCAATAACAGGCACCACTGGGACTGAGAGAAGGAAATCTTCATTTGCTGACTATCAGCAGCTTTTCTGCTGCACTCTCATACTTCTTGTAACTGCAGAGTTCATCTTCATTTCCCCTCAACCCAGCTAGCACAAATTAGCTCCAAAGAACAGTGAACTTTAAAAAAGGAATCAGTTCTGAGTTTCTAAGAACTTCGAAAAGGAACAAAACACTGACCTGTCAATATTCATAAAGCAGATTAAAAGAAACACCCCACAAACTGTAACAGTGTGTATGGTTCACAGAACACCCTACGTGACCTTCTCCATGTAAGCCAAGGGCTCAAAACAAGACAATGCTAGCCAAAAGCTACAAACTAAAAGAAAAAATTAAATTTTGGATCAGGCTTTAATCAATCAATAACTTAAAAAGGATTTTAAGTTCCTGTACTGCATTCAGAAATGTATTCTAAGCAGCAAAAAGGAAACTCTCTCCTTTTTGTCATACATTATATTTAAGCAGATTTAGCTATCTGGTAAGACTTATTTTTGCAACAATGGGCAAGTGAGTGCTATAATATGATTTCAGGAGATAAAGTCACAGGAAGGCTCCTCCAAGTCACCACCTGGAAAAGCCCTTCCCTATTCAAGTTCTTCTTGTGTCCACTTACATTGGGACACCAATGAATTCCCTTGATAACTGCAAGATAGGGTACATTGAAAACATGTCACTTAAATACCCTTCTTCAAGTGTAGAAGCAGAGTAGCTGACTTCCCCTCCCCCAATATATCAGAAAATTTTTACTTGCTATATTTATGCTCAATTTAACAAACACAAAGAGAAATTACTAAAATACCAAAGTACTTTTCTCCTGCAGGACAAATCCAAACTACTCACCCTGTTATACATGTATCTAAGCATGAAGTCCAGCAAAAAAGATTTTCCTTTGCGGAAAGCTCCTGCTACAGACACAACTACTATGTTAAGATCTTTAATATGTTCCTGAAGCAAGATTTTTTCCAAAGCTGATTCATCTAATTCAAAGTTATGGTCATCTTCATGAGCAAGGACAATCTGTATGGGGCGCGGCTTATCCAGTTCCACCTCGTCATCTGAGTCCGGCAGGGCATCCGAGTCCGGCAGGGCATCGTCCTCCTCTTCTTCATAAAGCTTACCTGCAAATTGACAGGTGAGAACACTTTAGTGAGGCACAGCTTAGGGAACAACACTTTTTCTTTTATTGTGAAGCCTTGAGCTGGGCTTACATCTCCAGCAGCAAGGGTGATGCTCTTGGGAATGCCAAGAGGTCAACAGAAGCTCCCTGTCCATTTTCATCAGCTTTGTGTCTAGCCTGTATTTCAGATCTGCTCTCTTTCAGATATTCTTTATGTATTAAGGAATCACAAAAAAACCCAACCCTGATTTTCAGCTTCAAAACCCCTTTTAAAGGCATCTTAAGTCAAGGACCTTTTATCTGGGTAAAAAAAGAATCATTTCAAAGAAGCTTGAAAGAGGACTAAAAAAGGGCATTTTTATATCACCACCTTCTTGTTGTAAGGGTGTCAGGGGAAATGAATGTTTTCTGTCAACAGGTTTGTTTGCCAACAGGTACAAGCAAGACCATGGATCTAGAATGGAAGCCCCGGATAACAAACACCAGATGAATAAACTCCTCTCTAATTCCAACACTGTTTCAAGTCTCAATACAGCACAGACTTCAGAATACCTATTCCCTATTTGCAAGACAATAAACTACTGAACATGTGCATGCCCTAACACTTCTGGGATAAGAAAACAAACAAACAAAAAAAACCCATTGAAGCAGTTTCTGGCTTCATATTCTTCCCATAATGCACTATTAAACAAGATTTAGCAACAGTAAGTATCAAGTCTTTAAAAACAGTTAAGAGACTACTTTATACACAATTTAACAATTAATACCCTTTCAGGATAAAACAGTAGCTGAAAAAAGTATAACTCAGATTAAAGCTACTAATGAATGTAAGGTAACATAGCCCTTCAGACACACACTGTATCAGTGCAAATATCCTATATTCCTGACTTCTAGAATTCAGGAGTTAATTGGATTGGAGGCCTAAAAGAAAACCAAACTACCCTATCCAAGGGGAAGTCTCCTCTCTTGTTCAGGCACCACAACACTGAAGTTTGTCCCACAAATCAACTCTACCATTCCTGACAAGCATCTGGAAAGCTTCTTTGTGCTTACTGAATTGCCTCCCACTCCCAATTTAAATTCTGCCATGTTCTATTGGAAGCCCATGTGCAAAAACCTGACCAAGGCACCTTCCTACCAGTTACTTATCTGGGATTATCACATATGATTTTCGGTACACTGTCCTTCTAGTCATGTTTCCATTTCCCAGCCAAGGCAGCAGCAGCCACCCCCAATCCCTTGATGTGTTGCTCACAGAGAGGTTTCCTGTGGCAGCAGCCCACAAGGAGTGTTCTCCTGCAGGATGCATCCATGAGGCACCATGGAACACACAGCTTCATTCATTCATGGCAGAGAACCTGCCAATGCTCACAGGACCTGCCAAGTCGTTCCTGTCAGACTTTGCATGTGAGATACCATTCTCAGCAAAAGACTTATGAGCAGGGCTCCAGTTTTGTGGATGTAATGAGACACTGCAGTTATCACCATAAATCTGAAAAACTGCTAACACAGTGACCCTGAAGTTTCTCCAGCAATTTTCTCCTTACCTAGCTCTGACAACACCTCATTTAATTGCAAAATGACAGAGAATGTTTCCACTTCCAAACATCAAATCTTGTTCTGTCCCAAAGCCCAATGGTATTAAATCTTGAAAAAAATTGGTTTGAACATACTAAGCTTGCATGGTGCTTGGTTTGAACAGGAAGTACACTTGAGTGCCTAAATCCTAAGCAGCTAGAACTAAACTGCAACATTATCCAAGTGGATGTGCAAAACAGTCCCCAGCATCACCCTAGCTCAAAGTGATTAATACAGCAGGCCAAAAAATTGATTATACTAGCAGGCTTGACAACTGGAAGAAGTAACTTTGAAAAGAAAATCCATCAACAGGACACCAAACTATACAAACTACACTGACACTGACTGGTCAGCACTTCAGAGGAAAGTCTCTCTCTTTTGGCCTCAAGGTTTTGTATTCCCAGATATTAAACAAACCCTATCCTCTTTTTTGAAAGAGTTTCTATACAGGCGTTGCCTCATATAGGCAAAGGATAGGATCCTTTGGAGGCCAGAAAACTTGAGAGGATAGCCCAGGAATGGAGGGACAAAGATTTTGACAATCAGAAAGAAAGCTTCCAGCATCACAGTCTACAAACATAAAGGGAATATTCTATTGATAAAAGTATTGAAGTCAGATAGTTCCAAGAAGAGGTGCCTGTGTTTTAGCAAACACATTCACACAATGTTTCACAGCCTCTGCTTCAAGGTATGTTCCTGGTAGTGCGACTTGGTTACTTGGAACAGCCTCCTATTCTTTTATTTAAATACAAACTTCACTTAAATACACAGCTGCAGTAAGGGATTGGGTCTGTAAACTGGGGCAGACTGAAAAATGGTTTGAAGCCACACCTGCAGCTTCTCTTCATTCACTTGGAGCCTGACATTAACCACCCTGTCCTACCTGGAAGTCATCAAAACTTGTCAGACCCCAAAGACCTCAAGCTGTAGCAGCATTCTTGTGCCAGCGCAGAGTGCAGCCACACAAAACCTCTTCAGGCCAAGGAGATTTCAGAACAAACAAGTGGAATAGACCTTTATCAATAGTTATTTATAAACAAGCAAATTCTCCCTATCACAAGGAGATAGTACTATCAAGAGCTTACACAAAATATGCCCATTAAAAGCTCCCATCTTGTTAACAGCATTCTGCACCACTGAAGCTCATTAGCTCAGAGGGAACAGGAAAGAAGATTCATCCTAGACTCAACTCCTATTAGATTTCACTTAGCAGCAGAAATTGGGAGTCAAGTCCAGAGCACCAAGTTGGGTTTGTTAGGTTGGTTTGGGTCAAGTTGGATTGTTGGCTTTTTTTTTCCCCTTTGACTAACCAGCTTAATATATCTACAAGTTCCCAACCTACCTACAGAAAAGACCATCATGGCCATCAGTCAAGCACTTTAGAGGGTGGAGACCTACAGTGCTGACAGCTGTGAAAGCAACTTGATCCATCCAGAAGAGCTGGTTTGATAACTTCGTGCTTGAGTGGCAGAGAACACCCCTCCTTTCAAGATTTTGAACTAGTTGGCAATTAACAGGACACACATTGCACAGGTCAAACATGTTAACTACAGAACAAGTGCCACTGCTTGTCCCAGCAGCATAATCAGCATATGCAACCCTGTCAGGTGTCCTAGGCAGATGTCACACCCTTTTTTGATCCTTTATCCTGATTTGGGGTTGCTACCCTGTCACTCTGGCTAGTTGCTGTCTCAGGCAGCACTTAGGGAGCCTTTCTAGAAGGCTTCAGTATCATGGCCAGAAAGGTCACATTACACTTCCAAGAATTACTTTCAGTATAGCCTCTGGAAACAAAGGTCAGGACAAGAAACAACTCCCTTCAAAGTCCGGTTTTCTGCAAGAGCACTGTGGAAATTCTCAAAGTAGAATAATAATAAACATGCTGACAGCACTGTCCGGTCAGCTCAGGCCAAAAGTTTATGTAATTCACAACTCAAAGCCCCGTCCCTTGGCTGTCCCCCATTCCTCACCTGCCCCAGCACAGTCACAGTGTACTACTTAAAACTCAGAATTTAATCTGATTTATTCTAATCCCACAGAATGCTCTAGGTTCTTGCAATAGTCCAGTCCCAGCAAATCAAGTATAAAAGACATGATTACTACCTTTAGAAGAGGTGGCATTCACAGAATGGCCACTTCTACTACTACACTACTTCTACTTTCTAGCCTGCTGGACTGTACTTTGGACTTGCAAAGTTCAAGGCAGCATCCCTTTATAGGTCTCTATAACAATACATTTCAGTACTGCTACAGAGGCAACCAAAACAACAGAATTTTGTTGGTTTGGGGGTTTTGCTTGTTTTTTATAGTACATTTTAACACTTTGCTAAGCCCAGTTTCTCCCCAGTAATGGAGTTAGCAACCCAGTACATTCACACAGGGAGTGGTTGTTTTAGAGGAATGTTCCATGTTCTGCACACACAACAGAGAGGCAATGCTGCCTCCCACCACAGGATTAAAGACTGATCGATTCACTCACTCATGGGGTTGATCATATGCTGTTGGAAACTCCCATGTGCACAGAAGATCTGAACCTCAGGCTTTTAGTACATACATAAGAGTCCTCATCTGTCAAACCATATGGCACTAGAACTTGTAGCACAGTGGTGCAGGCCCAGGAAGTCACAGCTATATTTTTCTTTTTTCAGGATGTTAACCTGACCTTTGAAGTTTCTGTAGTACTGACCTAGCAGACTGCAGACTAAGGTCAGATCTGCTGCTCTGTCTGGAGCTGATGCAAAAAGATCATCAACTGGACTTGCCCTTGAACTCTGCCATCCATTCACACCTATTACTGTGGCTGTTCACCTATCAGTCCCTATGTCATTCTGGCTTCTTCCAACCTGAATTATTCCATTAGAACCTGTGGGCTAATGTATGGCTCTGACTGACACGATCACTTCCTAACCCAGGTCAAACAGGCTGGGAAACACAAGAGAAGCAACACTGTGCAGCAAGACACAGAAGTAGACAGATTTGAATGGGAGCAAATATAGCCAAGAGAAGATACTACCACTCAGTTTCCCTATAAACTCCTCATTTCACTCAGTAACAACTACAGCAGGACTGCTATTTATTCTCACCAGCTAAGTACCCAGAACAAGCACCATTTGTTGAAATACTAAGCCAGATTTTGAGAACAGTAGCTTCTTGTTAATGCAGACAGTATTTCAACTGAACAAACCCACTAAATAACCCATTTCTTAAACCACGAGGTAAAATGAAAAGCCAATTCCTGCTTCCCCTAAGTACACAGCCAGCAGCTGACCTACTTGTCCTGCAGTGTAAGAACACGAGCGTGAAAACACTCAGACACCTGCACACAATGAAAATAAGAGACAGCCTGCTTTAAATGCAAGTTCTTCCCTTTAAGCACTTTAGTTGACAGAAAATACAAACAGTTACCTTTAAGTTTCAACCTAAATACAGCTTGAACTCTTTGAACATATTATCCACATCCTTTCATTTAAAAAAGAAAAAAAAAAGAAAAAAAGCACATACTAATTGCTAAACTCATTTGGTTTTAGATATAGTAAAGATTTTTGATCAACAAGCACTGAATCACAATTAGTAATTGCTTCTGTGGACAGTGAGTTGAACACAATTGCCCACAAATGCAGCAGAAGATTAAAATATTTTAAATCCCATTTGCTTTTTAGTTTTAAGCCACTTTCATCAGTGTAGCTGTCCCTCATCAGTACTTCCATTTGCTCTATCACAAGGAATTTAAAGAGTATAAAGCCATAAATCTTCTAGCTGGTAGTCTTAATATCTTGCTTGCACAGAAACCTGCACTTTGCTAGAAGTCAACTTCAAATCAAGACTTCCAGCACCCCTAGACCCTTCAGCTTTGAGCATCTCTGAACTCTTTTTCCTGGTGCTCTACAGCACCACACATTTGCCTCACTACAACAGCAGTTCAAATCTCCTGTTCACATTTCAATACAGATGCTTGACAGGCTCCCCCACCATCACCTGAACGGTGAAAAGCAAGCTGAAGTGAGCTACACTAAGCTCAAGCTGTCCTGCTTGAAATTTTGTTCAACCTCCACATGCTGAGGGAGTTCATGGCTTGAATCAAAAGCTTAAAATAATTTATCATGAGGAAACTGCTGCACTGTATTTCAAAGTAAGACATTCTCTCAGTGCTCCACGTAGGAAATTTTCCTTGGAGAGAAGGGAGACAAAGTGCTTAAACATTTCTTATTTTGATGTAGTGAATGAAGGAAAGTGTAGGCATGTGTGAAGTGAGTTCCAGAGCACAGAAAGAAAATATGTTAACCTTCAAACCTTATTTGGACACATCTTCTGGGAAAAAAAAAAAACCAAAACAAAACAAAACTCTAGATTTAAGCCACAAAATTGTCCTCCCCTTTTTCCAGCAGTGCTACTCCATGCAATAAACTCACACAAAACTATGGGGCTGCCACAGACCTTAATGCATCGCTGCTTTCCTATTGCTGACTAGTAAATAGTGCCAAGTAGCTAGTTTTAAGGCCAGAAATAATTAAATGTTTCGAATATTTCAGCTATAAATAGGACTGGTGAGCTAAGTTCCAAAGACTTGTTTGGACATCCAATAAGACCAATAGAGGAGTAGGGGGCAGGGTACAGGGAGAAAGACACATTTAACTCCCTGTGTTCCTTCAGGGCAATGGGATGTTAAAGGGACAGATCTAGAACTGTTACATAACTGTGAGCTGAAGCAAAAAGCACCTGAAGCTACAATTCTGTCAGGAAAGAGGAAAAAGATGATATTCTGATGACCTAGATACCTCTGAAGCACCACAACTAATCAAACAATAGGCTTGTCTACTCCTAAGTGCCTTAAATTGCTCCTCTGCTCGATGGTCCGCATGCAGGAGCAGACAGCTCTCCCCTACACAAAGTACTGATAAGCTGGCATTTTGTGTTCTCCCTTTAGGGGGACAAAAAAGCAAGAAGGAAACTTCATGTAACGAAAGTGTGTAGCAAAAAAAGTCAACCCTCAAATTCAGCTCTTCTCAACCAATACAAGTAAGAGAATGCCAATAAGCAGAGGCTTAGACAGAAGCAGTACAAACCCATTAAGTTTAAAAAAATATATAAAATGACTGCATTTTAGAAAGTACATCATGAACTTGGTAAGAAAGATGTTTCACCATAGCTACAAGAAAAATCATGCAGGGTAAGGACAGTGGCAAAGCATGCTTCTCATCCTTCTTCCCCTCTGCCCAAAAATCACAGCTATTAATAGCACACTCACTGAAGGACCGAACAGGATCTCTACCCACAGTAAGATTCACCAGTACTTTTCCAGCCCCCTCAAAGAAAGCTGTACTAAAACACTAAGGGCAGATTAAAGCATTAAAAGGCCTCTTGCTCACTTTTTCTCCCCTTTCTTACCCATCAGGCAGGCTCTTGAGGATGAGAATGAGAGTACTCCAGATCTGACAGTGCCCTAGTTCACCATGAACTCTGGAAATGGCAAGTGACAGCTCCTCATGAACACTGAAAGCTAACTGGATCCTTGCAGGCCACACACATTTAAACCAGGCAGACTTCTGCTTGTATTTCGGAGTGATTTTATTCAAGGTTGTTGCTCACTCAAGGAGTCAGTATTTTCTAATTGGTTTAGGCCATAACTTCTGTTCTATGTACCTTGTATGTACCCTCATGTCAGCAGCCAGTAATTTAAACAACGAGCAGCTAACCTAAATTGGTATTTTGAGCTAGAACAGGGAGAAAAGAATGAAGTGAGAGACACCAACTGCAATTACCCCATGTTTGGTCTCTCAGTTGCCAGTCAGAGGTGGTTTAGTGACCGAGGTGCATCTGCACCACAGCCACAGAGGAGCTCAGCAGAAAGCAGCGAGTGCTTCCTTTCGCTGTACTCAAGGTATGCCAGAGGGTCAGGTGTCCTACTCATCTCCAGCATAAACAAGTTGTCACTCACAAACACCAGTGTAGGGAAACACAGGAAACCAAAGAGGCTCAAACCTTTCATTTTTGCTTTTAGCAAGCTGAATGGCAGCAGCAGTGTGGCCAGCAGGACGAGGGCGGTGATCAATGTCCTGTACTCAGCACTGGTGAGGCCACACCTCAAGTACTGGGTTCAGCTTTGAGCTCCTCACTGCAAGAAAGACCCAGAGGTGCTGGGGGAGGGTCAGAGCACAACTCTGATCAGGAGCAGCTGAGGGAGTTTAGCCTGGAGAAAAGGAGGCTTGGAGTGACCTCAGCAATCTTTACAATTCCCTTAAAGGAGGCTGTAGTGAGGTGGGAGGTGGTCTCTTCTCCCAGGTAACAAGCGACAAGATGAGAAGAAATGGGCTCAAATGGTGCCAAGGAAGGTTTAGGTTGGATATTGGGAAACATTTCTTCATGGGAAGGATAGTCAGGCACTGGAACAGGCTGGCCCAGAAAGTGGTGGAATCACCATACCTGGAAGAGTTCAAAGAACAAGTGGATGTGGCACTTGGGGACATGCTGTTAGTGGTGAACACAGCAGCACCAGGATAACAGCTGGACTCTGATCTTAGAGATATTTTCTAACCTTAACAATTCAATGCAGCTTCCAACTAAAGGTGCTCTTTCAGCCCAACCTCAGTTCACACTCAGCTTCCCATCTCTCAGTTCCTGCAGCTAACAGAGCCTTCCAGTCAGTTCTTCTAGCACTGAACCCCAGAATCCTACATTTCATTTCAAAGAACAAAGGACTGTACAGAGAGCGTAGGTTTCTTTAAAAAACTGTCTTCTCTAGATCACACAGTTTGCAAAACTGATACAGTAACTAGCTGCAGACAACTCCATGAAGTATTTCAGCTTCTTCTTCTCCCTTCTTAACTGTTCTTAACTTGGTAGGGCCACTGGCACCCATCAGACGAAAGGGAAGCATAACAGGAGAAACACAACATGAAACACAACACCCAGATCAACAATGGGAATCAAAACAGGAAAAATGTTCCATACAAGGCACAGTTAAACAGAATTGAAACAAAAAAAAAATTTAAATCACATTTTGTATGTCTTCACTTTATCTCCACAGGAAGAAGAGATTTTTCTCACACAGCTATAACAAAAATAGTTTTTATCAGGGTCCCTGCTACTAAGCATGTAGAGAAACAGGCCTTGGCTTGCCATATGCCTTTCCTGCAATTAACCCATAATAACTGATACAGTACCTGAGTCCATACACTTCAAAGCCCCACACGTACTGCCACAACTCCTGAGTCTCTGCCAGGCATCATTGCTGCTGCTGCTACACACAAATCCCTTGTTAAGGCAACAGCTCAAGGTACATTAATTCTGCCAACAGGACAGTGCCAGTAGCTGCCTCCTCCCCTCTCCCCGCTGCCTCTTCAAGCCTGTTTCAATAGCACAGCTGAGTCTTAACCACCCACTCACAGGGGCTCTCCCACTCTTTCCCATTCCCAGCACCATGCAGCACCACACTGTCTTTCCTGCTAATTCTGCCACACATCCACCGCTGCTTAGAGTCGAGTCAGCTACCGAAGCCAAACCAGCAGAAAAAGCAACCCAATACAAGCAGTTTCCTACAGACTGTATCACCTCAAACAGAAATCCAACCAGCACTAGAACTGAAGACAAACAAACAGCAGAGGCACACAATCTCCTTTGCAGGGCACACTTCAGCTGCACTGTTGAACAGCCATGGGCTGGTGCCCTCCGTGCTGGCACTGCTGTCCCAGGTCCAGCACCAGCTTATCCTGGACACCAAGAGATGTGCTCTGCACCCCACAGCCTCTGAAACAGCCACACAGCACCGCTGAGGGGGAGGCACAGACTGCTTCACTGGGCACCGGTGCCAAAAGAAAAGTTCAGCTCTGTAACTACAACCCAATTCAGCTGGAAAATTTCTCCAGACTCCCAAAACTCACAAGTACAGTTAAGAAGCATATTCATGTAAGAACTGACTTGGTGATACGTGATAACACTGCAAAGATGGGTAGACAACTGGGCTGTAACTGGATCTGACTGTGTGTTGCCAAAGACTTGTCTCTATCTGAATAAAGTCCAGATTTAGGCTGGGGTAGCCAACACATTTGTTAACCTTCACTTAAGAACAAGGTTTCCTTCCCTTACAAATAGAGGCTGCCACAGGTTTCAGTTTGTCAGTGTTACAGGCCAGGACGTATGTCTGCTAGGAAGACCTCGAGCTTGGCACAGTCCTTCCTGCACAGGAGGAATATTCTCTTGAACACACCTAGGGAATGCACTGCACCTGCTGAGAGCTGGGCCTACTACAGAGGAGATGAGAAAAACACTGATTTCAATATCACTCGTGAAGTTGTCCCAAGGACATTATAACACACACTTCAGCAGCTCAGCTCCATACAAGCACCTTTCTATGTTCAAAGGGCTCAAGGCTCACCCAGTCACCTAACAATTGTTAACATCATTCACAACTCTCGTCACCACAGAAACATCAGCCACTGCTACAAAACAAGTCTCAACAAGAGCATTTTTAATTTTTAAACACATTTTCCTGAGACAGGAAATGCCATTGTCATGTGTACATTGATGGCTGCTGGCCAGGCAAGCCTAGAGGTACAGAAGTGAAAGAAGTCAGCAACCTCAGGTGTAAGGCAAGCCACACTTATCATCCCAACAAGAACAAACAGAGGGGGCTGCTTACTACTTCTCTTCACATCAAGGTCTCAACTTGTCTAAATACATCTGGACAATCAAACTGCTTTCCTGCAGGACTACCCTATGTTGAGACCACAATGGTTTAATATACATCTTCCACTTAGGTGAAGAAGAAAGAGGCAAATACAACTCTAAAAAGTGTGTACATTTTAGCACAACCCTCCAACCAACAGTGTAGTCTCTGTAGATCATACTTACTGTCCTAATTTGGTGGATCCATGAAATCTTTCCTTAAAATAGACAGAGTAAGCTCTGGGGAGAAAAGGCTAGGATTATAAGATGAACTGAAACAGAGAAAGATAGCAGTGTGCTCCTCTTCAAAGCTCACTAAAGCTTAATCTAGTCCTAATGCACCAAGAAATAAATCAACAAAAGATTAGACTAAAGAACAACTCAGTTTGATATTTGATTAATGACACAGTGATACGTCTGCCACTCAAAGTACTTAGAGAAAGACTCTAAGAATAATATTCAGTATTTTCACAAGCCAACTTCCAACCTCTTCAAAAGCACCAAATTGCATTTCAAGGGTCTTCTCAAACAAGCAAGATTTGTCATAGCATCTGAAGGTTTTACAAGCACTTAACCACATTTGCTATCCAAATGTTCACAGCGTGTTCATTTTTCCATTGAAAAAAATTAAGTTTAAAAACAGAAGTCACATTTCTGAATGTTTATACCAGAAGTATTTTATTTTGAAAGGGTTTTTGCCTTTTAAATCTCAACACATAACATGTAGATCTTCAGCAGCTATTTCCATAGTACTATTAGCTTTAGAAAATACTCCAGTTCTACGTCCTAACCCTCAAAATCATTACTTACTGCACTTTTCCAAACAATTTATTAGCAACAAGTCTGACATACCAGCAGTTCAAAAGATTTCCTTTTAAGAATTTTGAACTGCTCTCCCTTCCTATCCTAATGACAAGCTTAAGACTTTGCTCCCTGAAAGATAAGTGTTAACTGCTTTGAGGGCAGCTTCAAGGCAATGTTTAAAATCTTAAACATAGTTCCTTAGTTCAAGATTACAAAGTATTTAAGAAACTTAATTCTCTTAAAAGCAAGATGACTTCTTGCTTTAAGAAAGTGATTTGATTACATCAAGAGCCTTAACCTCATTTTCTACAGCAGTTATTTTCACTATTATTTTATGTCTAAGCAATACATTAAAGGAGGCCAAGCTTCTGTCTCCATGCCTAGGAGTTCACATACTTCAAGTGGCTGTTCCTCCCCTGAAATCAGGGCTGTGATGATTCCCATATTAGGTAAAGGATTGACAGATTGAACCTTTTATTTCCCAGAAGTTTACAGCTCCCCCAGTAGATCCCACCACACGGACCAAGGCAAATGAACACCTACAAGAAAAAGCCAGAAGATCCTTTCTTTCACACAGAAGAGGTTGAGGAGGGGAACAAGACAGCAAGTTGGCAGGCAGTATTAGCACAGGATTGGGTTTAAAGAAACAGCTAAAATAACAGCACTTAGTCTTCCACTCAGCAGTACCACCCTGCTGGAGGAGATAAGAGGTGAGAACAACTTTTCAAAGTATGCACAACACAGGGAAAGCAGTCCTAACACACCAGTACAAGCGGTTGACACATGTTCTCCAACAAGTTTCTGTAACTTTCAATCCAAGTGAAAAAAAAGGCACCTTGTTATCCTGGAGGTATTATCCAATACATTGCTCAGAAAGACATTCCAAATATTTTACTGAGACCAATAAGAATTTGTAAATTCAACATGCTTATCTCTGAGGTGACGGTGGAAAAATAAATGCATTATAATTTGACATGAACTACAGACTGGAACCTGATTCTGATGTCACTGGAACAACAACTGCGTAAGAGCAAATTAGGTTCTACTCTCAAATATCAGTTCAGTGGGAATTGCATTCTACATTCCATGTCTGCAATCTGTGCAACATCTTAGCAGTTCAAGTCTTCAACATTGTGGCTTCTATTCCAGTCCTTTATAAGAAATCTGCAATGACCTGCAGTAGCAAATCCCACCTTGCCATGCAAAAATCACCAATATATAGGGCTGGAAATGCAATCATCATTTACTCATCATCTGCACTGAAAATAAAGCTGAAAATACATTTAGAAAAAAAAAAAACAAAACAACAAACTACATGAGACATCTCTCATCCTAGTAAAGCATATCAGTATTTTCCCCATACAAAGGGTAAAGAGAGGCCAGTAACCAAGCTATGAACAAAAAATCCTGCCCCAAAAGACACTACGCAGTCTTTTACAAAGACTTTTACCAGTCCTTTCACCTATTACTCCATTATAGACAAGAGCAGGGCCACTCTTCAAATAAGCTGTATTTTCATTCATCATTTCTGCAAAGGCTCAAATGGACTTCTCTTTCACCCTATACTTGATTTCCTATTAGTCCTCCTCGTAAGTTCATCAAGTGGGCATCAAACAGGAATCCCACCATCCATCTTACCTGCATTTACTCCTGTAAGTTCCTCTGGACTGCCTTGGATGCTCAGTAGTGCCATCTTTGGTGGCAAACATTCTACTCTAAGTTTTTCCAACCTTAAAGAGAAGCCAGCTACAAACCATAATTAAATTAGCATAGTTTTTCTCTTTTTTTCCTGTTTAGTTAATTGAAGAAGATACTTATATAGCTTCAAAGATCTACTATTCTCACACTGAGATATAAAGCAGTCTTGTTACTTCAAGGAGTAACATTGCCGTGGAGCAGCCAAAATTCTCAGCGACAGATTCCAGACAAACTGAACAGATAACTTTAGGAGGATGTTCACAGGCTTACACATCCTGTAGAGATAATTATGGCCCTAGAACAGGGATGTGGGCTCCCTCCCAAACACAATGGGAGACAGTGAGCTCCTTGCTTTGCTGCAGAGCAAGAACTCCAGTTAAACACCAACTTGGGCAGTTGAAGGAAGGAACTTCAACAGTCCTTCCAAGTTTGATATTCAAAGTGTTTCAAAAAGCTTGGCAAGCAAACAAAGTCTTGTTTTCCTGACAATGAACACTATACAGAACATAGTATTTCAGAAATGAACAGAAGCTAAAGGTCAGGCAAGTTAGTTACCAATGCTCTCAAAACATAAGTTCCTATTATGTATTAATTTGCTCCTAAAAATGCCTTGATTGTAATTCTTATCCTCAAAGACATCACCCATTTCTTATCAGTCATTTCTTTGCAGTTAACGGAAACTGCAGACATCAATGTGAGCCATGTTTTCACATATTTTTAAAACCTGCTCATCTGCTTGCTCTGGTCTTTCAGACACAAATCCCAACCCCAGAAATGTATTCACGTAAATCAACTCCCTACGCAGCACCATGACCTTAAAATCAGCTACAGGATGAGATAACAATTCTTTGTATCACATCAAGAACAACCTTCCAAAACCAAGGTAAGCTACTTCTATCTTTCCTCCAGGACATCTCAGGAAGATCAAGTTGCTGAAAATGTTTTAAAAAAAGAAACCCAGTCATACTTCAGCAAGAGTAAAGTATAAAGAACCACCATACATAAGTATTTCTGAACTTTTTCAGTTGTTGACTAATGGCAAAATCAGCACATCTGCCTATGCAGAAACTTAGAAAAATTTTTTATGCCTTGTTCACTTTAGATAGTTGAGGTTAAAGATAAAACCTAAAATACTGACAACTAGTATAGTAAGTTTATGAAGTAAATGCAGCCTTCAGCAAGAAGTTGAAAAAATGCACTCAGGCAGCTCACAGATCACACTGTAGGCACAGCATGCAGCAACAGTAGAAAAAGAAATTAAGTACATTAAAAGACAAGGCAACAACTCAGCCTGATTTTAAAGTTTAAAACTTCCCATTCAAAGACTGCCTTGAATATCAAAAATCATCCCAGGGATGGGGTCTGTTCATAATCACAATACAAGAACAAAAGCAAATTCAAGCCTAACTTACGTAAGGTAACATTTGAGTGAAATTTGGTAGTTTTCTTTATGAATGTCCTTGAAACTCCCATGGACTGTGATAAGATGTACAACAGTCTGCTAACAACAGGCACAAAGTTAAAAGTACTTTTATTACCGTGCTGAAGTGAAGCCTGTGCTGGTGCTGGAGACCAACACCACCATGGTTCACTACCAAGCCAACAAGGACACAGAACTCACACCTGCACTCCCATCTGCCTATTTCATCTGGTTCGGAAGTTGGGAAGCTCAAAGCTGGGGACAATGCGATGCAGCCACCAGGAGAGAAGTGCTCCTCTATTACACTGGAGAAAAACCCCTTCTCCCCCAGCAGAGCTGCTCCTGTCCAGGCTAGCCAGCACGAGGCAGTGTACCTTCCATTATTAGGGCAGGAAGAGAAAACAACTCCTCATCTATCACAGCACTCACTCCAGTCAGTGCTACTTTATTCGTACAGCCAGTAAGCAAATATTAATCACTGATATTCAAGCAAACCACAGAGACTGCAGTTGACACAAGGTATCTAAGAAGTATTAGGACTCTTTTAAGACGTGGCTCAAGTATTCCTGTGCACCCAACACAAACAAGAGCTGCCCAGCGTCCTAAACCAGGACAGACTGTCATGTTTAAAAACAATGCTTTTTACTTGAACAACAATTCAAGTAAAACTCTTCTGCGCTGGGACTATTTCTCTGCTAGGTTTTGAGCTGCAGGCAAGTGAACGTGAAAAGGAGAGAATACAGCCCTCCTCAACTCCACTCCCTGCTTTCAAAATAATTCCAGCAGAAAAAACAAAAAGCTAGTGCTAGTGCTATTATTTGAGGAGGTGCTGTAACAGGATTATTGATTTTAGGGTAAGCTAGGACATAACAGCTGTTAAGCAACACTCAGTAATGGTAAAGGAGGAGTTAAAGGCCTCTCCTGTTCCACTGCTGCTCTTGTAACTATTCCAACCCATCCCTCTGCTTTATTTCACTGTGCAGAAATCCCTTCTGCAGGCAGGCACAGACCATCCACACAGACCCTATCACCTAAGCTGTTCCATGACTAAAGTTCAGATGCAACTAAGAGTGACATGTGCATGTTTCCACTGCTGATGATGACATAGCTAATTAAAGGCCATTTATTACAGGTGTGCTGGAACTTTTATGACCTTGAGAAAACTATGCAATAATCTAATGCTTGGAGATAATTAAATGACACAGTGGCAAAAACACAGAAAACTGAAATCAAAGAAAACTGAGCAGTGTTGGGAGACAGAGAGACCAGCCCTTGAGCAGTAAAGCAGTATTGTATCCTCGACTTCAATCTCTTGGGCTCTTTTAAATTATTCAAATTGCAATGCTCCCAAACACAATCAAACTTTTCCTGATGCTCAGAACCACTGCCTTTTCCTCCCTGTAAATCAAGCCAGGTGAGTTGTCATTCTGTATCTCCCAGTTTATAGTGCAGCTAGATTTCCCTATCGCAAGTTGGCTTGCAAATCAAGCAATTGAAATCAATTGTGGCACATGGCATCTGCTAGGTTTTGTTTAATTGTGCCCAGCCCAATCTTTCTGCTTCCAAATTAAGTGAGAGTTACACAACAAAGATGTTAAAATAGTTCAGTGTTCCAGTGCAGTGCTAAAAACCTCACATGATCCAAACTCAGCGTTCGAGGCAGTACAAGCCTCACAAGTCCCAGGTGCCCCCTCGCCAAGCGTACGGCAGGGAGACTGCTACGAGCTCTGAGATTTTAAGCCGTTCCTGAGAAATAACCATACTTTAAGAAGCACACTGCGCAGACTCCAGCACACCCGAGGCTGAACACCCAGCCAAAGCCATGTCCCATCCCCACCGGGGGATAGATTACAGGCGGGAGCAGCGCTGACAGCGGAGCGCAGCAGCTCCGTGTGGGGGACGTGCCGACAGGGATCGGTCACCTCCTTCCCCGAGCTGCCCGGGGCTGCTCCCTCCGCGAGCGGACGCGGCCCCGGGAAAGTCGGCGCCCTCCAGGCTGCCTGGCTCTGCTCCCGGCACTGTGCAACGCCAGCGCCCCGCGGCCCCGGGGCCGCAGCCCCCGCTGCTCCCGGGGCTGAGGCACCCACGGTGAGGCCCGGCCGCTCCGCAGCGGGGAATAAGGTCACCGACAGTGGCCCCCGGGCCGCCCCCGCTCCGGCACGGGCCGCCGACCGCAGCGGGGGAGGCCCCGGCAGCGGAGCGGGGAAAGCGCGGTGACCCCGCCGGGGAGCGACCGCGGGCCGGGCGCGGGGGCCGCTGCCGCGATTTCCCCGCCGCCCCTCGGGGGCGGGCGGCCGCCCACGCCATTTTGAGGAGGGGGGAGACACGGGGGCCTTTCCCGCGGCGCCGCGCGGAGCCGCCAGGCCGCCCAGCCCCACGCTCCGGACCGACCTCGCGAGCGCAGCCCCGCCGCCGCCCCCGGGCCTCGTTACCTGCCGGGGCGGGCCGGTGGCGGGCCGGGCCCGCGCGCCGCGCCGCGTCCCTCGCCGCCATCTTGTCCGGGTTTAAAATTAACTCCCCGTGACGTCAGAGCTCCGCCGCGAGACCTTTATCGCCCGCCGGCGGCGCGCGGGGCGGGGCCTCGCGCCGGGAGGGGCGGGACCGGAGCGGGGGCTGCAGCGGGAAGGGGGAAACGCTGAGGGGCCGGGCGGCGGGAGGGCAGCGGACAGAGAGAGCGAGACAGACAAACAAACAAATAGACAGACAGACACATACACACAGAGACACAGACGTGCACACAGGCCCAGCTACCCGGCCCAGCCCCCGGGCTGAGTGCCTCCCTCACGGCACCCGCGTGCGCTGAGGTGGAGCAGTGGGGCTCCAGCGGGGCACAGGGCGAGGAGGCCCCCAGGCCATACAAACACCTCCTCAGGCAGCGCATCTTTCAGGGGTCCCTCCCTCCCTCGGCCACAGCTCGCTCCTGTAGAGCTCACAGCCGGAGCGTCACCCGTGTGCTGGTGTCCCCCTGCGCCCTCACCCTGCTGGGCCCTGGGGACAGCCAGGAGAGCGACCGGACCGCTCTGCATTTCCAGCCCTAACTCCAGCTCCTCACTCCTCACCGTAGCACCGCTGCTGTACTGGGGCTGGAAACACGCAGGACTGCTCTAAATCAGAACAAGCCACACAAGTTTCCAAGGAACCAAACATTCCTGCTGTGTCTGGGGTTTGCAAGAGTCTTGCTCCTCTCCATCCGAACTGACCTTGCTTCATCCTTTTCAAAAGGCCAGCTGTGAAAGTGAGCTGCCCTTACTGCATGAAGTTTTTAAGTCTGTGAGGTTTCCTATTGCTAAAGGTTGTGTAAACTTTCTCAGGCAAATTGGTCAGTATGACCTTGTCACTTGTTAGAAGAACACAATGTCCAATAAATCATGTGAAGTGAGCAACAGGCTTGCAAAACCCCACTTCACCCTGGCAATGCTCTCTGTAGAAACCATTTTTCTCAGTTTTCTCAGTTTTTAGCTATGCTAACTTATTTAGTCCTGGAGAGACAGCTTGTGAGTGACAGCAATCCTAAAAGCAAACAGACTTTGGTTCTGCCAAAATGGAGGTGGAGGGAAAGCTCAAAAGAGATTTTCAAAGTAAAAACCAACTATCACAGAAGCGCTTACAACTGCTTTCCAAACCTTGCTTTCCTTTACTATCAAAGTAGCACATTAGGGGTTTCCTAACACAGGGGTTCATGAACCTCCTGCTATGCTTATGCTGGCAGCCCTTGTGCCAGAAAGTTTAATATCTACAACATATGAAAAAGAAAGTAAAATGTCCAAAAGATGCTGCAATCACAGCAAGTGAGAACTGCAGAAGGATACAATGATCAAACTATTATCATATATTCAATTCTAGTTATTGATTACACTTGGATTAATAAAATAGGCAGTTCTGTAAAATAACTTTATTATTGTAGATTTACGTCAGCATAAATGGAAGCAGGATTCAACCCTTTTGTAAAAAAAAAAAAAAATATTGCCATGGGCCTTTTGCAGTTTAACATCCTCTATTTATTTGCTGAAATGAGCGTACCATTGCTTGTCCTTCAAGCCTCATACCAAGTGAAGGAAAACCTTTCTTTCCATCGGAAGGAAGGCAGAGCACACTCTGTACACAGAGGAATTGCAGAGATATTCAGGCAATCAGGCAAAGGGAAACAACTTGAGGTAAAACACATTGACACTGTTAGCTGCCAAATTTAAGCTTCAGCAGCTCAATATGCAAACTAAAAAAAACAGGGAAAACACCACAATACTAAAGAAGTTTCCTAATTCTGCTGTTAGTAAACAGCCTTGTTCCTGGTCAACTCTGAAACAGTTTACACAGAGAAGAGTTTGAAATAGTGCGTGTTCAGACAGATAGATTTCTGCTTCATGCAACAGGATTTGCTGCTGGTGTAATGTGAGAGCAGAAGTCAAGAACTTGGAGGTCAGAAAGCTCAGCCTTAATTCTGTCCCCTTATGTTTGCAGGAAGGAAGGAGACATTTTTTGAGCTGAAGATTTTGCTATCAACATCTCTTCTCCTGGCTGCAAAGGTCCCCATCTCCACTGCAGTCCCACCTACATTCCTCTGAGCCAGGCTAGGAAAGGAGTTAGGACTGAAACTGCTTAAGCTGGCTGTGGATTTGGCCTGGAAGGAGCTTGGGAACAACTGTGCAAGCCACAGGCAGTCTGTGGTGGGAAGGGATTGCTGGAGCAGAAGGATTCCTGACCCACAAGTGCTGGCTGGGCCAGTAGTCCCTTCAGCCACCAGAGTCACAGTTTTGTACTACAGGCACTGGATTTGGCCATGCTGCTCTGAAAACTCTGCTGTCCCAAGCTTGTCCCAAACCCACTTTGGGCCAGCCAACAAACACCACCAGTGTCACCCATGCAGTGAGACAAAGGCTGCTCAGCCATGCTGCTTGGAGAGCTGTCCCTTCCTGAGCTGGAAGAGCCACCACAGTGTCTCCTGGCCTTTAGGCATCACACAGCCTGGCAGGGGACTGGCCAGTTCCTGAGCCATGCAGGCCAGAGGCACCCACTGGACACCAGGAAAGGCTGAATCAGACTTGGGTCCTTTATGCATTTCTCTATAAAGTGTTTCTCAATCCTCATCAGCCAGCCTGTGCAATGCAGTTGAGCTTGTTTAAAGTAATCCGTATGATGACAAATCCTTAACTTAAACACCTACCTGAAGCACGCTGAGCACCACTGCTGGGCTGGGAAACAGAGCCATGTCCCACCTTGGAGGGCTGAGGGTCCTGGGATGAGCTGGAGACGTCTCCATTGGTGCTTCTGCACTTACCAACCCCTCTCCTCATCTGCTTCAGGCTGCCGAGTCCAAACGAGTGACCAGGAGATTCCCACTCCTCCTTCCCGACTGTGCAGTGCTGCAGGCAGTCAGGAGCTGAGGACAGACAGCTGTGAGATAAAGGTGGCTCTTCTGAAAACCACCCTGTGCACAGCAATAAGGCACCTCTAACTCTCTGGCTGTAGTTGCTAGGACCGCCCAGGGCTTCCCAAGGAATAAAACTGGGGAGGCAAGGAGAGGTGAGCTCTGCAGCACTGAACCAGTGCTAGCACTGGGAACAGCCAGGGCAGGCAGTGCTCAGCTGCCCTCCCACCAGACCCCACCAAGGGAGCTGTGCCATTCAGGCAAGTCTGAGATGTCCTAACGGACTCCCACTGGGAAATCCCCCTGGATGTCGGGCTTGTTGCCAGAGGCAAACACGTGCCCTCCCAGGGACTGGAAATGCCCTACAAGGCACCTCGTTTTGCTTTTCTCTGAAAAACACCCAGGCTGCCGTACCACAGCCCTACTACTTATGGACTTCTCTACTCACAGCTTCCCAACTCTTCCAGCTGGAGCGCTCCTCCCTGTGCACGGTGCCAGCAGGCGCCTGGAGGATATGCTGCTCCCTGAGCCCCTGCCCACTCTGCAGCTGGATCCTCCCTTTGGCTCCCTCTTCCCAGCACCCATTCCTGTGCCCTGCCCACAAGCAGGAACACGCTGCTTGGTCCTGCCCGGGCTGGCTGATGTTTGCCTCGCTACCTCGGCAAACATCTCAGTCCCATAAACAGGCAATCTTGGTTTCCTATGCATTTTTTTTTTCTGATGCCCGCCATTTCCCAAGGGCCTCTCTCTCAGATTCAGGGCTGCCTTCACCTGTCACATAGGTGATCTAAAAGTCGCTGTGTGTCGTTAGAGAGTGCTCAGCACAGCCCCGGGCTTGTAGCTACCTGTGTGTGTTGCCATAACCTGGGGTTCACCCAAGCAAAGCCAAGGTGAGACACAGCATGAATCTAAGCCTGGTTCTTCTGCAGAGAACTGCAAGAAAGCAGAGGCATTTGGGAGCAGAAAACAAATTGGGAAGGAACGGAAAAAACCCAATTTACTTAATCTCCTCAACCTGAAGCTGTCCCACATGCTGAGAGGAGATGCCTTTTAGCTGGCTACACGATTGAGAGAGAGAAAGCAGCCCCTCCCATACCACTAATTTATAGCAAGCTGAGTGGGAAATGTCTCATTCTTCCCTGATGTTGACCCAGGAGCTGCTCCTCTGGGGAGGAAGGTGGAAATAACATTGAATTTTAGCAGTGAGAGCAACTCAGAGCAAGTTGCTAGGCACCAGCTGCAAGAATTGCCTGCAGGTGCTCTTGCAGGAGAGGTTGGGCTGGTTGATTGGGCTCTCCTGGTGCAGCCAGAGTGCCAAATACCTTTGAAACGGGCATAATCCGTTCTCAGCCTGAAGGAGCTATTGCACAATCTTCCCAGGATTAAGGGTTTAAATCGAGGGACTGTGTCACAGCTGGGGAAAGGGCAGGGGGCAGGCTCAGGAGCCATGCTGGCCTGTGTGGCTCCCTGGGGTGGAGGGATGCAGCCTGCCTGGGGAAGTGACAGTCTTGCAGGGGCACATGAAAGCCATCTCCTTTGTCCTGCCCTGTCTACATCTTATCAGGGTGACTGAAGTCTTCAAAGGATTAAATGGCTAAGTGGTTTTCTTCTGCTCCTGGAAGCAAAGCTCCATAGCCAGCTGAATCTCTCATTGCAAGCATTTGCTCAAGCAGAGTCCTATCATTTCAGTCTGTATAAACACAGCGAGATTTCCATCTCACTCTTAAGCGACAGCACAAGACGAGGCTGTTTTTAAAGTCTGGCTTAGATACTGACTCCTGTGAAGGCTGCAGTGCTGCTTGGAGTGCCAGTATGCCTGCAAACCCCAGGGCTGCCCCACTGCAGAGATGGTCTACAGCCAGCACACTGCTCCCAGCCTCATCTGGAGGCCAGCTCTGCTTACCCACCTGCTGCCTGCTCTGCAGCTCTAAAAATAAGGAGCACCTCTTGGGTTTGGATCCCATTGGTGTCATTTCCCAATGACCCTTTAGGCCTTCAAGAACAGCACAGAGAAAGAACTTTCCCACACCCCCAGACTCTCTTTTCCAAACTTCTCATCCTAGGAAAAGAAGCATTGCTCCAGCTGTCACTGTGACACCCATCAAATGTCTTGCAGAGACAATCACACCAGCCCCTGAAGTCACACAGCCTCCTTCCAAGAGCTGTGTCTGTTTTTCTGGTACAAACAGCAAGGCTCAAGGGAGGAGGAGTCCCCATATGATCAGTGACTGTGTTTCAGCCCATACTACCAGTGCTTTGTTTGCATGGGGCAGAATGCAAAAATCAGGCTAGAGGAACAATTTGGGACGGAAAGTACTCCACCATCACAGAGGCCTCAGTGGCAGTTCAGAGTCTCACCAGGAAAAATGCTGCATAGACATTTCATTCTTTAATGCAATAAAATCAGACTAATTAGCTCAGCGTGCTGTAGGTGTTTACCAGCAAACACTCCTATCAGCACTGGCTGTGTGCTTTGGAAGAGGATATTTGTCCTTCAGCATAACTGATTTCCCATATCACAAGGCAGCTCCTCCCATATGGGGGAAGGCATCACCATGTGATCCTGATTTGAGGGAAGCAGCGCAGCTTTACACCTGGGCAGGGTGTTTGGGATTGAGCCCTGTGCAGGCAGACCTGGCTCCTCGTTTCATGTGGGGTTAGGAATGATTGCCCTGGCAAACAAAGGGTGCTAATTACACAGCAGAGTTTATTTGCATCCTTTGCAGCTACATGACTGGCTTGCTGGGTGAGACTTACAGGTCCTCACAAGGAAGTAGGTGGTTTATTCCCAGGGTTTCACATGCTTGTTTTCCATGCAAGTCCAGACTGGCTGCATAGAGATGAGTTGTGCTTAAGAGAGTCCTGCTGAATTCCCACAGCAGAATCTCACCTGCAGCTCTCATTATCCTTTTCTGGAAGGCAAATCCCTCCAGCACATGGTCACGCACACACCCTTGGATGAGGGTCTGTCAGGATAGGATGGGTTTGGGTGTAATTAAACCACATGGTTGCAGCTCACTGTACCCATCTCAGGAGAAGTTTTGGACTAGCACAGGCTGCCTTGCTAACTTGGGTTTCTCAAAGAGAGGATAGCTGCCAGCAGGAGCTGGCATAGGACCCAGTGATGGCAGCACCCAGGAAAGCCAGGTGAGGTGGGGACCTGAGCTGCCCCCAGCAGCACCATGGGCTTATGAGAGGGTACCTGGGGAAGCAGCACCCTTCAGGGCTGGGATCACTTCTGTGCTCCCAGTCAGGCCTGGATGTAGCTTGTGATCCTTAACACACCAATGAAACTGTCTGGATCTAGTCTCAGGTATTGAAGCAAAGTCTAGGTTTGAGTCTAGACATGAAGGACAAGACCAGTTCTGTGCTCTGTGTTTGTAGGTTCAGTCTGGCCCCTGGGCCAAGCTAAGGACACAAAGTAGAATGTGCCATTTAATCTGGCTGGATTAATGTGTGAATTTAATTGGATCTCATCTCTTCTCAATAAAATCTAGAACATGCTGTTGAAAAATTGTATTTAATCTTCCTCCAAGACTTTTTGCATACATTTGAGCAAGAAACTTGCAGCACAGGGCAATTGCAATGGAATGAGAAACCAAGTTTTAGCAAAACCCAGAGGGTGGGGCTGAGATCAGCATCCTGTCATCTTTGGATTTGTGAATCTGATTCAGAAGCTGTCCTGCCCCCTCTCCCCCAGGAAGACTGTAAAATTAATTTAAGTACTGTCCTGTAGGATCACTCCATGACAGCTGTCTCTGTACCCAGTCAGCCTCAAAAAGCACAGTATTGCACTGGCTATGATCACATTTAGGTAGTTTGACAGAAAAAGGCTCCAGGGACTAATCACAAGAAAAAACATAAAATTGTTTGGAAATATTATTCAGGGGGATATCACCAGTTTTGTTCTTCTCAAGTAATGCTAACTTGCAAGAAAGAGAGAAACAAGGAGAGGAGGAAAAGGGGACAGCAAGCCTGGCTGTAGCAGAGGGCTGGAAACCAAAAGGCAAATTCATTTGAGATCCGGGGATTAAGATCCAATCATTTGACCTCAGATTAAAAAGTGGATAAGCACAACAAAGAATAGCTTAAAACATTTGGGAAAGTGTAAAGGAAAATCAAGTGGCATTAAATAACAAAACAGCTGCATTAAGCCAGAATGCCTCCCTGATCATAGGCAGCAAATCCAAGTAAGGGATTTGCTCAAGCTTCCTCAGCACCATTCAGTCATCCCCCAGCATTCCTATTTCAGTGCCACCCTGTGAGTTAAATCAAAAAGAACTTGCCCTGCTCCACACCAGTTTGTTGCTTGTATTGAGCTGCTCTCCCTCACCCTGAGGGGAGCACAGCCACCTGCCAAAACCCCTTATTAGGAAGAGATTACCCAGCAGAAGTAGGCTAGCTAGCTGTAAATGCGTGCTGGAGGACAGGAATCCCAGGACAGCAATGCTCAGGCTCTGAGTGCAGTGTGGCTGCTTCCCAGCTTTGCTTTGTGAGCTTCCCCCAGCAGCGTGGTTTCTTTTCCTGGATTTGGCCAGGAAAAAGGGAAAATCTCCTAGGGAAAACGATCCAGCTCCCTTGCAGCCTGCTCACTTGCAGCCAACACAGATCATCAGTAGCCATTCCCACAGGTTCCGTGATGTTCTCCAAGTGTGCAGTTCAGCTACTTCCTTCTGCAGCACCTTTGAAATCATTAATGCAGCGCTGTTAAATGGGTGTCAGTCCCAGGTGGGCAGCACAACCTGGTACGGTGGCACTGGCCCAGCCCCTGGGTGCTGGTTGGCAGCTCATGGCAGGCCATGGCTCTGCCCCAGCCTTGGCTCCACTGCAGGTGTAGGAAATGCAGAGAGCAGTCATGGGCTGGGGGGCACAGAGCTGAGCTGGATGGATGCTGGGTGTTCACCTTGCCCAGATTCAGCGGAGAACCAGTGTCCCTGTGACAGGCACAGTTCCCTGCTAGCACGCTTCAGCCACAGCATCCCACAGACAAACACCAGCCACAGCCACCTCCCCACTGCCACCATCCTACAAACAGGCTGTGTCCTCACAGAGTGCCTCTGCCACTGAAAAGCACCTTGCAATGAGGAACCCCAAGGCTGGGAAGGGTCTGAGCATGGGACTGCCCAGAAGTGTGTTACTGCTTTTCCTTCTCCTTCTTGTCCAGTGGACAGTGATCCTGTTTTTCCAGCAGCCCCACTGCCAGCTGCAGTGGCCTGGCAGGCGCAGTGACCCCGAGTGATTATTTAATAGCGGATTGTATAACAGAGCAGGGCAGACATTACATTTCTGTCTCTGACCTCAGCCCTGGGACATCTCCCACCCATAAAACTTCCAGTCTAATCTTTCAGACCTTAGAGGAGCAGCCTTAGGCATGTGACACCATCCTTCAGAGAGGAGTGACCAGTGGGGACCAGGTAGCTCTGGGCAGGAATGGGCTGCCCAGCACCTCTCAGTCCCACAAAAGGGAAAAGAGAAGGGAGCCTAATGCTCCACAAAGGCTCAGGTTTGGAGCCCAGACCCTGCTGAAGCGCCCAACATGACACTGCAAAGTCCCTCTGCTCCCAGCTATTCATCTAAATGAAGCACTACACTCGCCTCTCCATTCAGAGTGAGCTGTTTCAGCAAGGTGAAGATGGATGAGCTGGCCTTGAGCAGGGCAAGCCAGCTCCACCAGCTCCCCTGGGTTCCAGCCACACAGCCTCTGGAATCTGGGAGCAGCTGAACCCCTTGGACGTACTCCAGTAGGGGTGGACAGTGCCCAGGAGCCAGTGGAGAGGTGCCTGCTGTTCTGAATAGTCCAAAACCCAGGACATGCCAGCCTTGTGCTGGTGATATCCCCAAACTGTGTTGCTCTTCCATGGGGCTCAGGAGACAGTTCAAGGCAATAGTCTATAGCCCTCAGTGGCCAGGAGGATGCTGTGGTGTTGCAAGGAGATGGGCACAGGCAGGCCTTGCTTATCAGCGCTGGGCACGTGCCAGGTGGCTCAGACCCATCTCATCCAGAAATCCATCAAAACCAGCTTCTCCTGAAGCCTTACTGGAGCAGACACAACAAGGAGCTTGTTTCTGAGCTTGACTTCAGCATGTCCTGGCTCTAGGCATTCCCTTTCAGCAGGACTGGGTGGGTGTGAACAGCCCCTCCAGGGTGAGCATGGATCTGCTGGAAGCTGGAGAGGACTAGCAGGGCCACCAGGCTGGTTGAGGTCAGGGAACATTGCCTACAGGGAGAGGTGGAAGCAGCTGGCTTGGCTAGTTGGGAAGGAGAGGAGGTTGGGGTGATTTAGCAGAAGTCTACAGTGACTTGGCAGCTAGAAGGGAGGATTAAGCTGAAGCCTTTCCAGGAGGTAAGTCAGCCTGGTTGGTTCAGGGTGTTAGGAAAAGTTCCTTCCCTGGAAGGGTGGTGCAGCCCTGGGACATGGACCCAGAGTGGAGGGGTTCCCATCCTTTCAAATTTTCCAGCCTTAGGTGCTCTGACCCAGCCTTGGCAACAATCCTGCTCCAAAGGCTGGCTGAATCTGAGCCTGCCACAGGCCCCTTCTCACCAGCACTTTCTTTGAGAGGCAATTCTACACCAAACTGAGCCAAAATCAGCCTCCTGCCTTGAGCCATTTGTGCCAGCTTCCATCAGGCACTGCTCCTGTACAACTTACCAAAATATACCTGCTCAGGGGTGAGCAGTGCAGAGAGCATTCCATAGCAGGCTGAGCTTAGAAGCACACAGTTTACCAACAGCCACAGCAAAAATAAGTCCAAAGGGCAAGATCAGAAAATACAATATTTAAAATCTGTGACTCATTCCACAGCTGGGCCAGGGAGGCAGCTGCTGCAATGTGGGTCTAACCATTAACCAGGGGGCTTAGAGAGGTGTGATGCTCTCTAAAAAACAGGGTGCTGTGCCTGAGGTCTGTGTGTGCCAACACTGGGAGAGGGTGTGCAGCAAGGCACAGGGATGCTCCTGCAGAGCCCACTCTGAGTCTGGAAACTGCTACCATGTCTGACCCCTCTGCACCCTCCAGCAGCAACCAGCTCTTAGAACTCACCTGAAACCTTGTCTGACCAACTCCTTGGCAGGGAAGAAAAGAATAAGAAGGCACATTAATGTATTTTTAATAGGTTACATAAACAGTTACATTCAAAGCTGCCTTGCAAACAGGTGACACAAGATACCAGTGCTTCCATGGAGAGGAGAGCCAGGCCTTTTATGCAGAAAATATTTTGGTTGTCTCAAAGGCAAATTGTCCTCCCCTTGGAGGAGACAAATCTCAGCTGGAAGCAGCGGCTTCCATTTGCTAGGAGGATTTTTATTTTTCAAAGCTGGTCTATTTCATTTACAGGCAATGGGGAACTGGATGGGAGCAGGTCTGTGGATCTTTAAAGCCTCCTGTGCCTGTCTGGTGCCTGCAGTGCTGCTGCTGGCAGGGACAGCCCTGCCTGGCCCTCTCCCCCCTGGAGTGATGCAAGAGATGCCTTTGCACTTCGCCTTAGTAGGAAAGCAGAGCTGGCAGCAAACCCGCCCGGGAGGCAGCGCAGGAGGCTGGGGGTGAAGGACCAGAGCTCAGTGCCCACGGCAGGGTGGGTGACAGCTCTGGGCAAAAGGTTTGCCCAAGGAGTGTCTGGGGGCAAGTGCTCCCTTATCACACACTCATGGGGCTGTGTTTACCAGGCTGCTCCTCCAGTTTCCTGTCAGCTGGAGTTTCTACCCTGCTCAAAGGGCAGGGGCTCACACTGGATTTTGCCATCTGGATCACATGGACCCAGCAGTGCCCAAGGAGAGCTGGCCACGCTGTGTGTTCCCCATGGCACAAGGATCAGGGATGTCCTGGAATGGAACAGGCTGAGATCCCGGGCCCTGGGTCTCTCCCAGGCCAGAAGGACAAGTACCATGGAGTTCACTGCCTGACACAGCTGTGGGAGTGGGAATGCCAGCAGCTGCCCTGCATTTTCAGGCTACTCCTGTCCCCAGCAAGGCAGCAGGGATGGCACAGAGAGCAGCCTGGAATCTGAAGAGAGAGGGCTGCCAAAAATACCAAACCAAGGTTGGTTGTTGGTTCTTCTCCCCACAAGTGTTACAAAATCCATGGCTGAGTTTAAACATCGAAGAGACTGTGACCTCTGGCTCTAGGCAGACCCTTGGAAACATGTGCCCTAGCCTGAAAGAAAGGAGCATAAACAACAGAAGAACCCAAAAGGAGCAAATCCAGAAGGAAAGCATTGCAGAAACAAGCCCAGCTGAAGCCAAGAGGGGAGGGCAAAGGAACAGCTTTAGGCACAACTACGCAACTGCTCTACGACTGTTGCAACATTCCTGTTCTGAAATGCCATCTAAAGCAAATTTTTCTTACATGTAATGAGGACAGAAACCAAAAAGAAGGTGGAAAATTCCCAAAATAACCAGCGTGGTTAATGTGGTATCAAAACAACTGTTTTGCTCTGGGTAGAAGTGGACTGTCTCCAAGTTTGAAGCTGCCCCCACCCTCTCCCAGGAGTTAAGATAACACTAGGGAGTCCAGAGAACAGCCAGAGCTTGACAGCACACGGCTGGCAGGACCAAGACTTTGCCCAGCTCCTGCTTTGGCCCATGGCAGCCTCCACCAGTGTTAGGGCTTCTCCTTCACCTATGTCTTCCTTCTGCAGCTCATCATTATGGAAATATGAGGCCCACAGCCTCTCCCTCCCAGCCCAGTCTCCCTTTTGAATCTCCCACTTGTTTTGCCGATGTGTCAGAGGCAGTAAAGTTCCTGAAGGCCCCCTGCCCCCCCCCACCCCCCACACCCTCTATGGTCTCAGCATCCTTCCAACCCAGCTCTCACCTCCTGCTGTGTGTGTGGTGAGAGGGGGTGTCTCTACCCCGTGACCATCTGAAAACAGGCTCCTCCTTGAAAAAAGCCACCAAAGACCTCATCAGGTAGGCTGGGCTTGCTGCTCCCTGCGTGGGGGTAAGCTCCAGACAGAGCCCGCAGGGCATGGCTCAGGAGTGGCACCCTCCAGCAGCCAGGCAGGAGCCAGGGAGACAGTCACAGCCCCACCTCTGCCATTATTTCCCTGATGCCCCCACCGTGAGAAGTGGGAGAAGCAGAGCCCAAAGGAAAAGCAGAAGGAAAGGGATGGGACCCAGTCCCACCCTCTCCCTGAATCTCTTTTGTGAGCCCTTTGAGACAGATGTCTCACCCCACGGGGGACCCTCCAAGCTGCACCTATGCTGCCATGGCAGTCACTTTTTCATGCCTTTCACTGCCTCATTGCATTTATTTAATTACTACTCTTCAGGAGTAGCATTGCTCACACCTTTGGCCGTTGGATCCTTTCCCATTCTGTCCCCCCAGTGGAAGCAATCACACTTGTCTTGCAAGATCTGTTCTTGCTAAGCCAGGCTGCCATTTATCCATTATTATTGAAGTATCAAAGGCATTTGCACATGTTCAGAAGCACACCAGCTCCCTCAAGGAGGAGGGATGAAATATCACCTCTTGCCTGATAAATTGCTTACACAAGTGGAACCAAACCCAGGTTTCTGGATTATCCAGTGGGATTCTTTTGCAATGCTCCTCTTAGGAACAGGGGTTGTGGAGATGTCTTAGCTCATACCCCAGAGCTGGTAAGACTGCAGGAGAGATTCAGACATGGAGTTTTCCACCTTGGCTGCCTCTTGGTCACGCAGAGGAGATTCTGACGTCAAGGATGGGTTTCTGCAGAAACAATCTTACACGCTGCCCTCTCCAAAGCACAGCTGTGTTCAGCCACATGTGCTTGCTGCCCTTGGCTGTGCCCTACATAGTCTCTCTCCTTACCCACAGACAGCTCAGCAAATTCTAGAGTGGCCATTCTGGTGAATGAGAGTCCAAACTCAAGCACCTGGGAGTCCTTCTGCACGTCTTGGCAGGTCCTTGAGGGTGATCCAGTGCAGACGCTGCAGGACAGCATCCCATGACCTCACACAGACCCCGAGCACGTGCCAGATCTACTTCAGAGAGTTTGTCTAAGATTTCACTGTCCCCAGTTCAGCAGAAGCCAGCACAGCAGTCCCCGGTGCTGAACTCAGACCCAAGGGACGTGGATTTCTTGCTGCCACCTGCTGTCCCATATCAGCAGGGCAGGCCCTGCCCTGCTCCCTGCCAGCTCTGCCCCAGAGCCTCCGCCTGGATCCAGGGAGGAAACAGCAGGACCCCCTGAGCCTGTCCCCCAGGCCCCGTTCCCTGGGAAGTACTAGACAGACCCAAAGCCTGGATATGTACAGAAACACAAAAGCAGTGGTCTGTGTGTCCTGATTCTCCTGGTTACAAGAACACTCCAAAACTACAGTTGTGCCTGATTTTCCCCCTGGAGGACACAGCCCTGGGGAACAGTGTCCCACCTTTGCTCTTAGCCAGGACAGGCCCACAGGGGAGCTCCCTCCCTCCTAACTCAGCCCATCACAGGGAGGGAGGGAAGGTGACCGCTGCAGACATGGAAGAAATAACAACAATAATAATAACAACAACAACATAATCTATGCCTGCTACTTTGAGATAGTAAGTTTCCTGCTTCAACTGACAGAAAAGTAAGTTGAGTGGATGCCAGGACACATTTCGGATGATCAGGTGTATGGTCCAGCGATGCAAATCAGGTAAAATGCTGCAGAAACCTGACAACAGCAGAGCTGCAGGTGCTTGGTTTTGCAGGACCCTGCCCTTTCCTCCACGGCAGCCTTCTGTATTTCAGATAAACAGGGCAACCCAGGATTTTATCACCTGGGCTGTGCCTGGCATAAAAGGAATTTTTGACAACACATCATCTAAGACAATTTTTTCGTTCTTGTTTAAAATATTGTATCATTTATTTCTAGGCAGAACTACAGGCCATGAAAGGAACCAGGAGAGGCAGGAGAGGCAGAGGTCTGTTGTGAAAGGTCTGTGGAGACGTAGTTGATAAATGTCTTTGTATAAGGCAGCAATAGCTGCCTTATACTTCACTGAGCTCATGTCCTCACTCTCACCAGATTCCTGGCAGAAACTGGCAGCCCCTGGCCTTACAAAGCCCTGCAGGCAAAACCCAGGCACAGGTAGGTTATTCAGTGTCACCTCCACACAATGCACAACCAGTCCAGTGACATTCCCCAGCAAAGTCTGGACTTGTGGGAGGACAAGGACAGGCACTTGGCTGTGTACCTGTGAGGACCAATGCAATCTCCAAGGTCAAGCAAGCTGCATGGGCACACTGCAGGGGCAAGCTGCTCCATTTCATCAGGAAACCAGGAGGAACTGGCAAGAAAACAGGGAACTCAAAGATCCTGGGCCTCATGTATTCACCATGTGCAAGCCAGGTGCCACAGAGCTACCTTGTACCAAACCCAAAGCTATCTAAACTGCATACATAAAATCCATTTTGCCACAATCAATCTACCAGCCACCTGTGTGTAAACTCAGCCTGGCTCTGAAAGCTTCTCTGCTTTACAGGCCAGCAGCACAGGCACTGGTGTCAGTTCTGTGCTGCTGCCACAACCAGGAGCCAAAGGTGTGCTCGTGTTCCCCCTGCTCCTTTGCTCAACTGCCTGTTCACAGAGCAGATAAAAACGCTATCTCCCAGGTGAACACAGCTCAGCCTCTCCACCCACCCTTCCCCCAGATCTCAGCAGGGAAACTTGGTCTGGGCTTGGAAAGGACACAAAGCAAAATGCAGTTGTTATCAGCTTGGCCTCCGTGTTGCAAAGCCCTGGGTACAAGGCTGATTCAGGGTTCTTGGCAGGGTGTTTGGCTAAAGGCAAACAGACTCCTCAGCAAGCTGCAGGACAGGTGTGGACAAGTGTCTGAGCTCCCAGTGAAACCTGGAGCACTGGGCAATTTGTTTTTAGGGCTCTTTTGCCCTAAAATGTAAGAGCAAACTCCCACCCTCCTTGGCTCAGGAGCCAACCTCACAGCTGGCAAGCCTAAGCTCACCCCACACACACAACTCAAAGCAGGCACTTCAGTGAGTGACTCTTTGGAATACTGATCTAGAGTCCTTAACAGGAACCAGGCTAATGCAAGGTACAGGCAGTCACACAGTGACTGGGGAAATGGGGAATATCAGCATCTCAAGAGGACTACAAGATAGAAGCAGGTTAAGTGCTTGCAAAATGGCTTAAGAGCAGCTTCACATGGAAAGTGACTGCTGCTTAAGCAGTTTAAAGACGAGCCCCTCTCAAACATTGGTCAGCTATGAGCAGCTTAGTGCAGCAAGGGCTCCTGCCAAGGCTGCTGGGATGGCAGCATGCCACAGGAGAGAAACAAGTGTCCCCTTGGAGCAGGGAGCCTCACCCCACACATTCCACCCATGAACGTGTGCCATCCTGGCCTCGGAGCCGCTCTGTCCTCCCTGTGAAAGGAGCCTTGTCCTTGGCTGGATGTTCTCTGGAAAGGTCCACAAAGCAGAGTTCCTGGAAAGCTGAGTCTGCTTTCAGTAATTAAAAAAAAAAAAAAAAAAAAAAAAAAATTGCATTAAAAAAAAATAAAATAAGAAATTAAAATAAACTAGAAATAAAAATTAAAAAATAAATTAAAATAAAAATAATAAAATAAAGTAAATAAAAATTAAAAACTTTAAAAATAAATAAATTAAATTAAAAATAAAAATAAGATGTAAATAAAAATAAAATAAAAATAGAAATTAATAAAATTAAATAGAAATAAAAAATTAAATAAAATAGAAAACAAAATAAAATAAAAATTAAAAAATAAAATAAAAATAATAAATAAAATAAAAATTAAAAAAATAAAATTAAAATTAAAAAAAAAGAAAATTAAAATAAAATAAAATGGCAGCTGTGCTGGCAGTCTCAGGCCAGGAGCTCCAACTCGCTTCTTCCTGCCAGTTTCAAAGAGTAAGATTAGGTTCTGTTATCCTTGCATCCTTGAATATCCCTGCCCTATTTCTTGGGAGTTTTCAAATTGTGCAGAAGACAGAAGAACAAGCTTCGTTTGAAGCTATGGGAGATAAAGAGGAAAGCCTCAATTTCTTCTTCTTTTTGTTTTTTTTTCTGCAATGCCAGGGTCATCAAAGGTGGGAGCACTGGAGGTAATGGCAGGGGCAGATTGAAGCAGCACTCGAACATGAACGTGTTATTTGCCTGTGGTGAAGAAAGCAAGAAAAGCGGAGCTGCACTCAGCTGTGAACTTGGGGACCACATACTTGAAGACCTGGTGAAGTGTTATCACCTTTTTTTTCTTCATGAGAGAAGCCTGCCCTTCAGACTACTTCAGGTAGGGTTGTTTTTATTATTATTGTTGTTGTTATTACATGAAAGAGCTGAAAAAAGTAAGACTAGAGAACATGTTACTTTGAAATAAACCAATAGCTTAGTCCTAATCTGGAATCCTCTGGCTAGCTCTCATTGCTTCCTGTTAAAAGGACACAAAAAGGAGGAGTTAGGAGCATATAAAGGATCCTTATCAAGGCACAGACAGGTCTTTGCCCATACAGCAATAAAGAGATGGAAAAAGCACTACAGAAATCTTGGGCAAGGGAAACATAATTAAGTGTAACTAAAATACTCCAGTTTGAGCTCTATCCTCAGAATTCAGGAGTTTGTTTTGGATTTAAAGTGCACCCCAAGAAGATAAGAGAACGAGAAGTTCAGTAAGTGGGATTCCCACCTTCAGCTACTGAAGTTTTAAATTACTGTGGTTCAATTAGAAGCCATGCAGCAACTTCAAAAAAAGATTGCCAGGTCACTGTCTGACCAGGCTATTTCTTAGACACTTCTGAAGCCTTTTGACAGGATGGTTATCTAAAGCTCGCTGATTTAATCTGATTTAGCAGTTACAGTGCTGTGGTTAACAGAAGAGAAAATAGAAGCATAATCTATATTACATACAAATCCCTGCATCCATGCCATTCAGTTTAAAATGCCCAGAAGTTTGCACTTTGCTGATAGAGAAAGCATCACCAAAATACAAACCATGCTTCCTGAAACATCCAAAGTCTATTGTATTAACAGCCTAAGAGACAGAAAATTTAGGATTTTCAGTAAGAAGCACTCTAATAACTTCTGGAGGCTTATTTGACTACTACCCACTTGAATTTTGAATGGAGCACAAGCAATTTAATTTTTTTAGTAGCTTGAAGAAAGATGAAACCACAAATGGAAAGAAAAGATGGCAAGAGAAAATAAACAGATAATGGCTTATATGAAATTGAGTAATTACATCCTGCATTGTGCTTCAACTGCCATCCTCAGCCATCCCCCATCCTACAATCCCATTCCAGTGTTTAATTCTGAATACTGCTATACTGCCCCTGCCAGGATTAATTTGTTTTCCTGGATCCCAGATGCTTTGGAAAAGAGGGTTAATTATCATGCCATAGTTGCTGGCTTCCTGGCACATTCCTGCAGGACTCACTCCCTTGCATGAAGACCCACTGAGGCTGCAGCTGCTTCATGAACACCCGAGAAGGAAAAGTTAAATAAATCATGCCAGAAATTAAGACCACGCTTCAGCAGCTGCAGCAGTGACAACGAAGAGCAGGGAACTCATCTGAAGTTGTATGGCTCCAACCCACGGAGCTGGCTGGGAAAGGCCAGGACAGGAAAGCTTGGCACAGGGCAGATAAAGCTTTCTGAATACAAGAAAAGGGACTGAGGGAGGTTACTTCCTTCAAAGAGCCATGGTCAAAGCACAGCACAAGTAATCTGGCTGCATTAGGTTCCTCCACATCCTGTGAGAATTACAGTCCTTGGAGGAAGAAATCCTCTATTTTTAACAGGGAAAGGCCATTATGCATTAGGAGACTAAACAGAACACAAATATTTTGCTCTTTTAACTTGATCATGCAGCTGTCTAGAAATGGATTGACCCTTTATCAAATCAGATGCTTTAGCAGTAGAACTTGGGGGCCTCATCATCCCAAAAACCCTGAACACCTATTTGGTTCAGGTTATTTTTATCTGACTCTGGTTTTAAGGAAACCAAATGGCAGCCTAGAAACATCATATTATCACAGGAGCAAGCACATCTGATCACCTCTCCTCACAAGTGTCAATATTAATGGTGCAACTGAGAAGATATTTGAATTTCACAACAAATCAGGCATGCAGCATACTTCTCTCTAACTGGTTTGACATAAAATAGACACAAAACCCTGGAATGGCTAAAAAACCCACATGTAGCTACAGATGTGGAAATGCCAGGTATTTTCAAAAAAAAAAAAAAAAGGAACACACAAAAGAATCCCAAATATGTTTAAACACATCCCTGAGATGAAAAAAATAATTAAGCAAAAAGTGTTCATGTTCCCAGACCTTGATGCATTATTGAACAGAAGAGACTGAATATCTCCTGCTAAGCCACCAGCACATTCAAACAAGTTCAAGAGCTGTTCACAAGAAAACACACAGCAGGAAAAGGAGCAAGTTGCATTTAATTACAACAAAAGGGTTTCAGGCAGTAACAAGCCAGCTTGCCTCAAACATCCCTTTCTAAAAGACGGACTTAGTGACACCACATCCAGTTGTATCATTCCTTTCACAAAGTGGGACACCCAAACACGACCTCCACGTTTTCTTTTAACTCTTCTCTTTCATCACCCTAGCAATACACTCTATCTTGCTGTGGTGGTATAGAAAGTCAAAAACAACTCTTTATGTTTCTTGCATATAAGGAAAAATAAATATAAACAAGAATTAGAGTATGGTGAGAAGAGGAACATATCTCTACCTGAACACATCTTTACCCCCAATGAAAGATGATCAATTGGAAAAACAAACCAAACATTGTCAAAAAACAAAACCCAACAAAACAAACAGTGGGACAGACATGAAGATATTACATTGTGAATGACAGCTGCTTCCAAGCAGGGAACGTGCATAGCAATGTTCAATGTTTTGCTTGTGTGACTTAGGCAAAAGAGACAGGAAAAAACCCCTGCATTAAGAGACCTTGAAGGTTTAATTTCAATCTAACAAGTATGGTAATACCACTGCCAAATGAGAGACAAACTTCATTCCCTATGGAGCAACTGATTCCCCACCTGCCCCACTGTTTGGGCTCTGGTCTAAAGAGCAAGATTAAAGGTGAACACAGATCTCATGTGCGGAAGAATAACAACCTCATTCCTTCCTGAGGACAAGCATCCACTCTTGTAGGCCCAAGAGAAAACATTATTTTCTTTTAACAGCAAAACACCAACAAAAAAATCTGTCTTGTTCTCATGAAGACATGAATAAGATGATTACTTTGTGGAGAAAGAAGCTTGCACAATTCTTCACTCTCCTCTCTTTTCTGCCTTACATGTCACAGGCTACTCATTTTGCATGTGGGCTTTCCAGCTGCTATCAAGTTCTCTGTGATGCACCCAGAACCATGCTCCATTTGATCTGGGAAGACACAGGAAAGATGCCTTTCACCTGAACATCTTAGGCACTGAATGCTGTGATCCTCTGAGGAAACCAAAACAATAAAGTGCATTTCTTTTTCTTTTTTTGTTTCATGAAACCTGAATCTTTTAAGGGTCACTCATCCCACACTGCAATTTGAAAACAGACTGCTTTTAATGCTCAACTACAAACGACTTCTGAAACATTAACACAACCAGCAATGGAAATTGTGACAGAAGAAACAGGGTTCCACACAACATTCAAAGTGATAAAAGAGAAATGAGAGATTAGGAGAGATCTTTTACAGTTAAAACACTAAGCAGCAGAGAGCATTTCACCAGCAGCAAGTTATGGCACGTGGATTCTGCGCTGGAGCTGTCTGGAAGCAATTTCTGGGGAACGAGCACTGAGGCTGAAAGAGTCTCAGCAGTACCCCTAAAATGAAAGTCTCATTGCTAGCTCACAAACAGGAGGCTGGGATTATTCCAAACCCTGTGCTGGAAAGACCTGCCAAAGAGCAGCTGGTTTTCAGTTCCCAGTTCAGACATATGAAAAGCCCGATGGGAATACCTAAAACACTCGTTACCTGAAGCATGAACAACATGGAGGTACACAGGGCAAAAATGAATCAGTGTTGATGAGAAAACCTGAAAGACATCTGACATATTTTCCCTTGTATGATAAGGAATATTTGCCTTGAAATTAAGAATGGGGAAAATCCAGTCTATTGAAAGATGTGCAATGCTCACAGCCTGTAAACATCCTACAACATAACCTCTCAAGGACAAGCACTCTGCACAAATCACCTTGCATAAAGGATGGATATAGATAAATCCATAAAGACAGAACAAAGAACTTGTAGGAGAAAGCATAAAATAGCTGATAAAGTAACTTCTCTGCAATGACTAAGAACAGACCTGAAAGAAGCCCTCAGCAATCCACTGCAAATTCAGAAAGGAGAACACACACAGAGCCTAGGACAACAGCTCCCAGACTCCACTGCTTGGATTCCTCTTTCTGGGGGCTTAGCCCAAACAAGACAACTCCAGTTCCAGAAGAGAGGTTTCAAAGTACTGGGACAGAACAAATCATCTTCTCCAAAGTGAAAGATTTCTCACCTCATTAATTTCACATCACACAGTCAGTTACTTTACCTGAATCCCTCTGAGATTAACTCATCTTAAGCTACAGACAAGCCAAGACTATTCACTCAATGAATTCTTTCATGGTCATAATAAATGGTTAAGGTAAATCAGACAGAAGAAAACGTTGAATAAACTGTCCAGGTATGAAAGGATATGGTGGGGGTTTTCTTTTTGTTTAAATATTTTTACCACCTTGTTTTCTATTGTGATCCATGTTGTCACCTCCCCCATGACTTTTACCATTTAGTATGTCATAACCACTGCTTTAAAAACAGAGTCAGAAGGATATGTTAAACACCAAAGATTTAAGCTTAAATCATGGAAAATGAGGATGAACACATTGATACAGGCTTGCAATTTTAATCTTTAAAAGGCCCCTACGGTGGGACTAGCTGTAGATGGCATCATGCTAATGCAAATGGAAAATAGGATAAAAAAAAAAAAAACCAAACAAAACCACTTTAAATAAGTATGAATTCATACCATACACGTGTACATACTTAATAATTTTCTACGTTAGCTCTGTTTGAAACTATAAATCAAGTCTGTACTACTAAAAGTTCAGTATGTGCAACATTAACCCAATCAAAGCATTTTATAAATACAAGCTCCTTTTTAGTATTGCAACATACTTCACTACTTAACATACTGAAAAACAAGTTCTACATTTAAAATTCTGCTAGAATAGTTCTATCTGCCAATTAAGACTACAAATGGAAAAATACTTGCTAATCTTTAACATTTTGAAAATGCAAATATATTTCATTTTTTGAAAAGAAACAATCTTGTTTATCCTACTGGTGCTTCTTTAGACATTTGAAGATACTACACTAACAAAATACAAACTTTGTAGTAAGCTTACAACATGTACTTCTCAGAGGCAAAAATAAAAAAAAATCTGGTTTGTATTTATGAAGGAACATCCATTTATTATAAAACAAGATAAAAGATATTAGAATTAAGTTGAAACAAGGCAACATTAGAACAACCACTTTAGAGCTTTGTGAACGAAGTGTAGTTTTTAACTTGCAAATCCAGGTGAACGTAGCTCTTAACATGCTGTCCTCTTCTCTATAAATGGGATGAAGTAGAGAAGCAAAGCTTCAAGGTGTAAGGGTTGGAGCCATCTGTGAGGAGACAACACAGAACACACCGTGGGCGCAGCTCTCCTGCTGATCCACCTTCCATACCCTGGCACGTTCACCAGTTCTGTGTGTTGCACACTCACACATCCTCTGGGGTTTGCCTTTTCACATTGAAAGAGAAAGCTTTTCTGCTGCTACCAACTCTCCAAACTGAGATAAAACTGAAATTGTGAACAGTGTGCTATCCATACTATCTTCAAAAATATCCTGCCCTTAAGGTCCATTATTAAGAAGGTGGACCAAAGGTGTGGGGGAATAGAAAAGATTTAACCTGTTAACATTTCACAGGGAGACAAATTCATAACAGTTAGGAGGAGGTAATTTAAAATAATATTAGACACTGGCCTGGATTCAATATTATGTCTGGGAACACTTGGAAAGATTCCATTTAATTCAGTAAACTATCTTAATTGTTCAGTGCAAATCTGGCCTGTTGTGTACTTGTTTAGCAGGTGAACTCACCCCACTCTATTCTTGCTAGTTTGGACCTAAATTCAGCTTGGCTTCACAATTTCTGGCTTCAAAGGGAACGTGCTACAGGAGCACTAAATTGAGAGCAATGAGCTGAGTAACTTAAAGAATCCTCTGTTCAAGACATTGCAGATTTCTCTGTATTTATTGTGAAAGAATCACAGAAGGGTTTGGTTGGAAGGGATCATCTCATTGGATCATCCCATTCGAACCTCCTGCCTTGGGCAGGGATGCCACACACTAGACCAGGTTGCTCAGAGCCCCATCCAGCCTGGCCTTGAACACTTCAAGGGATGGGGCATCCACAGCTTCTCTGGACAACCTGTGCCAGTGCCTCACCAGCCTCAGAGTCAGGAAAATCTTCCTAACATCTAAAACCTCAATCTCTCTGAGTTTAAAACCCTTACCCCTTCTCCTATCACTACTTGGCCATGTCAAAAGTCACTCTCCCTCTTTTTACAGGCCCACTTTTAAAGCACTGAAAGGCCACCATAAGGTCGTCCTGGAGCCTTCTCTTCTCCAAGCTGAACAACCTCAGCTCTCTCAGCCTTTCCTCACAGGAGAGGTGCTCCAGCCCTCTGATCATTGTCCTGGCTACCAGAACCCTCAACTCCTTCTCCACAGAAAAAAAATTCCAGCAGTAAGATCAGGAAAATTTACTTACTTGGGACTCTTATCTGGTAGTGATTAAGTACAGTGAGAGCTTCCACTGCATCTGTCTTACATTCCCATTCCAACAGCCCAGACAGTGTTTTGGCAGAAGCTGTCAAAATGAGAAACAAAAACGGAAAGGGGGGGATCAGTAACGTCTGACAGTGGATACTCAGATCAAAACTGGAATCAAGGCACTTCCCAAACAGGTCAAATTTTACTTACGTTTTGGGTCAAACACTTTGTATTTAATAAAGCTGAGAACTTCATGATCCTCACATAACTGTCACAAAAATAAAATAAGATATAAAACTCCAGCAAAAGTGCACATAAACAAATTAGCAAAAATTCCAAGTTCCTGGAAGAGACACACAAAAAGGAAGATTCTAACTTTTTAAGAGAGTTTGCAAGAATTTACAGCAAATCATTAAAAAAATATGTTTCGATTGGTAACTCTTTAGAATACCATTCTGTAGTATGTAAAACAAGGCCACTGTATCTGTGATATCACTGCTATCTCCAAAAACATATTAATATAATAACAAGTTCTCCTTTTTGGCACTCCTACTCCAATATAGTAGCTCTGAAGTTGTTCATACAAGGACACCACTTGGGAACCAGAGTTCACTTTCAGATAGAGTTGGAAAAACATATTTTATGGAACTGAAAAAGAACTCACTCAACTGTCAGCAATCTTGCCACTGCCTCTACTTAAAGAGGCCCAGTATTGCATGTTTTAAGCATCCAGAGTTCCTTCAGGATACAACTGTGCCAAGGGTCCCAGGTGCATGCTTGTCTCCATCCCAAAACATCCTAGCAGTCATTACAGGCAGTCAGTAAATCCTTTGTGAGTTGTAGTCCTAACTTTCATGTATTTGGCTTTGTGTCTTTTCCCTTTCCTCCAAAAAACCCCCAAATTAAGCTCCTCAACTCTATTTTCAAGATTTTGTTTCTCACATTAAAAAAAATATAAATAAATAAAATTAGGACAGTAACTCCAGAATTGTAAACATATCCAGATGGGCTATAAATATATTTTAAGGAACAGCTCTCTTCCAGTGGCTCTGCTACAAGCCTCCCAGTTACTTGTTTTTAAAAGCAGCACCAGGAAAAACCAGGACAGGGCCCAGAGAGCACTGCATGTCAGTCAGTCCAAGTGCTTACCTTTACAAATGTTTCCTCAGTCACACACAGGGGAACATTGTAATAATGCAGCACACAGGAGGGTGGCTGGATGATGTTCTTGGATGCTTGGCCAGCACTGGTGAAGCGATTGTTCTTACTCATGGCAAAATCCTTGTAACTACTCGTGCCATCCTCCAGTTCAAATATCTGGCTTGGAACTACTGAGTGCTGCTTGGAAACACTGGAATTTAAGGATAAAATTTCTTAAATAATTAGGGCTATCATACTTTGCAGGTTATTATCTAACTAGAAAAGACCTGATGTTTCTTTATAATAATTTGAAATAAATAAAGTAAGAACATGATGGGTTGGATTTGACACCTTCCTTAAAAAATGCAGAAAGAATGGGTAAGACACATTAGGGAATACAGTTTATCAGTGGCCAATCCATGTAATGACAATATGCTTTATGAATAAATAAAATAAATAAATAAAATTTTAAATAGTAAAAAATTTTAGAGTGGCTGGGGTTGAAAGGGACCCTAAAGATGAACTCCTTCCAACCCCCCTGCCATGAGCAGGAACAGCTTCTCCTAGACCAGGTTGATCAAATCCCCCTCCAACCTGGCCTTGAGCACTTCCAGGGATTGTGCATCCTCAGCTTCTCTGGACAATCTGTGTCAGTGCCTCACCACCCTCACAGTAAAGAATTTCTTCCTAACATCTGACCTAAATTCACCTCCTTCAGCTGAAAGCCAAAATAAACAGTTGCAAATTGGAAATCATAACTCCAACAATGATAACAGAGTAGTGTGATATTGTCCCTTTGAAACCTCATTCCATCTGCCCACTGGTGGACTATTAATCTGATAAAACATATTTACCAGACATTGAGTCTCTTTCCAAATAGCTTGACATTATTGAGATGTGTGACCGCTCTTTCTACAGCATATTCATCACCCATTTCAACCAGTGCTGTGCCCGGAATAGTCTTCATAAATTTCACCTAAGACAGATAAGGTAAAAAAAATATATATATACATTGCAACAAAGAACTCAACCAATAGTTTTATAAAACATTATATTTTTAGACAACCTCAGGCATGCTTTTTCCAAAGCATTTGAAAGAACTATAGCAGTTTCCAAGTTTCTAATCAATTATGCCTTTACCTTCTCAATGTTTCCATACAAGCAGAACAGGTTGAATACCCTTGAGCAGTTCATCTTGAGCTGATGCAACCCACTAACCATGACAACTGACCCAGAAGGATTTCCACCGTGCATGTAAGAGGAGGATGCCTGTGGCAATGGGTAAGCAACGAGTTCGGGAGTGTCCCGAGATCCCATTCGGTACCGGCTTGGCAAGGGCAACAAAGGACCATGGGAGCCTAAGGAGATGAGAGACCATGTTTTTATGTTGTTTGAAATCATTTGCACTACTTAATCATGCATCAAAGCCCACATACATAATGTATATTTAAAGGAGGGGTAGAAGGTTACAGCAAATGCTGAAAAAAGATATTCCACTAATTACAAAAATCATTATCTTCCCTGCAGTGTGCAAAATATTTGAACATAAAAACATATCAGAGGAAATAATTAAAATCAACATTCAGAAATATTCCCACCTAGTTACAGAGCTACATGGCACCAAGAAAGAATATTACAAAGTCAGAATAACAAACCAAAAGGAGCGAGACAAAGGTCAGGAGATGACACAGCTCTTTTTCCCCGAGACATGAGATTAAGTCAGAAGCCTGCCTTTATACAAAATGCTCATTTGGAAGAAACAGGAATACTTAAACCTCCACACTAATGCAAAATGAAGTGGTCCTATTTTCCACTATAGATAAAGTGACAAGTTTCAGTGAAATAGGTAATTTCTTTTTTTTTTCCTTTTAGTGATGAGACACTACTAGTAAGCAATACCTCTGTTCATAGAAAATGTAAGTATTACAGACCAAGGGGAGGATCCCTGTTTTTCTGAGACAAAAATAATGTGAAACTCACATAAGCCAAGTATAAAAGGAAGCTTTTGTCTTTTTTTTTTCAGCAAAAAGCAGTAATGACAGGGAAAGAGTGGTATAGGAGGAGATGGACACATTACTTAAGGTAGAAGGATGTATCAGAAGAATGAAAAAAGAACTCCACTGAATCAAGGTGGGACTTGGAAATGCTGGAGATTTGAAGAACCTTTGGAAGGAGTAGGTAGGATATCAACCTAGATTGTAAAATATCATAAATACCTTTGCAAAGAAAGAGGCAAGACAAATCACATTGCACCTGACAGCTGAGAGTAACTAACTAGAGAAGTCACATGTGAGTGGGGACATTTGTTTCTCCACCCTGAGGTCTTGGCTCAGCACATGTAAGTGACAGCAGGTCTTGCCTTACAGAGTAGTGGTAACAAACACAGTACTTTATAGTACTGATTCCAAAACATCATTCCTCTAGAGTCACATAGCTGTACCTTTTCTGAATCACCTAAATTAGGTGCAGATGCCAACAATTCATAGCTTTGCATGCAAAAACATCAGAGCTCTCTGTTGTACCAAAGCACTGTTCACACTATGTTGCCATTTTTTAGAAGAAAACTGCTTTCCCAATCCAGATATCATTTTCTACCCATTGCCACAGTGATGGCAACTGAAAGGAAACTTTCTTCCAAGGAATAAACCTGTAGAACTGAATGCTTTGGGTGACAAGAAGAGGTGAGGCAATGAGTGCATATGGATTTCACTGAACCAGCAGTGTTTCAGTAGGCAGACTGACAGCACTGCAGGTATGCAGACTGCAGAACTGCTCATGCTGAAGGGAACCACAGCCAAGCATTGATTAAATATTTAGAATTCCACAGAGCATGTAAGAAATCATAACCAGCTGTCACCCCATGTTACTTACCATAGCCATCATGTCTAAAGGATGATGGGTGCTCTCCCAAAATAGCTTGTCTCTGCCGGCCCTTCCCTCTGTCTAACGTGGGAAGGGAAAGAAATCAGTTTAGTATGCACAACCAGGCACTTGATTTCTCCAGTTAAGACACAAAGCTTCTAGTTAAGAAGTGAAAAAGTAATTTGAGTCCTTGTTAATTTTATAAACGATTTCTCATTCACTCTATGTCTAAAAATACAAGCTGTAGCCCTGGGACACCAAAATTAAAAGACTGCCATCTGTATAACAAATTGCACTTAAGTTGATTGGGGGCAGTGGCCAATGAGGAGGTGCAGACATTTAAAGTTTATGGAGATACCCAATAGTTCTCCTAAACAGACATCACACATTAGTATAGAAAACACCATACAGCAGGATTTACCCATGTGTCTCTTAAAACAAATTTGAAATGCAGTACTTTTGAAAGACAGTACCTGAATCATAATATTAGCTTCAACAGCAACACATTTTCAAAGTGGGCTTCTTTCAAGAAGTTTCAGCATAAGCCAACAACAACCTGTATTACATGGTTTCATAATCAGTAAACAGAGAGCATTACATATGTGTACATATATATTTACAGAACACCTACTGATGTATGGGCGTGCTGAAAGGATTGTACATTGTGGCATTACCAGCAGCACATAACAGTTCAACTGGGGGAAAGCATCACTGAGTAATGCACTTACGCAACAGTCAATCCTTTAAGAAAACCCAGTTCTCTAGGATATAAAGTTAAGCAAGGGGTCTACATTAATGGAGGGAAGCAATGCCTCACAGCCAAAGCTGTATTTTCCAATCAGATCCATGCTGCATGACAAAATAAAAAATCTAAACTACCAGATTTCTTTATGGTAAGCAACAATTCTTTTCTTAAAATTAAAAAAAAAAAAGCCACATTGAAAAGATGGGGCAAGGCATTTATCAGTTTTTATCAGTTTACAACAATTCTCAGGAAATTTGAGTATGACTGCTGAAAAGAGTGACTCCAGCCCAAAGCATTTGGAGGTATTTTCCCCAAAAACCAGGAACTATTTGATTACACAACAGTGGTAGATGAAAACACATGTGGCCCTCTCTGCTCAGGATTTTGAGGCCAGGTTCCAAGTCAGATATTTACTTTGGCAATAAAATCTGAAGAGAGAGCAGTCCTGAATACTTTCAAATCTATAGAAGAAAGATTACTGTTGTCAAGTTTACTATTCCACTTGCTTTTCAGGGTAACGGCTCTGGTTCTTGGCTCTAAAAAGCAAATAGCAGTCAGATCAAGTATTCTGAGCATTTAAACTGTATCCACTAATTATCTTTCAGAAAAATCAGTTTTGTAATTCCAATCTGTGGAATGAAACTAAATGCTTTGAAACTGCCCACAGTAAAATACAGTCAAGAATCACATTCTTCAAATAAAGAATTCTGTGAGAAAAGTTTGACAAATATTTCCTCCTCATGGTGGTGCAAGTCTCTCCTTGCCCCATGCTTATTCCTTCTTTGAACAAAGCCCCTGGATTGTGCCAGTACAAATACTTGTGTAAACAAGCACTGAAACACAAGAACCAACCTGTGTTAAAAATAATTTTGAAAGGAAAGGTTCTTTATGATCTTCTTTAAGCTTGGGTTCCTTGATTTTTAGTTTTGTTTTTACATCAGGTCCTTGAGTCACTGAGCAAGCTGGTATTAGCACCAAAAGAAATGCTCCAAATGCCAGTTAGAGATTTCTGGCTAAAGACCAGTAGAATACTAAGTCAGGTGGGTTTATTTCATTCGATCTAATGCAATATGTGTTCACAGCAGCAGGCACATGTTAGGAAGTTTACTTTAGTGGAGAAAGATTATGGGCAATTTATTACCATAAAAAATTAAAAACAGTTCTTAAAAGAAATCATTAGTAAAATGCATTTCCTTCCTAACATTTGAAGGGCAGGTGTGAAATTCTGAAAGGATTTATTGGCATGTCTGTCCTTGGAATGAAATTCCCTTGGGATAAGATCTTTGCTGCAGTGAGAGCCCTACAGCTCAGGTCACTCTATGTCCAAAACCCAAATAGTGCTGTTGCAAGAGTGAGTTGAAGGACAAATACATAAACTCTTTCAAAGAAAATCCCAACTCCTGGATTACTTTATGAGCAAAACTGCTCTAGATGCCTGTTTTGTCAAGTACATTTTACTGTTCATTCAACAATTTGTATTCCCATTGTCCACATAAATGGATGTGGATCATAGTAAATGAAAAATCATACTACATACAATATGTAATGATTGAGATAGATATATATATAAAATACAAGTCTAATTTTTTTCCTCTTATGTGTAGTAGGGTGCTTATGTATAGAGAATAGAGGCAGTAATAAAAGAAAAACAAAAGAGCAGAGTTCTTGAAAAGAACAAGCCACACCTATCCTAAGTTTTTCATTTTCCACTGTTTGCTCAAGTTTGGGGACGTTTCAGTTCATACAGTCATACCTATCTGCAGGCCAATTACATAATGCATTTAGATGCACAGTGTTACAAGTCAGCCTCCAAACACTGCAATTATCAAAGGATACAAGGGTAAAATTAATCCTTTCAATTTTTCAAAATCATACCCTTAGATTTTTTTTTCTTGCCCTTGGATTTCTTCAGAATCCCTTTTCTTTGGCTCAAAAATTTGATAAAAAAAATTTAATCCCAATACAAATAGTCATAATCTAGAAGCTGCAACCAATACTGTAGCTCCCTTGTTAACTTTTTACAAGAACTTCATTTTGAAAAGCCAAGCCCTAAGTTTTTAGTTGTACAACAGTTTCACAAGCCCAGTGTCTCTGCAGAATTACTCTGAAAGTGCAAATCTCTTGAGACAGCCAAAGCCCTGGTTTTCATGTAGCCTTTGATAAGTAGATATTCTATCTTGGTCACATTGTCTTCACTTTTCTAACTTTACATTGAACATATTATTGTACATAGGTTACTGAACACTGCACTCAGTAGTTACAGATTTTTGGTTATTTTTAAATAAACACTTAACAGGAGTTAGGCTAGACAGCAGTTTGACTGTACATATATAATCATAGTTTCCACTGACATGAGTTAAGCCCTGAGAATTTTACAGCTGAGTACTCAAGAGACAGTATGCCTGTACCAATTATGAATTTCCCTATTTTATTACTTAAGTATAGCTGAGGGGACTTATTGGCATTGCACTGCTCAGTTCCAATTATCTGCATAAAAGGATTGAATTTCCCTACTACTAAACAATATTTACACTGTTAAGTCTGAATGCAACTCTCATATACAGCAAGTAATAAAAAGATTACAACGTCAATGATATCAACAAAAGGTTCTTAATGTTGTAGGTTCTCGATTTTCAGTGGTAATTTTAAGGGAAATAAGACCAGCATACATACAAACTTCAACAGAATGGGTACAGTCTATCATGTTATTCATCCCACACAAATCTGAAGTACTGAAAATGTCCTCCTTTAAAAACTTGTGGTGGTGGTGCATGCAGTATGCAGACAAGGTGAACTGCAAGTCTGAGGTTTTTCAGAGGGTTTTTTTTGTTTGTTTGGGGTTTTTTTGCTGATGCCGATGTGGTGCATGATGAAGTGTAGAGTCAGCCTGCTGAAGTCCTCTATCCTTCTTAATGCCTTGTCCAACATAGGGGAAAAGAGTCCTTTCGAAGGAGAAGCAGTGTGCAAGTTTGTAGTTTATAAGGAATAGTCTGTGCCAGGTTTCCTCTCCTCCAAAGAGAGAGAGCTGCTTGGAGAAATGCAAGTCCTTGAGAACTGCGAAGGTGCTTGGAGGTGTGGGCTCCTTGTTGCACTAAGTGGCTCAAGCACACGGCAGTAGGGGGCACTAGGGCTCAGGGTTAATTCCCTGCGGTGGCACAGCCTCCAGCAGCACTGGCCTGCTTTGGAAGGACTGCTGCCACACGGCCTGACACGTGTGAAGGGCTGGCATTAGTACAGTCAAAGAGCTACAGGGAGAATGGATCAGAACCTACCTCGGCGGCCCAGATATGGCTTAGTGTAGTCCCAACTATCGTTGTCGTTCCTAATGACATTAAGTCGAGTTGGCTGTTCAAATAAAGTAAAAGTGAAAGAGGTTAAGCCTTGACTATATGTATTTTTTTTAGTAAAATTAAAAGAGAAGGTCCAAGCATTACCCTTGCATATTCAATTTTTAGTGTGCAGCATCCTGCATAGATATCTGCTCCATTGAGTGCAGCCTTCGCCTTCTGGGCACAAAACACTGATTCAAACATACACACCATGTTAAGGATCTTTTTCCCCAGGTATCTCATTCACGTCCCTTTTATCTGATAGGGCCTTTTTACTTTTGTAGCCTGCAGGTATTTCACTAGTGTATACACTACAAGAACTCCACAGAGGCTCATCACAGTAACTTTACATCAAAAAGGATTAAGTGTACACCCTTTTTAACTCATTAGCCAAAAAAACCCCACATAACTAAAAGAGAAACTTGGAGTGAACAAATACTCATCTTGCCTAAAAAAAAATACAACAGGCAGATGCATGTACCAGGCTCCAACACCCAGGTTATTTCATATGCTGCTCATACTCCAAGATTAGTTTTGTGATTAGCAGAAAAATGTGCCTGAGCCTTGGCACATCACAACCCATGACCTCACCCATACTCAATAACATATGGTGTCAGAAAGCCTGAACTTTGCAGCAGAACAGACCTTTTGCACCATGTCTTGATATCATTTTGTGACATTTTAGAAAAAGTCTGAAACAACAGGATGTGCCTTGGTTTTACCACATTCCTGCTGCCTAGCTTCTTCCAAAGTGACGCAGGTTCACTGGGGAACTTAAAAATTAGGAAAATTAAGCTTCCCAGACCTATAAGGAACTGACACTGGCCAGAACTGGAGAAATAATGGGTACTTCAAGTACCATTTAAATTTGAGCAAATTTTTGAACTTTTCAGATAAGGCTTGTCTTGAAGCTCACTTTCCTTACCACCCCCAACTGTTTACCTTGCTGCTGCATTACTTCACTCACATTTGTGAGTTTTCTTTCAATTGCTGGCTGGTTTCATTTTCAATAAAAGGCATGTTACAGAATTTAATTCACAGAACATAAGGATGGTAGTTTCTGAGTGTGTGCAGGACCCTCCCCAAACTTCCCTAATCTCTCACAAGATGAAGAATAACCCCCAGTTGTGCAAGTCATCTGATGGGACAATTCCATTTATGACAAACTTAACATATACAGTAAGTCAAATTATTGTCTGTTAGGACACACAGTTTAAGTTTTCCACATAGACAAATAGCAATTAGTTTGATTTAATATAAGTTAGGTAGTTCCCCTTGCCTGGAAAATCATCACAGGAGCCATCACATTGATAGCATCTGAAATCACAAAATAATGCCAAATAATTTGGCAAATTCTGTCCAGATAACAGTTCAAAAATGGATGTAAATAAAGCTTTAGGAAGAGGACTGACAGAGTTTCATAAATTAAGGCCTAATCATATCAGACTTTGGACTTCACAAACCACAGCAACACACCACAATTCTGAACATTCAATCCAAGAATGACTTAAGACTGCAAATAGAGTAAACAGTAGGATAATAGAGCAGGGAATTTCTTCAACACATGATGCCCAAGAATCAAGGTCAAGGATGCCTAAGTTAGCATTTGCTTTATGAAGTCAAAATAGCAAGACAAGCAGTACATACTGGGACTATTTTAGAAGAGTCTGAAGAAGACAAAAGGCAACTCTGCAATCCCTTACCCATTCCTTGAGTATCAACACAGGCAGAAGCCATGAAACTTTTGTGTAGAAAAGTGCATATAAGGGGTTGTCAAATCTATGATATAAGTCATGTCTGTAATTATTAGGCCTGAGGGACTATAAACATGGTTATCAACCACTGTTGACAATGCCATTTTCCTAAAAAGATGGTATGTGCAACTACTACTTTGTCTTATAGACATACAAAAATTAGAAGTTACCATATCTTAGACAGAAATTAAGAAATTATTTGGCAAAATCACATTTTTCTGACATTTGCACGTTAAACCAATTTGGAGTCAAGAACCTACAGAAAAAAAAAAATCACACTCAAAAAGGATATTCAACCATGGCTTGTATTCCATTTCTCTTGAATATAACAATGCGCTGAACTTTCCCAACAGGGTTGCACACAGTGTACAAAACATCCTAAGGAAGAAGGGAAAAAAATTTTAGTCAGATGTGAAATTCCAATCACTTATGGTCCACAGAACATTCTCCTGCAGTGGCATTTAAGTGCCAAAGAGCAAAGAAAAGGCTTGTTAACTTTCTATTTCTTATTTCCCCCTCTACAATTAATACATTCATGATTGGCATTTTTATCAATCATACTACAGGCAATCAAATCTGAAAACCAGGAAAAGACTTCCATAAGAAGTACTCAAGCAAATACTGGTTTAACAAGTATCTTCAAGTGTGTCAAAACCCAGTAACTGCATCCACGTCTCAAGCTCTGCTACCTTTGAAGCACTGCCCTGCAGTAGTTCTACCACAGCAGAGAGACAAAGTGACACTTGTAGTTGTAACACATTTCGTAGGTTTCCAGCAGCTGAGCTCATGTTCTTTTTCAGAGAGTAACCAGAAATAGTTCAAAATGTAAACTTAGCTTATCAAAATGAGCATTTCAACAGTTTTCATCCACCTGAAGCACGTGGGTGCTATGCTCCTTCCTTTCTTTTTATCTAACCCAAATACCTCCAGAATTATCATTCCGAGATTTTGGTGTACATCCTCAAGTTTATTTGGGGGTCCAGAGGGAGAAGTGGCAAAGGAAGTAGGTATAATATTTATTATTATGTTTTTCAGAGTAGAGGAGCAAGTGGGAGGCAAAGGAATAGAGGGCATGTGGATTTCTTAAAACTAAAACAAACACAGCCCACACAGCCTGAACCCATAAAAAATTAGACCTGTGACATCGCTTACAGCACTCTTGGCAGCACAAAAGGCTACCCACCATCTCTCCTGTTTGGGAGAAAAGATTCCTAGAAACTTTTCAGCTCCAGGTGACAATAATTTTCATATGACTTTCCTTCACAGTTTGTCCCTCAAAAAATTTCTTCACAGCCACTTAATTAAAACCAAAAAAATTGTCTTTCAAAACATAAGGTCTACTCAAAACCCTATCAGTGTCACTAGCCAGCAGTCACACACACAGCTGGATTTTTTAAATTATGTTTCATAATTCAGCTACTTTGTATTACCAAATCAATCAAGTGGTTCACCCAGACACAGTAACGAGGGCTATTTATTAAGAATTTAAGCACTTGTATTATATACACACTAGAATTTCATAATTCAGTTCCAAGGTACATCACACCTTCCTCATGAATGTGGGAAAGTCTCTTTGAATAGACAAATCTCAGAAAAACTTCTGCCCACAGGTAAGGAAAAAAGGAAACTGAACTTCAAAGACCTGTACATGACATCTTGGGCAAAACTCTTCAAAACACCAACACCCACTATCACATAGGGATGAAAAGCAATTAGGAATTAATTACAGTTAGTTTTCCCTTCTTGCCCTTTGCTGTTACAGCCCTCAAAAAAACCCAAAAATGTTCTGTGAGAGAGACAAGCTGATCACAATTGTAATTTTAGGACTATTTTGCTTCTGCCACAAGAGGCCTCTAAACAGACCAATTTCTCTCCAAAAACTCAATCTTGTTTTTAAATTAAAGCTCGTAAAAACTTTACAACAGTTTACTGCAGATATTCAGACTTACCACTTAAAACTGGTTGCAATTTTTCATCTCTTTTTTCTAACTCTAGTTCAAATTTAAGAAGAGTGTTGAAGAGGAAGAAGCAGTATTGGGCTTTGTGGGTTTTTTTTTTTTTTTGAGAGGGAATGATGTTTTGCTGATTTTTGTTTTTTGTTGGGGGTGGGTTTTTTAAATAATGCAGACTTTGCCTGAGGCATTCTTAAATTTAACTAGTTTTTAACCCACTGGACAAGTGCAAAATTTGTATTTTTCTCATCACATTTTTAGCTGTTATGGGCACAGCTGCTCTCCCCAGTTGCTGTGACTATGCTGCCTTCAATGAGCTCTGCTGCTTGCCAGTAATTCTGGAAATGTGCCTGCTCCCAGCACTCATTTGTATATGCTAAAGAAACAGCTAGGGGCAGTGGGAAGGAAGAGGTTAGGGGTGGGTTGTTTGTTTTTAAAAGGGAGCTACTGTGCCAGAGGCTTCATCCTCAGAATTCCCATGGAATTCTCCTAGCCCAGAACCAGGCTTCTGCTCCCAGTTTCTTCAAGCATCCACCTTTAACTGAGCAGCTTATGCAAGGCAAATTTAAAATGTGTGAATGAAACAGAGTTTCCAAAATTTGTATTACAGTGATGCGCAAAGAGTACTTTAACTCAGTGGATTTGTTCACACAGCTCAGAGCAGGTTTGTTTTTAAACACTAAAAAGCAACTCATACCATGGCATGCTTTTCTATAAAGAAAATTGACAGGAAAAACAAAATTCATCATTCACTGATGAATCAACAGACAAAAAGGTACCGATACTCACAAGAGAGTGAAGCAGAAAGCACGACTGGAACTGACTACTTGAGGTAATTTCAGGAATACTAAGTTGCAGTCAATTTGCTCTCATAATATACAGCACATTAAATAAAACTTAATGCTTGCATTAAGTTACTTGGTTCCACACACCCCAAACACTATGACTGATCCACACCATCCTACATCCCTAAGAAAAGTGACTCATACTTGTATCATAGTACACAATTTAATTTTTTTTCCTGAAATATTTCTGTGCAATTTAACATCTACTATAAAATCTCCTATGAAAAATATAAGCATTTAATGCATGATAAAACATAAATACTTAAATAATAATAACAACAACAACAACAAAGACCCCTGTGTCTTAAAAAACCATGTACACGTGCCATTAATAAATGGCAATAAATTAGGATGCAACTGTATAAATGGTACAACCTGAAATACTAAAAAGGAAAATATGTTGGCCCAAATAAAAGTGAGGAAGATTCCATCAAGCTGGAGCTGATCAGCAGAAGATAAAGGTTTCACCTTTCTGCAAAGGAAATACTTAAGAAGGACTGCAGTAAAATAACCCCTCCCTACTGTAAAAAATCCTTGCTCTTTAAACATACACCACTCAGAGCCTAAAGGCTCAATAACAATCTTGATGTTGTAGCAACACATTTGGAGGTATTCCAGAAGCATGCAGCAACTTAAACATTTCAAAATCCTCACTTCCAAAGTCTTCAAATGTAGTGCAAAACATCTGTATGAGACTGAATTGTCTTTATTTAAGAATATGTGTGCTACCTGTGTGAATATACAAAAAAAGTAAACAAAAGAAGAAGACAAAACATACCACTGTAATTGGGTAGAGAGGATTCTGAATTGACAACAGGAGAACTTTATTCCCACCAGATGGGTCATCAGTGTTCCCTGGCCGAGTGATCCTCTTGCTTGTGGAGTAGTTGAAGAAGGCCTGCTGCCCAGCAATGTACACAGGCTCATCTGCTGCAAAGGTCACACATTTCTTTGCACTCTCCACGTTTTCAAACTCCACCAGAGCCTGGCGCTTGAACGGCATCATCATGACATAGCTGGTGAGGGAAACATCACACTAAGGTTTCCTGCTCACCCAAAACAACTGCCAGGCCCCATGATGGTCATTTATGACATGTTTTTCTCCAAACCATTCCCAACAAAGACATACCATATGGTTCCAAACTTCTCAAGAGCTTCCACGAGATCTGCTTCCACGACAGATTCACACAGCCCTCGGACATGGACGACAGGAGAAACAGAGACTTTGTGATGACTTCCCCCGGCATCCTAGCAACAAAATGACATTTTAAAATTCAACACAGAGCAAGAAACACTCCTATCATTAATTAAAATTAAATACTTGGTAGACACTACACTGGGTCCAGAAGCAGCCATCTAAATGCACAATCTAAGCAAGTGTTAAATAATTTAACTTTCCTTTCCAAACGGATTGCCAAGTTCACTTGCTGAAGTCTACTTAAAATAAAAAGCTTTTCAGACTTAATTAATCTGTTTGCACACACTGGATTTTTCTTGGATTAAAAAAAAAAGCAGCCATTTAACACTGATTGAATTGCAGGGGGTCTTACATACACCCTATTCATTAGAAGCATTAAAAAAAAAATTAGGACATCTCCAACAGCTAAAATATTTCTGACACTCTGCTTACTGATGCTGGTAATTTTTTTGAGACAGGCTAGGAGAATAAAAAAGCAAGAACAAACAAGGGCCATCCCCCCATTGTAAACTGAACACAAATTGAGAATTTTTCCAATGCTCCACAATGCAAGAAAATGCCAGCTCTGGATTACAGTTGAAATAAACCCAACCTCCCTTCTAATTCTGAACACACATTTTTAAAAACTCACAGTTTCTGTACATATGGGGCTCTTTTCACCCCACGGCTGACTATTATTAATGGATCCAGACATCATACATTAGCACACAGAGTTCCCACCATAAATATTTTTCAGAGCTACTTTCAGACAGGCTCAATTCTATGCAGCTGAAGAATTTGGGCTGGAATCAGCTTATCTTTCCATGAAAACCCTGAAGTAAGGCTGAATTTTACCTTAAATATTCTAGGACACAGAGGGGAAAAAAAAAAGCCAATAATGAGAGATGGTCAAAAAAAGATCAGAGATAATAAAGGGCACACTAAAATATACTGCAAATACCCAGCACCCAAATTTCATATTCGTAACAGCAGTGTGAAGTTGACGTACTCAAATTTAGTGACTACATCAATGTGTTCCCATCTAACAGATCAAGTCTTGTTGATTTTTCACTTAAGCAGGCAGCACATCTTCTGGAACATGAGAGAGATTCTCATTTGTAGCACAAAGGAGCATTGAGCTCCAATAATTAAGTAACCACAATGATTGCTATTACTGTTAGACATTCCTCTCTTCTCTGTCCATTTGAACTACAGATGCCAGGAAAAAACATTCCAGATAACTACAAATTGAGTCTTGTGTGTTTAACTCCTGTGGTTCCATGCACAGTTGTCACTGAACAATTACAGATTTTTCTTCTAAATCAAGGATTTGACCATTCTGTTTGAATCAAAAACCAGCACTTCAGGCTTCCTCACATCAGAACAATCAGCTGTGTAATATTTTAAGCTTACCTTACATTTTATTTGTTTGCAGTAGGAAAGCATTTTAAGTGGCAACACATTTCTTTGAATAAGAACTGTGGCAATGCTGGGAGAACAGCACTGGTGATATTTGTATAAGTTACCTTGTATCCTGAATCAATCAGCTCCAGTGTACAGCAGGAGCAGTGATCAAAGTAGTCAGGAAAGGTTAATACTTTGAACTGCAAATGCTTAGGCAATTGCAGAAGGAACAGAACTACAGAGAGATTTTATTTTCAGATTGCATGTTCTTAACCCACATACACATTTTTCAAAGCTGAAAAATGCACCTGAGGAAATCTTCAAGAGAAAACTAACAATAACTACCACTTTTTTTCTGCAAACCCTATTACTCTAAGATGTTGAAATAACAGGCACCTTTATTTACAGTCTACAGAACAATCAAAAACGATTACTACAATTATTCATTGCCTTGCATACTTGCTACTATATTAAGACCCCAGTTAGTGCTAGGGGGATGCATTTTCCTTTTAGGTTCCTTTAATACACTCAAGAAATCCCATCCAATATTATGTGTGTCTAATCACATGGTGAATGATTTACTTATTGAAGCAGACTCACCACAAGGAAGAGTTACTAGCTACTTACTACCTTTTTGAACTAATATCTCCATAAATCACATCAAGTTTTTCAGAGAATGGATGCTCAGAAGAGTATTTCTCCCTTCCCTTCCCAGCTCAAACTTCTGGTTTAGTCTCAGTTCATGTTTCTTTGTTATGCACATCCCTTTGTATTTTTATCTACTAGCAGGTACTAGTAGATACAAATATTTCTAATAGTGCAAATTTTCTCAAAAATTAAGACTTTTAACTTGCATCTTCAAATCCTTTATCCATGAATTATGTGAACATATACTAGTGTCTGCACTTCTGCAGAAAATTAACAAATACAAATTTTGCTTTCTGTTATCGTTAAAGCAATGTTTGGCTTTCCAAACCAAATTTTCTTCTCACAAAACACCATACAGAAGACATTCTTTTTAGCAAGGTTTAGCAAGAGATTTAAAAAGAACCAAAACCTGCCAACAGAAGCTTGAGAAGCATGGAATTAAGAAACCCCAAAAAACTCCCCCAAAACAAACAACAGAAAAACAACCCACCCACCCCCCCAAAAAAAATGCCAAACACAAACAAGTGGTATCTTGGCCACCTGCTAAGAACTTAAGGACTTACCTACAGAGTATTTCAAAACCACTCTTATTCACAGAAAACCACTGAGGCGGCCAAATCAGAGGGGATGTGCTTTACTCCAAATAGTTTCTAGCCAGCAGCAGTGAACAGCAGCACAAGAACCAAGCACAAATCGGCCAGAAAGCCTCAAACTAACCTTCACAGAGCACATGGACTGGTGAAGGATGGGGACACAGGTGCGAGAAAAGTCTTCACAAGGGGCAGACACACATATTATTGTCAAACAAATTTTGCAGCTACAAAGCTGCAGTATCAAGCAAATCTAGAATATCTAGAATGACTCTGGATTTCCTCTATGAGGAGAAATAAAACCACCAGACCACTTGAAAAATCGAATGTGTCTGCAGAGTGTAAAGTGCACAGCTAAGGTCAGAACATTCACAGCTCATCCATCTGCTGATGGAATTTCTCCCCAGAGAAGAACAATGCAGGATTCTGACCGAGATCTCACAGCTACTGTATCTTGAAAGCTACATGTGCTACTGCTGGCACACAGACAAAGGTTACATCAAAGCATCTGCTCACACACTGACTAACAACCACCAGTATTTCTCTGCCTACAAAGGAGTCTTTCAGTAACTCAGCTCCCACCAGAGCACAAAAGCCCCATGCAAAACTCCAACACCACACTTGCACTCCACCAAAGCCAGAACAGAGTAGCCAATATTACAACTGTACCATTAATGTATACATATATATATGTGTATATATATATCTTAAGGGGATTTGAAACCTCAGCAATGATTTATTGAAGAATCATTAGGCTGGACAGAAAACACAGTTAATTTAAATAAATAATGGAACAGACTTCCTGCTCAAGACCAGTAACAAGGACAGAAAAGGTTTCCCTCAAGAAAGAAACCAGGAGCATAAAAATCCTTACCCTGAAACAAGGCTGAGGCACAAAGGGAAGCACTGACATATCCAAGCAGATGAAGTACAAACAAGTGACTTCACATACCTAAGACTGCAACAGAGAATGGCTGTGGCATTTTAACATCCATTTTTTTGTGACCTACATACCTCTAGACAACATTTGAAACGTATCAATGGTTTCTTGCCAACTAATTACAGTTTGCCATTCCAAAAAGGAAGAAAATCATCATGGGCTGTAGGATGATGCCTATCTTGCTCATCAACTCCAGATTAGAATTTTCTCACCAACTGTTTGCACAAAAACGTGTCCTTTATCCTTTCTCCAGTCAGACACTTTCCAGTCAGTATACTCATATTAGCCCCATTAATTTGTACTACCTTTTCTTGAGTATCTGCTTCTTTGTCATTCACTATTTACCTCCTCCATCTCTCTTTTTTCCCCTCGCTGCAAAAGGATGGCACTTCTCCTTCATATTCCCTCTGCCAAGTACCTAAATATACTCTTATTTAGTTTCTCACTTAGATTATCTTATTCACTCTCAACTTTCTCCCCTCTCTGTATCCCTCTTAACTGGTCTGAAATTTGTTTTACAGATACAACCGAAATGGTGGTGGGTGGGGGGAAGTGTCTCAGAAGAACCAAGCAGACAAGACTACGTTAAGGTTCCACAGCAGTGGAAGAATCTATTGGTTTTGTATATCCTGGATTTTGCTTTTTTAATTGTTGTTGGTTGGTTTAGGGACATGGGGGGCAGGGCTACACAGAAGGGGGTTAAGATTATGCATACCCATACTCTGGAAAATTACCTGGCAATTTAGTTTTGTTTTGGATGGTTTAGGTATCATTTCTCTTTGTTCTCTACCAGTGTGTCCTTTCAACTATTTCAACTGCTACAGAAAGAATGCCTGCACTATCACCCCTCCTGTTACCTCTGAATTTGACCTAAAATGCTCAGGTATTTGGACCATATCATTGTCCCAAGTCCCTTCCAACTGAAACAGTCTATTCTATTTTCATCTCTGCTCATGACAATCTCAATATCCTTAAAAATATATAAATAAATAAAACCAAGCAAACATCATCCCAGACGAAAACCCTACACAACACAACACCATCAGGAGATTCAGCCCGAGATACTGGGAGAAGAACCAGCCTGAAGGTAATAGTTTGGATTTTTTTTTTTTTTTTTGAGGGAGGACAAACGAGGGAAAATTATTTACATTTACTCAAAAATAGCTCCTAGGATGGAGTTCATTGAAGAAATGGACAAGTCAGTACAACGTAGGTGAAGATCTGAACTCATTGCATTTAGCTGCTGTTACCACACTGCCTGTGTTAGACACGAAGCAACTGAGTTGTGTGAAAAATACGTATTTTATGATTGGCTTTTTGCAAATATTAAAATGAATATTGTATGTGTTGTGTTAGAAAGTTATGCTGTAATACTTCTCTTAAGTAGTGTGTTAAATATAATTTTAGGTTATAACATAAGGTTAAAATAGAAACTATGCTATGTAAGATACTTCTTTTAAAGAAAGAACTCACACCAAGATAGCAGCCATGGGACACCTAAATCTTTCAGAGAAAGAGAATTTATTGCCCCATTATCAGAAAAAACTGGGAACTTCTTCCTGCCTCACTCAGCCCTGAAGATGCCGTCAGGATTCAGAGGAAGAAGCTGACACTGACCAGACAGAATCCTGTGTTTGAATGGAATTTATGCATCATGTATGAGGTGTATGAATATGCAACAGGCTGCTGTTTTTAAGGGTTAATCCTCTGTTAACGTGTGTGTCCTTTTTCAGGCTTATTTTGCCCAGAAAGAGGTACCCGGATGTCTGTAATTCTTTGTTTCTGTTGTCTCATATTGTCCAAATCCAAACTGTCCAAATTATTATTACTCTAATTATATTGCTATTTTTATAACCATTTTATTATTATAAAACTTTAAAATTTTAAAAACAAGTGATTGGCGTTTTTCACAGTTGCAAAGAGAGCTGCTTTTCATTTAGCACCCAGGAGGTTTCAACAGAGTGTCTGAGAAGCTGCAAGATCACATCCCTGTTTTACCTTGCAGCAGCTGATAGCTCTGTTTGTGTATTCAGACACCACATCTCACTTCCCCAGCTGTAAGAACAGAGATAACAGATCTTCCTGACTTCACAAGAATGCTTAGGAGTATGCCAGAGACAGTGAGGGAAGTGAATGCTACAGGTGGTACAAATATGACATTAATCCATAAAACCAGCATTTAAGGGAGGAACAGGGGATGGAGCTGAAAGGCCCTCAAAATTCCCTTAAACACAGCTCTCAGCCGACATTATCCCAGTGTCCTGACCCTCTGCTACACTGCAATTCTGATTCCTCTGACAGGGCTTTACCACCACTCAACAGTGCTTCTGTAAAGGTCATTCTTCCAAATCACACTCTCTCCCACTGAATACTTCTGCAGGAACACATCCTGCTCCTTCCCTGGTCAACATCCTGGCCTGTTCCTGGCTCTCCTGGCTCCTCAGCCTGGAGATGAGCCATGAAGGAAAGGGTACACCTCTGGCTTATGAGAAGTCTCCCCACAAGTGGGAAACAGAAAATCAAAGAGCAAAATAAATGTTGGATTCCCTCTGGATCTCACATAGAGATTTCTAGGTACCCTTTTCAAAAAATCAAACCAAAACAAGCCCCACAACAACAAAAGACACAAAACAAAACAAAAAAAATAGAGGCATGAAGGGATTCTTCAGCCAAATGCAACAATCCCAGAACAGGAAACTGCCACAATAATAAATACAGCCCAGGAGGATGACCCCACCAACCTGCCAGAGGAGTCCTAGCACAAAAGAGCTTTTATACAAGGGCATATAATCCATATGAGTGTACAGTTGACTGATATTTCAGTGCATAAGTGAGGGAAAAATAAATTAAAATAAAATAAAAAATAATTAGGACAAAAAACCCCTACCCAACAACTCATATGGCTGCCAGACTCATATCACTCTTTACCCTGATCATCCACTCCCTATCATCATTTCACCATCATTTCCCATTTCTCCTCCTAATTCCCCATTCGCTATAGTTCCTCCTACTTATTCTGCTCTCTTCTGAGGAATCCAGGACACTGACACTTCTTCCCTCCTCTCAGCCTACCTTCTTCATCTTGTATGTCTGAACCACATACAACTTTTATAAGCTGAGAACATTTCCCTGCAGAGGAATCAGTAAGATACATCACAGAATACGTAAGTTTCCTGCACATTTTTGTATCTGTTAGAGAGGAAAAAACCATGAAAATTCACATTAACTAACTCAACTTAATAGAAGTTGGCATTTTGTTATTAAAAGCTTCACATAAAATTACTAACAAAAGCATTTGGTCATTCACTTTTCATATCTCCATTTGATGTTACAGCTTATGCTTAAGAAACCAGTTCCATCAAGACAACTCCTGCCTCTCCAACACTGAATCTGTGAATACAGTTTTGCCAATAAATTGTCAATGACACTGCCACTGACACAACCAGCTGCCGAAAACCCCTCATGTTCTCCAATTGCTGCACATTTGTTTCAGTTTCTTTACTCACAAGCCTCAGCACATGCCATACTCAAGATGCAAAAGGTGAAATCAGATTCCCCATGGTGTCATTACCATGAAGGGTAAACTTGAATAAACTGAGACATTGAGACATCATGAAGACACTCTGAGCCAGAGCCCAGAAAGAAGGAAAAGGAGACATGTAAGAGCCAGCTGATTTCGTAAAGATGCAGAAAAGAGGAAAGGTAAAAGCAGAATTTCCTTTCTACTTGAAACACTCACTGCATGGCGTTCAGCTCTCCTACATGACAAACTTCCCAAATAACTTAAGCAAGTGTAAGGATTTCTTTCAGCACTGGCCTTGAAGACAGAGCACATTACTAAGTCTTGACTGCAACAGAGATGATGCTCTGTCACAAGAAACTTGAGAGTTAAAACACTTCTCTCCGGAAATTTATTCTGTTACAGTTTATCAGGAAACTTTTGTAATAATGTGCTGCTTTGGGCTAGGGCAAAATTAATTTTCTCCATAGTAGTATGGGCAATATTTTGGATACATGCTCAAAACAGTGTTGATAATACAGAGGTTTTCCTTCCTGCTGAGTAAGAATCAAGGCTTTCTTTGCTTCTCCTGTGGCTCCACATGTGACCACAGCTGAGACAGTGACCCCAAGCGACCTAAGGGATATCCCAGACCCTATGAAATCCCACTCAGCATATAAAGTGGGGGAAGAAGAAAGGAGAGCAGGATTTTCCTCACTTGTATCCTTTTGATTCCCTCCCCCATCAGCCCGGGCAGGAGTCAGCTGCGCAGCGCTTGGTTGCAGGAGAGGGTTAAACCACGACAATAAATTTAGCAGGCACCTTCTCTATCAGTAGATTTAACTGATAGAGAAATGGTAGCAGCAAATGCTCCCTCATTAACTCATCCCAGTGATAAGCAAGTTCATGTTAACAAATCACAAAACAAGCTTTGACATTAAATCAATGTTTTCTTGATTTGGCTTATTCAAGTAAGAAACAGAAAGAGCCATCAAGGAGAAAAATGGTTGTAATTAGATGGACAATTAGTTAGATAAGGAATCAAAGAGTAGACAGAAAAGTCTCCTTAGCTCAAATTTATGGGTCAAGGACTACCTTGATGCAAATTCACGAGAAAAAGGTACGTAGCAAAAAAAAAAAAAAAAAAAAAAAACAACCAAAAAAAAAACCAAACAAACAACAACTCCGAAGTGAACCATCGTGCTCATAGCAGTGGGGAGGGAGAAAGTAGAATTAGAAATTAATTTTAAAAGGAGGCAAAGGTTTAAGATCAGCCTTATCGCCGTGTGGTGCCAGACACAAAGGTAGAACGGGGGATGAAAGGATCGCTCGGCCGCGGTTTCAGCCCCCGCCGCCGCTCCCCCGCCCGGTGTTTCTATAGTTACACTCAGCAACAGGGCCGGCGCTAAACTTGCAATGGCGATACCCCGAGAGGCGCCCAGCTGCCCGCGGAACGGGGGCAATCCGCGAGCCCCCGAACCCGCACCCCTCACCCCCATCCCTCCCTCGGGCTGCCGGCCCGGCCCGTGACCGCGGGCCGTGAGGAACGAGCGCACGCCGGCGGCGGGCAGCGCGGACCCGGCCCGGAGCCCCCGCCACTCCCACCCGCCGGAAGCGCCTCCATGCCTGGGAAGCGGGCGCAGGGCCCCGACCCCAGGAAGGCCTCGCGGCCGTGGGAAGCCCCCTGCCCGGGAACAGCGGCGGGGGCGGTCGCGGCCTCGCCCGCGGTAGGGGCGGGGCAGGACGGGTCCCCTCCCCCCGCCGGCAGCCTGAGGGGAGCCGCCCCCTGCCCGCCAGTCCCGCGTCCCTCACCCCGCCCGAGAAGCTGCCGCCGCCGCGCGATGCGGGGGGCTTGTCCCGCCGGCCCTCGCTCTCCTCCGCGCCGCTGTACTCGATCTCGCCTTCCTCGGCAGCGGCGCTGGGCTTCAGCCGCTTGGCCTGGCTCTCGTAGGCGCCGTCTTCCTCCTCCTCCTCCTCTTCCTCCTCGTACCGCTCTCCGGACGACGGCGACGACATGTCCGCGGGAGAGAAGGGACTGCCGGCGAGGGAGAGGACGCGGGAGCCGAGACGGAGCCGGCGGCGGCACCGAGCCCGAGCGATGCTCTGAGCCCCGGCCCCCGCTCACGGCCCGCCCCGCGCCGGCACACGGCCCCGCCTTCCCGCCCCGCAGCAGGCGTCGCGATTGGCTCTAAACAGAGGAGGGAACGGGCGCGCCACGATGATTGGTCAGTAGGCGTGTCCATCAGGCAACAGCGCTGTTCGATTGGACGGGGAGCGTGCCCGTCACCGCGCTGTGGGGCCGCCTCGGCCCAGCCCCCTCGCCGCGGTGCCTGAGGACTCGGTCGGGGGGAGGCGGCGGGAGACGCTCGGAGGGTCCCACAGCGCCCGCCCTGCGCCCCCGGCCCCGGGGCCTCTTCCTTGCCGATCACCGCCTCCGGCTGTCCCCGCCGCCTTTGTCTCCTTCCTAGAGCCACCGGCTGATGGGGCAGCGCGGGACGCGGACCCCGGCGCTTCGGTCCGCCCCGAGCGGCGCGGCCGGTGTGTCCCGGCTGCGAGGGCCACGGCAGCCGTGAGTTAGCAAGGTCACAGAGGCCTCGGTGAGCCGTGGGACCGCTCCTCACCACCCACACCTGGCCCTCGGCCCCGAGCAAGAAGCCGGTGCTGGTTCACGTGGGCCGATGGGGGCCGGTGTCCAGCGGGTGAGAAACAGCAGCGGCCATGGCGTGGTCCCTGCGAGCTCGGTGGGCTGGAGCCCTGTCTGGACAGCTGGCACTGCAGTGCATGCACGTCTGCTTGCTGGCAAATGGTGGGGCTGGGCAGGTTCCTTCTTCAGAGCGATGTTGGTGAAGGTGGCTACAGGAGCCCCTGCCTGTCTGCACAGAATCAGAGCCATGGAACAACCCGGGCTGGAAGGGAGCTGGCAAGATCATTGGTCCGACTTTTGTGGGAGGGAGACTAGATGAGATTATCGAGCACCCTGGCAGCTTGGAAACCTCCCTAGGGTGACGGGGACCATACCACCACATCCCCGTGTTTCAGTCACTGGTTGTTCTCACCATAAGAAAATTTATGTTGTGCCTTGTTTTCTCCATGCGGTCCTTTGAGGAGAGCCTCCACCCTCTTTATAGCACTCTGGTATATTGAGATTAGCCTCCAGCCTCCAAGCCTTCTCTCCTCCAGGGAGATAAGATGTAACTCCTTTGGTCTTTCCTCACAGGGCAGGTTGTCCTCACCACCCTGTTGTGTGGTATCAGCAGCCTAGCTGAAGGTGCTTTCAAATCCATCACTCAAATCCTTGTGAAGATGAACAGCATGGAGCCCAGTGGCAATCCCAGGGAGACCCCACTTGCAGCAGGCTGCCACCCTGAGTTAAAAACATTGGTCACGACCCTCTGAGTGCAGCCTCTTGGCCAATTTTCTACCCATCTTGCAAACCACCTTGCAAAACACAGTCTGTGTCTTGCCACTTAGTCCAAGAGAAGGAAGGCTTCCTCATCAGTGGAAGCAGAGTGAGAAGATTTACAGTGTAGTAAGTGGCTTACAGGACTTCCTAGCTGAATTCGTTTCTGTGGCTGCCAAACCCAGAGGGATGTGGAGGGAACCCTGCTGGAAGTAGATCAATGGAGAATGGGTATAGGATTGCTTTTTCAGTTGAGCAGCCATAAGAGGGAGGGAAATAATTCAGAAGACAGCCAAAATAAATAATATTTTCTTCTTCCTTTGCTGTGAGTATGGGGAAAAAGTAAGAAAAAGTAACCCCCCCCCGCCACTTGTATCAGATAAAACGTTGTTCAATCTGAAATGGTGCTTGTTAGTTTTCTGAGCTAGAAAGGAAAGCAAATGGTGTGCTGTTTACTCATTTTCAGTTATCCTGAAACACAGTAATAAAGGCACTTCTCCAAGAAGTTGGAGGAGGTTCAGTTTCCCATTTGCATCTCTGAGATAGCTCATCTCATCATCTCCTCTGCAAGCACTTACAGCTTGCTGTGTTTCTCGCCTTCTTGTTTTCTCTTTGGTCTTTGTTTTTTAGTTTGTGTTTTCCTTTCAGTATTTCTTATACTTGTACCTATTTTTATTTTAAAAAAATCAAAAAAAACAATAAAACAAAAAAAAACCCAAAACAAACAAACAAACAAAAAAGACAAAAAAAAAAAAACCCTTGCAACTCTGAGAGCACACAGCCCACAGGGCTGGAGCTGTGCACACATCTCTTGTGGTTGAAACAGTCAATGAGGAACATGCCATCTGTGAGCACGAAGCTTTCTTTTCTTGGCACTTCTTTCCAAATACACCACTGAAATTTCTGCTACGGACAAAAATGCTTACATGCCAGATGACATTTCTAGTAAATTAGTTTTGTGTGATAGGGCCCTGGGATTTTAGCAGACAGTTTCACCATAACACTGCAAAAAATAACAGCCTGAGAAATCACAGAATGTACCAGAGTCAGAAAATTGCATTGGAACACTGCAATAATCAGATTTCCTTGAATAATTAAATTTTCTTTCCTGCGTGTTTTTAGAACTGCTTTTCTGAAAATGAGGAAATGACATACATACTGTTTGACCAAATTCTCATTTACTCAGTGTTCCCTGAAACAAAAAAGTTTCACCTGCTCCTATGCAGCATATGGGCTCCAGTGTCACTGGGCAGCAGACCCTGCTGTGCTGACTTAGTACAGTGTTTAATTATCCTGCTGTGGAGATGTTATGATATTTTAAATAAATTGCAAGATTGAGGCTTCCACTCTCAGCTACTGTGAGCAGCCTTGGAGCAGACATTCCCTCTGTCTGTGCCTCGAGCACAGGAAAGGAGGGAAGGAATATGGAAATACACCCCAATTATGTAAGTTTGAAACTGAGCAGCAGACTCAGCAGAAGGATTTCACTGTCATGTTGCTTGTCAGACCTGCTTCTTTTGTATAAAAAGAGAGGGAGAAGAAAGATGCGAAAGCTGCCTGAAATAGATCTTTTCATACAATTTTTATTACTTGGAGCTGATAAACAGAATTCATGGTTTCAGTCCACTACCCTCCAATAAGAATAACAATTAGTGTTATTTGCTTACCACCATGCAGTGAAATACAACCACATAATTGCAGAAAGAGAAGAACAATGACATGAAAAAAATTCCCCAAATCTAGTTGAAATTTAAATCACATGATTATGCTCATAGTTTGGAAGAACATGTTGTTACTAGGACATTTTTATCTCCTCTTCCTTTTGTGCCTTGTCTTTCTTACATCCTTTACTGTAATTTAAATTACATTATTAGTTCACTGTGGCAGGGAATGTGTCTTTCAATGCTGAAGCATTACACTTGCAGAGTTTTTGTTCCTTCTTTGGAATTTAGTCTCAGCAGTTTAAAAAAGCAGTGCACTGATCACCCTCCTGTTTGAAGGTAACACTGCCTCGGTGGCAGAGGGGTGGTGAAAACACCAGCATACCTGGACAAACCAAACTAGAAATGTTTTCTCAGTTTCGTTTCTTTATTATTTTCTTTTCAGTTTGTCCATGCTCTCCTCTAGGCTGGACAGCACTTACTGCTCCTTGCCACTTGCTACTTGGCATCAGACTCCAAATAACTCTGAGTTTAATTCTCTAAGTAAATTTAGTCTAGTGAGTACTTCTGGAAAAAAAAAAAAATCCTTTGATTGCAACTGAAAAACATGATTTTTAAATGCTCCCATGCCAGGGGAAACCCAACTGCAATCAGTCCAAGTACACGATCCATAAATTCCCAAAAACCAGAACCGAGTGCCAAATAAAATTGCATTATCTGTGAAATGAGGTCGTAAGCATTCTAAATGGTCCCTAAATAAGTACATGGCTGGAACAGATCTGACCAAAAGCTGTCTACACATCACTGCTCTGCCCCTGCAGCACAGTACAGCAGCTGCTCACCTCACATGGCAGCGCTGCACTTTCCCTGAGGCAATGAAAAGTACTCGGAAGAAAACAAGGCAGCTTTACCCGAGGAGGAAAGAGCTGAGGAGCTGCTCTGGGCACGGCCTGGGCTCCCTGGCTGAGTGGGAGGAAAGCAGAGCCTGAGCTCCTCTTTGCTGCCTGGGCTCAGCCTGCTCAGCACACCCGAGGGAGGCTGAGGCCCCACCAGAAAATGAACCAATGTTTGTAAAATAAAAGTCCTTGTCACAACAAGTGAGACACGAGGGGACAAAATCAGTCTGCTTTTGCAACTTTCATCTTGTCATTTTCCATTATGTATATTTTTTGACTTTGCATGCTTTGTACTTTTTCTTTGTTATATACAGGGTGTGTGATTAACCTCTGTTAAAAGGATAAAAGGGCAACCTGTCGGGTTATCCTGTGGGATTTTTCAGATGTGAATGCAACAGAGATACAGCAGCAGATAAGAGCCACTACGCTTGTTTGTACTAGTGCAGCCACAGCAGAGGTAAAAGTCCCATTGTCACAGCTCTACCCAGGTATGGGGCCCCTCGGTGGGGGGTGGTTGTTTTTTTACCTTTTTGGTTTCTTTGGTTACCGGCATTCCTGCTTGGATGGGCAGTGTAACCACTCAGTCTTGTCAGTACTTCCTCTCTCTGGTGCATGCCACTTTTCTCTGCATAAACACTAGACACCATTTGTTGCTCAAGACACTGCAATAGCACTTTCACTTCTCCATCCAGGGATGGCTTTGCTTCTTTGGAGCTGTATAATAGAATTACTGCAGTTCTGAAATGCCTTCCTTTTGCTGGCAGGTAGGTTGCTGAATTGTCGGCATCAGTTGCATGCCTCCAGTGACATGGATGTGCTACACACGTTTCCTGTGCCCTGTGTAAGGTCAAGTGCTTGGAAAGGAACCCAAACAGCTTCCTGGCTCAGGAAATGTGGACACAGAGTGAGCAGGACATTGGGGTGATGGAGAGAAAAGAGGACTGACCCACGTGGCCTGCAGGGGTAAGAGGTCCTGGCTACCTGTCGGTGTAATGCTCTCAGGACTGCTCACACAAAATAACCCTGGGGCACCTTGTCTTGCTGTGGAAGCCAAAAACCTTCCTGTCCCATGGACACAAACCATGCCCTTAGCCAGCTCTGACCTTTGCTTACACCCTGAACTGTCATCTGTGGGGACAGTTGTATCCAGACACCCAGACTGTCCTCCCTATCTTAAAACAGCTGCTCAATTTTAAAGAGATTTTGGAAACATTTTTTTGTTCCTGAGTATTGCATCCCCAGAAGAGGAAGGGGTAACAATTCTGTACCTACATTAGGCAACAGTTCTTAAAATTATCAGTGAAGCAGGGGTTGCTTCTCAGAATCACCATTTGGTAAGCACCTGTGAAGAGCTACCAGAAAGGATATGATAGACTAAAATAGTAAATTAATTGATGTCTTTGTCTTTTAGTTTTGGTCTTTGATGGTGAAAATTTAACAAGCATTAAGCTCAGTGTCAAAGCAAGAGAATTTCTGGGGGCCAGATGCTTTCCTATGAGTTTTTCATATTTCTAATCTTGATTTCCTTTTTCTCTTTCCATTCAGGATGAAGCAGCAGTCCTGGACTACTTTGTTTGCTGTGGTAGGAACACAAACTGGAGATGGATTTTGATCTGACTGGTACACAAGGATGTCTACAGGATGAGGCTGAGTACAATACAGGGGTTTTGTCACTTTTGTGCTGGCTGGAGATGCACCACCCCAGAGCACAAGCTTGTCTTTGCTTGGGTTCCCAGGGGGATTTAATGCACATTACACAGCATGAATACTTTGTAAGACCAAAGCAGCTCTGCTTACTGATGTCCTTGATGTGGTCCATGAGGATTGGTTCTATTGATTAGCACTAAAATGCTGTCTCTGCCTATTTTTGCCTATTCCAAAGAAGGTTCTGCTGGCTAAAGCCAAACAAAACATTTTGTACCATTCCACCCAGGTAGCTGCAATAGCCTTGATGTAAATCCCTTGTGATTTCCCTATGGCATTACTTTTGCCACGTTCCTGGACTCCCTGAGCCTGACACTAAGCACAAGGATTTTGACTGTAACAAAAGGGGTGAGTTCACCAAGTATTGCTTCACAAGGAGGAAATGAAATGAAATGAAATGAAATGAAATGAAATGAAATGAAATGAAATGAAATGAAATGAAATAAAATAAATTCCCACTTGTGCTTTGCCCTAACTGACGGCGTCTAGACCTGTGACAATGACATGGCTGCTGCTGGCAGCCACAGCTGACAATGCTCTGGTGGGTGTGGAGCATCAGGCTCAGTGAGTTCATGGTAGGTATCTCTGTGGACTCAGCTTTCTCTTGTGCAATTGCAATGAAATTCACCACCTGAGCTATGCAGGACTACTCATTCAGCTGGCACAACCTCCCTGGCTGAGGAAATGCTCTTTATATGAATAAGGGCTGTGGAGCATCTTTGCTGCCCCTTCAGAGCTCCAGTGACTTGGCTAGGAAGTTGCATTTAATGAAGCATGTCCCTAAAGTGCCATTGACACACTTACTTGGGTGCCACTTGAGTTTTTCACACTCCAGGAGCATTTAGGCATTGTCCAGCTGTTGCTACACTTTTAGACAGGCTACCTGCCAAAGATAAGTCATTTTAAGGATAGATGAGACAGCAAACTTTTGAGATTTTTTTTTTCATCTTTTGCTGTCTTTGCTGGAGAAGAGTTGCTGCTGAGAAGAAATGCTTATTATGCCAGCAAGAATACTTGTCTAGCACAAACAGTTTCTCCAGTAGAGAAAAGTTTTTGCAGCCTCCGTGAATTTTTAACGTGGCTACAGCTTTTGCTCTTAATATAACAAGGCTTCCTGAAGTATATGTTCTAAGTCACTAGCAGGTCATTGCAAATGCCAAATATAAAATAATTAATAAAAAAATTTACTCCCAAATTAAAGAAAATTGTAATGGTCCAGAAATACTCTCATTAATCATTCTGTAGGCCAGTAGAAATCAAAAGTCATGAATTAGCCCTGTCCTGTTCCTCCCCTAAGCCACAGCTTAAAAGTCAGGAGTCATATTTTTGTGGTTAAATAATTCTGAATTATTTTGTTCACTTTGTGGTAACTTGAGTCTGTATCTCATAGTTGGATCATGTTTTCAATTGTGATTTGAAGTCCCCACAACAGCTGCAGATTTCCTGTTTAAGGAAAGCCAAGATTCTCCTGCACCTGACCCATTGTGGGTAAAGAAATGAATTTTGTTACTTTGCTAAAAGTGCAGGTGTTGGCTGCTGTGAATACAGGTGGTATGTTTCAAAGACAAACAATAATCTACAGAATCAAGCAATACACTGGACTGATTGTGAAATTTTATCTTCACGTGCTTTTGAATTACTTTTTTGTTTCCTAAAGCATTTTGCCAGATAAATACTCTCTTTCCCCCCTTTGCATTAAGATTTTGCATCTTAAATATTTTTTCTACTGCTGTGCTTCAGGAAAAATTTAAGTTCTTGTATGCCACAATCCACCAGGACTAAAGATGAAGCTAAAATTTCTGATACAAAAGCAGAAAACAGCCCAAGAGGTTTATGAAAAGGCCATAGGAAACCCAGCTTTAGTTGCAGCAGTATTATTAAATTCAAGCCTCAAACAGAAGAAACAGGTGGGCATAGCAAAGGGTCCTTTATCCAGCATTACCTGGGGAGAGTGAGGATGCTTGTGTAGCTCCCTGCTGCTTGAGCTCTTTTGGTACAGCACTGTGCTTCAGCTGCAGAGCTGTGCAGGCACAAACCTGGGTGTATGCTGTGCCTAAATTGGGGAGGGGGTGGGGGGCAGATCTGCACATCTACACGTGGGAAGCAAGTTATCACCTGCAGCCTGCAAGACAAGCACATCCCCCTCACACATGAAGGCCCAGTTTTGCCCTGTGGTTTCCCCAAACACCCCCCTCCCTGCATCTCTGTGTAGCTGTTGCTCAAACAGGAACTGTTTTGCCTTCACAGCCTTTTGCAGATGATGCTTTAATCTCCCTTTGGCATCTCCCTGCCAGTTGCCAATGCAGCCATGTGCACATCTGAGAGCAAATTTTCTAGGACAGCACTGGGAGGTAAAATGCTTTCCCTATTTGTTTTCTTTCTGCTTTCATCCTAGCTCCTCCTGCTCCCTTCTCTGACCCCTTTTTATACCCTCCCCACCTTTTGCTGGCCTCTGACTGCAAAAGCAAACTGGTACTTGTTGCTGGTGCTAGGACCCTTATATAGGTCAGCCCCTGTGAGTCAAGAGTCTGAGCTGCAGTCAGCCTGCAGCTGCTCCATGATGCAGGAGGGTTATTGGGCTTACCACTTCTTGTGCCACTTGCCCCTGCCTCTCTTCTGCTTCCTTGGCAGATCCAGAAGGGCCATGCTGTGCCAGCCCACCTGGCTGCAAGCTGCACAGAAATCCCTGGTTTGTCAGTCTGGGAGCCCAAAGCAACTGAAAGACCTTTCCAGAGCCACAAGCATGGGGCTTGTCCTACTGCTGGGAAATGCTTCTGCACAGTGTCCTTTCAAGCAGACATCCAGAGGTGCAGTTTAAAATGTCACTTGGAAATGCTCTGTGCCTGCAGATGGAAGGGAGGAGGTGGCATCTGCCAGCTGCTGGGTTGCCCTGAAAGGCTGTTTTGTCCACTGTGAGACCCCCTTGCCCTCTCCAGAGATTCAGGTCCATACAAGAGTTGCCTCACCAGAGAGAAAAAGGTTGAATGATGCAGAGCTGCCCTCCTTGTCACGTTCCTTCTTGGCTTGCTTAGGCATTTTTGAAACTCCTCTGAGCCCCCCACACAGTGTTTTGTAGGGTCCTTAGCACTGAAAATCAGTCTCAGCATGAGCCTCAGCCCCTCTCCTATCAGCTTTCAGTAACAATAAATTGAAAGCAAATCCAAATCTTTGCCCCATCAGAAACCGCAGCTGCAAAGCTGTCCTATTGTTTCATAAGCTACTTTTATTTTTGAGCCTTCAGACCTGTGGCACATTCTCTGCAAAGGTTAAATTCAAAATTTGCTGCACAAGCATAGTGAGGAAAGTCTGTTTCTCAGCATACTTGTGAGTCCCCAACCCCCTCCAAAACAAAATGGAAGTGTCTCTGGTTCAAGGCAGCCTACATGGCAGCGAGCTGCAGGAGCTCTAAGCTATTATTTTAGTTCCCAAGAAAAGTAATTACTATAGCAACCAACAAATCCGAATGGCTCTTTGGCTGCTGCTGAGACACAAACAACTTGCACACAAAGGCACATCAGAAACATGCTGTGTAAAATGTTCTCGAGTAGCTCTGTGTTTTCCAGAGCTCTATAAAGTGTGTGTAACAGGCTTCTGAGAAATGACTGCCAAAACAACAGCGAGCAATTGTGCCGTGCCACAATCCCAAAATAACCTAATCAATGGCTCAGTATATTTGCCCCTGAAGAGATGAAGCAAAAAAAAAGCAGAGGCTCCATTTTAAGCCTGTGTGCCGGGAAGTTCCTAGCAGAGCTGAAGATACATTCAACAAACAGACAATAAAATGGTGGGGGAACGTCTCTGCTTTTGTTCTGCCCGCTGATTGCTGATTCCAATTCCCTGCAGGCTTCACGTGCCAGCTCATCCCCTTGGGCTTCTACAGAGAATATTGGAAAAGGGATTTAATTACAGCCTTGTAATGCTGGAGGGTGTGAGAAGCAATGTCTGTGTTCCTTTCTGTGTCTGTGCAGCAACCAGCCCCCACAGATCACGTCTCCAGCTGCAGTGCTGGGCACAGCACTGCTGCTCTTACTGAACAAGGAAGTTTCTTGAGCAACAGCAAGCTGTAACCATTGGCATTGCTTAAGTATTACAGCGTTTGGAGTGTCTCTGTCACATTCAAATCAAAAATGCCACTGGTGTGATAACAGCTTAAGAGCTCCTGGCCTCTGCCTGCAAAGCTGCACCACTTCATGGTGCTGAGACAAACACCGTGGGTTCCCCAAAACAAGAGATCTGGTCCAAAAAACCTGGGCCAGGAGTATTGTCAAAGTTTCCTCACAGGACACACACGCTATCACCTGTCTCGAGGATGGTGAGTGGCATTAACATCCTTCTCCTCTTCCCTTGCAGAAGGCAGCTGTGATGAAAATGGAGGTTATGGGTCTGGGTAACTCAGAACAGAGTTGGATCCTATAAGTGAGCACAGCACATCAGAAACCTGAATTGCCCTTTAAAATTATTTTCTTAATCAGTTGAGTCCTCAAATCTTGCTCTGTGTCCAGAATGAACTGAAAATCACAGCTGGATTTAACATAAAGACAAAACGAAGGAAGGAAATGTAGTGATGTAATTTATTACGGAAGTGCCTGATGACCAAATAAAAAGAGATCTCATAGAGACAGAGTTTTGGTTGACTGTAGCCTTTTAAGCAAAGTTACTTTATTTTGGATTAAAGAAAATCATGGGGGGAAAAAGCAAGTATTTTGAAAAATATATTGAAAAAATAAAGTATTCCTACAAAAATAGCATAAGCATGTATAATATCCAATGCTTCACTTCTGTTATGCAAAATGGTAGCTGCCCTGCAGGCACCTGGAATTTCCAGGCTCCTGGTCCCAGGTAAATAAATTCTCCTCTGTAATTTTTCTCATAACAACTTTATTTTGTGATAGGAGTGGACTGTATGTTAATGGCTCCCTAAAAAAAAATTTAAAAAATAAAAAAACAAACAAAAAAAACCCAAAACAAACAACAAAAATAACAAATTTCCTTTTCACAGTGTGCCTTTTTACGAGCTTTGTGGTGGGGGAAAGACAGGATCACTCACAGGCTGACTTCCCAGCTTGCCTCTTGCACTAAACAGAAATATCTTGCCTGGTGTAGAGGAGCTGGGAGCAGTGGGACCAGGCACATAACCTATACCTGCTGTGATAGAGCAGATAAATCCTTGTTCCTCACCAGCATTTTGCATTTTGGCTTGGGAAAGGCTGCTGCATTTCCAAGTGTGAGAGAGGGCAGATAAGGACTAGAGAGCTGATGCACTACCCCGCTGTTTGTGCAGAGCTGCAAGGCAGAGAAGTGAAACCAAAGTCTGAGAGATGAATAGCAAGCTCTTCTGAGCACTCCCTGGCTGTGGAAGTGCCCTGCTGCTAATGCCAGGTGTGTTCAGGCCCAGTACTGCAGTTTTCTTCTGGAATGAAAGAGGAGAAAATGAAAGGAGCTTGCATTTGACCATCAGTCTAAGCAAAACTCAGTGTCACAGTGAAGAAGGCCCCAAAACCCCACTTTTTTAAAAGTAGGAATGACTAAAAAGAAAATCCAGTGTGGTGAGATGCTGAACACGACTTGTATCCTGCCCTCCCCCTTGCTCACCTCCCCCAGTCACCAGCAGCAGAGGGGCAGGATGAATGTGAAGGTCAGCCAGGAGAAATCCTCAAAGTCATGGAGCAGGATTCTTGGAATACCTTGCTCAGATCCTAAAGCTGACATTGCTCCTTACTGTTCTCTGCAGGATTCAGGCTTGTGCAAGGTGGTTTCAAGTCTATCTGCCAGCTTGAAAATTGTGTGGTTGGTTCATGAACAGATTGGTCTCTGGTATTTCTTTTGCAAGCACACAACCTTAGATGGTCACTGGGGCTCGAGTGGTCTTGTATCTGTGAAGGGAGGTGAGAAAATCAGTGTTCATGACTGTTACATCAGACAAAGAGGTGGATCTGGAACTTTTCTGGTGTGAATCAGAGAAGTAAATCAAAATGGCACCTCCTCTTGTGTTAAAACCCCCACAGCTTAATGAAATCTTATCTTTACAGAGCAGAAATGCTTCCTGTGTCTGGAGAAGTACATTAAGAGAGAGGTGTTGAGGGAGCTGAAGTGCTAAGGAGTGAACTTCTGGAAATGCTCTGCACATGAAAACACTCCATGAATCAGTTATAAATGAGACTGACCTCTCATCCATCCATCCATCTGGAGCATTCCTCGCTTCAAAATTTGGGCTACTCCCTAACCTGTCTCATATGGGAGGTGCTATTGATGAGCAGAAAAAAGGTATGTTTGCTTCAAATGTTTGTGGATAGAGAGCACAGGTTGTGAAGGTGCAGAAGGAAACACAGGAACTGCCTTTGCTAACAAAGAAATGCAGATTTCCATACCATCTCTGCCCAGCCCCACATGGGAGGTTTGGTTTCTGTGTTCGCTTGGAATTCGTAGTCGGTCTTGTCAAAAGATGATGGCTGTGTTGGAAATAATTATTTAGCAAACTCTGGTTGGCTGATTAAGTTTTTTTGGTGGAAGTTATTGGTTCTTTGAACAAATTTTGAAAATGGGCCCTCATGGAAATACAACCATACCAAATTGCAGTGAGCAATTTGACCACTAGAGAGGTCAAAAATGTGCACATACATCACTTCAATGTTGCTTGGGTTTTCCCTTGTGGACTGAAAATACCTGCAAAGACAGGCAGAAGTTGGCATTTCAGAAGATGATGATTTTTAATGGAGTCTGGGTCAAAGCCACAGCTTTGATAATAACAGCACCCTGGCCAGCAAATGTCCTGAGCTTGATTTCCAGCACCATGAGCAGGTGCTGTCTTGTGTCTCTTATGGAGGGGCTAAGGGAGGGCACAAGGGGAGGAAACAGCATTTTATCGTGCCACTCTTTGCACGGGCCGTGAAAGCCGTGCCGGTGTGATGCAAGTGGGTGAGAGAAGCTGCTGGAGGAAATGCTCCGGCCCCCGAATTTGCGAGGTGGCGGCTGGGCTGCCCGGCCTGGCGGCGCCCGCAGCCTCGCTCCCTCCCCTCGGCATCCTTCCCGCTGCCTCCGGCACCCTTCCCGCTGCCCCTCGGCATCCTTCCCGCTGCCCCTCGGCATCCGTCCCGCTGCCCCCGGCACCCTTCCCGCTGCCCCTCGGCATCCTTCCCGCTGCCCCCGGCACCCTTCCCGCTGCCCCTCGGCATCCTTCCCGCTGCCCCTGGCACCCTTCCCGCTGCCTCTCGGCATCCTTCCCGCTGCCTCTCGGCATCCTTCCCTCTGCCCCCGGCCCCGTCCCGCCGGCCGCTGCCCCGCGGTGACCGACGTTGAACTGTCACAACCGTTCCGCGCTCCGCTCCGCCGGACACGGCACGGCTCCGCCCCGCACGGGAAGCGAACAAGGATTGTTCTGGCTGCCCTTTGGAGCTGGGAGTGCTCCTCTCCCGCCGCCATTGCTTCTTCGTCCTGAGCGTCCTTCCCGAGCGGGGTTGCGGCTCCCGCCGGAGGTGCCGGTGGCCGGCTTTTAGGGAGCGATGACGACGGTGCGGAGAGAGGCTTTCGGGCGGATGCCCCCGGAGGAGGGAGGCGGAGAGGTGGAGAAGTTCGTCCTACAGTCGGACAGCGTGAGAGTGGAGATCCTGTCTTTTGGGTGCATCATCACCACTCTGGAGACAAAAGACAGGGATGGGAAGTTTTCAGATATTGTCCTAGGATTTGACACTTTAGAAGGTGGGTCTTAATACGTTTCTTTGAAAAAAAAAATTAAAAACCCACAATCAGGCAGTTTAACCAGCACTTACTGGTTTATTGCCACACTGCCTGACCTGCTTGTAAGGCGCCCCCCCCTCCAATCATGGGCTGAAGAGATACAGTTTCTGGTGCCTCTCCTGGGCTCTGTGGTGGACGTCGAACAGGGACACTGATGGCAGTGTTCCATTCTGTTGGGGCAGCTCTGAGTCATTCCTTAACTGGCAGTGACAGAGGCCTTTTCTTCAAATCTGCAAAGAATACAAAATCACATCAGGCTGTGTTAATCAAAGATACTCACGACTAATGAGCTGTGTGTCCTGTGAAACGCTGGGACTGCAGTCACCTATTTAGTGCTGGAGAGAAGCAGAGAGGGACACTTTGGGTCCATAAGCAGGATGGGCAGGTCCTGGAGACCGCCCATCCCATTCCAGTGGTTCTATTTAACTGTGTGCTGTTTCTCTGGCCAGGTTACACGGGGAAGCACCCGTTCTTTGGTACTGTCGTGGGCCGCGTTGCCAACAGGATTGCAAACGGGAAGTTCAGCGTGGACGGGAAGGAGTATCAGCTGTTCATCAACAACGGGCCCAACAGCCTGCATGGGGGAGCCAAGGGATTTGACAAGGTGAAAATCCCAGTGTCCTGTCAGCATACAACCTGTGGGGCCGTGGCAAGAGTGTGTGATGTCTGCACCCCTGAACTCTGTAGCATTTTCTGGTGGTTACTGAGTTGATCAGGTTACTGAGTTAATCAGCTCAGAAAGTGCTGTGAGTGCAGAAACAGGGGGAAGTGAGACAGATCCTGCAAGCTGCTGGGTTGGCTTGTCTTTGCCTGAGTTTTCAGGACTCACTTATGTCATCCTTGGATGCTGAGCAGAGGGTTGCTGTGCTTCCTCTGTGTGACTGCAGCCCTGAGCCTCATGAGCCCCTGAGTTCTGACAGGGTTGTTCTGGGCAAGGTGCTGCTTCTGCACAGCCTAGGCTGGGACATAACAGTGAGGACCTACCCTCAGGAGCAATGGAGGCTCCCCAGGCACCAGCTGCACCACCTGGAGTGCATCATGGAGTTGTGCAAGTGCCCAAAGAAAGTGTTCTGGGGAACAGTGGTCTGTCCATGCAGACTCATTTCCACCTGCAGTTTCTTGGCTGTTACCTGCCCATAGCTCCTCCCAGAGTCAGAAGGACATGAGTTTGCAGAAACTTATCATTGTTGCTTGCCTGTGACAGCACTCCCAAGTAAGGTGAGAGCAGGGTGGTGCTGCAGGTTCAGTCATTGCACTGCCCCCTTTGGTGCCTCTTTCATCCTGCAATATGTCCCCCAGGCTCTCATTCTGACTCACAGCAGAGGGGGATTAGATCAGGCCTGCAAAATGCCCCAGGATCCAGGATCACTGTCTCTCCTTCCCAGCCCTCCCCTATGACCTCCTGTGATGAAACAACTTTTCCCTGGCCCCAGGGCACTCAGCTTTTTCTCTGTCCTCCCAAGAGCTGCTGCTCAAGTCAGGTATTTGTGTACAGATGGTAAGAGCAGTGGAGGATCTCTTCTCTTGAAAGCCTTGCTGATATCCCTGCTCCATTGCAGAGCAGGCTCAGAAGTTTCTGCTTTCCTGAAGCCTTGGGTTTTGTTGGATCAAATGCATTTGTAACCAGCAAGTAGCTGATCCACCATTTCCCCCAAAGAGCACATGAATGTGCTGGTGCAACTGCTTTCATGGGTTTAATGGGATTTTTTTTTTTTGTGAAAGGAATCCAGGCTGATGAGAAAAAAGTCAGGGTGCCTGAAAAAAAAAATCACAGTGTGAACTGGCATCAGGTTGGGATGAAATGCTCCTCAGCAGCCTTAGAAAAAAGGGAGTACTGGGAATAGCTTGGCTGTTGTACCCCCAAAGAAGACAGTTTGGTTGGTTTAAAGTTCCTTTATACAGCCTGACACCTGTGATCTGCAGCTGAAAGCATGCATTTCCTCACACCCAGGGCTTCCAGGCTGTCTTCTGCAGGCAGGGGATGCGGTCTCTGCTTCTTCACCTTGCTTGCTTGCTGAAGTCTCACCAGCTTGCTGGGGCCAAGGTAGTGACATCTCCCAGCTGGAGCTTTGTGTCCTCTGGTCCACAGGGCATGCTTGGACACCTGCCCAAGACCCTCTCCAGCCAGGAAACAGTCACTGTTCAGAGACAGTGAGCCCTAACTGGTCTACCCTAACAAAGACCACATACTGGCATTTGGCTGTGATTATCTTGGTCATCTTCTGAGCTTTTCCTGATTTTGCAGACATCAGTGCTACGGTCAGCGTGTCGTCTGATGAGAGCATCTTGCAGCTGCACTTACAGGGCTGCAGTGTGTGACCACACTGCTGGGGGATTTTTGAAAATAACTCTCTTATCTTAGAAAAAAAATAGCGATACCTGTACATTTCCTGGACTTTAATAGCTTTTTTTTCAAAGGACTTAAATAGAAACTCGTACTTAAAACCCGCAGCATCCTTACTGTAGCCATGGGAGCTGCAGTCAAACTGCACGCTGAGTAGGAGGGCCTACTCTGCAGCCAGGTGTTATTTGTCACCCTCAGATTCTGTGTTTGGTGAAAATGCTGGCTTTTGACCATGCCTCCATATTGGTGATCTCTGTGTAGGACACGAGAGGGATCAACTCAACAGCATTGAGCTGGCCCCTGTTCCTTAATCTGTCCACTGTTCCTTAATCTGTCCACAGTAACTATTCCTCAGGGAAATGTGAAGGTTCAGAGAGCCTCTTGTTGCACATCCATCCTCCCAGCATGAGGGCCATGGCCAGGGCCAAACAGGCTGTCTGGGCAGCTGTGTACAGTGTGCTGGCTTGCTTCCCTTGCCAGCATGTTTGGCTCCAAGCTGAGCACTGGTGCTGGCTGCTGGCAAGGACAAGAACCGAAGAGGTCCCAGCTCTCTGGATGTGTCTGACAGCATATCTGGTGCTGTTTAACCCAACCCCAGCCCCTGGGCAGGAGCTCCCACTGTGTTCTTACACTGTCCTAGTGCCAGTGCTGGGTGGCAGCTTGTTGAAGTGTTGTTGCATATGAGAAAATCCGTGGAAAGGGAGATAAGTCCAGCTGCAGGGCAAAAATCAAACATGTGGACTCTGAGGCATGGCATAACACAGGCTGGAACAGACCCCCTCAGACTGCCAAATTTCCTCCTTTGTTTGGCTGCTCCGTGGAAAGCTTGTTCCCTGCTGGTGGTCCTGGCTGACCAAGTGCTTGTGTTTTATTTGGAAAGGTAATTGAAAAAAGCCTTTGTTTCAGTGGAACATCCCTTGTGTGCCTTTTGTCCCTGTTTTTAGCCCATCCTGGGGCAGGAGGGAAGGGCACTGTGCTCCCATTCCTGTCCCACCAAGGCCATCCTGGGGCAGGAGGGAAGGGCACTGTGCTCCCATTCCTGTCCCACCAAGGCCATCCTGAGGCAGGAGGGAAGGGCACTGTGCTCCCATTCCTGTCCCACCAAGGCCATGCTCCATGCAGGTTCTCTGGAGCGCCGAGGTGCTCCCGAATGGCGTCCGCTTCTTCCGGCTCAGCCCCGACAGTGAGGAAGGCTACCCTGGTGACCTGAAAGTCTGGGTCACCTACACCCTTAGTGGCAGGGAGCTAGCCATCAACTACCAGGCCCAGACCAGCAAGACAACCCCCATCAGCCTGACAAACCACTCCTACTTCAACCTGGCAGGGCAGGTAAGTGTGGGGAGATGGGCCCCATGGAGACACACTGTGCACAGGAAGACAGCCTGGGGACCCATGGGATGGTCATAGGCACCAACGTGCTGGTCTGGGGACACATCATGGTTTTGGGGACACAGCAATGAAGGTTCTCTCTGTGCATCATGGGCTGCATGCAGGAACAGGACTGAATCATGTGGATCTCAGCTGAGGACACATTGTCTCAGGGCTTCTTGAACAGAGACATCCAGCTGAGCATGTTGGTTCTCCTTTTGTGTGTAACTGGGGAATTTTGCTCTCTCCTTGTCTCTTGGGAAGACTAAGGAGGAGGTGCTGAGCTGGCATGCCCTAGTGGTGGCCTGGCATTTCTTAGTTGTATTCTGTTGGCATTTCTGAGAGGGTGATGCAGGTTGAAATCAGGGCCTGGAGTGGCAGTACCAAAATACCCAGGTCAACATGGGCAGAAGAAACATCACAGAGAGGGGGTGTGAGGTAAGCCAGGATTGCGGACTAGCAAGGTTGCAGCAGCAGGATGCAGAGAGCTCCCACACACCTGTACAGGGTCATGTCAACCATGCAAGTGAATTGCAGCTGTGTTTTAAACTCACAGTTTATAACTGGGCTTGGAGGAAAAGGATCTGAGAAATAAAGTGTTGCTGGGCAGAGCCATAGGATAATACAGTGCAGTCACACTTGGGTGTGAGATAAAGGCTCTTAAAAGTGTTTGTGAGACACAACTCAGCCCCTCTGAGCAGGAGCCATGCCCAGGCTGCTGCCCTGAGAATGGCTGTGCAGTTGTTGGTGCTGGTGCTCCCAGGGGTGCAGTAATACCAACACTTGCAGTGTGCAACTCAGGCGTGTTCCACAGGAACAGGAGACCTTTGGGCATGAAATTGCTGCTCAGATTACATGGTGACCTGAAGGCTCAGCTTTGAGCCTGCTCCCCTTCCAGCCCAGCAGGTTCCTTGCCAGCATTCCTGAGGCTGTGGAAGAGGAGGAGCACACCCCTGCAGCAATGCAGATGAGACAGGAGTATGGGCTGCATTTCCCCCTTGCTTGCTTCCTTCCCCTTCTCCCTGCTGCTGTGTGCTCAGTACCCAGCATGTTTTGGCTAGTCAGTCTGCAAGGTGGTAGCCCTCAGTGAGGTACAAGTACAGATTGATGGCCTCATCCCTGTGGCATTTACAGCTCCTAGGGCCCATGAAGGTTTTTGCCCAGGCTAGTACCTTTGTCCTGTGCCCAAGATCAAGATGGAATGAAGGCCAGGAGGTGCTCCAGGCACTACCAGATCAGCTGGGGCACCACTGTGGACTATCACTTCACAACTGTTCTTAGGGCTGCTTGAACAGGAATCCCAGCATTTCCCATCCTCCTGCAGGGCTCCCGGGATGTCTATGACCATGAGATCTCCATTGAAGCAGATTCCTACCTGCCTGTGGATGACGCCCAGATCCCTACTGGTAGGTGGTGCTGCACTTGTGGCACCAGGTGGAGGTGATCTTTCTGAGCAATGTTGGTGGGTGTGGGGAGCAGCACTGCCTGGCAAGGGGGACACACCAGCAGCCAGGGGACCCCAGGCACAGCAGGGCCCTCACCTTTGGGTGCAGTGCCACTGCACATGTGCCCCACTTCTCCCTGCTGCTTTCACCACAGAGCTGTTTCACATCTTAGTTGTGGCCAGCTTGCTACCCCTGCCTTTTGCAGTTCCTTCTTGTGTGGGTAGTCTTAGTCTTGGGGTGAAAATAAGATTTGTGCAATTGTTAAAGACAGACTCCTTGTGTGCAATACCTGCTGTATTTTATATAAATGCCTGAATTGGAACATTTTCATTTTTTTTTCAAGGCACTTATTCTGCCCTCCATGCAAAACCCCTCACCTTTGGGTTGGGGTGACTGTTTTGCAGTGGGCTTAGTATGTCCTGGGGTTGTTTGTGCTGCTTTATCACAGGACACTGTATGCCCATAGCAGTCTTAACAAGGACAAGGGAGAAAATGCTGTGTTTGTACATAAACAAACTTTCATGCGTTTTCTTGCTCCTTGTCTGTGCTTTGTCCCTGCTAAGTACAGCAGTGTCTCCAGGAGCTGCAAGCTATGCTGGGGGACAAATAGGCTTTGCTGGCATGTGGCTGAGTGGCTGAGCCTGCTGTTCCCCTTGCTTAGGGGAGGTGGCCGCTGTGCAGGGCACTGGATTTGATCTCCGGCAGCCTGTGGAGCTGGGCAAGCACTTGCAGAAGTTTCACCTGAATGGCTTTGACCACAATTTCTGCCTGCATCAGGGGCAGGATCGACGCCTTGTGGCCAGGTAGGTTGGACCTTGGCAGGAGTCCCCAACCCTGGAGCCAGGGAGTGCCCATTCAGCCACTCCCGTGTCATCCTCCACTGGCATCTCCGCAGGGTTTTCCACCCACCCACCGGCAGGACCATGGAGGTTCACACCACCCAGCCTGGTATCCAGTTTTACACTGGGAACTTCCTGGATGGCTCCCTGAAGGGCAAAGGTGCTGCCACATACCCCAAGCACTCGGCTTTCTGCCTGGAAACCCAGAACTGGCCCGATGCTGTTAACAAGGTGAGCTATCCATTCCCCTCCCACAGGTTACCTGGGTCCTGTGGCAGGGGACATACCCCCACCACCCTCCGTGTCTCAGGGGCCCTAAATGTAGGAACAGAGTCTGCTTGTCAAGGGAGCACTGCAGATCCCAGAAGTGAGGCAGGCACAGGTCATAGTGGCTTTAGACAGGGGTCAGTCAGTGAAGCAGGGATTGGCCTTGTGCCAGCTTCCCAAAGGTGTGGGGCCTAGAGCAGATGGCCCCACTGGGGCCTTGTCACATCCTTCATATCTGAGTCATTCCTCACGGCCTGGATTCAACCAGCGGTGGGACTCACCCACTCAGCCCACTGGCAAGTGGTGGGTGGTTACACACTGCTGCTGGAAATGGCTGGGGGGAGCTGTGGGAATATGCCTTGGGAAGAACAAAGGCATGCAGCCATGCTTGCTGGTCCCATGGAATGTGTTCAAAGTCATTGATGTGCTGCTGCTTCTCCCCAGCCTCACTTCCCCAATGCCCTGCTCCATCCGGGTGAGGAATACAACCACACCACGTGGCTTGTCTTCAACACTGCTTGAGGAGAAGGGCTGCTGACTCCCAGCACTAAGAGCGGTAAGTGCCTCCAGCAGCTGAGCCAGAAATTCTGCCAGGTGCCAAACAGAGCTTTCCAACTACCCTGGGTGAATGCATCTGATATGGGAGCCTTTATCCTCCTCTCTGTTTTTCACATGTGGTTTCTGCTGGCTTTAGCTCCTGTTGCCACCTCTGCTGCTCTCTGGTCTGTGCAAAAGTCTCACACTCTGTCCAGCCTCTCACCCTGGGCATTGGGTTTTGTTTTGCAATAAAAATGCACTGAAAACACCTTAAGGGGCATGACATCACAGCTCCAACTACAGCAGGGGAATATCTAGTAATATTCATGTGGAGCATGTGGGAAGGCTGATGCAGTTGTGGTTGTTTGTTACAACATCTGCTCCTTCCATCAAAGTGCTCTTTCCAAGTGGTGTGCAGTGCTCATGCAGGATAGCTTTAAGGAGGACAGTGTGCTGGGATTATCCCAGCTGGCTGCCATGGATGCTCTGGTTAAACTCCTATGCTCTGTCTTGGTTGCTGAAGTGGCCACACCCATTTAGTCCTGAATATACAACTGCAGGAGAAAACCCATCATCCTAACACTGTGTTTCCACATGAAATCTCCAAAATCTTTTATCAGGGAACTATGTGATGAAAACCTCCGTGTTTCTGAGGGTTCAGAAAAATTGGCACAAGCCAGGGGATGACAGGACTGTCTTATTAGGGAGCTGATAGCCCACCCCCCAGGGAAACAGGCAGACAGTCCTTGCATTAGGCACTGTGTCCCACCTTCTCCTGCCATGCTGCTGCACCCAGGGCTTGCAGCACTTCACCAAGCTTCCTCAGCTGCAGAGATGCAGGAATGCCCTTGCCCCCGGGGGAAGTGCCTGGCCACTGGGCTTGCAAATGTGGCAGCCCTGTCACAGTCAGTTCTGCCACCCTGACACCGAAAGAAGGTGGCCTGCTACTCTCCTGCCCTGCACAGGTCACATTGCCTGTGAGGGCTGGTATCCCTTGCAGAACAAAGCCCACCAACAGGGAACACCAGGTTGGAAACCAGGGGAACCCCATGTTCCCTGAGAGTGGGGTTTGCCCACCACACTGGAGACCTCAGATACACTTCCCTTGTCCCCTGCTCCCAGCCGGCCTGTGTGGGGTGTGCACATCCTGCCCAGAGGCACAGGGTCACAGCAGCACCAGTCCCACAATGCACCCCTGTGGCAGGGCATCTTTTCCAACTGCTCCCAAACACTGCGTGGAATTTGTGGTGAAATCCTTCCAAACTCAGGCCAGACCTCAATTTTGGACAGCACAGCTGCACAAAAGCACAGATGCCATCTTTGTCACTGCTCCCCCTCTGCACCTTACAAAGTGCTGGCTGTCCTTTGGAGTGGCTGCCCGCACTAGCACAGCCCCACTCCTTGCTCAGGTTCTCATGTGTGGGTTTAGAGGAACCCCAGCCCCCGCAGAGAGAGCCCAGGCTCTTCTGCTCAGTCTTCTAGTGTCTCTGGGTACTGAAAAACAGGTACCAGTAGAGCTGTCGTGTCAGTCTGCAGGTTTATTGTGGAGCAGGTTTGCCTTGAGAGTACAGAAAAGAAAAGGTGATGAAATTCCAGAGCAGGGGCGTACGTGTGCCTCTCACCAGGTACACAATGCACAACCAGTAAAATATTCCAAACACATATCACAGGCTTCAGGCATTTGGGCTAAATCACTGCAGGGTAACATTTGTGTCAGCTCTGCCACAGTGGGATTTGGTGAGTATGGCCAGAATCCGCCTGGAACACCAATGGCCATGGTGAGCCCCAGAGAGGATCCAGGCACAGTGAGGACCAGGAATAAAGGCCAGAGGATGCTGCAGCAAAACAGCACCTTCAGGATCTGGACTGTTGACTCATCCCCCAGAAAAGCTCCATGCAGTCATTAACAGGAAATCTGTTTCTTGAAAACCATGTGTTAACCCCACATGTAACCAAATCATCTTGCAACTTTATTTAAGCTGTTGTGCTGTGGTTTACACAGTGGAAGCAAACTGCTGATAGAGTTCATTAGAAGCCCAAAGAGGCCTGGCTTTCCATTTCAGTGCTTACTTGCTGCTGAAACTGGCCTTTACTTCTGCTAGACAGCCAATCCCAGCAAGAAGATGCTTTTCACCCCTCTGCCTACCAGCTTTTTGTTCACAGTCCAACATTGTTGCCAGTCCCTTGCTGTGATCTGTGTTGAAGTGCTTTATCATGCAATTCCTTCATACAGAATGAGGACAATTTGACACATCTATACACAAATAATCACTCCTGCAGGCTGTGTATTTGCTGTAAGAAATTGGGATCATTCAACAAAGCCATCTCCAGGATAAGGGCTGCTTGACAATCATACCAGTTTCTGTGAAGCAGGTTAGAACTCCTGAAGGCAGCTGATAATCTTTAATTTTAATGATCTTCCCCTCAAAAAAGGAAAATACGCCTTGAGGTACTTTAAAGCATTTTCTTTACATCAATAGCCCAAAGAACTAAAATATGCAACAAGTGAAAAGTAGCAATTGTCAAGTTATTAATCATTTCTATTACCTTTAAAGGTTTCTGCAGATGTTATTTGTTTAGAAGATGTGTTTTGGAGGAAAGTTTATCCTTAGATTTTTGAGGCATCTGGTATCAACAGTCTAACACCAGAGATTGAGCTTTGCAGAATAAGCAGATCAGGCAGAAAAATGAATGCCCACTAAGTATCAAGAAATGAAAAGGGCATATGCAAATTTTTATCCATCTGCAGACAGAGATGGTATTTAAATTCCATTTCAAGGAGAACAGGAACTGATCCTTTCACCGAAGACCATTCAACAGTAGGTGTGAAAAGTGACTACCTTGAGAAGACACCAGCTGGGTTTAGTGATTCCCATTTTAGACATTTTTCATCCACGTTACATGGCACACAGCTAAAATTACCCAAACGTTAACAGAAGCAGCAGGGTTACTACAGAGAAGTTTTAGTTAAAAATACACATTTTATTTCAATGTGCCAATAAAAAAAGTCCCACATTTTCATATCACAGGAAGTTAATTCATACAATAAAAAGAGACCTGTGCTAGTCTATTGGTGTGACTAACTCAGAAGACCCAGATCATGCCAAATTTTAGTTTATATACTCTTCTATCTACATTCTTACATTTACAAAGACACCACAAAATCCCTTATAATAATGTAAGCAAAATAACTTTCTTCCTAAAAGATTAATTTCACAACTTTAATCCATTCTTTCAGGACTTGCACTTCGTTGAGGGCTTCCTGATGGTGAACGGCTGAAAGGAAAACAATCCACAATTAACATTTCAGTAGAAATGCTTGGGAATCACAAATACAGGAAAAAGCAACAGGAGTATACCCAGACTCTGGCTCCCTTTAAGTACTTCTTAAATAAAATAACCAGTCACTACTGACGAAAGTTAATGGGCTGATGATCTGGAGATAACACTTTTTTTCTTTACTGTTATTTTTAAAATGAGATCACTGTAAGGCCATCCTAAGGGTATTATTAATAGTGACCTCCAAAGGGGCAAGATACTTCTTCACTGTTCTGATACAGCAGCTTGTCAAAACCTATCATGGTGATCACTCAGCATTTAGGAGCACTTTTTCATGCCCTTGTGATTGTTTGACTTTAAAGTTTTAAAAATGAACTATTAAAGAATTCTAATTAGGGAAAAATGCTGCTGATTCTGTCACTCTCACATACACATTACTCTGCGCATATACACAGAGAGAGAAAACTATTTACAGACTTACTGCAAAAGAAAAAAATAATCTAACAGCAGTGAACATAACAGGCCTGATCTTCCATTCCTGACTGCTGTGGCAGGGTACTCCACTCCATCTTCCTCAATGTCAATGTAGCTTTTAATGAGACTGAAAGCTGATTTCCTACATTTATTCTATGCTTTAAGCTCATCGGTCCCTGTGCAATAAAACTGTCAGTGAACCAAAAGGAGCAGGGGAGCAGACAACAAGACACTGCTACATAACCCCGAGCATTTATCACCACATATACATATTACCATATAGAAAGCCATAACCACAACATTATTGCTGTGAAGGAGATCACAGCAAAATACCTTTCCAGTACTTTCCTACAAGCAGCAGTCAAACTCCTCAGCAGAGATCAGTGCAGACACCAAAATGCCAGCTCTATGGAGTCTATGCTATTAGTAGGAGACCAACGTACCTTCTCTTTGGAGATGCTGACCGGGACTTGGACCGGCTGCCAAAACAGAACAGCACCAATGCAGCTTCAATGTCAAATCAACTTTTATGTTTAAAAAACCCCACCTACCAGAAAGTAAATTATAGGAATCTAGCCAGGTCTTTCCAATGGTAGTTTTCAGATCAACTTTTACTCTGCCAGCGATTCTCCATTTATTTAGTGTGGAGATGCTTTTTAAGCAACTTTCTTCAGCAGACAAACGGAAAAACAAGGGGCGGTACTAAGGTGATGCTTTGAGAAAAGCAACATCACCAGACTGCTGTTTTATGAAAAGCATTAACAGAGCTCAGGTCTTTATCTGATGGATAGAAAAATGTAACAGATCTGAGTACAAAGGCACAAAAAATTAGTACTGTGTTGGAAACTACCAAGAGTTAATGAAAACCCGGAGGTAAAGAACACACCCCAAAGAGCTGCAGAGGAAATGCTGTAATTTCTGTCATATCACAAAGAGATTAGCTGGGGACCCATGTTAGGAGGATATTTTTCTAAAGGACCAGGCTCTGTTAATCATGCAAACCTAAATTTGAGATGCTACTGCAGGCTCTATGTGTGTGTGCTCACCTCTTAGCTGGCGAGCCAGACTTTGATCTGCCATGAGACCTAGACCTGCAAGAAAAAACACAGCTCAGCAGGGAAACAGAACATGCAGGTTCCCACGTTTGGGACAGCAGGATTCACACCCAGTGGATGAGCACTGTCATGCTGAGTACACAGAATCCTGCAAGTTTCCAGGGTTTTGCTGCTAAGTTTCCAAAGAAGTCTTTTTACATGGATGCTGCACATGTTGCTCTGTACTTTGGTTTGGTCCCTAGCTGATGACCAGTGTTTGCTGATGCAAGTGGGAGGAACACAGGAACAACCCAAATCCTGACCAGTATTTTCAGAGAGCTAATAAAAAGCCATGCTCTAAACTTGCAGGTTTTATTAGACTTGAGCAACATCTGCCACTGCATTTGCAGACAGCTCATTCCTAGAAGTATCTTCTCTGTGAAGTTCATCTTATATATCCACTTCAAGTATTTTTTTTAATGTTTGAACTTAATCCTTATGAAAAAAATGTGGAAAATGTCCACCTTTGAGTGAGGCTGCTGCACCACAGGAACATTAATATTGCCTGAAAGCCTCACTGAAATTTTGAGGTTCCCCAAGAAGTGTTCTACATTCCACATCCAAGGCTTCCCACAACAATTTCCAGATGTGTGTTGTGACACTGTCAAACCAGCAAATGTCATGTACTCATTTAGTTGGTCTCCCTCATGAACCCAGAGCCTGTCTCTGGATGCAATGCATTCCTTGGGCTCTTCTGTAAAGAAATAATCTTTCAATTACATAAGCACAATTCTTCTGCCACTTCTGGCTAGTTGTAGCTCTGTAACTTCCTATGCCTCAGTCACTTAATCCCTACTTACAATGCAAAGTGTCACACAACAGTCCAGAAGTGTCACTACAAGTATCCTTAACCCTGCAGAAATCCAGCATGGTACCAGAAGGAGAAAACAATGGTGCTAAAATCAAGGTGTTTTCCTCTTAGAGAGTCTTCTGACTGTAGCTGTTTCTGGCCTCATCACTGACAGTGAACAGTGGTGAGCCATGAAGCACAGGCTGCTCTTACTTACTATCAAGTGAAGTTTAAGGGAACAAATAATATCCTGTGTTCCTTCAGAATCTGACTGTTGCTTCTGTGACACGTTTATTGGTACAAAATAATTCTGACAGGTGTTTATCTCAAATCAAAATCAGCTCCTGCAGATTTACACTGATATTCAACAGAGCTGGAATTGTAGCTGTAACACTCAGGAGACCAGCAAGCCCTTCAAGACTTGCCAGGCTGCAGACAACAAAACATTAACACACCACTGGAAGGGCATCCTGCTTTCTCAGAAAAATAGTGGGAAGAATCCCAATCCTGTGTGTGCTACACAAAGAAAACGAAACTTTTGAGATTAATTCTACATTTGTTAGCTGTTGATGCAACCTGATCAAACCAGGTTTCTGATGACTATGGGGACCTAGATGTTAGTGGTGTGCAAAAGAATAAAAAGAGGAAGAACAATCTTCTGTGCTGCTTTTCAGAACTACAGACCCCTAAGTTAGTGAAGGGAAAACACATCTTTTCCCGGAAAAAAACCTTAACAGTTGTTAAGAGAGCCTAATGAGACTTCTAAGCAACTTTTGCCAACTACCTATAGTCACGTACCTGCTTCGGGGCCATGTAACAGATCTGGATCTAGATCTGGATCTTGATCTAGACCTGAAATTAAAAATTAAGATAAATTAAAAATAAATAAACTCAAGAAGCAATGACAATTACAGCACTATATAAATTAATGTCTACTTGTGAATTAAAGACATACATGATCATAGATCTACATGATCATTAGACATTTTAGCCAGAGAAATTGAATCATGGTAGACGCCACTATCTCAAGGCAAGGTCTCAAAACATTAGCACTCCTGTGAATTTAACTAGGATTATCAGAAACTTATAAAAGCATGCAGACTTCTAGAGGTCAGCATCTTTTGAAAGCTACTATCCAATACCTTTTGGAATCTAATTAAAACAAGAAAACACCAACAAAAATAAATCACACAGTAAAAATAAGCACTAATTACCTTGATCTCTTCAAGGAACCCGACCGGGACCGGCGGGGAGACACGGACCTAGACCTACGAGGAGACACGGACCTGGACCTACGATAGGAAGCTGACCTGGACCTGCAGAGAAAGCAATTCCAAGAGTTGTTCAAGTGTAGCTTTTTCTAGGCAAAAGAAGGCAACAGGAATAAAAGACAAACTCAAACACACCTCCTACCACGGCTGCGGCTGCGTGACCGGGAATACCTTCTCCCTCGGGACCTCGAGCGGGATCTAGACCGGGACCTGGGTTTAGGTTAGAAAAAAACAGGTATCAGCAGACAGCTGCAGCAACCCGCACGTGTGAGGCCCTGCTGAAGTCAAAACTTTTTTCAGACAACTAAAGAACTAGCATCTGTCAGTTGGAAAAATGTCTGGGCCTACTTGTCTTGAGCATTTTTACTACCTAGAAAAATGTTAAAAGCTGAATTACATTGCAGAATTACATTAGAATAGAAAACACTGTAATGCGTATTTAAAATAAACCTTGCAAGTTTGCAGGTCGACCCTCTTTGGCCCAAGGTCTAGCAGATCTAGACGATCTAGAAGTATCTATAGGCGAGCGCTGCATCTAGGTAGGTGTTCTCTTCAATCTAACGACGATCAAACTGACAGCCCAATGAGCCAGGGTGAGGCTTGATTGACGCAAGAAGATTTTTCTAGGTGGGAATGTGGTCAATCTGGTGTTCCTCTTTCTAAACCGGAGGGGGGCCCCAATTGAAAGCCAAATTTACTGTTACGGCGGTCACCGTCTCAAATTTTCTGCCCTTAAAGAATAAGGTGAAGCTACGTGTAGATGGCTCGAGGGGATCTGGCCTCTTATGCTGATCACCTCAAGGTCTAGGAGGATCTTAAGTGTCGGATTTGCAAGGCGCCTCAGCATGAAATCTTAAGGCTCGTGACATTCTGAATCAAGGCGACTGACTCAAACGAAGAAACCTGAAAGGTTTTGACCAGGTTGATTATTAAAATAGTAACATTTGATAGAAATAGCAACAAATTGTAATATACACCTATACATTTATTCTAGCGTTAAAGTTTAAAGAAAACTGGTGTAACATTGTGTTTTTTGCTAACAAGAACTACACAAAAGCGAGCTGGCGAAGCAACGCGGCCGCCCCGACCCCGCACGTACCTGCTCCTCCTTCGCCGGCTATAGCGGTGACAGTCATAGGCATAGTGGCCTTTCTCACCACACTCGTAGCATCTGTCGTTGGGGTCGAAGGGGCGCCGGGCGGGTGGCCGATCGTAGCGGGAGCGGCGCGGCATCCCTGTGGATACTTCCACTCTGACCCTGGAGCCGCAGATCACCCTGCAACGAGTCCACGAATGGTTTGGGTTACACCTTTCAGTCCATGACAGAACTACAAAAGCACAGAAACCAGCGAGATAAACCCCGCTTCTCTCTCAGAAGCCTCGCAAACACGCGGAATGGACACGTACTTCCCGTCAAGTCCACGGACAGCATCTTCGGCATCCCGGGGATCTTCGAACTCCACGAAGGCGAACCCCGGCGGGTTCCTGGCGATCCACACGGTTCTCAGCGGTCCGTAATAGCTGAAAGCTCTCTCCAGCTCGCCTTTGCCGGCGCCCGTGCCCAGGTTGCCCACGTACACCTTGGTCTCTGCGGGGACAAGCGGACCGGGGGTCAGCGCGGGGCCGGGAGCGGGCTCGGCATCAGCCCCCGCCCCGCCCTCCCCCGGCCGCCGCCATCTTGTCCGCGCGGCCCCTTCCCGCCTTCACCGCGAGCGCCGCGCGCCCGGCCGCGCGCCCTCCCCCACGGCCGCTGACGCAAAATGGCGGCGGCGACAACAGCGGTGGCGGCCGCATCGCCTTCCTCCCCTCCCCACCGGCGCCCGCCACTCGCGAAGCTCCCCGCGGTAATCGCCTCTCTCTCAGACCCGTCTCGCCTTCCCGCCCGCGCAGCCGCCCGCCGCCCGCGGCCCCCGGGAGCTCTCACCGCCTCCATAGCGGCCGTAACGCGACATCCCGACGGCTCCGCCGCCCGCGCGCACGCGCCGCCGCACGCGCCTGCCCCCTGGCCTGCTCCCCCGCCTCCCCCGCGCCGCGCGGAGGCGCGCATGCGCCAGGGGTGGGCTTCTGAATGGGACTTGGGGCCTGAAATAGGAATTGAAGGAGTGAGTGGGAGCGCCTTTTCTTGAGAAAACGGGAGTCCCTGTTCTGCTGCTGGTGCTGCAGGTGATCATCTGCCCGATGGAGGTAAAGCCAGCGGGGCCTTTCTGTCCTGGCATCTCCTGAGTGGGAGCAATCCTTGGACGCATCCAGTATTGGAGGTGATATCCCCATCAGCTGGTGCATAGCCGTCGCTGGAGTGCAGGCCAGTGCTTATTCTTGGAGCGAAAACTATTAGATTTGCTCTCCCTGCTTTCTAATAAACGAGCTGTGACTGAAAGAAAGCAGTAGCTGAATGCAGTGGCACAAGCTATTCACACAATCCCTGTAGTACTGGAGAGGCTGAATTGAGACCCCCCAAAAAGAAAGGAAAAAAAAAAAGGAAATAGCTCCTTTAAGCCTCCAAAACATGATTGTCTCATTTTATACCCTTTATATTTTTTGTGTTAGCACTCACAAAACCATTGCATGTTTGCGTTCACAAATTATTAACAAATGAGCGAATCAGTGACTAGCAGCTTGTTTGGTTCATCCCCAGGAAGCTCTGCCTGAGTGCTGCTGAAACAGAGCAAGCGTGGGGTGGGTGTTGGAATCAAGCTTCCCACCTTCACGGCGGCACGGCAAAGCCTGCTAAAAGCAACTCAACAACCAGGCAGCAAAAATACCTTATTTTTATGTAGTAGATGCACAGAGCGTGCATCTACCCCTGTTAACACACACGGACGAGGCACGGCCTGGCATGTGCAAGCCGCGCCAGCAGGAGCAACCCAGGAGCAAATCCAGCTCCAGAGGGGCCGAAGGCAGCGGCATTGAAGTGCCACACGCGCCCCGACTCCTTGTTTTGCGACCCAGCCTGATGCGTGCAAGCCTCCGTGTCATTTATGTGCCCCCCCGCAGCTGTAAAACCCCGCACGGCAGCACTTGGTGCTAACCCGGGCCGGGGAAAGGCGCTCGGCGGCGGCGCCAGGAAGCGGCGGCACCGCCCGGGGCAGATCCCAGGGGCCCTCGGCGGGAACGCGAACGGGAACTGGGGCTGGTGAGCGGGAAAGCGGGATGGGGACCGGGGCTCCTGCCCCCGCCCAGCTGGGTCGTGCAGGCTCTTCCTGCCGGGAAGGCATTCCCGGGGACAAAGCGCCCTCCAGCCCTTTGTGCTCCCCGAGCCGCGCTGCACCTGTCGCTCTGCGGCCCCGCTGGGGGGTGCTGGGCTGGGAATGCTGCCCGGGGCGAAAGGAGTGGAATGGCACTTGCTCGTGCTCCAGCGCAGGGGATGAGGAGGAGAGGGTAGGATAGCGCTTGTCCAAGGCGGCGGAAGGGCTCGGGCACCAGTGATGCGCCAGTGCCCAAAACAAAGGCGCTGAACTTTTACCTCCAAGGTTTTGTAACAAAGCAGAGCAATAGATGGAGTGTTGGATGCAACGGGAAAGCTTAATGTTACCGGAACAGTGGGGTTTGAGGCTTTGCTGTGTGCCTTTAAAAACAAGTAGACTCCATGGGGAATTACAGAAGTGCAACTTTTTACAAACCACTTGTGTGAATGTCTGCTTTAAAAAAAAAAGCAAAATTTGCCTTTTTTTTTTTTAAGACAAATCTTTACATAGCGGTAAACACAGTCCTGACGTGAAGAGTGTGAAAAATGCGTATTTTATGATTGGCTTTTTGCAAATATTAAAATGAATATGTGTTATGTTAGAAAATTAATATGCTGTATTAATTTGCTAAAGTAGTGTGTTAAATATAGTTTTAACATAAGGTTAAAATAGAAACTATGCTATGTAGGATACTTTTTTTCTAAAGAAAGGACTCGCACCAAGATAGCAGCCACAGGACGCCTAAATCTTTCAGAGAGAGAATTTATTGCCCCGTTATCAGAAGAAACGAACTTCTTCCTGCCCCGTTCAGCCATGAGACACCGTTAGGATTCAGAGGAAGAAGTTGATGATGACCAGACAGAATCCTTTATTTGAATGGAATTTATGCATCATGTATGAAGTGTATGAATATGCAACAGGCTGTTGTTTTTAAGGGTTAATGCTCTGTTAATGTGTGTCCTTTTTTGGACTTATGTTGCCCAGAAAAAGGTACCCAGACATCCATAACTCTTTGTTTCTATTGTCTCATATTGTCCTAATCCAAATTGTCCAAAATTTTTATTACTCTAATTATATTGCTATTTTTATAACCATTTTATTACTATTAAAGTTTTAAAATTTTAAAACAAGTGATTGGCGTTTTTCACAAAGAGCAAACCAAAAAGATTGACTGCATCTGCTGACTGATCTGGTTGTTTTCTAGGTCCTGGATGTAGGAAATATGAATGACTGGCAGAGAAAAAGCCCTCTAGACTGGGAAACATATGTGAACAAATTGGTCAAAGTTGTTGCAGTTGAGAAACATGAATATGAAGGATGGGTTTTAACAGTTGACCCAGTTTCTGCCACGTAAGTACCAAAGCTTTTATGAAAAGCAAGATTTTTAGGAGGAGAAAAGATTCCAAGGCTGAAGCAAACTTATTTAGAGCAAAAATGGTTTGTTATCTTGTTAAGTTGCAGTTTCTGCTGATGGCTGCAGCCTCCTTGTCTTCTGGTTTGTACTTCCTGTGCACCTCATCTCTGGCTGAGCATGGGAAACTAAAAAACCCTCGATTTAGAACAAGCCCTGCTTAGCAACAACTAAAATATCAGTGTGCTAGGAATGTTATTCTCACTGTAAATTCTAAACTCAGCACTGTGCCAGCTTCTAGGAGAATTGCTAAAAAATCAGCTCTCTACCAGTTGAATGCATGTGTTGAAGGTGAAAGTTCAGAGCTTGCAGCTAAGGCTTCAGCAAACCCAGCTACTCATGCTAAACAAGTAAAGCTAAGTGAACAGCATATTAAATCACACAGTAGTATAATTCCAAGTGACTTACTCTAATTTAAAACTTAATATTTAGCTGTACTGTTACCTCTCAACAATCCATGTGTTAAAGATTGCTTTTGGTAATATACTAAACCCTGTTTCATTAAGAGTGCTGGAGTGTTTTCAGTGCTTTAGGTGTTGAAATCCTTAGCCTTTGTCCAGAGTTCTTACATTGATGCCTGGCTTTCCACTCCAGCCAGACATCCAGGAAGGTGTCAAGGCTTCTCTGGAGAGCAAGCAGGGAAAATCAGGGACACTGAACAGAAAGTGGTATCACACATCTTTAATATCCCAAGTGAGTAACTTGAAAACAGGGTTTGAAAGGCAAAATGCACCTGGGAGTAGGCAGAAATTTGTCTCCTTGCTGCCAGAGCTCTTTCATACCTTATTGGATGTGAGCTTGTCCCACATGAACACAGGCTGGAGGCTGAAAACTAAACCATTCAGCTTCTGATGTGTTTCAGCAGACTGGTTTGCTGCTTCAGCTCTGAAGTAGCTCCAGTAATCTCCTGAAGTTTCCTATCATTTTGGTAAGGAAGGTGCATGGAGCTGTGAGTGATTCTGGTGATGGTCCAGGCCCAAATCAAGGCATATCTCACTGGACACATCCCTAAAAAAACTCATTACTTCACTAGCCTATTACTGCCACTAATGGTGGCAGTAATAGGCTAGTGAAGTGCTGGTATCAAGTTCTGGAATTTTGCTTCCCACAAGAGGAAGAAAATGGTTTCTGATGCTCTTTGTTGATATATGAGGGAGAGATCCTAGAAATATAACCAGCTGCCTTCCTACTTGCATTTTAGGAGTTCTGGGATGCAAGTGCCCTTGGGATAACACGAGGCTTCTATAATGTAAGCCTGAGCCTTCTGTAGTGTGTTCTGTTGTATTTTCATTTCATAAACTGGCAACAGTCATAAAAAAAATATTCTTTTGGCAATGATCAATAAATATTACTTTCTTCATTAAAAGGATCTGGTGTTGTTAGCTGCGTTCAGCATTCAAAGTGCTGTATGTATAAAGGTATCACTGTTTCTGAATGTTGAAATGTTTTAGGTTCTTCAGCAGTGTTGGAAAGCTGCACAAAAATATTTAGATTTCCAGACTTGTCTTTATTTTTTTTGAAGCAAAGTGTACATTAATATTCTGCTTGATAGTGTCTGGAGTAGTTTCAAATTCAAGACCAGCAATTCTCTGCAGAGCCCCACATTTTTAGTATTTTAAGGGTATAGCAGCATGCTTTTCAAAGGAAAATACTGGGTGCTGGGTATTGCCTAAGTACCTGGGTTAGGCTGATGCTAATGAGCTCTTATCTCCAAAACCTTGGAGGCTGCTTCTCAGTCTTCAGTCAAGAACAGGAACTTACACGATCTTCTTTCCTTGACAGCATTGTCCTTGCAACATTCCCAGAGAACGAGAAAGGATCCATCTCATTCGTCATGGGCCATGCTGTCCAAGAGGTGGAGGTCCTGCAGGAAGGGGACAGTGACATGGAGCAGCGCCTTGCTCGCATCCTCACGCCCGAGGAAAGCCAAGCCTACAGCGCGGAGGAGCTGGAGAGGAGGAAGAACGCCTTGAAGACGTGGCTGGAGACAAACCACATCCCTGTGGGCGAGCAGGGGGAGCTGGGCAGGACGCTGAGCGTGGCGGGGGTGCTGAGCATCGAGCCCCCGTACGGCCCCGAGCAGTGCAGCAGCACCAACGAGATCATCCTGGCCCGCGTGCAGGGCCTGCTGCAGGGCTTCCTGCAACTGCAGCGCTGAGGGCTCCTGCTGTGAGGCCTTTGGACTCCAGGAGCTCTCCTGGTTTAGGAACCATCCTCTTTTAGGAGCTCTCCTGGGTGTCAATATTCACTAGTTGCAGAAATGCTGTATTTTGGGTACTTTCATCTTGATTTTTTTGTATGTAAAGGAAGGAATAAAAAAGAATAAACTCAAAGCACAAGCATTTTTTCATGTGCTATTTTTATTAGAAGCAAACTGTTGGATAATGCTGATGTATTAAACTGATTTGTCAGTTTGTCAGTTTAGAGTTTTTGTAACAATATTGTAAAAGATGATCTATAATACATTTAAACTTTTCCCTTTAAATGTATTTAAATTTTAAATATTAAATGTTTTCCCTTTAAAACTAGTTTAATTATCTAGTGCTGAAGGCATGTTTATTTGAACTGCTTACCAGATTCTTTCCTTTTTTTCTTTAAGAAAGAGAATGATGACACCTAGACTTCCCAAACCAACTTAAAAAAAATTCAGAAAAAAAATGTTCAGAAAGCTGTTTGTTTTCCTGGCTGGTTGGTTGGTTGTTTTTCCCATTACTGTTCTCCTAGTTTAGAACATAAACTACAATGTATGTCTGAGTTCGTAAAATTATTAGGGAAGATTAGCAGGCAAGTAGCAGGTTTTAAAACGATTACCTGTCTATATTTGTTATTTTAGAACAGCAGTGCTTGGAAAAACAGTGTTCTGTAAAAGGAAAATGTGTTGCAATTCATTAAGTTTGTGTTTTTTAATGCTGTTTCTAGTTTATGCCAACATGTGATGCAGGAATCATTATGTGATTATTCTTGAGATTATTAATGCAGTGAGGAACATTAGAGCCCTCATTTATCTCAGTGTATTTGTTCTGCCTTATTAGGAGATAAGCACACTGGTATGCTCAAAAGCAGCTGGAAAGTCTGCCTAACCCTTGTTCCTAAAAGGCTCTCCTCATTCGTGCTAGGATTTACCTAAAATTACTTTTCATCTGTCAGGTTTATGTTGATTTTTAATTAAAAAATGTCTGCTGCCCATCCATTACTGTGTCTCCCTGGAAAGGCTGGGAGATGCCAACACACAACAGCTTCAGCTGCATGTCAGATACGAGGGGAGAAACCAGGGCCTGAACTCCCGAGGCTGGTTGAGATGGAGCCAAGGTGTGAGAGAGATTCGGAGCAACTTGGGGATGCCTTGTTCCAAGGGAGGCACCGCTCCTGGCCGTGGAGTAAGGACCATGGATGGCGTCAGCTCCTTCACCCTCAGCACAGGCAGAAGCCATGATGGGTCACGCATGAGGGGTGCAAAATGCAACAAGGGGCTCCCGACCGGTCTGCCCCCTCAGAGCCGGACAGGAGCTCTCACTGGGGGCTGCCGGGGGCGAGTGTGTGCCCGGGAGGAGCGGGGGCGGCCCGTGCCCGCTCACGTCCCCTCACGCCTGATGGGCCGCCATGGCCGCCGCGCGGGAACCGACTCTCGCGAGGCCCGCTCGCGCCGAGGCGCGGCCCGCCTCGCCCCGCCCCCCGCGCGGCGCGCAGGCGCAGCGACGGTTCCTCTATATAAGGGTCGCGCCTGCCCGGGCTCGCGCTGTCATCGGGAGGATGTCGCGATACGGGCGATACGGTGGGGACGGCGGCGAGCCTAGGGTGTTTCACAATCGCGTCAGGGCTTCCACTGTGGGTAGGGGGGCGAGGAGGAAGGTGGCGGGAGCGGCGGCGTTCGTGCCGCTCCGGCGGTGGAAGAAGGTGATCGTTCCCTCAGACGGCCGCTGAGAGGGATGGTGGCGAAGGGTCGGGGCACGGCGGGGGCGGCCGCCGCGGCCGCGGGGTCTGTATAGGGCGGGCGCGGCCCGGCGGGAGCGCTCTAAGATGGACGCGGTGTCAAAGATGGCGGCGGCTGGGGGAGCGGGGGAGGGGCGGCCGCGTGCCCGACGCCGCGCGCGGCACTGACATGGCAGCCGCTTGTCCCCGCAGAGACCAAGGTGTACGTGGGCAACCTGGGCACGGGCGCCGGCAAAGGCGAGCTGGAGAGAGCTTTCAGCTATTATGGACCCCTGAGAACCGTGTGGATCGCCAGGAATCCGCCGGGGTTCGCCTTCGTGGAGTTCGAAGACCCCCGGGATGCCGAAGATGCTGTCCTTGGCCTCGATGGGAAGTACGTGCATGTCTGGAACGTCTTTGAGGGCCGCAGCCCTCGATCTCCCTATGCCACACCAATCAGAGATTTCTCATGTTCGTTGCTTGAGCGTGTCAGAGGAAAATATTCCTTTCATTAATAGCTGCTGTATCTTGCAGGATAATATGCGGCTCCAGGGTCAGAGTGGAAGTATCCACAGGGATGCCGCGCCGCTCCCGCTACGATCGGCCACCCGCCCGGCGCCCCTTCGACCCCAACGACAGATGCTACGAGTGTGGTGAGAAAGGCCACTATGCCTATGACTGTCACCGCTATAGCCGGCGAAGGAGGAGCAGGTACGTGCGGGGTCGGGGCGGCCGCGTTGCTTCGCCAGCTCGCTTTTGTGTAGTTCTTGTTAGCAAAAAACACAATGTTACACCAGTTTTAACTCTAACTGTCATAAGTCAACAGGTGTATATCACAATTTTTTTTTTTGCTAATACATATAAAATGTTACTATTTTAATAATCAACCTGGTCAAAACCTTTCAGGTTTCTTCGTTTGAGTCAGTCGCCTTGATTCAGAATGTCACGAGCCTTAAGATTTCATGCTGAGGCGCCTTGCAAATCCGACACTTAAGATCCTCCTAGACCTTGAGGTGATCAGCATAAGAGGCCAGATCCCCTCGAGCCATCTACACGTAGCTTCACCTTATTCTTTAAGGGCAGAAAATTTGAGACGGTGACCGCCGTAACAGTAAATTTGGCTTTCAATTGGGGCCCCCCTCCGGTTTAGAAAGAGGAACACCAGATTGACCACATTCCCACCTAGAAAAATCTTCTTGCGTCAATCAAGCCTCACCCTGGCTCATTGGGCTGTCAGTTTGATCGTCGTTAGATTGAAGAGAACACCTACCTAGATGCAGCGCTCGCCTATAGATACTTCTAGATCGTCTAGATCTGCTAGACCTTGGGCCAAAGAGGGTCGACCTGCAAACTTGCAAGGTTTATTTTAAATACGCATTACAGTGTTTTCTATTCTAATGTAATTCTGCAATGTAATTCAGCTTTTAACATTTTTCTAGGTAGTAAAAATGCTCAAGACAAGTAGGCCCAGACATTTTTCCAACTGACAGATGCTAGTGGTGTGTTTTTGTTGTTTTATTTGGTTTGGTTTTTGGTTTTTCTTTTTTTGATTTATTTTTAAATCCTCTTTTTAGTTGTCTGAAAAAAGTTTTGACTTCAGCAGGGCCTCACACGTGCGGGTTGCTGCAGCTGTCTGCTGATACCTGTTTTTTCTAACCTAAACCCAGGTCCCGGTCTAGATCCCGCTCGAGGTCCCGAGGGAGAAGGTATTCCCGGTCACGCAGCCGCAGCCGTGGTAGGAGGTAGGGCTCTGCCTTCTGTGTGTTCATTCCCACTCCTTCCTCTGTGGGAACCTCTTTCCTTGTCTGTATTTGTTGTGAAAAGTGCCTTGCAGTGATGGGTTGGTTTTTGCTTTGTTCTGTAGATCCAGGTCAGCTTCCTACCGCCGGTCCCGGTCGATGTCTCCTCGTAGATACAGATCCTTCTCACCCCGCAGGTCCCGCTCTGGTTCTCTAAGAAGATCAAGGTATGTGGTTGCTGCTAAACCCACAGCATTGTTGACGGGCACATAAGGTGGAGCTGAAATATCAAATATCTATATATATTTATAGCATTTATAGTGTAATCAGTAAGTTTGTTTTGCAGTTCACGTGTTGATAGGAACTTTTGTGTTGTTACACGCACAAGAGCTATTCTGAATACTTTGTTTAAAATCTAAGCATGTAATTTTGGAGCTGCTGTTTCTGAGATGTTACTTTTTTCTTTTTAACATTTTACCAAAGTTACAGCCTCGCTCTGTGGTTAAGGTTTCCAAATTCACCTACAAGTGTACAGGGTGTAATTGCTTAGTCCAGTAAGACAGTAGAACTCATTTTATCTGCATGGCAGTACTGACCAACAGATCAACAAAGTTCTCAGTCTTCTGGGACATTTATAAGAACTGGTTTCTGTCTCACCTGTATGAAGCATGTGGTACTAGAGCTTCCATTGTTTTCTTTCCAGATCTAGGTCCAGGTCACGCTCCAGGTCCCGGTCTGTTGTATGGCCTCGAAGCAGGTGAGACACTCATTTTGGTTCAAACCAGTAAGGGATTTGGTGTGTTGTTTGTTGTTTGGTTGTGCTGATGTGTTGTTTCTTTGTTTTGTTTTTTTTTTTTTTTCCTTCCCTGGGGGAATTTGTTTGGAAGCACTTAAAAGGCTGTCCAGTAGAGCAATATTTGCATTTAATAATTTATACCTTTTCACAGACAAAAGCAGTGGTGTACAACTTAAGGTCTGTGGCGAGAATTTTTTAAAAAAAGTTAATGCTTAGGTATGTAGTAAATTGAGGATGGTTTCATGTGCTGTGCTGCCTTCTACTTAGCAGTGGAGGAGATGCTCATGCTGCTGAGTACCAGTTCTGGGTGGTTGTGAGCATTCCCATCCTCAGTGACTGTGACCCAGTAGGAAGTTACTTATTATGAGGGGGGAAATGGGCCAGACGGCACCTCAGGAGAGTGACCAGGAAGGTTTCAAAGCAGTGGCACGTAATGTTTTGTTTAACATGTGCCAGCAGTGTCCTTGTAGTATTTTCTGTGAGGTAATAGGCCAGGTAAAGGTGAATATTGATTACCTATCAAAAACAGTTCTGAGCAGAAATAGAGTAAAAGTATTCTGCTTTTTTGGCCAAGTGTGTTGAACAGAGCATTCTGCTGTTGAGTGATAGCTTGAATTCTGACACTCTACGAAGACATTTTTTAAGTAACAACAAACATTTGAGTTGATAAAGTAACATAATAAATGTGGGAGGAAAGTTTCACTGTCCAAGTAGATTTTAATTCCTGAGATAAACTGGGAATAGTTTACTCATTAGTAGCTAGATATTGGTGGAAAATATATATTATGCTGAATAAAATTGGCATTGGGAACTTGAGCTGAGCAATGCACCAGCCGTTCAGCACACACGCTTACTTGTGGCTGATTCCAGGCTCTTAATGTGCTATTAAAATACTTTCTAAGATGATACTTGAAACTATTCTTCCCTTTCTAGAAGGGATACTTGCAGGTAGGAAGGAAGTGTGGGAGTCTGGTCTGGTGTTTTGTGGAGCTGGCAGCTGAAGCTTTGCTGGGGAGCTTCCTGTGCTTGCACTTGTGCCTTTTGATGAGTGGGGTCTCTGCAGTAGGAGCTGAGGATTCCCTTGGAAGGTCCTGGGGAAGGCCTGCAGCACCAGAGCCTTCCCCCTGTGGTTGGTGCTGCTGCCTGGGGTGAATTTGCTGTTGCTGGTGTAGCTAACTCTCCGTGTGTTTGCATGCCCACTGGCTGCTTTGCTGAGCTTTATTTTTCTCCTGTTGTAGGTCTGAGTCTCATGGTAGATCTAAATCTGGCTTACCTGCTAAAAGGTGAGCGTTCAAATACGAGTACCACTCAGTTGGTTTTTGTTTTGGTTGGTGGGGTTTTTTGTGGGGTTCTTTGGTTTTTTCCCTCATGATTCAAAATCACTGTTTGGACTGGTATTTCAGTTGCAGGGTTGTTTTTTACTTTTGTAACTGATTTCAAAAGCATTTTTCATACATTATGGGGTTTTTTTGAACAGCTGATTTTTTGTGGGACAGTAGGCAATTCTTCCAGGATTTTGCATACAGCTGTTACACACTCATTATTACAAAAAAATACTTTTGACAGATTTGGGGCATGTTTTCTCCTACCTCTGTTCTTAAGTGTCTGTAGTTCTCCCTGTCCCTAACTCTGCTCGATTCACTGCTCCTGCTTTGCAGGGTTACTGTGATTACAGCAGCTTTGAAGCTGTGTGTTGCTCTTTACCCGAGGGCTCCAGCTTCCAGCATTTTTCCTTCTCACCTGCAGCTTCTTGCTTAAAGTACCTGGGTACACTTGATACCAGCAGTGTCAATGCATTTTTAACAACATCAAATTGTTCTGGTTTTAAATGGTCAGAAGTGGGTACTGAGAGCACCCAGGTGTACCAGCCACACTGACTGGTCTGTTTGTTTGTTTGTTTTTAAACAGCCGCTCAAAGTCCAGATCACCATCTCCAAAGAGAAGGTAGGAATGTCTTAAAACTGGAGTCTGTTCTATGGTTCAATAGCACTTGAGCTTGAGCAGTTCCTAGAGAAGTTAACTTGGGCAAGGATAAAAGCTCGGGATTTTTAGTTGCCTACATCTGAACTATGAGAAGATGAATTGTTTATGGGCATTTCCTGCTGCTGGCTGTCAGAATGTTATTGTATAGCTAAGGAATAAGAATGCTGCTGCTAAGGAAACCTTTAATGAAATGTTTCTGAGGAATTTAGAATCTAGGGAACAAGTGAGTAATGTAAGGTGTAGAGCAAGCCAATGAAGTGGTGTAGGATTAAATTCCTGCTGGTGACTTGTGAAGGCTCAGGAGTTGCACAGCTGCCAAGCTGTGCTGTGCTCCATGAAGGAATAAGTTTTCCTGTGTTACCAGAGTATGTGCTGGAATTGAGATACCTGAGCAGGCTAGATGTCTCAGCTCTCTTAGTCTTCAGCTTTCAAGCTTAAAGCAGTATTTAAGTTAAAGTGTAAAATACAACACTTATTATTTAAAAACTGTAAATGAAAATAGGGGCAGAACTCCAGAGGAAGCCTGGGGTAGCATGCACAGTTTCTGTTGGTTTTACTGTAAGAGTTGTTCTTAATGGTTTGTTGTCTTTTTTTTGTTTTTTCCTTTCAGTCACTCACCATCAGGAAGCCCTTGAAGGAATGAAAATCCTAAAAGAATGGGTTCAAATTTAAGAAGTTTAGTAAAAAAAATATTTTGTTTACATTGTAAGGGATTTTGTGATGTAAGGGCTTAGCCCTAGAAGGCTGTTTCTATTGACTAGCAATTGGCATGAACCTCTATCTTCTAAAAGTCTTGTTAGCAGACTAATACAAAACTCTTCTGTTGTGTTTGTGTTCTGAAAATGTTGGGCTTTTTTTTTTTTTATTGGTGCATTGAAATAAACTGCATTTCTAACTAAGAAATCAGTTGTGATAAGCCTGCTGTTCACAGTTGGGATGGGGAAGCAAGCAGTGTGCCCCTGGGGTGAAAAACAGCAGGCAGGTTGGGCCAGGCAGCACCAGCTAGGGGGAAAAGGTACCAGTCTGTTTGTGTGTATGCTCGATGTCCATGTCTGTATACCTTTTTTAGGAAGTTTGAGGGGGTTTGTGGAGATCACAGGTCCAAAGCACAACCTGCAGGTTGTGTTCAAGTAGCAGGATCTGTGGGGAGTTGAGAGCTCAAGTTCCTCGTGTCTGCCACGTTCCATCCTGGCAGTGAAATGTACCCAGGGGCCTTGCTGCTGTGCTGATGTGTTGTTGTTTTGGGAAACCAGACTAACCCCATCTCACCATGGATAGGTTACTGAATTAATAAAATAGTTCAGCATTTTTGCCAATTTGCTTTATCTTTGTAGCTGATAATGGCTGTTACCAGAATAGCAAGGAAATTTTGGAGTACTGGGTAATTTTAGGAATGGTAGGAAGGACAGCATGCTGCTTTCCTGGAGTGGCTGAACACCTGCCTGCCCAAGGGAAGTAGGGAATAAATTCTTTTGCTTTTGTTTTATTAAACTGTATCTCAGTGTGTGAATTTCTCATATCCCATGCTTCTCCCTCTTCCTGGTGCCAGCTCATGGAGGTGGGACAGAGGAGGGAGTGGAGCCAGCTGGGGCTAATCCATCTCAGGAGAGCTGCAGTGGCCATTCTCTGCACAGCAATGTTGGGCTTGATACTCCTGTCATCTTCCTCACAGCAGTCTGTGTTGGTGTGAAACTCCTACAAACAATTCATGTGTATTTTTTAAAAAAAACCAAACTTCTCCAAACAATGTTCCTCCCTCCACTCATCGTGCCTCAGGCCGAAGGTTACAGATCAGACTGGTGCTGGAGGCAGTGTTCACTCTGGTGACAGAAAGGTGACAGCCCAGTCCTGTCACTTAAGGCATGTAGTATTTGAGCAGCTTGGCTGCAGCAGTGCTCAGCACTGCAATTAAAAGCAAGGCCAAAGGGAGGAAATAATAGTTCGTGATTGCTACAGCATTTTACCCCACAGTGGAGCAGCCCAGTCCTCAGAGCAGGAGTTTGGCTGAAAGCTTCCAAAAGTGAGACTTCATTTCAGCTGTGCCGGGTGGCAGGAGGACTACCCCATACCAGAACGTGTTAGCAATTAACAATGGCATCTGCCAGTAATTCATTTTAATGCACTACAGCAGTCCCCTCTCAGCTGTTTTACTTACAGTGCAGGCAGGGCTGGAACAGCCTCTCTCAGGGAAAATGTCCGCACTGTCTTGGAGTTTTATCTTGTCACCAGAGCAACCTGCAACTGATCCAAAACCACACTGACTGATCCAGTGCATCTCCTTACCACAGGACATTGTCTGAATTGCAGAACCTCAATGCAAATCTAAAGGTGCTCACTTGTACAAGGACTTTGAGTTGAACTGTAAACAGAGGATCCCTGGTCAGCCAAACTGCCTCAGAAAAGTCTTAGTCAAAATGCAGAAGTGAGTTTAAACCAATTTGGGAGCAGCTCCATATGCCACATGCTGCTTCCAGCTGTGACTATTACAAGAAACAGCTGGCTAGCAGGTGTTTATGTGACCAGAAAACACTACTACCAGGGCATAGTCCCATAAAAAACACTCAGAGGTTTCTATTCCTTCTGGAAGAGTTGTCATTTCCCCAGCATATAGTGTAAGCCACCTTAATTTCAACAAGCAAACAAACCCAAAACTCAACAGTACAGTTGCCATCTTGTTTTTCCAGAGGTCAGTGACACATTTTGGACCAATAAATATGTCAGGACACTGATGTTACTTGGTCTGTTCTCAGGCAGCAGCCATGGGTGATGCTTTACAGAGAGCTGTTCTGATGTCACTGTGTGGTCACAAGCTTGACAATCATCCCGATGATCCGAGAGCCTCGGGGGCACATGCACAAATCCATGCTGGGATTCTTGATTTTATCCTGCAGCAGCTGGTCTAGCTCGCAGCGCAGCTCCTTCACCAGCTCAGCCACCTGGCACAGGGTAAAGCACAGAGGCAGGGGTAAGGCTCAGCTGCAGCTCAGCTCTGCAGCTCTCCCGGGATGGCCCCTCCTCCTCCTCCTCCTCACCTGGTGAGAGGCAGCCACAAAGCGGATCCAGCCATCATCCAGGGAGATGACAAAGTCCCCCTTGAGCAGCTGCATGTGCACCTGGCCGCCGCCCAGCAGCACCAGCGGGTACACGGACACCATGCTGCAGTCCCGGATGAACACACGGCTCGTCTTGATCTTCTCGTGGTACACCAGGTACGGGCTCTCAAAGTGCCTGGTCTGGGACAGGGACACCGCAGCCTGGTCAGAGTGACACTGCTCTTCCTGCCTCGGCCACACGGGCCAACTCTGCCTCTTCTGCAGCACTAACAGACCCTCCTGGAGACCCAAAAGAGCTGCCAACAACTGTTGGCTCCAGAGGCTGCAGTTTAACTCTGTGCCCAGGAGGACACTCCTAACTCAGGAATGCACCATCATTTACAGTCCTAATGCAGGAGTGTTCAGTCATTAAGATTTTTTTATTTTAAACATCAATAGGGATCCTCACTGTAATTTTAAACATTCAAGCAAAAGTGATTTCTTTTATAAAAAGAGAGCATGCTTTACAGAAAAAAGCATCCTGACCTGATAATTCACAGACGAAGGATGAATATGAACATAACCATCATTTTTAGTAACAAACTTCAGCTCTTCTGCTTTTGGTTGCATTTTGACCGCTCCTGTACTGGTCTTCTGGTATTTACCCTCTGGCTTTTTCACCTGCATGGTAAGAAAAAAGGTTATAAAAATCTGCTGCACCAGAAAACCTTTTAACTTCACGTTTTAAAGTTTTCAAAACCAGAAATTCTGTAGTAGCAACATGTCAGGTCACTGGAGACAGGTATTAGACTCCAGCTGCTGTCCAACCCTGACTTCCTTTGTAACTTCAGCCTTCTAAACAGGTGCAATTTTAAGTGGCTTCCTCACATTTCCTGCTGGCTTCTGTGTGACACTGTAATCAGCCTCTAGGAGCAGCAGCAGTCAGGCAATACAAACTGGAGCTCTGATACCACAAGCAGCAAACTTTGGCAACCCAAGCCAGGCTCAAGGCTGCCACACTGAGCCCAAATGAAAGCAAGGGTGTGTGGATATGCTAGACCAAAGAAGGGAAAATGAAAAAGCATTCTTTTACCTGGACAACATTGGGATACAGTGCAGCACACAGCATAGCTGAGATCAGCTTGATGTTCTCTGCATTCGAATTTGCCTGTGAGATAATAGGGGATCATTAGGGATCCTACAGTTCAGTCTGTGAAGGTAAAACCCTGCTCCAGGAATGACTGAATTCCTGAAACTGCTTTGCTTTTACAGCTGCACTTCTCTGCTTTGTAGAGTAGGATGAGTCACTGCCCCTGCAGCCTCAGGTTGGACTGGGCTGTGTTTCCTCCTACTATCAATGGAACAAATTGGCCACCACTGTCCTGGTGCCCAGCTGAATTGTTCTCTGACATCTGGCTACAAAGTGGCTTGCACCCTAGAGAAAGCAAGCACAAGTTGTCCCAAAGCACAGGAATCCTACAACTACCAAACCCTGATCACCCTGACCCCAGTCTTTCTGAAGACAGCCCACATGAAAAACTGCAGCAGCATTGTGAAGCACCAATGAAATGCTGTGGATTACCTCCTCTCCTGTGGCATCCAACACGCCGTCGCCTCCTTGGGACCACTTCTTCTCAATATCCCTGGCTCTCAATCCCTCCTTCACAAAGCCAATGTCAGAAAGCAGCTCTGCAAACTGCCTCTTCAGACTGGCAATTTCCTACAACACACAGAGCTGTGATGGCTGCCACACCCAGCAGAAGAGTCTTCCCCAGTGGCTCATTTCTGTCACTGGGATTCTGCCAGTCCCTGTGCCAGGCCACAAACACTGACCTACCTGAAGAACTCTTCCTGACAGAAAGTTCTCCCTGCAGTAGTTGTAGCTTGCTTGAGAGCCCTCTTTGATACTTAAACGCCATCCCTGATTGAGAGGATGAGAGGAAGCCTTTAATAAAACATTTCTGCTTGGATATCAAACACATCACAAAACCCCAAGAGAGGCTACTGAGTTTGAACCCACCTTATAGGCCTGGAGAAGAGCCAGGTAGTCACTGTTTCCTACTGCAAACTCCAGCTTCTTTTTGTTTGCTTCTTCCCTTTTATCCCATGGTGACACCTAGACAGGCAGTAACAGGTTAGTGTGTTCTTCCCCTGACCACTTGGACGAGCCATTCTAGAGCTACATGGCACATTCTCTTTGGTATTTTCACAGCACCTCACAGGTCAGAGTGCAAATTTTCCCTGTGGATAACAGAAAATATGAGGCATTCAAAAGAGCACCTGATTCAATAGCCAAAGTGACAGTGAAGACACAGAGACCCAAACTGAGCTCTGCATTCACAGCTCAGACGTGTCAGCTCCATCCATTATCACTATTTCACAATTTATATTACCAGTTATTTTCACACCAAATTCAGACAAAATGTCTGGACTTCTTAGCTAAAAATCAAAAATAACATTCCCTGTTTCTACTGTATATAAATACCACTCTTGCCGCTACCACATGGTTTTGAACTTCTGCTTATAACTGGACTGTTTTAACAAGCACTGCATTAACCATATAAACAATTTAGGCTAAAAAGAAGAATTAAAATATCAAGTGTAGCGTACTGCAAGTCCCAACAGCATTTTGCTGCTGCACAAAAACACGGCCCTCTGGTTAAGAATACTTACAAAAGGTGACTTAAAGGCCAGGCTGGCTGCTATGGTCAGTGCAGGATCCAGGCAGCGGAAGATGGTGCCAAACAGCATGAGCTTGCCAATCCTGACATCCACAGGCAGTGAAGCCAGGTGGTATCCCAGAGGAGTGAGCTTCTCCTCTGGAGTTAACGCTCCCAGGTCCCGCAGCCGCACCTTTGATGCCTGCAAGGACTCAGTTCTGGGGGGCTCGATCAGTCGTGATAAGACAGAGTGAAGACTCTGCTCAGAAAACATCTCCAGGATCTTAATTCTTAGGAAGAGGGGAGGGAAAGTTAAAAAGACAAAACAAAGAAAGAAAAAAAGCAGCTTAGTTCCATATACAGGATAAAAACCCCAAGCTTTTGTAAAAACAGATTGATAAAAGCAAACAGAAAACATGCATTGAAGCACACGCTCCCTAGAAGAGGGCCTGTAACACAAAGCTGAAGTCAGGGAGCAATGTGGAGTACTGAGTCTGTAAGAACAGATTTCTATTTAGTACACTGAGGTTTAAAATGAAGTTTTTACTGCAAAACTGTAATTGGTGCTGCTTTGTTTCCTTTCAGTACAAAGGGGTATGCAGCGTGCAGCAGGGACAGGAAGGCCTCTTCCTTCAATGTTTGCATGATGATGGTGCTTGCTGTGGGTTGTGGCAGGTGCTCCCTGCAGCAAAGGAAGGACATTCTGCACGCTGGCGTTTTCAGGAAACACAAGAGCTCACCTTAGACAGAGCTGCTCCAAGGGCACTCTCTGTATTTCTGGCAGCTGCTGTTTTACAAGCTGATGGTTGTAGTGGTGGCTGCTGAAGAGGTGGAAGCAGACGCCCGAGGCCACACGTCCTGCCCGCCCTTTCCTCTGCAGAGCATTGGCCTTGGACACAAAGGTGTCCTCCAGACTTTCCATTCCTTTGCTTGGGTCATATCTACAGGAGAGCAAGAGACAGGTTTGTATTCACACAGCCACAGAATGGTTTGGCTTGGAAGGGACCTTAAAGATCATCCAGTTTCAACTTCCTCTGCCACATGCAGGGACAGTTTCCACTAGACCAGGTTGCTCAGAGACCTCTCCAGCCTGGACTTGAACCTTCCAGGGATGGGGCAGCCACAGCTTCTCTGGAAAACCTGTGCCAGTGCCTCCCAACAGTGAAGAATTTCCTCCTAACATCCAATCTAAACCTGCCCTCTTACAGTGTGCAGCTATTTCACCCCTTGTCCTGTCACCTGCCCTTGTAAGGAGCACACAAAGAACAGGCTGGAGGCTGAGCAGGCAGGTGCTGCCAACTTCTGTATGGATACAGTTCCCACCCCTGCACTTGGATCCGAGCTTAGACTGGCTTTTTCCACCTCACAGCAGCTTTCTACAGCCCAGGTTTCCTTCCAGTTTTTCCCAGCTCTTTGGAAAACTCAAGGCTTGAAACAGTTTACAAAACCCCAAGGAATGAATGCCAGTACCTTTTCTCTTTCATTTTTCCAGAGTCAATCACATAGACCACATCATCGATGGTGACAGATGTCTCTGCAATGTTGGTAGAGATGATGATTTTGGTAACTCCTGCAGGAGGCCTGAGGAACACAGACTGCTGTTCTTCACTGGACAGTGAGGAATGAAGTGGATAAACCACACACCTGCAAGGACAACAGGACAAGATGCTCAGGGCATCTCCAGCCTCTTCCTTCTTGGTAACAATCTGCCTGCACACACTTTTGCCTCACTGGATACTGCCCAGAGTGTTACTGCTCCTTGTAACCATCCGAGGCCAAACACAACCACAACTAAATGTAACTCAGCAAACATTCTGAGATTTCAGCAGCCTGGATCACGCAGAGCACAAAATGGAAACCACTCCTCACTAGGATCTCTGAAAACTTCAACAAGTGACCTTCTTGAGCTGAGGAGAAAAACAAAAGGAGGGAGCCAACAAGATAGAAAAGGAATTACCCTGACTGGAGTCAGCTCACACATTTAATCAAGCTAATTTATCCCTGGATAAAGGCGGGCTTTGTGCAGGAAATGACTATTTATGGGTAAAGACTGACAGTTTTGGAGCTTTTCTGCCTTACCTCTTGCTGTGCCTGTTATTAAAAAGAGCATTAGTCTGAAGCTGCTCATAAAGCATCTTGATTTCTGCTAGGCCAGGCAAAAATATCAACACAGCACCTATATATGTAGATAAAAAAAATTAAAAATCACTCAACAAAAAGGACAGCACAATATTTTATTAATGTGCAGTTCTTGTACTAAAAAAGCACACAGGCTGTAACAGTTCTTCACAAAAGACTTCTCAAAATAGACAATTTTCTCACCTTCCCCCTCTGATGTACATCACAAACTTTGGAACTCAACTAGCAATTTATTTTTTTCAATAATAGTCAGTAGCTACAGAACCTCTGCATGCAAATCATTAGCTTTGGGCTTTCCAAGAAACTTCCAAGAATCTTCTTTCATTTATCTCCCAAGGACAATGAAATTACCTGGGGGGTATGAATGTCTGCCAGCAACTATCCATTCCAGCAAGGCTTCAATTAATTCTAGATTAACTTTGTCCAAGTCCATGACAGACATTGTTTTCAACACTGCCTTGCTAACCCCTGGGAAAAAAGATATAAAAGATGCAGTAAATCCGTGTCTTGTAAAAAACATCTGCGGATGCATGGGACCAATGACAGCTTTGTTCAAAGAGCACTTGGCTTAGACCTGAAGAGGGCAGATCCATGCTGTGCCTCAAGCAAAGCTGCTTCAGCAAGAACAGATACAGAGAGCAAAGTGGAACTACGAAAGCATCTGAAAACGGATGGAAAGAGACAGTAGCTGAAAATTGTCCATTTTCAGATGCTAAGAGCTAGTTTCAGCCAAGATCTTTGCTTGTAGTTTAAGAGAACAATGGGTTCTCTTTTATTTTTTTTAAACTAGCAGGAAGTTTCTCATCTAGAACTTCACAAGTGCAAAACTCCGAATTACAGTTAAGCATTCAGCCTACAGTGATAATATCCCATGTTGTCTGCATGCCAATTTATTAAATTTAAGAAGGAGTTCACCTTTATATCGTGTAAGGAGCTGCTTCAGAGTTAACTTCTGGTCTGGATCTGAATCTCTGACCACGGTCTCAGTGGTTTCCAGAAGGCCAGCACGCCTCAGGTCTTCCTCTACTTCTTCAAATGCAGTTCTTTTGTGTCTCCCACTCTGTTCTTGCTTTACCTTCCTCCTGTAGGGACTGCTGTCCTCTAAAACATACCTGGGCAGCAAAAGAACATTTGGTAGTGTGGAAAGAAGCCTAACAGTCTCCTTCTAATAATTAACTACAAATAGGGTATCTAAAATATTTTTAAGTCTGAGAGGAACTTTGTACAAATCATAGATAATATGAAGGTCAAGGTGCTTTAGTAGAGCCCCAAGAGTGCAGGTGATGAGGGAGATCTGAGAGGATTTACTTTTAAAATAAATGCACAGAACAGTCTCAAGGTCAAAAGTGTAACCTCAACCTCGCCATCCAAATACATCTGAGAACGTGTTTATTTCACACCTTGTCATTGCAATCACATCTTCCAGAAAAAACTGGTCCACAGGAAACGTTCGACCTGAAAGAAAACACGAGAATAAATCTATCTACACAATAAATCTATCTACACAACAGCATGGAGAAAAGAGGAAAAATACCAAAGACTATTGTAATTTTATACAGGTCATTATGACATACACTGGCTGCACAGCTCTCATCTACACTGCACTCTTTAACACAATTTCTGACTAGGACAAGCAGTGGGTGTCTTCCAAGCATGGAGTGTTCAAGGCCAGGTTGGATGGGGCTTTGAGCAACCTGGTCTAGTGACAGGACATCCCTGCCCACGGCAGGAGGTGAAACTAGAGGACTTCTAAGGGCCCTTCCATCCCAAACCAATCTAGGATTCCATGGTAACATGCACAATGCACTCACACAGGCAGAGAAGGGTAGATGCACCTAGGGGAACACACCCATGTTCCCCTCCAGCTCCACATCATAACTCAGCAATTTAAAAGGCACGTTGGGCTAAACATGTACACATCCAGCTGGATCCTCTCACTGATCCTTTTCTCACAAGGATACAGGAGAGTCTTCAGCTGTGGTGAAACTAACCCAGGGAACATGTCATGTACACACCATATAATGATTGTCTTCTGAGGAGGGAAATTCTGCTGGTATACAGACAGCACAAAAATGTCAACATTCCCAAGTCCTTTCTCTCCTAAATCTCATCAGTCTCTCCCCCTAAGTCTTGAGCATCGAATTTCTGGCATACATCCTCATCTTGAATTGAGAAACACTTTGCAAGAAGAAATAGTGAAAACAAATCTCTAAAACGATGAATGACAATAAAAATGAATGGTTTTCACCTGGTATGTTAATGATTGGACAGGAGTGGAAGTACTGAGAGAAAAGCTCAGCATTCAGGGTGGCACTCATCAGTATAATGCGCAGGTCTGGCCTCTGAACCATTATATCCTTCAAAACCAGCAGCAGGAAGTCACTGAAGAAAACAGGCAAAAGAACTTGAGTGTCTTCAGCATTAACTTTCAGATTATTTTTCTCCCCTTCTGTCTACCTTCCTGGTGTTTTCAACAGTACAGCAACACCATCACAGAAGCATGAGCTTGTTGGAACTGCCTAGTGAAAAGCAATCTGCAAATCTGACTCTTTTCTGGTTGTCCCTTACTGGAGTGTCAGGATTACTTAGCAAAACCATTTAAACAAAAAGTTTTATAAATTACTTACATTAATGAAAACACAAGAACATCAGATAAGAAATTAACTCAAAGTAACAGATGAGTCCTTTTTGCTCCTCTTCTTCACTAGAAGAGTTACTACAAACTTACCCACTCTTCCCTGCTCACTGTATTTTTCCCTCTATCCCTCTATATTTATAGCTTTTGTGGCATGACTACAAGACGGGCTTGAAGTGATTTTAAATGAGAAGGAAGAGGAATCTTTGAGACACAAGCACTCTTAAGTGGCTAAAATGCCACTTGAGCTGCAGAATAATGGGTAAGAGACAAAGCCTCCTAGAAACCCATTGCACTGCAGTGTTTGACAAGGAAAACAAACAAAAGGATGCTTTCCACCTAATTTACAAAGATACTGACAGATGTTATCTTTTGCCTGTGATCAGGAGGCAAGTGAGGTAAAACTGCAGGAGGCTAGAGCAGGATAGGATGAGACTGTCTAGTAAAATCTACAGACTGGAAGAAAAGGTGAGCATTTGTCCCTTGCTCTGCTGAAGCCTTCATGTGAAGAATTACGGTATTTGATAAAAGTTGAAACAAGAAAACCGTAAGGAACAGCTTTGGTTAAAGTTACTTAACCCTCCAGCCCTATCCAAAACCTCTTTGCAACATTGCTGCAATGTGAGGGCGCTTTGGAGGCACAGCAATTTCTGAGAGATGAGCTTTCTCACAAGCTGCTGCAGCACAATTTCCTACTGCTCAAAGACAAGAACCTAAACCCAGACTCCTTCCACCATCCCATACCACTGCCACAGGATCATCTACTTGCACCTTAGCCACCTTTAACTAGGTTTCTTCATTTTGCTTACAGGGTAAGAGATTATTTACCTTTCTTCTGTTCTTTCGTGAACTTCATCAACAATAACATGAGTGACTCCCTGCAAAGTCAGATCTCCTTCCAGCCTTCTCAACAGCACACCAGTAGTGCAGTACAAAAGCCTGGTAGCTGAGGACTTGAAGGGTAAGACAAAGCATTCAGTTGACTCTGGGCAAATTAACACAGTGCAAAGAGAGTATGTGCTGCTGTAAAGCATTTGGTTTCAGCTCAGTGCCAGGTTTGACTGAGAGGGAACAAGCAAGCCCTGCTGGAGATGGATTTTTATTTCTTGACTGACACTGACAACACCTGCTTCTTACCTAGGGGCATTGCTACCTATCAAAACATATGAACTGCTTTTCCTGTGGATACAGTTTTCTGATAAACAACTCAGATCTCTCTTCCTAGGAAGATTTGGTGAATCTCTTTTTTAGCATACATCTTGGAAAAAGCAATCAGCTTGTAACACAGACAAAACTTCACTTCCAACACAGCAGTTTCTGTCTGGTTGTAGTTGCACCCTCAGTCTCCACTTGGGAGACACATGGGAATGGCAACAGCCAGAAAAGCAGACAGCAGCCTTCCAAAGGACAGCAGGATTACTCACACTCTCAAACCCCCTCACCTTGCTCAACAGAAAACAAACCCACAAGACACAGCACTGCCCTCTCATTCTGCAAAGTGAACTGTGCAACTTGAGATGAAATAAAATACAGAACATGTTTCATAGTATTTTGTAAATATAGATGATACAAACTTGCTTATGTCACTGCATGGCAGGTTTAGGGCAGAGATTCTGTACACCAGAGAAGCACTAAACACATTTTAATAGGAGTAAATGAAAACCAGCAAGCAAAGCATATGTACCTTGACACTTTCCAGACGGATCTGATATCCAACAGTGAGTCCAATCCTTTCTGTTCTTTCCTTGGCTACACGTTCAGCCACAGAAATGGCAGAGATCCTGCGAGGCTGAGTGCAGATGATGTTTGCAACTCTGCTTGGAGAGCCTTGCAATGAAGCATCCAAGATAAACTGAGGAATCTGAGTGGTTTTCCCACATCTGCACAACAAAATCAGGAATTAATTAAAAACCCCACAAATGCAACACCTTCCACCCACATAAATTGACTGCATTCCACTGGAAATTTCCTTTGTTTCATTAGTGTGATCCTTCACATGAAGTTCACCTAGGACTGCTGTCACTGGTTACACTGGTCACAGATGAGCCACCACGCCAGCCTTTCCAGAACATGGACCGTATTTCATGTTATTCTGTGTATATTTGAGACATAAAGTCTGTATGTGCAATCACACTCTTACCCTGTCATGCCACTCACAACAAGAACTTGGTGGCTCTCAAGCAAACCCAGAATGTTTTCTCTCTCTTGCCATGCAGGGAGCTTCTGTCTTTCATACAGCATGGACTGAAAGTGCCTGGAAGACTGATGGACAAAGACAGCACAGCAGTAAGAACACCACTGGATGGAATAGAACCATCTGAAACAACAGCTTGTCTCTGTAATGTTTTATTTCTCTAAAGTAAGCAACAAAACTGTGTTCTGCACATTGTACCTTTTTCTGCCGAAACTGCGCGCAGATTTTAACATTTTCATTATACAGAGACTTTGCCTGCACATCATACTTTTTGGAAAGCTTCTTCTTCAAGTTCACATAACTCTCATTCTCCACAACAACTTGTTCAGGCTCTTCCTCCTCCTCTTCTGCCACCACCTCTTCTTCTTGAGGCTCTGACACTATTGAGGCTTGAGACAGAGAGTGTACAGCTAAATATTGTTATTACTAAGGAACGGGCAATGAAGGAAAGAGAGACACGTTCCAGCAGCATTTCCAACAAAGAACCTCGTTAGACTGGGCCTGTGGGTCTGCAGGGCTGTTTCTGACATGCATTTAGCTCAACACCACCAGCACACCTCCCCTCACCTCCCCAAATCACCCACAGCTTCTCCAGCCCCATCCCACTTGTCCCTACCCCTGCACCAGGGTCCGGGTGGCCACACATGGTTAAGTGGTTTGCCTTCCTGCACATTTTCCATGTGCCTCAGCTCACTTCTCCAATACACAACCACTCCTATGCAGTACAAAATGCTTATAAATTAGGGTAGTTTTAATTAATTAAGTGTTAAGTCACTGCCAAATACTTTTAAACCAAAGCTGAAACTGGACAAGCTACTTCAGCACCTTTGCCTATCAACTGAAGCAGGATTTGCTCAGACTGTCAGCCAGCCCTTGAAAGTTTTAAGGCTACTTTTACTTTAAGAAAAGGTATTTTATAGCATAAGGAATATTTTATAACTAATGAAAATAATTTGGAATCTCAGTTTCTGGAACACAGCTGTTTTGCTGCAGAGGTGTTCAAACAATGGAATACTTTGTCTTACTTCAGAAAAGCACAGTTTGTCACTATTTAAGAGCTCTAGAACTCTATGCACTTGAAAACTGTCTTGAAAAAAGCTTGCCTTAGATAAAAGTAGTTTTGGAATTGAGAGCTGGAAAGTCACCCTCCCACAAGTGACACAGACTCAACTCTCCCCCTGTGAAAACAACCTGTCTGCACCAGCATAAATAGAATGAAATGATACTTGAACAACATTCTATAACCACTTTCCACATTTACTCAGCCTTAAATCCACCTTTGTAAGTTAATTTTGAGGAGCTGCTGGTAATTTTAAGTAATCTGAAAAAAGAGGTTTCTGAATTGATGAGTTGCAGATGCAGCAAAGCTTGCAAACAACCTTTCCTGTTCCCTTCCAAGCACACTTCTCTGGTCCATTCTGGCAAGCTCACATCTCCCAGTGCTTTCCATGGATTGTGTGACAATGGGCATCACTCACTCTGCCAAAGCAAACCCTGCTCCCAGAACTCAGTTCTGGCCAGCACAAAACCTCTCTGCTGCAGCTTGATTACAAAAGGAACTTCCTGAGGCACTGACAGATCATGGATCTGGCTCACCACATGACTTCAATCTCCAGAAATAGATTTGGAACAGATGGCTGAACTGGGGGCTCTGCCTTATCTCCCTTTTTTCCTTTTAAATCTTTCTGACTGTTCTTAGCCCAGAAACCATAAAGGAGATGTGGTGTACCTTCAGCCTGTTGATTTGAAGCAGGTGCACTCTCTGTCTGTGGCTTTACAGGAGGTGCTGCCAGCAGGGAGACAGGAGGAACACTGAACTTGTGATGAGTATTGCTCAGGAGCTCACTGATCTCGTGTTCATCTTCTAAACAAGTCACCAAGGTGTACACCACCGGCTCATGAGACTCTGCAGCTGCCAAGGCCTTTCCAAAGAGGAATTCAGCAATGTGCAGACGACAAGCAAGAGGCAGATTCTCGTCAGTGGAGTAAAATGCCACAAGAGGTGCTTGAAGTGGATACTTGTTCTCATCAGGAAATCTCACTTCAAGTTCATAGATGGGACCATCACTGTCTCTGACATGAGCATCGTCTACAGAGTTCTTGGATGTGTTTAATGGATGGTTTGGGGGGAATTCATGCCTAAATCTGCATTTTGAACCAAACCTGCAGCCTCCTTGGAGGTAAAATTTACATATTTCCTTTGAAGTCTGTTTTGCCATGTCCTTTGTACTTTTTTGTTTAGATTTACTGAACCTGTGTGCTAGGTAGTCCAATTCCAAACTGAAAGTCCAAACACGATTTTTAATCCTTTCTACAAACTTTTCTCCATAAATTGACCGGAGGGCAAAAGCTTCTTCTTGTCTCTGCTCTAAACATTCCTCTTGACTGGCTTCAGCAGCTGCTGCAGAAACCTGCATCTTCTCTCCATACTTTTCAGAGAAGCACTGCAATAGCAAATCCTCCAATGAGGCCCCAATATTACCATTGCAGGATCTCAGCACTGCCCTACAGCGCTCGCAGTCAAAACCGTACCTGCACCAAAACAGAAAGAACAGGGCAACAAGTGAGTGAGAGGCTCGTGTGAAGCAAAATAACCACAGACCTGCTTGACCAGGCTCACAGCAAGGGAGCATGCATGGCACTGCCTCACACCTCAGAATGCAGCACTTAATAGTTTCAGGGTTAGACTTCCCCACTCCACTACAGAAATTGAACCCTTCAGAAAAAGCTGTCACATATAAAAAGCTCCCAAACAAGCAAAAGTATTGAATAACTATTAACATCTGAGCAAAATGGATGAAGAACACAAGGAGGGCTTACAGAGTATTGAGACCAGGGATCTACCTCTTCATGATACAAATTATTCAGTAAAGCATCACCTGGAGAGTTTGTGCACAGCAAATGAAGACACTTCACTGTCCACAATTCTGCGCTCAGCTGGCTCAGCAGACAACCTTGGCATTGCATCAGAAGCTTCCTGTTCTGTTGACCAGCACTGTTCATCATCCAGGTAATCAGGCTCATCATCATCTTCTCCAGCTACACTGATAAAAAGAGTTATCAAGTTAAAATGAAACAAAATTAAAATGTTGAGTAGACATAAAACTCTGCCTCTGCAGTTTTAAATCCTTCATTTAAATGGTAGATTTGGCTACGCCTTTCCCAGAGTTAATACTGTAGATGAACAAAGCAGAGTCAAAACCATAGGATTTGAGATATAATTAAAAGTTAAGGGGAAAAATACTGTTTCCATTTCTAACAGTATGCCTGCTAAAGCATGCTCATGTAGAGAAGATGGAAGTAGTGCCTCCATTTCAACTAACTCTGATTCAGGTGCCAGCTCCTGTCCTTGCAGCTCTTGAAGGAGTTCTTTCACTCTTCTCTGGTTCTCTGATGTCATGTGTATGGTCTGCAGAGGCATTCTTGCTTCAGGTCTCTGCTTCATTTGCCCTCCTCTTCTGGCAGGGGCACTTGATCTGAAAATTAAAATAGGACACAACCATGAGTTATCTGCTGGCTCAAATGTTCTTTACTGAATTGGGATGTTGGGGCCCAAACTTGTAATTCAAAACAGGAAAATCAAAATAAGATAAATCCATCACCTAAGGATTATTCAGCTGGAGTCACTCTTATGCGACCATGATTTGTGAGTCTTTACATGTGCATACATGTATTGTATCCTATGTCGAATCCAAAATGATTTACTGAACACTTTGCTAGGTAAAGCTGTTCTTAGACTACAATACAACCACAAATTTCTAAGCTAGATGGGTCAGAACTCACACAGGATACTAAAATAATTCTAAATTGCTGATTTTCAGTGGCCCAGCTTCTGTTTTGTAATACACAAATATTAATATCCTGTGTTTATTAATGTGTTCTGACCACAAGTGTCCTGAAATTACTTTATGACCAAAGAAGAAAATCAGAGGCTATAATCTTTATAAAATAAAACACTTAGCTAGGTATCAAATCCATAAAACATCAATCAAAACAGACATGTAAAAACTGCTTCATACTGAAACACTTTCATCACTCTTTCGCTCTTCTCTATATTCAAACACATCCAAAAACCAGCCCCAAATGTCTATGGATGTCAACATACAAAAAGTATCTCAAATGGTCCAGAGTATCCCAAACACCTCTATGCCAGCCCCCTCCAAACCAACAGAAATACCTGGATTCTAGCCTTGGTTCCTCAAAGAAACAAAAATCATCTCCATCGTCCCAAATTTTGGTTGAACATTTCCTACTTCCACCGAGCTGAGGCTTGTTTGAATGGCCACTGCCGCCTCCTCGTTTTCCACCGCCTCCTTTGCCTCGTCCTCCTCCTCTGTTGGGCTTTCCTTTTTTCCTCGCTAACCAACTCATGTTTCCTTGGAGAAGAAGAGGAAAAAAACAGTCCTTAGTTGTGAAGGTGATTAAGCCCATCACCATGTGTATGTCTGAGCACACATTATTTGTTTTCCTATGTGACAAGGCACCCTCTCAAACCACTGTTGATTGTCTGCATGTTGGTGTGTCTGTATGCACATGGAGCAAAAAGTATTCTTCTGGAACATTGTTTAGTGAGTTCTGTGGCTTTAGAAAATAAAAGTATTATTCCTCAGCCAAAAGCTGCAAGTTTGACAAGACTCTCTGTCAAAAGCATGAGCCTACCACTCTGATGGAACCCTCTTGGACATGGAAGCCCACAGGACAAACCTTCAAGGGAAATTTCACAGAAGCCTCTGTCCCGTCCCTTTTTAATTCAGCAGCGTGTGCAGGGCTGAGGCTAAAAGGTGGAAGGGGAGCTAAAGCCCAAGATACAATGTTTTTTTTTCACATTATCTCACACTGGGCTCCCTTCTGCAGGGAGCTGCCCATGCTGCTGAGCCTGGCCAGGGGAGTGACTGGACTTGTCCTGGCAAACAGGCGGCCTCCTCCCCTTCTCTCGGCAGCGTCTTTCCCAGCGCTGACAGCCCAGCCCATCAGCGCTGCCCAGCATTAACACATCCTCCAGCTGCACCTCATGCTAATGGGACAGGGGAGCAGCTGTGGGCAGCCCGGCAGGAATTTATTCTCTGGATCTTTGCACTGGCACCTCCACAGCCAGGAAAAGACCTGATGCGGCCGCGCACAAGTATCAGCTCAAACGAGGGCTTGGGAAAGAAGCAAGTTCCCTTTTTTGTGGCCGCTTTCCCCACTCCAGCTCCACTGGGGCTGCCCAGGAGCTCACAGCCAAGCTGACCCCGCCCGGGGCAGTTCGGCAGAAGCGAGGGAGGGAGAAGGGAGACCATGGCAGGTGCCCCGAGGGAGGGAGAAGGGAGACCATGGCAGGTCCCCCGAGGCCTCTGTCACACACGGTTCCGTCTCCTCCCTCTCAGCTCAGAGCACAGAGCCCCGGGCACGGAGCAGCTCCGCCGGCTCGTCCCGCCCTTCCCCATGGCACCTTCCCCATCCCGGCTGTCTGGGGACCTCCATCCTCTCCCAGCCCCGCGCTCCCCGGACCCCATCCCTTGCCCACCTCCCCTCAGCCGAGCCCCCGCGCAGCCCCTTCCCCTCCACCCCCGTTCTCCCCGGAATCGTGACACGCCCCGCAGCTCCACCACTCCTTTTCCTCAGCGTTCCCACCTCTCTGCCCGGTACCTCCCGGACTCCCCGATCCGGATCCGCGGCGTTTCCCTTCCGGGCCACGGCACCTCCGCCCGCCCCGGCCCGCCCCGCTCCTGCCGCTCCGCCCCGCTCCCCGCGCACAGCGCCTGGCGCTGGGAATTCCGTGTGGCTTTAGGCTGCCGTGCGTTTGAATATCTCTCTGTGTGTGGGGCTGGAACAGTGACACCGGCTGTTTGTTTGTTTCTCAGCAGGCATGCTGGTTTTTAAAGTAGCTCTCGTATTCCCGAGTGAAGACGAGAACGATGTTTGGAAATCTTGGTTGGTGCTCGCTGCACCAAGCCACAGGTTCCTGAGGGAGCTGGGTGGGGGGGGGGCTCGGCCTGGAGAAAGGAAGGCTCGGGGGGTCTTTATCACTCTCTGCAATTCCCCGACAGGAGCAGCCAAGTGGGGGTCAGCCTCCTCCCCTGGGTTACAAGTGACAGGAGGAGAGGAAACAGCCTCAAGTTGTGCCAGGGAAGGTTTAGATCGTCTACTAGGAGATGTATTAATGGAAAGGGTGGCCAGGCATTGGGCAGGCAGCCCAGGGAAGCACCATCCTTGGAAGTGTTAACTCTGGGATGTGGCACTTGGGGACAGCCATGGGTTGTTGGTGGGCCTGGCTGGGTTGGGTTAATGGCTGTACTCAGTGATCGTGGAGGTCTTCTCCAACCTTCACTGCAAAACCCAGTGTGGGACTAAAAGGGAGGAAAGTGATACCAGTTTCAGGGTGAGGGTGACATAAGTGACAAGAGCCCCCAAAGCTGTGTCACTGAGGTGGGGAAGGCCTCGCTGCAGGTCCCTGCACACACAGGGTCGCCCATGACAGCTGCCCTGCAGCACATCCTGTCAGGTCTTGACTCTATGGATGGAGACTCCACAACCCCTCCAGGCAACCTGTATCAGGTTGGAGTTTAAAGAAAAAAAAATTACACACTAGCTTGGCTGTGTAAGAACCACCACAGCCCCCAACCCAGAGACAACACCTGCCATGAGGGTGTTTCCTCAGGGTCCTTCTGCAGATGGTAGCCACAGCCACCACTCTGGTGGTCCATTTGGGTCTGCTCTGCCCCAGAGAGGCAGAGCACCCCTTCCCCACCACCCCCACAAGGGGAAGAATGGTTCATAGCAATGCTGCTGACTCACATTTCGTGCCACCCAAAAGTGCCTGATCCAGCAGGGCTTATGTGCTCCATGGACCCACCTCTGGGAACAGCCTGTCCACAGGGATGGAGACTCAGTTCTGGGAGAAGTGGTTCTCTACAGCTGAAGAAATGCATTGCATGATCTCATGGGGTTTTGCCTCTCAGATGCCTTCTTGTCTTGAAGTGAAAATACTTCTATTCTCATACATATATACACTGTTCTCATTTTCTAGAGGCGGACTGCAAAAGGACATCTGAGTTTGTGCTTGAGGGGAACAGTCAATTTTGTTCAATTTTCTTGTTTTTTGCTTCTGAAATAGCCAGCTCAAAAAAACCCCCAAAAAACAACAACAACAACAACAACAACAAAAACCCTAAACCTAAGCAACAACAACAACAAAACCAAACCAAAATAAACACACACACACACCCACACCCACACACACAAAAAAAAATTACTCTGTCCTCTGTCCCTAGACTTTGACTTCATAGGTAGCAGCATCTTCCAGAGAGCTTCTGTTAACTTAAGAGCCTGTCCTTTCAGCTCCTTTGCTAGGGCTCCACATTTATCTCACCTGCACAGCAATTATACTGATTTGGGCTGTGCAGTTTCACATTTCACATTTTCTGCCTGGAGGGTATCTTTGAAGCAGATCTTTGTCTTTCAGGGAGAAATCAGTCTACCTTTTGTTACTGTGCCTCCTCCTTTATGTCTCCCTGTTCTTATGCTTCAGAGTAGCTCGTGGACTGGCCCAAGCACTGCCGGGACAGCCCTGCCCTTGGGTTACTTGCATTCTCCACATGGTCCCTTTGGGGCAAAGAGCCGTCCCCTTAGGGAAGAAATTGAGCAGGTGTGGAGGGCTGCTGCTCCCCACCCTCCAAGCCCTTATTTATTTTTACTCAAAAGAAAATTTTTCATCATCTAGCAAGACACAGAAAATACTCAAGTGCTCGTTCGTGTTGCTGCTCTCCTGCCATGGCTACTTTGGCAGCCTTGCCCTTGGCCCCTGTGCCTTCTTGGCCCTGGCATCCTTAGGAAAGCCAGGGTGTCAGCAGGCAGGGAGGAGCTGGTCCCGTTTCCCTGTCCCCAACTGGAGGCTGTCTTTTTTGGATGCCACAGGAGCTTCTTAAGGTCCTCTGGGCCTGGCAAAGCAGCACAGCCACAGCAGCCAGCGCACAGCCCCACATGGCCCCACTGCTGTCACTTCCCAGGGCTCCTTGCCCTCCCTCCCTCCCTCCCTCCCTCCCTCCCTCCCTCCCTCCCCAGCCCTGTGCTATGCTAATTAAAAAGTCAGAAATTCTGCATCGCCTTCCTCCAAGTGCACAGTCCTGGTTTTTGCATGGGCACATGAGGATGTGACCCGAAGATTATATAATTAGAAGGTTTTTGTTATGCTTGCATTTCAAATCAGTGATTAGCATGTGACAGTCCCATCCTGGGAAACGTCAACCCACCATTGCTCTCCTCTCTCTCTCTCTCCTTTCTTGCACAGTGCTAATTCCCAGCTCTAGCAACCAGCAGTGCTGAAGGATCTTCAACTAGCCTGGGGTAAGTTTAAAATGTACTTGGCTTGGGATGAAGAGTGGGGTTAATGATGCCATTTTCATGTTATGGATAAAGCTAGAGCCATAACTAATTATATTGTGTGTGCAGCACATAAAATGATATTTAAAGTGTTTTGCATCTTCAGTGTCCACAGTTATTTTTAGCTGATTTCTTCTAAGATTCTGAATGGAGATCTAGCTTCTTAGTGTGCTGGACAATCTTGTTAGGCTGCATTTATAGTGAGGTTTCTAAAATAGTTAAAAAGGCTTTTTTTTTTTTTTCTCTCACCATTTACAAGCTAAATTGAAGTGTCATGCTGAATTGACTTATTTGGATGACAACTGCATTAGAGTTAGTTGGACACAAAGTGCAAGAGTGATGAGAGTAAATAACTGATTTTTTGTTCTCTTTAGAGGACTGGGGGTTGTTCTCCAAGTGGGATATTTAAAACAGCCAGCAAGATCAGCCAGCAGCACTGAGACACCCACCAGGAAGATCCCAAGCATTTATTTAGGAAAACTGTGGATGCTTAATAACTGAAGCAGCAAAAGTGCACATGGATTCCTGCACTGTTACCCATGTCATGATTTCAGAAGCAGAATGAGGCAGGAAGCCAGATGAACAGTAACAGTTCTGCTCCAAGCTAGGCTGTGGATGCTTTACTGAACCCTGCCTGCTTGCATGCTGAAGCTTGGTGTATCCCTCAGTCCTTTTGATCCGTGATCCTCTGCACAGCTGATTGTCTCCCCCAGCTGTGCCATTCCATGTGGGGGGAGCGCTGGGAGGGGGAGCACGGTCACACAGTTGCAGTTCAGGCTGCAGGAGCTGCCTCCCCTCTCTGCACTGTGCATGGCTTGTGCAGGAACCCCACTCCTGTGCTGCCTCAAGGGCACAACTCACTGGGACCTCATCCATCCATCCATCCATCCATCCATCCATCCATCCATCCATCCATCCATCCATCCATCCATCCATCCATCCATCCATCCCTCCCGTTTCCCTCAGGGATCTGATGGGAAGTGGGTGCTGGCTCAGGCTCTTATTAACAGGCTGGCTGCTGTGCTGGGCAGGAGGGGCTGCAGTGCCAGCTGCTTGTGCAAGGCACCAGGGCAGGGATCTTTGCTGGCCACCAGTGGCCAGCAGCATGGCAATCACAAACAGCAGAAGTTCTTTGGTTCCAGAAGATTTGGATGCTGGAGGGGAGATAGAAACAAAAGGGGAAAATACATCTTTTTGCCATGATGGAGGAATCTGGTGGCTTTAACACCTTCAAATTATTTTCTGGGCTTTGCTCTGGAGATATTATTCTGACTAGATGAGAACTGCAGGAGTGTAAATGAGTTTTAGTGCTCAGCTCTGAAGAAACAAGCATGTCTTTGCCATTTCTTGTCCCTAAGGCAGGGGACCTGGGCTTGAATGGGAGGCCAAGACAACCTGGGAATGGCTCCCTGTGACTGGGTACTGAGCCTGGCCAGTGGGGAGCTTGCAGAGGAGCAATAACATCTCCTTGCTGATGAGGGAACTACCCTGTGCTGGCTGGCATGTCAGACAAACCTTGGATTTGCCACAGGTGGAGGCCTGGTAGTGGTTTAGGAAAGGAGCTTCATGGAGGGCTTGCACTTGCTGCTGATGTGCACAGGGAATCATGTCTGTGTATACAGGGAGGGACTTGCTCAGGATTGAGACAAAAACATGAAGGGGGGGATCCTCTCCAGCTTTTAACTGCCTCAAGGGGGCTGGAAAAGATTGAGTCCAGAATCTTCCCTGAGGTGCAGTGTAAGGCACTGGGTGAAGTGAAAGACACTGGGTACAAGCTGCAGCTAAGGGAAACCCTGACTGGATGTAAGGAAAAATATTCTTCTTCAGGGTACTGGAGGGCCCAGAGAGGCTGTGAGGATTCCAGTGTGGGAACTATCCAGACTGGAGCTGGACTGAGTCCTGAGGAAGTTTGACATTACTCTTGATTTGAGCAGGAGCTGAACTAGAGCCATACAAGGGCTCCTGCTCACCTTCTGTTGTGAGTTTAGCACTTGCCCACTGCCAGCAGAGGCATGGTTTGACCAAGGAGCCCCCATCCAGGGTCTTAGGGCCAAGTACCAATCTTATTCTCCAACCCATTTTTGCACCCTTTAGGCACAAGCCAGACACTGTTCAGCCAGCTCAGGTTCCCTGAAATCCTGGTCCCTGGTGAGGACAATCTTAACAGCTTCCCCGCCCACAGCTGGGGGAACAGAGGACAAACCTTCACTGCAAACCAGGGCAAGGCTCATGTTCTGTTCCAGTGATGAGGAAGGATGGTTAGTTTTGCTTCTTATATTCAGCAATTCAGTAGAACCAGGGAGAGAAAGGCAATGTTACATATTCACCAAGTACAGCAGTGGAACTAAATCCTGGAAGTAGCCAATGTTAATGCAATTATTTAACATAACAAAGAACCAAGGGGTAACTCAGGAAATTGCAGGCTGCAGATAGAGGACACACAGTTACTCTGGTAAAATAGATAAGATTTTCTGGACCCACTTAACCAAGGTCAACCTAATTTGCATTGCAGTCAGATAGCAAAACTCCTGGTTTGCCTGGAGCAGGAGGGGATGGTGGCATCCCCGGTGTCCCAGTTTCAAAGACTCACTCTTGAGCTCTGCAGAGGACACAGACTGTGCTTAAACATGTCCTTAATAGAATAGGCAAAAATATGCAAAAATAAGATCAATTAATTTCCAGCAAAATGCTGATTTCTTTGTTTTCAGCAAAAACAGAGGACATTCATGTTTCTTACATATCTGTTTTGTCTTTCCAACTTGTTCCTCTTCCCCCAGCATTGCAAAAGCAATTCTGAATTTTAAACTAACAGTTTCTGAATTTTTAATTTAACAGAACTTAACAGTTCTCTATTAAGCACACTGGTCCTAGTTCAACAGCCCAGTCTCAGGAATTTTCTATGGTGCTGACTAATTTAAATTGGGAGCAAAGTTTTAACAACTTTGCTAGTGAAGTTGAATTTATAAGTCTGTTTTGCTCAGAGACACACACTTAAATACCTTGTCCTCAAAACTTCTAGAGAGATTTAGCTACATTAAAAACAACTCGCAGTCTTGTCATTCTCTGGAATACTGAATACCAAAAAAGAATGTTTTTTTTTACCATGGGATTGGCTTGGGCACAGCATCATGCCCTGTTGTCCCTGGTTCCCACAGAGGCCACACCTCTGCACATCGAGGTGCCTTGCAGCACTCCTGTGCCTCCCAGTCAGGGAGGCTGTGGACAGAGAGAGCAGGTACAGCAGGACAAGTGCCTCCTAAAGTGCTGGCAGAACTGTGCAGCAGCATTCTGAAGGCAGTACTTCTGTGGCCCAAACACAGGTCTCAAGCAGATTTTGGGTGACTGGTTGCCTAGCAAAAAGCTGACCTTGGATGCAGAACACCCGTGCAAGGTGTTCATGTGCTGTTCAAACTAGAGCATATTTTGATTCTGTGTTCATACTGGAAGTATCTTGCTGAGAAAACAGTCTCTGTGGGACTTCATAGAACCTTTTAGTCACCTTTCCATGGAAGCACAAATGGCTTTGGGCTAGGAGGGAAGTGTTTGTACCAGCATCCACTCTGTGGAGGCGCTGTGAACCCAAACAGATCTTTAGGATGCTTCATTCTCTCTCAAATCCCTCCTCCTTTCTCTGTTGTCTGAACTTTGAGCAGCTCTGCTCAATAAACCCTTTCTGCATCTTTCTGCACTCAGGGTTCAGATCAGCTGACCCAGCCCAGGGCTCAGATGTGGGCAGCTCTAAGCTATGGGATGTTCCCAGTGACCAGCCAGAGCCCTCCCGAGTGAGGACAGCAGTCCCTGCGAGGACGCACACCCCATAGCAGCCATGGACACAAACAAACACGAAGGTAAAGCATCCTCTTATTTCACTTCTTGCTAGAATGAAAGGCAGCAAGAGAGAAACATGCTCTCATAGGAGCTGTCTGCTGGCCACCAGCCAGGCCCTGAGAGTACCTCTCAACCATGGCAGCTGTGGGCAAATGTTCAGTACTTTCAGTTCTTAGAAATATCTGGGGGTTGGCATTTTTATTTATTTTAGAACCATCTCCCTCTACTCTCTGGAAATACTCCTGTGGCATATGTAATGTCCAATGTGGGAAGTCATTCCTTTTCTTGCCTCATGCCCCATTTCTGCCTTAGGATGTAGAGAGACTTCTGGCTGTCCAAAGCTGTGTTTTACATGAGGGTGCTGTGATGAGGATCTGCTTCTCTCCCCCATGTACTTTGTAGAGAGGGGTTCTTGTTCTTATCGGTGCCACAACACAAATATCTGCACCATTCCCAATCTTGCAAGCACCAAGATGTATCCAGGCCACATTGCTTGCATGCAATCAGTCCTTGCTAAGGTTGGCTGCATTCTAGAAAGTCTGAAAAGCTCAAATCCAGGGTTTTAGTGGTTACTGACTTCTTTCAGAGGAATGTGGTACTTGCTTTCCACTCCAAAGCCCTTGCATTGTGCTTTGCCTTGCCACCTCAGAGGCACTGTGTCCATATGGTGAGGAACTCTTGGAACTGTGAGCAGGGGGAGCAGCTCTAGGAGTGTCCTCAGCTGTCAGCTCAGGAGAGAGGCTGGACCACCTCTTTCCCTCTTAAAAGGTGCTTGGTGGTGCCACTATGCATGGCACAGTTATCAGAAAAGTTAATTTCTCTATTATTATTAAGATTATTCTAATTTGATGAAATTAGGTCTATGTACCTAGGCCCTTACACTACAGCAGGCTGAAAAGGAAATTATCTCAGGGATTTTTTCCAATTAATTGTTATGCCCTCATGGGCTGCAGATGTTCACTGCAGAAACTGGGAGATGCACAAAGTCCCTTGTTTCCCACAGTGAGACTGTGAGGAGCCTCCTCTGCTTCAGCTCTTTGCAGTGACTTTACAGAAATGATCTGGGTTTTGACTGGGTACATTCAGAGAGTGCTCATGGCAAAGGAGGCAGTAAAGTCACAGCAGCAGTGATCCTCTCTCCAATTCCGGTCTCACTCAGGAGCAGTTCCTCACTTTTAGTAAATCCAAGGACATTACAGACTGATGCACAATCAAATCCACATGAAAGATCCCTACAGATCTCTGCAGGACATGGCTCAGGCCCTCTGTGTTATGTATCAGATTGCAAGACACCCAAAGAAAATTTGAGGAGGCTCTTCTTTGCTGTGCTATGCTTCCACCTGACACCTCCAGTCCTTCACAGAGCTCTGCACTCAATACACCCACCCATGTTGTAAAAACAGCTTCTCTTTGTCCTCCCAGCACCTGGCTTGTGTTGTACTATTAATTCAGAAACTTGTCCTCTTGCTCTCTTTGAGTCAGTCCTTACTATCCCCCAGCAAGAGCCCAACAGACCTTGCATGGGCCTCAGTTTCCATGATTCAGGAGAGTCACTGTACACACAGCCCCAGCTCCAGGCATCAGGAGAAACTTCTGGCCAAAGGTCAGTTCCTAATTCAAGTGGTTGCAGAGAAAATCTGGGAAAAAAAGAACCAGAAAGGCCAAAGCTGAAGATGAAAACAACCTGTAGTTTAAAAATTGAAATGTGGGACTTGGTGCAGGCTGGCTGATGAGTTCTGACCCCAAACAGCTGGCAGTTTGCAGTCACAGTCTCTTCTCCCAGTCAGCCTGCTGCTTATTGCTTTCCCTAGGAGGGAGCATGAGAGGATATTCCCCAGAGGCTCAGTGTCTGACCCAGCTACTCAATCCCACAGCTGAGAGAGCCACTAGCACAGGCAGGAAGTGGCACATGGGCAGAGAGGAGCACACAGCCTCTCTGCCTCTCCCTTCTGCAATTCATGGGGGAATTTGCTCTGCAATTCATGGGGGAAGTTCCTCTGAATCAGGACAAATCCTAGAGACCAGAACAGGGCCATTTCATAGGTGTCCTTGCTGGTAACCCACATTCCCCCTCAGGGGTAAAGAAAATCAGAATGGAGCTATGCCTTGTATACCTCTGACTTCCAGGCTTCAACTTTCCACTGGCTGACTGTGCAGTCCTCCCTGCATACTTTTCCAGCCTCTGCAGAACTGCATTTCCCTGGTCTTAAAGGCCCAGGTTGGAAAAGCACCAAGCACCTGTAGCCAGCATGGAAAGAAGGAGCTTGGCTTCCCTTGGAGTTGGGCATGGGGTTACTGGTAGTGTCTGTGACTTAACAGCAGAGATGAGTGAGGCAAATCCTTGGAGGCAAGAGGAAATCCATCTCCTGAAGTGGCATTCCCAAGGGGAATGAGGAACAGAGTAGCATGGTGTTTTCTGGGAGTGAGATCCAGCCAGGGAGCCTGATGGAGGGAATAACACCAAGGCCATTGGACTGCAATTGCCTCAAATGGAGCACAGCCAGAGGTGATTTCTGTTGGACAACTGAAGGTTTCTGCACAAGACATTTGGACTACATGGCCTTAAAAAGGTCCTTTCCAACTGAAATGATTCCATGATTCTAGGATTAATGCTTAAAGATAATGTCTCTGCAGTGTCCAAAACACTTCTGCAAAATAGATATAATCTCCTCCATCAGCTAAGTCTGTTTCAGCAATGTTAAGCTGCAATGTTAAGATCAGCTGGGATCACCATACCACAAATCCCCAGGGAGGACAAAACCAATGAAAAGGTGTAATTTTGGGAGGTTAGAAAAGACATCATTACTGCTTGGATTGTATTTTGACAAGATAAAACTTAAAATATACAGATAAGGTATTTTGCCTTTTGTGGAGGTAATAGAAATATGTACAGATATAGTAGAGGACAAAATTGACTCTTTCAGCAGAGAACAGATCAGTAATGCTTTAGGACAAAAAAAGTGTTACCTAAGGCTGGTACACAGAACTACACTTCACAGGGAACAATTTAGTCCTAATTGCACATACAGGCTTTCTTACTTCCTTGCATGGATCAACTCTGGCCAGACAAGGACAGCAAATAAGGTGAATTTAACATCTGAATTTAGGTGAGTCATTCCTATTTTATAATTGTAGTTTCTTTTACAAACAATATGGTGTTCAGACCTCCTAAAGTGAGACTTGAGTCCTTTAAAACTGATTTGTTCCTCAAGAGGGACTTCAAACCCTGTTCAAACTGTTCCAGTTATTAATAGCAGCCATTATAAGTCATTTTAATTGACTGAAGTTCTTTATTCCCACAGGAGGGACTGAAAGTGTGCCTGTGAGTACCCCTGCAACACAGATTTCCCAGGTAAAGATGAGCAAAATGCCCTAAATAACTCCAAGAGTTTAAAGAGTTACTAATATATAAACAGTAGTTAAAAGCTAAATTAAGTTGAAGGAAAAATGTAGGCATTTACAAGAAACATGGCAACCAAAATGTGCACACTGCATGAATAAATACCATACATCTTGGGCCTCATCTTAAAAAACCTTTCAGTAAAATTTCTCTGCTCACAACCAGTTGTATTTAGACAGGTGATTTGTGAGCTCAGCTAATTAAGCAACTGACATCATTAGCACCAACTAGAGAATGTCAATTCACTGGGCTGGGGGAGATTTCATGACTGAGCTTTGATGAGCTTTCAGCAAACCTGATGAACTGTCCCAGGAGCAACGATCTGTTGACTGACATGGGGCAGGGGTGTCTTATGCAGCTGGGGCCCAAGCCTTCTGTGGGGCTTTGGGTTATCCTGGCAGCCTCCCAGCTCCTCAGACCATGGAGTGCTCTTGCCTGTTAATCCAGAGCAGCCAGAGTGTTGAGTCTTTCTGCATGTCTTTGTCTGGCCTCCCAGCTAGAAACCCTGGTGATCAGTTCCTCCTGAACTCTCTGCCTTGTCTTTGGGCTAACATTTTTGCTGCTATTGGACACCACAGATGCAGTAAGATTGTCTATGACCACAGCCCAAGGAATATCTGTCCTGTAGGATGCAGTTTCAGCCTTTCCACAGTGATGTTTCCTACTCATTTCCAGTCTGCAGGAAATGTGACAGAGTTTTAAGCACTTTAATCCCTGGTCTGGTTCAATATGGAACTGTAATCTGAGAGAGGAAACATACCCCTGAAGTGGAAATCCAGACTATTTGAGACCTCCCTTGTCACCATTGCAACACTAATGTCAATAATTGCTTGCAAGTGCACCATGGCAAGTGGAGAAGGCACTGCTTTCCATGACCTACCCAGCACTTCTGTCATCTCATCCTCTTTTCCCATCCAGACAGCTCCAGGGGTCCAGCACAGTGCATCCAGCGTGCACATGGACTGTGTGCTGGAAACACCAAGCACACATGTTGTTTTCCAGCTCACACATGGGTACCTTCATGAGTCCTTACATGTCAGTCACCAGCTGGCTCCTCCCTTCTGCTTCAGCAAAGGCCCTGTGGATGATGCAGTTACCAAAAGGGACTGCAGAGATGTGGAACAAGGGCTAATGGGTACTTGCAGCTCCCTTTAAGTCATCCTTCTCTTCTGTACTTTCTCTGCTGCTCTGACTGTATGCCTACCATCCTTGCCTAGGAATATATATGCTGGATATACTCCTAGGACCAGCTTCTTTACCACTGTAAATGACTGCAGCTCTGCTGCTTTCCTGCTGTGAGGCACTGCAAGCCTTCCTAATGCTTGGCTGTAGGAGTGCTGCCCTTAAGCACAGGAGTTAGTAGCTGTTCTAAAAATTAGTTGTTTCCTGGTAAAAGCATGCATCATGCAACTCAGAGAAATCAGATCCAGGGCTTGTGTCAAACACTGGACTTTGTGCCAGATTGGTTTCAAACAGTGTCCTCAGGCAGCCCTCCTTTGAGAGACACAGTGTCTATTTACTTCTTCAGAGCAGCCCCAAAAGATGTGCAGTGATGGACAGTAGATAAGCTGGGGAAGCACCACAGACAGTACTCCTTCATGGCCACAGAAGGTTCTGCTCTTTTCAAGGATATATTTATAATAGCAGAATTGTTCTATGCAGTATTTCTTTATCATGAGCCTGTTTTCTACTGCGTTTGACAGGCTCCAGCTCAAGGTCCCAGACAAAAGGTCCTGTTCTAGTGTAGGACTGAGGCAGCTGCCACGGGTGCAGATGCAAATGGCCATCCCTGTGGAGACAGGGCCCTGGACAGCCTGGCCAGTGCTGGGGGAACCTGTGGGGACACAGCTACTCAGAGAAGGCAGGGCTCCTTCTTATCCTTTCAGTGGCAGCCAGGATAGTGACCCAGCTCACCAAGGCTCTGCTGCCCTCTTTCCATCCCACTCCTTCCTTCCATAAACCATCCCCATCTGCTGTGCAGAACCAGCCTCCCTGGGCTGCCTCAAAGCCTGAACAAATCTTTAGGCTGCAAGGACTGTTGTTATCTTTTACTAATGTCTCAAATTGCTGGCACCCACCAAGAGAGAGGGGGGACACTCTGCAGTTTTGCTTCCTTGGCTCCAGGAAGCAGCATCAGTCCTGTGCACCCTTTGTGAACAGCATGATTTTTCCACACAGAGCTGAAAAACATCAGGGCAGCAGGTGAAATAGGAGGCATGGGGCCCAAGAAAGATATACCTACAGACACATGGCACTGGATGCCTCACTGCTCTGCTTTGTCAGGTTTGAGGGCCACAGTCCAAAGCCAGATGGGTGCTGAAATCTGTACCTGGTACTAAACTATTTAGATGCCTAAATGCTTTTTTTGAACAGTTGTTGGACAGGTTTGAAGGACTCCCTGTGACTGTGCAGATTCATTTATCCTCTAGGCATTAGTTCAATTTAAGTTATTTTTTCTTAAATTCCACAACTTAAATGTTAAATTTCATCTTTAGTCCCATGAATAAGTGAGCCAGGGCAACACATTACGGTTTAATTGTTGCTGTATTACACAATCTGTCTTTTTTGGTATGTGTTGCACTTAGAAACTTTAGAAACACAGAGTTGGCTTGACTTTCCAGAGGGTCACAAACCTGTGAAGTACCTCTCTGGTCCTGTAGGCATAGGCCATCCCTGTGGAGACAGAGCCCTGTCACTTGGCCAAGACATGGGCAGGGCCTGATACCTCAATGGCTTCCATCTGTTTTAACAGCTTATGGGATTTAAAGGATGGTTTTCTACAGCTTGCTTTTAGAAATGAGCTCAAACTAAAATCCATAGCTACACCATGCTTGGCAAGAGTTTAAAGATAATGTGCTGTTCCTGTACCACTTCACTTGATTTTGGATCAACTCTGCATCCAATGCAACAAGAATGTATTTCCCCTCTATGCTAACCCTGACCTGCTCATGGACAGCAAACTTTCTGCAGTGGTCCACTTTTGCTGATGCTTTGCAGCTTTTCTTACTCTGAAACCTCAAGATCAGCAATGATTCCCATCCCTATACCCTTCAAAGGATCTGAGTAGTTTACCCCCTTTCTGGAAGCATCTGAGAAGGAGATGACCAGGCTTGTGGGCAGAACCATTTCATTCTCAGCTATTCTCCCCAGACCATGTTATCTCCAGGGCCAGCTCCAGGACTGCTCCACTGCTAGCAAGACTTGGGGCTGTGATATCTCCATCCTGAAGCAGATCTCTAAAATGGATAGCATAGGTTAGAATGGAATAGATATTCCAGTTGGAAGGGACAGATCTTGCAAATGAACCCTTATCACTTGGAGGGCAGTGTGTGATGCCCAGCCCTGATGCAGGCTGGCAGACAGACTGTGCCTTGGCCATGTCAGCTCAGGGGGGAAAGTCTGTCAAGCACCTGCGAGCAAGGATGGGAATATTAACATTTTGCACAGTCACAGTACTTTATAACCCTCCCTCCCCCTTCTCCAGGCACAAACGTTAGGATGTCTGATGATGCCATGACCATCTGGGCTGAGATATCAGAAGCAGTGTGGTCATTGTCTGCCCTAAGCAGCCCCTCTAACCCTTCAGGCTACATTCACAGGTCACAGGATGACACTGTGGCCAGGAGGGGTAGGGGAAAGTGTTCATCCAAGGAGTCTGGAACTCCAGCTGGCTTGGGGACTCAGGGCTTCATCCTCATGGAGGAAGATGTCCTCAGCCTCCTGCTTCCCTCTGCACTGTCCCAGTGCCTGTGGTTCCTGTCAGTCCTGCTCCTCCTACCCAGGCACTCCGGAAATGTGTGTCCAGGCAGCTCAGAGTGGGGGCTGTGGGGTGAGTGCTGGGGATGGCAGGCAGACATCCTCTGGAAAGACACTGCCAGCCTTGACCAGAGGAGGCTGGTGCGTGCCATTGCCCCGAGGTATCGGAAGCCATCTCTGCTCCATTTGCAGGACTCAAGCGCCTGAGTTCCCGGGGTGGCTCTCCGCTTACCAGCAGTGCTCCCGTTTTGGACTCAGTTTATAACCAGATGTTAGGCCGCATTTCTGTTGTAAAGGTAAAAACCTCTGTGCCGAAGCGCCTTGGGCCGCGACCTCACTGTGGGCTTTGTGCAGGCAGCACGAGCCTCGCTCACAGCACTGGGGCAGAGTCAGGCTCACCAGCCCGAGCTGCTCCCAAGAGGGAATTCCCTGCTTAGCTCTGTGCCAGCTGCTGATCCCCCTCACTGCCCACCTCCACACCTGCCTTGTCTGCTTGCTCTGCCAGCCTGGCTTGCCCCAGTCCATCTCCTGCTTCACCCAGCTATCACTGGCTGCCTCCAGCTTAGGTGGTGAGCACCAGGGCCTCTAGGGACAGAAAACAGAGAGAGTGGGCACAGTGTCACTGTATGCCAGGGGAAAACCTCCTGTTCCCCCCCCAGCACAAGTTAGAGCTGCCTCCTTCCATGGAAAGGGCCTGTGGCAAAGGACAGAGCTTCTCCACAGCCCTTGGAGAGCGAGGGTTTAGACCTGTGTGGGGAGAGTACCAGCCCCACGAGCACATGTGGGAGGAGGACTTGCTCAAAACCAGACACGTTCTTGATTGCTCAGCTGCTTTGGAGATTAATAATCTGGCTGCTGTTATTGCAAACCTTCTTGGCATGTTTCAGGCTGTCCTCTCCTACTACAGGCTGACAGGCTGCAAACTGCCAGGGAGCCTGGAAAAACTCAAAAAAGTTTTTAAAACAAGTTCTGAAAAAAGGGCACATTGATTGCCCAAGACAAACACCTCCTACTCTGTACTGAGGCTGCAGCAGGGGCCAAACCTCTCCCCATGTTTCCCAGCCATGAAAGGAGGAGGAGAAAGAGGACAGCACCTTACAGGATGGGTTACACCCAGCCTTTGTGACTCTCGGGGACACAAACACCTGAGCCTGGGAGGAGGGACTGAACCCAGCTGTTTGTGGTTGCTGTAGTTGCAGGCATTGGCCTCTGAGCTGAAGGCAGGTTTCACAGAAGCAATGCAGGAGCTGTCACGCATCCAGCATGGAGAGTATGCCCTGGAAGAGAAGGTCAAGAGCTGCCGCTGTGCCATGGAAGAGAAGGTGGCTGAGATGAAGAATTCCCTCAACACGTTCAAGGTAGGAGTGTGACCTGTGGGGAACTGCATGCATTCCACATGAGTTTGGCTGGCAGAGGGAAGCATTCCCCTGCCCCTGCTCCATCAGTGCTCCCTGTTTGCAAAGAAAATAAGTGAGCAATTGTTTAGGATACACCTGGGGTACTTCCTTTGGCTTTGGGTCTCCCCTCACTGCTCCAACTCACAAGTATCCCACACTCTGGCCTATTTAGCCTTCTTGACTAGCCATGAGGCAGTGCTAAGATTTAGCTGGGCACAAAGCAGTCCTTGCTCTGGGCTGCACATGCCATGGGTTTATGGCCTGCTCACAGGCTACTGCTGGGCTACTGTCCCACACCTCTCCCTGGGTCAGGTCTTCTGCATTTCCTGCAGGAACCAAAGCCACTGGGGAGCAGCAAATTAACACAAAACCCTAAAGCCTTTTGAAGTCGCATTTCCACATGGCTGGGAGGAAGTACAGCCTGGTTTGATCTGGCCCAAGAGGATAAAGACAAAGGGCTGGAGAGACAGCCTAGCAAGAAGGCTTGATGTACACTTTAGACCAGCGTCTCCATGCAGAAACTGGATGGCGAGGCAGGCAGAGGAACTCTTTTATAGTTTTTATTGCAAATTTTCCCAGGGGGGTTTGCTGAGTCAATAAAATCTTGTGAAGGTAAAGAGGGCTGCCTACTGAAAAGGCCCATTACTAACCCTGTGACAAGGAGACAGATGGCACCAGGCAAAAGGAGCCCTCAGTGCCAGATGAGCAAGGAAGACAACAAAAAGGGCAAGGGCATATGGGAGAGGTTTCAGAGCAACCAGACACAGGGCTACCCAGGACATTGTCATAATGGGGAGAAAAGGGGATTTAAAATGCAGATACAAAGAATTATGCAAGCAACAGGAGGGGCAAAGGCTGCTCTCCCTCTGCCTTATGCCCATGTTGGCTATTCAAACACTGAGATCCCAGTGAAGTCACCTCCTTACTTGGGGGAAATCCTTTGATTTACATGAAACTCTTGAGTATTTTTCCTCAATCCTGCTGCTCACGTTCATGGAACCTGCAGGAACTTCATGCATCAGAGCTCTACGTCTGAGTAAGGCTTGGCTGAAACTGCTTGAGGGAGGATGGACAGGGAGGATATGGAGGGCCTCATTTCCTTAGAAAACCAGGCTAAAAGGGCAGATCCATGGCCTGATAGGCAAAAGCTTATACATGTGAGTGCTCACACTGGGATCTGAAGCAGGTGCAACGTGTGAATACACATGCTGCAAAACTGCAGAGGGAAATGTGCTCCCTAAGGCCCACCTCCAAATGCCATTAAGGGCAGGAGTCTTCCCAGTGCTTTCAGCTGGTGGTGGATGAGTCTCATCTCCCACCAGTGCCTTGATCATGTGGCACCACACTGGCTTGGGTGAGTGGCCTGTAGAATTAAGGATCGCCACACTGTGCCATGTTGTGCACAGCATGTGTCACACATGCTGGCCTTGCAAAGGAACAGTGTCTAATCACAGAGCCACTCCCCAGAGCACCCTGCAGCACCTTCTGTGCACACCAGCCAGCACTCAGAGCTGTGCCACGTAGGGCTGATGGGCACCCTGGGAATGCTGTGCTTTTGCCTGTTTCTCAGGAGGAGCTCAGCGATGCAAAGTCAATGATTGAAGAAATCAGTGCCAAGCAGGAGGAAATGCAACAGAAAATTGAGCAGCTGCAGCAAGAGAAGCGGCGGGAATCACGGAAAATGAAAGCTAAGTAAGGACCCAAACTCCAGGGTCCTGAAAACGCTAATTAGCAGTGGTGTCCATTTTGTTCCTTTCTGTATAGCATAATTTCTTAATTTTTTTCCTGGCTGGATGTGTGTATCAACCCTGTTTATGACCAGAAATGCTACAGTTCATCCCAGACTCCTAGACACACACCTCACAGAGCAAAGACAAAAGAAAAATGCTAACACCTCACTGTGATTCCAACAGCAAAACAGCTCCCGTCAGCTCCTTGGAGAACCAGGGCCTGGTGGAACAGGGACCCACTAAAGACATGCTGGGGCTGTTGAAAGTCAGAAGCCTCCACCATTCAGACAACAGCACTGCAATTTCCCCTTCCAAGCTTGCAGGACTCAATGGGCTCCTGATGGTGCAGTCCTGCCCTGCTTTCCTGTCACCAGCCTTTTCACCTCTGAGCAGTCAGAGAATGTTCTCACACTGATGCTGTGATGAAGCAGACACTTGTCCAGCTTGGTCCTAATTAGCCCCCTTCTGAAAAGAGAGTTTTGATCATGAGTCTATACAGCTGCCTTGATGCAAACACTTTGCAAATCTAGGCTAGCCCCTCAGCTAATTAAGCTATTTAATTAGATGAAATATGCTCTGCAAAATAATAGATCTGAAATAACCTTCTCCTGTAGCCAGTGGAAGTTATTTCCAGAACATTGTTCATGAACTGCCAATTCCATCAAAGCCAGCTCCTTTCCTGGTCTCTGCTAGAGTTGTCCTATTTCTGACAGTGTAGGCCACAAATGTAGTGTAGGAGCTTTACCTGTAGCATTCAGACTTTCCAAGCACCTCATTCTTTGTGTTTGTACAGGAGAGCACAGAAGGATGACCATGGGTCACAGACAGTGCCAACACCTCTCCAGGGCAGCCCGTTTCGTTCCATCAACCTCCCAGAACCTGTGCTGATCAATGAAGATTTTACAAGTCTTTTACACAACATGACTTATGAAAAAGGTAGGAAACAGAATAGGCAAATGCAGTGCCTTCCTCAGGAAAAAAAAAAAAAAAAAAAAAAAAAAAACAGAAAAAGATCACTGGGGTAACCTGGGTTCAGGAAGTATTTGCTTTGCAAACACTGCCTCAACAGCCATTTCTTGCCTCCTCCAAGGAGAGGGATACAGGCTGGATCTTCATTCCTGTAGTGCCAGTGGCACTGATACAGAACCAAATGGGGGCTCTTGATAAAAATCCTGGTTTTGTTTCTGTGTGAGGGAGCAGGGCACAGGAAGGAGGATCACACTTTGATGAAGAAAACACTGTCAACTGCCAAACACTTGGAAGTTGGAATCAAAGAAAAGGAGATGGATCAGAGCCTTTCATTATATAATAATTAAGTCTGGAGGTCTAAGCTGGGTCACTCTCTTGCTGTTCAGATAGGAAGATAATAAAAACATATTCATTTAAAATGTCAGCAAAGGCAGAGATTAGATGAAAACCATGTGCTGTTTTCTACTCTCTTTTGCTCAGAACCTCCTAACAGTTGTGGCCCTTCTCTGCCCTATGCTCTGAGGTGGCATGTCAGCCCTCTCCCTCACACCCCTCCTACACAACCACCTTTCTCACCCACTTCTCCCACTGCTCCTTTCTTTCCAGTCTCATTCCTCTTCAGTAAGTTCCTTTCTACTCAAAATATCAGCCCTGTCTCTGTGTCAGGTCTCCATCCTCTTTGTTCTGGTGGAGTACTGTCTACCAACCTGCACCTACATGCCAGGAGCAGCCAAGACTGCTCACATTCCTCTGCAGTCACACAGCACTGAGCACAGCAGGGACCCCACATTATCTCTCTGCAGGGGCTACTGAAACACAGACCTGCGACAAGAGCCCAGCAGAAAAGATCCTCCTTACAGGAGAGTCCAACAGGGGTGTTTTCATAGCAAAACTGAAAGACTGGAGGATTTTACCCTACTGACAGGGCTTGGCAGGAAGAAGCAAGCTCTACAGTTGCCTTCTGTTGCTGAAGTTCCCTTTGTTCTTCAACAGTGTCTGACACCAGGATCATGCCCATGGGAGAAGGAGGTGTGAAAGTCATAGCAGGCCCAGGTAATAAAATATCAAGCATCAAAAGACAGCAGGACAATGATTCAATTAGATTGCTTGCTTTACTGCTCTGAAGAAATGCTTTCAGGGAAGGCATTTCACAGGGATGTCTTTCACTCTGCCCTGTACCTCCACTTTCCTACTTGCAGTTGAGATATGAGGGCAGACCTGTGTCCCTGAAGTGTCTGTGGTGGTTACTGTGAAGGACTTGGCAGAGAAAGCCTTTCTGCTGTTGCTTTCTTAGATAGAATGTGCTTTTGCAGAAAGGAAGAATTGAAGCTTCTTGATGTGACAAAGAATAGTGAGAGCACCACTTTTCCCACTTGGGAAAAGAAGGTGTTTCTGCTTCTCTAACATCTGTCTAATTTTCGACCTTATTTGGCTTGGAAATAAACGCTGGAAGAGTGCAAACCTTGTTCTGCTGAAGAACTTACCAACTGCACTTCCTTTGTTAATTAATTCTACAAGACTACAGCCCTTGTGAAGCACAAAGAATGCTCCAAATTCACCTTCTAGTGCTTCAAGTGGATGGGAACACAGCTTAGCTGCTTGTTGCAGCATAACCTGTCCGAGAGATGCTGAGATGTCAGAGTCCATAGAGCTGTCTGTCATTGCAGGAGCAGCCATAGAGACAGATGACAGCCTCAAGCCTTCCCTGGCAACAGAGGGACAGTCGAAAATGCATCTGCCATCAACAGTATGGAAGCAGCCCAAGGACACCAAGGACTGGGGAGATGAATACATTTCCAAAGAGCAACCAGAGAGAGGGAAAGATATGGGCCAAAGCAGATACAGCTCAGCAGACAACATAATATGTGAACCCTCTTTGGCTGGTAAGGAGTAGAAAACTCTGGCTAGGGAGGCTCAAAGCTGGTGTGAGCTGGCTGGTGACCAGCATCCATGAAGGGAGACACACAGGCCAGTTTCTGTTGCTGGGGGTAATCTCTCAGGGTCTCACACTCCAAGACCTCTGGAGTATCTGTTGGGCTGTGTGACTGACAGAACTACTCTGTACCCAGGACAGCCCTTCTTTCCAAGACTTGTCAGGTTCAGAGTACTGATGGGATTGCAGCAGAGTAGGTGCTTAAGTGGGTGAAAAATACAACTGCTTATTTTGCAGGGTTTCTTCAGGATGGGAAACCCTAATATGAGTTGTTTTGCCTTTGATTGCTTGTTTTGTTATTCTTAGAAAAATTTTATATTCATACGGGGAAATACATCTGCTTTGGAGCTTTCTTAGCAAACTGAGGCACTGGTCATGACTGGGGCATGCTGTAGCATCAGGGTGAAGTTTTACATTTTCAGTAAAGAAGACAGAAAAAGATGAGGCATTGATATAATTTTTAAACAAGTTTCTCCTTTCATGATCCCCTCACCAGTCTAACATGCAGCTGTCCTTGAGGTCAGTATTTTCTTATTTTTAAACTTAACCCTTATCTTCTGGAAGCCAAAAGGCAGAACATCGCCTTGGAGCTGCTGGAGTCAGAAAGGAAGTATGTCATCAACCTTTCCCTCATCCTGAAGATCAAGGCCACACTGCAAGGGCCAGATGTGAAAAGAAGCACCAAAGAGAGAAGGTATTTGATGTAATGTGCTCTCTGTCTTTTGGAGAGTTTGCTTCAGTCAATATTACTTCTGCATTATCACCTTATAAACTTTTCTTACATCCACACAGAAATCTTTGAACACTTAGTTTATTTCTAGTTGAAAACTGGAGGCACTGGGAGGTTTTTGCAGTCATTAAAGACATTCCTGCCTGTCTCTTGCATCTTGTCCACAATCTTCTTTCTGATTCTGGGTGAAATCAACATGAAGTGGCAGAAAAGCAGTAGCACATTTTGACCAGCTCTGCATCAGTGGGTTGTCTTGTGAAAGGGCCTGACAAATGGGACAACACAGAAAGCTGTGGAGCTCTCCTCCAAGCTCTCAGTGGGATGGCTCAGGGCCATGGTCCTGCATCATCAGCCACTGCAGCATTGCCTGGGGCTTTTTAGTGCTGCTAATTCTGGTCAGCTACTCAATGCATTGCAAGGAAAGCCTAAGGAGCTTTCAAAACCCTTTATTAATGGCCAGCTGGAGAGGGTATTTGTGTGTACACAGCAGCCAAAACAGGATCCCTCAATGCAGCCAGGGCACCAGCTACAGGAGTCAGTAACACCTGTGCTATTGTAGCAATAATAGTGCAGTCAATATTACATGTGCAAGGCTGTGCTGAGCACTCAGGAATGCCCACCTCAGCAGATTTCACTTATTAGGGATGAGGTTTTACTCTGTGTAACCAGTCTGATTTGGTCTCCCATCAGCTTTTTCCCCAACTCTTTGCGGTTCCTGGTGCAGCAGCACGTGGATTTACTGCACGCTCTCCAGGAGAGAGTCCTGAGCTGGCCACGACAAGGGATCCTAGGAGACATCTTCCTGAAGCTGACAAATGATGAGGTATGTTAAAGACCTCTCCAGAATCTTCTGTCATGTTTCATTACATTTTATTGAGGTGCAGGTGGACCAAGACACCTTAAACAGAGGGGCTGTGTTGTGCAGCTGTGGTCTGAAGGGCAAGGCCTTTCAGAAACCCCCTTGGAGCACAGTCCTGGGCCATGGCAGCCCCTCTGTTGTTCAGACCCACCTATGGGCAAGCAGCCCCATAGCACAGCTCCATAAACTACATGAGACCCAGACCTGCTTGCAGGAGCCACAGGTGAGCCTTGACAGCTTGAATGGCTGTATTTCCAGTGAGGGTGTGAAAAAAGAGGGGTTCTGATGCTCCCCTGCGCCCCAGTACACCTTGCTCAGAGTTCTGACAAGCAGGTGGGCAGGCACAGGCCCACATGATTTCTTGCATTCACTTCTGTTGCCCTGGTGAGCAGCAGGGATGTGTAAAAACTCATCTGATACTTTATAAATTTTAAGAATCTTAGATAAGAAGAGCCTCTCTACCCCTCTGCACCTGCAGTAAAGCTTTATACACTGTGCTCAACAGCTGAACACATTTTGTAAAACAGACTTTCCTGAAAAGTTCCAAGCCCTGAAGGAATGAAACAGCAGCTCTGCTGCATTGGTGACCTTCCAGCAGTGATGGTGGGGAATTAACAGTTTGGTTGGCTCTGTGACCAAAAATCTCAATTAAGTTTGTGTGTTCTTCTCTTTTGTAAGAATAATTTTCTGGACTACTACGTTGCTTACCTGAGGGACCTGCCAGAATGCATCTCTCTGATCCACGTGGTGATCCTGAAGGAGGTAAACTTCCTGCCTGCTTCCCAGCACATAATGGCAACATGCAAGCCTGGATCTCTCCTGTTATGCCTGCCCATGATAGGACTCTCCTGCCAATCCACTTGTCCTGTTTCCTGGAGGTTGCCGTGGCTGACTGGCACCTACAAAAGGCAGCTTTAACACCTTCCTCACTGTCTGAAATCAAAGCAGCTTTTCTGCTGTGCCATGAAACAATGTCTCAGATTAAACCTCCCAAAAGCTTGCCCATGCAGGTGCTATCCAGACCTTCTCCAGGAACTGTCTCCTGGAAAATGGAGGACTCATCCAAACAGAGGGATTGAGTCCTTTATAGAGAAAAGAGTCTTCACTTTCAGCTTCATCTATTTGGGTCTGGATTCTTGGTTTAAACTTAGAAAGTTAAATATAAAGGTAGTTTAAAGTGCAGTAACCTAACCCCATTTGCTTGCTTCCAATATATTTTAATTTAGAAGTCAATCTCATTTTGTTCGATTAATTTGAGCCTAAACTAAGAACTTCATTCTGAGCAACAGTGTCTTCTTGGGATTTCACTGAAACTTAACTAGTGCACTTTCAACGTGCCCCCCTTCTTTATTAGGCTGAGTGTCTCTAGTAGATAATTCCCAACCTAAATGCCTCGTGTGCCCCTGTGACTGTTGTAACTCCTTACAGCACAACTACTCATTAAACCACAGAACCATCGAGAAGGAGATGTGTTTTATGGGTGGAAAAGACTCTTAAGTCACTTTCTCTATTTCAGGTAGAAGAAGAAATCAAGTCTGATCTCTACATTCTGTTCTTTCATATAGTCCAGCGAATCCCTGAATACCTTATTCATCTACAGGTAGGGCCCCAGGATGGAAACTGTGCTTTGAACTCTAATCACATCAGATGACTTTTAACTCAGAGCTGGTATTTGGGCCTGTACAGGTACAGGGTCCTGACAAACCCAGTGGGTTCTTTGAAGAAAAAAAAACCAACAAAACTTTTAAAGGGAAAGCCAGCTAACAATAGGTTAAGTTTCATCTTTTTCACATGAGGCTTACTTATACTTGCCAGTTTCTCCAGTTGGCCTGACAGAAACAGCTTTTGTCCCCTGGGAAGCCAAAGGCTCTGCTGTCTGCTTCTCTGGGAAAACAGGAGGCCAGAGATGGGATGGGACACATCTGAGAGGGCTCCTAGGGCCCAACAACCTATCCTACAGAGAGATGGCTGATAAAAGGAGTTCTGGTTCACAGAAGGCTTATCTGAATTGTACTGGAACATTTCAGACAAGGCAAATATATAGAAAGCAAGCCTTAGAAAATCAAAACACTGGTTTATTCCCCCTAAGCTAAACTCAACCATTGCATCACCCACATATCTTGTGATTACATTTACAGTGATTCCTTGTGCATTTGCACTGGGCTAGTGGGAGGCAGTCCCCATCCAAATCCCTCAGAAACTCAGGGTGCCTAGCAAAGCTCCCCCAGGGCACTGCCATGAGCACTCCAGAGCGCTAATCCATGGTTCCAATAGTGCCTTCTCCCCAGAAAGGGTCAGGACAGCCTCCAAACAGCCTGCTCTCCTCTGTGCCTCAGAATGTCCTGAAGTTCACGGAGCAAGAGCACCCTGACTATTACCTGCTGCTGGTGTGCGTGCAGCGCCTCCGCGTTTTCATCTCACACTACAGCCTCCTCTTCCAGTGCAATGAAGACCTGCTGATACAGAAGAGGAAAAAGCTGAAGAAGTAAGCACAACATCAGCTCATTCTCTCTGTCACCAGGGAAAGGAGGGGTGGGGGAAGCCCGGCAAACAGGGGGTTTAGGTCCAGGCAAGATCAACAGGCACATTGCTCTGTTGAAATAAAACAAAGCCCTTTGCATCTGAATGCTGGAGAAGAACCACTATTGGCATTTGCCCTCCAAACTGAGGTCAGATTTGGGGTGGGCCCTTCTGCTTAACTCTGAGAGCAAAAGAAAAATCACTTCTAAATCCTTCTAAATTAAGCAGCCACATGTTTCATGGAATCATTTGACTCCTTAAGCTGGTGGCAAAGTCACTCCCAAGTGGGAAAACACATGGGGATTTAGTGCTGGCAGCTCCAGCCCCTGCTGAGGGTGAGGACTGTTTCCCTTATGGACTGAGACTCCAAAAGAATGATGTTATTTTATTTTTCTGGGGGAGGAAGTAGGAGAAACAAAAGCCTCCCATAACCCGTTTGAGTTGAACTATGACAGAAATTACCCTGAATGTAGATTCTCAAGTTGCAGTTCAGAACAGTTCACTGAAATCAAGGCTTTTAGTAAAAATCAGAATCTGGTTGCCTTTGCTCTTTGTGATGATTTACCTGAGGAGTAGGACAAGATCAAATTTCAAGGGAAGCTTCCAAGTATGGAGAATGGTAAAGGGCTGGAGCAGATTGCTGGGGAGGGACTGCAATCAGGAGAGGTGTTAAGAACACCACAAAAAGCAGGATGCCCTGCTGGCTGGAGCAGAATAGGTGGAACAGGCTCTTCCTTGGGGTGGGCAGAGGTGAACAGGAATATTAAGGTCCCTCCCAGTCCTGTTTTCTGTGATTCTACATGCTCGTGCTCATTCCCTGCCTTATTTCTTAGCCCGACGATGGATTTCTCCTCCCTCAGGTCATCCCTGGTGAAGCTGTACAAAGGTCTCACCTCCCAGTGCACAAGCCAGGAGGTTTCTCCAACACCCAGTGCAGCATCAATGCGGGACAGTGGGATCCACACTGAAGAGGCCATCCAGTCATTCCCAGCAGCACCTTCCTCCGGCACAACCACCCCGTAAGCCTGTGGTCCTTGTGGGCAGCTTTCAAAGTAGGCTGAAAATTCTCTCCTCACCCACCCCATGCCAGTGACACCAGGCAGCTACAGGCTGTAATTTCCAAAACCACTCCCTGTATATGGAAAGAGAGATGGAGCGCTGGCTCCATCCTGCTATCCCCTGCTGTGTGGTTTACAAGGAGGGGATGTTTCAGAGCTCTAGCCAGGGCTGCCTGCTAAGGCAGTACATGAGGAAGGACATGAATTGGTTTAGGCCTGGCAGTGGTGTGCATAATAACACTGTGCATTATTCACTGTCAACATTACAAGAGCTGGGAAACAGGACCAAGGTCTCAGAGCAGGGAAAAAAAATACTTTTCCACACAGCACATAATGGAATGATGTGATTCGCTATCACAAGATACAAGTACAAAATGGGTTCCAAAAGACACAAGACTAAGACAGACAGGGCTACTGGTAACACCTGGAAATCTTCACAGAATCACAAAATATTCTGAGTTGTAAAGGACAAGAATCATTGAGTCCAACTCATGGCCTTACACAGAACCATCCTCAAGAGTCACACAGTGTGCCTGAGAGCTTTGTGCAAACACCTCTTGAACTCTGTCAGGCTGGTGCTGTGACCACTGCCCTGGGGAGCCTGTTCAGTGCCCAACCACCCCCTGGGTGAAGAAACTTTTCCTAATATCCAACCTAAACCTCCCCTGACACAACTCCAAGCCATTCCCTCAGGTCCTGTCACTGGTCACCAGAGAGAAGAGATCCATGTCTGCCCCTCTGCTGTCCCTCATGAGGAAGCTGCAAACTGCAATGAGGTCTCCCCTCAGTCTCCTCCAGGCTGAACAGACCAAGTGTCCTCAGCCACTCCTCATATGGTTCCCCTTTGGCCATTTCCAGCCCGAGAGGTGCCAAATGAGATGATGATCAGAGAAGCACTCTAGACTTACCTTTATTCTTATGCCAGCAATTTGTGGCTATTGTTCTTTCTTATCTCATTTGATACTAACAAGAGTTTGGCTGCATCATTCCCAGTCCCCCTCTGTTAGCAGTGTTATAGATCAGTCCTTAGCCTCCTTCTCCCCAGACTGCCCAAGCCAATCTCCCTCCTCTCGCACACAGATTGCTCCAGGCCTCCACCTTGGCAGCCTCAGCTGGCACCACCCCCAAATTCATCCTGAGCTGAAGACTCAGCTGGAACACATGGAGGGTAGGAGCCCTCCAAGTACTCCTGACACATTTTGGGGACAGAGTCACTTTACCCAAGGGGTAAAGACAACCAGACCACAGGAAAGTGAGGCACAGTTCCTACATTACAGAGAAAGAAGAAAAGTTAGAATATAAAATGCAGATGAGCAGGAGAGAGATGGAGCAGTTGGCTTCTCATCTCAGTTTCTATTCATTTCATGCTGTAAAATACAAAAGTCAGACAAAGCTACTGGATAAGCAGTTCTGTCTTTCCAAGTTTGGTCCTCCTAACCAGCCAGGCCATTTCTATAAGAAACACCTGTTACTGTTCTCCAAGACAGGAGAGTACCTTTTGGCCATAAAATCAACACAAGGAGGGCTGGGGGAGTGGAGAGGTGGGGGGAATTTATCATGCTGTCTCTGTCATCCTTTAGTATTCCACTTCTGTCTGTTTTTTTGTTTTGCTTTGTTTTTTATTTCTAAGGCATTTGATGCCGCAGATGAAGAAACCGCAGCCAACAGTGATGGAGAATATCCAGGCTGTAAAGCCCCCTGACTGGGAGATGGAAAGCAGAAAACACGAGAGGCCAGAGAACATCCTTGCCTCCTCTCAGCTGACAGAGCAGGAACTCAAGGCCTTGACAGCCCCCTTGCAATCCATCCCTGAAATGGAGTATGAAGCGCCGCCGGCTGACGCAGTGGGGAACACCGAGAGAGCCATCAGAACCTCCGTGGAGCTGCTGCAGGATGCCAGGAACTTTGCACCAAGCTACGAAGAGTTTGACTACCCTGGGGAGGTTTTCACCATGCCAGGCCCCTATGAAGATGACACCTTCCAAAACCTTGCTCTCTTTGAGAACTGCTCCCCGGCCTCTTCCGAGTCCAGCTTGGATATTTGCTTCCTTAGGCCTGTGAACTTCACCTCAGAACCGGAGAGGACAGACCATGCCTTGCAGCCACTGCCTAAGAGCTGCACTCCCGTGAGCAGCAGCACCTATAAGCGTGAGATGTTCCACAGCAAAGGGAAGCAGCTGAGCAGGTCCCTGAAGGAGCTGCCGCGCAGCGCAGAGGGCGTGAGCACCAGACTCTACAGCACACGGAGCAGCAGTGGGAGCCGTCTGCAGCAGAAGCAGGACAGGAATGTTCAGCCTCACATGATCTCAGCCTCATCCCGAAGCTCCCAAAGGAGCTACTTCCCCCCACAGAGAGGAGCGGGTGAAAAACCGAGCTTTTTGGAAGTAAGGAGGCTTAAATAGGAGGAGGAAAAAAAAAAATGGCACATGGTGGTGCAGCAGCAGCAGGAGAAAGATGTGAGATACAGTTAGAGTAGAACATGCCAAAACAGCTTTCAAGCCCACACATTCCAAGACCTCAACTGCTCGTTTTCACACACATCTTCCCCAGAGACAAGCATGGGTTGAGGTGCACAGCTGGCTGAGCTAGAACACCTTTGAGACAAGGTAGCCTCTTGTGTGTCTCCACTGTCACTGAGCTTCCCCCCCTCAAGGTGAATGTTCTGAGCAGGTCACAAAGTTTACACAAAGCTGTTCAAAATTAGTGCTGTTGTTGGCACCCAGTTAAACAGGTGCCTTTCCATCTGCTGTGAGGAGTGCTGGGTAAGTGCTGGATAAGTCGTGCCAGTGTAAACCAGCATGACTTGGCCAAGCTCAGCCCATTTACGCCAGCAGGGATCTGGTCCATAGGTTTTGTTTCACCTGTATTTTTTGCCTGGATTGTACAGACCTATGCAAACTCTGTGTGAGAACAGTCAGAGCCCACAACTATGTCCCTCAGATGGGGCATGGCAAGCAGCACTGTAACCCTTCAGGGACACCAGGTCCTGCAGGAGCAATGTTTCTGTAGCTTGCAGTGACTGTTCAGAGTCAGCTTTGGGCTGTCACAGCCAAGGAAGTAGAGGCCAAGGGTGCTCTGAGGTGCTTAGATATGAGGCTGTAGTTGCAGATGATGATGGGAGATAGCTTCCAACAGCCTGACTGAAAAGGCAGCAAGGAAACTTCAAAAGAAAAGTGAAAAAAAGCCTAGTGAGTGAAGGAGGTGGTAGAAGGTTGAACAGGGGAGATGAGGCAGAGGGAAGAGCCATGGGGACACAGGCACCCCAGAGAAAGGGGACAATGAGCTCTTTGGCACTCACCTGCACAGAACTATGGCCCACAGCAGGGTGCAGATGTGGAGCTTGTCCAGAATTGCAGGACATGTTCTCCCCCCAGTGCAAAGGAAATCACCATGGCAGTGGTGGGCAGCATTGGAGAAAAGGGTCTTGTCCAGAGTCTTGCTGAGAGGAACTTGGCACTCTCCCAAAGGAGGGACAGCTCTTTTAGTAGCACATTTACCACAAGGTGTGTGTCCTAATGAAGCCTTTTGCCCCAGAGATATAAAACCATGCAGCAGCAGAGCCTGTAGAAGAGTTTTTCACATTTCATCACTGCACCAAAGCCTGATGCCTCCCTGGTCTAAGGGAGAAAGGAGAGGGTGGGAAGTTCTTCCAACTGCCCATGCTGGCTTGCTCTCTCACTGGCAAAAGGATCTAATGAGCTTCCCCTAAACAAAAAGCTTAGCAAGAAAGGCTCCAGTTCCCTCTAACAATGCTTATCCTTCTATTCCTCTGTCACTGCCTCAGCCCTAGAGCCAGGAACAGGCTCTCTGCAGAGGTACCAGTGTTGCTTCCCAGCCTCGTCAGCACCTCCTCACCCACCAGGTCCCTCCTAGCGCAGACAGAGAAATAGAAAGAGAGAGAAGGGAACAAGAATGTGAGGTTGCAAATGCTGGTTAAATTGTCTTTTCCCTTTTAGGAGCTCCATGCAGAAGACAACACCAGGTTCTGCCAGAAGGATGACAATGAGCAAACATCCTTCAGCGACCACAACCCGCGGCACGAGCCCAAGGGGGGGTTCCGGAGCTCCTTCCGCAAGCTCTTCAAAAAGAAATAAGCAGCCCCAAGAGAGGCAGGCCACAGCCAAAGCACAGCAGTGCTTCCCCAGGTCCCCGAGGGTGGAGACAGACAGCAAGGCCCCAGGATCCCCCTGGCTAACACAGAGGGTGGAGGGTGGGGGAGAGGAGACTCTCACAACTGCCTTACAAATGCATCCTGCTCTTTCTAGCACAGGGCAGGGCCAGGCTTTGGGTTGCAGTGGAGCTCAACCAGCAGGTCCAATAAGCACAGGAACTTGCTAGCTTTCATCTCTACCTGACTGAACTTCCCTCAGTTTTGGAAAGCTTTGGCCGAACCCTAATATCTTCTCCTCCCCCTCATCCCCCAAACTGCTTGATTTGCCATACATCTTTGCTCTTCCAAACTCAAGGCAGGTCTTATCTGGCCTCAACCACAACAGAAAGGTTACCTTTGCAGCCCTGGCATCCTGGCCAGAAGTCTAAAATTCCCTTCTTTCCTCTACTTTCCAAGAAAATCACCATCAAAGATGCATTCCAGGAGGCCAGCTCGCATTACCCAGGTGGTTTGAGAAGGTCTTAGAAGCATCAGCTGAAGCACCTGAGCATTGCACTGCCTAATCAGCAACATCCTTTCTTTTGGACTTCCATCACTCACCAAAATCCTATTTCACCTTTTATGTGAATGCTGTTTTCCTGAATTGTGTCCTGCTGTAGGAATCACTGCTTCTGCTCTCAGAATCGCCTATGTCTCCAGGCAGGTTGGGCCCAGGGCCTGCCACATGAGACTCTTCTCCACCTTATCCCCAGTGTGGATCACTGCAGACACTGTTAGTGCCAAACAGTGTCCTGGCTCCTGGTCTGTAACACACCTGGAATACACTCTGCTCACTCTTTGCCCTGACACCCTCACGAGCCACATCACGTGCAGCTTTGGAAAGGTTCTTCCAGCTAAAAATTGAGGCATTAGGGCAGGAAAGTTGGTGGTGCACCATGTTCAGAGCCATAGCCCTCCTTGTGCAAGGACAGATCAACGAGGCCACGAACAGGCCATCCTCCTCACACCTGGACGTGACAAACCCTCAGTTCCTGATCTCTGCAGAGGACTGAGAGAAGCTCTGCTGTGATACCCGTGTCACACACCAGCAGTGAGAGCACCACTGGCTCAGTGGGTGACCAGTGCAGTCCTGGTGAGCTCTGGTGCCACCAGAAGCTGGGACCTTCTGAGGGCAGTTTCAAGTGAACTCGGGTTTTATCACCTTGTTTTGACACACCTGGGACTCTGGTCTGTCCAAAGGACAGCTTCACCTTAAAAAGTTGTGAATTGTCTCCATGGGGCCCACAGCAATGCCTTGGGGGAAATCCTGTGAGACTGGGGGCTTGGGACTCCCTGCATCAGCACAAGGGTGGTTGGTTTTGGGGCCAAGAGAAGAGCACCCACCATGCTGCATGGCTCTCCTGGCCGTGGCAGCAGGACAGGGAGTCCAGAGCAGGTGTCCATGGATGCAGTGGCCAATACCTGCTGCAGATGCAGGGCCCAGAGCTCTCCAGTGTTGACTGACCTGCACCTACCACCTGTTTTTTCCTCTTCTGCTGGAGGCAGAGGGGTGTGTGTGAAAAGGGCTATCCAGACAGACAAAATCCATCCTTTACTGCAATCAAGGTTTTCCCAACATTTCAAGAATGTGACCAAGCAAAACCCCAAAGATGAAAATGTTTTAGCTGGTCCCTCTCCTATAGATTTTAATGAAACAAATATCCACTTCTCCTCCTTACAAAAAGGAAAGAAGTACCATACTTTCCTCCCCTAGCTTTTGGAAACTACTCTGGGAAGATTTTTTTAATGTAAGGCTTTTAATAGCAAAAAAATTCCCTTCCATCTCCTTCCCTTTCCCTCACATCCTCATAAAATTACAAATTCCATGTCCCTTTCCAGTCAGGACTGCTTCATGCTGACCAGCCACTGAATCACAAGGACAGTTCCTAGGACTTGGCAGCTTTTAGTCTGATCGTGCAGGGCCAGGATAGAAATTATATAGGAAAAGTCAGATACTTATAACTGAAGCATCAGCAAAGCCTGTTTGTTCTGCACAGGAATCAGCCACAGACAGAACTGTTTGTTCATCCATGGAATGAGAACTGTATCATTATGGACAAGTGTCCATTGTAATGCACTGATGCTGTCAAGGGCTCTGATTTTTGTGGTCTCAAGTATGTAATGACACTTTAATCTCACAAAACAAACCTCCTTTTCATATTTGCCAAGCAAAATGCCAGGACAGAAACAGGACAAAGGAAAAAACCCTACCTTCTAACATCTCCTGGGTGAGGAAATCCTTCCAAAGTGGCAGACCCTTGCTTGTAAAATGCATGTGGATTTCAGCTTCTATTTTAGTGATTTAAAGCACAGTCAGAACTGATGGTTATTTCTTTTTGATTCTCTATGAGTTCTTACTTCCATGCCTATACTTACCACTTGAGATGTCCTTGTACCTGCTGCAAATGTAAACAGTATGAATGAATGATGCTCAGCACCACACACACACAACCTGTCAGAGGGTCCATTTCAAATCCATCTTTAGTGTACATGTGTGCTCTGGATTATTTTTCTTCCTTTGCCAAATAAACGTTGCCTTTAAATACTGCTGTTGCCTCCTGCACTGAATCAGCCAGAAGGTTGCATCCATTAAGATGTTTCTCTGGTCCCTCTCTGAGGCAGCATTACTTACACAATCCTCTATCCCTACAAGTCCAGCCATGCAAGCAGACTGTTCCCTACACAAAGTTCTAAGGCCCTTATTCAGAACTCAGCTGATTCACTCTCAAGTCTCTTGGTCAAGATCCTGTTGTTGGTGTAGCTCACTGTGACAGATCTTCATCTCCTTAAAGACTCTTCTAGACCACACCTTTCATAGCTACACTCCTGTTTAAGTCAGCCATCCTAGACTCAAAACAAAAAAAGGCTTACTCTGAAATAGATGCAACAAACTTGTCCAAAGCAATTCCAATAATATGTGCCCTTCATCACTTACCTTTGGTTACCTTCTTTTTAAAAATATTACAGATGTTCTGTACATTTGGCAGCTAAATTGTCATGCATCTGACAAGAGGGTTTTTATTTTATTTCTCCCTTTCAACTTTTCAGCCACCCAGTACAGGATTTCACACTTGCTGGCTAGAAAGTAAGAAAAAACCTTATTCTTTACTTCATTTCCCTCATAATGCACTATTTTCCACTGAACACAAAAGGTAAATTTGCTCTCAGTGGGCAGAAAAATGCATTTAAGGGTGGCTTGTTTTTTTTTTAATGGAAAATAAGGAATGGGATTTACAAAATAAGTTAAGAGCATTTTGTCTTTACGCCTGTATTAGGCCACAGGTTTGTCTCCCAAAGAAAGCCTTCACCTATGCACTGTATGGATTTAGAAATGACAATTCAACAATCTTTTCAATGAAGCACAATAATCTACTATGTTCAACAGTGGTACCTCCAGTGATATCACTGGGAAAATCTAATTTAAAACACACACGAAAGAAAAATGATTAAATAATCCCACAATGTCACTCTGAAACATGAAGGATCTAAAATCCAGTGCATTAGCATGCTCTTACTGAGACTAACCTCTCCCTCCCTTATGAGAGGCATATTAGAGCACCAGGTTAGCTACATTGGAAATGGCTTCTTGAGGATGGAGCACTCCAGTGCTTCCATGGCATCAACCGTGAAAGAGGACAACATTCCCCATGAGCAGACAAGTTTGCTGCAGGGGCTGCTGAATGCCATCACAATAATGTGTCACCATGGGGTCACCAGGCAGCACAACAGTGACTTCCCACATAGCAGCTGGACACAGGGAAATGCTCAGCACCTGCAAAATCACCACAGAACCATGAACAGTCTGGGTTGGATAAAAATCTTTAAAGACCTTCTAGTCCAGCCCCCTGCAATGAGCAGGGACATCTTCACCTAGAGCTGGCTGCTGAGAGCTCTTCCAGCCTGACTGAATGTTGCCAGGGATGGGGCATCTTCCACCTCTGGGCTACCTGTTCCAGTGGTTCACCACACCCACTGTAAAAAATTTCTTCCTTATACTTTGTCTAAATCTACCCTCCTTTAGTTTAAAGCCATTATTCTCTGTTCTATTGCAAGAGGCCCTGCCAAAAAAAGGCTGTCCCCAACTTTCTTATAAACCTATGAACTTCTGCTACATAACCCTGCCTAAACAGCTTGCAGTGGTTTTGGATGACTTTTAGCCATATATCAGCTCTCTACAATAATACAGCAACGCTCCAGACCTCCACACGAGCCCCTTTCATTGTCCAGGCCACACCAGACCAAATCAGGGTCATTTTACCAAGGAGACAGAGAGCATCATTAAAATTATTTAATTTTCTATCTGAAAAGTATTGTTACTAATGCAAACATGATCCAAGTAAGAAGCCATTCCAGATCAGAAATTATTAACACACAGCTGCCATGACACAAACCACACAAGTGGCTTAGCAATTGTATTCAACTCCTAAATGCTACAGGTTTGATTCTGACCCTGTCCTTCCTGTTTGCAGCTGGGTCAACACCATGATTTGTGCACTGTGACTGACCCCTGGGCTCCAAAGAACGTTTACTTTAGGTTCTTGCATGGCCTCCATTGTCACCTGTTGTCTGAGTATCTCACCAGGAAAGCACTTTTAACCTCCACCACAAACAGGGAACAGCATTCTCCATTTCACAAAGGAAAGCAGAAACCTACTGACATTTAAGAAATCTGCTGATTAGCAGAAGCCATATGAGGTCCCTCCTGACTGAGCACCCTGACCACTGGGTGGCCTGCTCTGCCTTGGCTGCAAAACAGCACAGACAAAAATGTGCCGAAGAGGAAATATAGATCAGAAAGTCTCAATTTATGGAGTTTTCCTGGTAACCCACTGAGGAGCTAATAATTTAGGTAACACTACCAACAGTATGGCCATCATAGTGTTTTTATCCAAAGAATCCATAACCCAAACTACACCTCCTGTGGCTTGACAGTTTTTATAAAGCTCCCATATAACATTGTCCTCTGAAGCCAAGGTTTTGAGATTTTCACTTTGCTTTTCTTTTGCCAGAAAAAATGTTTCAAAACAACATTGTTAAAGACATCTAAGAAGGAATACAACTGACAATTTCAAGATCTGACTTTGGTGAAAACTGCCATTTCTGTTGAGGAAATGCTTTCCCAATGTAATGACCACACCAAAGGATCAAAGGGCCCTGATCAATGGCATTGCTGAAAGCATTAAAAAAGGTGATTTCTGCCATCATTCAACTGACACTATCTGTAAGGGACTCAGCTTTCCAAGATTCTGAGGTGTGCTCTTCTTCCAAAGAGGATATGTGAGGGAATTTTACTTGCCCCATGAGCCACGTGAACTGAACATGAGACACTTTATGCTTCACATACCTTCTGTAGAGGACATTACAGAGCTCCTTTTCTTCAACAACTGCCATCCATTACTGTCCCGATCTGGTCTGGAGTTGAAGAGCAGCAAGCAGGTTTATGGATAAACCATGTCAGAATAGTTACAACATACCTGTTTTGTCATGTGTATTTTGGAAAGAAAAAGCCACTGTAAAGATTAATAGAAGTTTGATTTTTTTCTAACATGTCATACAGGACATGGGAAACATTTCATAAGGTATAATAATTCACTTTGGGAGTAACCCAGCCTCTCAAAATATTAATGAATTATTATTTGTAACATGCCAGAAACACCTCTTTAGTCTCTCATTACTAAAATACATACACTGAACTAGGAAAAATACATACCACAAGATGGGCTTTTATCCCCCTCAGTGCTTAACTGAAAAACTAAGTTGAACATTTGTCCATTAATAATTTAACGTATGTCAGCCAAACATATCTTTATCTTTATTTCAATTAAATTAAAAACAATCTGCAAGTATATTTATGCAACATTCACTATATACACACGATTTATGCAACTGCAAGGCAATCCTATGTATGCTGATTAATCTATTGTTAGTAAAACATGACAATAGCTATGGAAGTTGACAAGTGACTGTTTTCATGGCATGACTGAAAAAGAATAGCTACTAGCCATGAAATGGATTATCAGTAAACCTTAAAAAGAACATGACATAACCTAGCAGAGATTAACAGTCTTCTAAATGTAGTATATTTGCTTCAGATGATAGTGCTGCTTTTAAAAAAAAAAATTTGCTGTCACCTTAATGATGTAAGACTTTCATCAGCTCTATCTAAAGAAAGCAATAATTAGACATTATGCTTCCTGGCAAAAATTTATTTTTGAACTGGCACCACAGTATTTCAGAAAATAATAATAAAGTACCTCTTTGGTGAAGCCTAGGTACCCCCTACTACTCATTGTAACAACTTGTAAACAGGACCGCAATACAGTGCTTTGCCTTAATTCTAGCTCGGTTAGGTACCACAGATCTTCCTCACAGTCCTTCTCATAATTTTAGGAAGGTATTTTAAAGCAGGGAGTAAGTAAAGCAAAGGAAAATTAAGAAGGATATAAAGTTCCCTGTTTGAGATTTAAAAAAAGTGCATAATGTTTTCATTCCGAAAACTGTGCCACTGTATGGAACTGATAGATACAAGACTGTTTTTCCTTCCTGTACTGGGCATTATTGATCATTACAAAAACACAGTCTCTGCTCATTGGCCAAAGAAGTCTCTCCAGACTGTTTTCTGGTACAATCAGCTGTCCAATTACTTTAGAACAAAGTCCTGCATACTAAAACAAGAATAGCAAGTTAACCGGGTTTTCCACTAGAAAGTCTGTTTTTGCAATTCCATTTCTGTACACTACATTTCCAACGCATTGGAGAGTTCTTAGTGTTTGGCATACACGTCCCAACTCCTTGACACCACCAGGTTCAGTGCATCCATTGCCAGCAACAGACATAGCACCAGGAAAATGCGACTCCCAGCGCGAGGGACAGTTCAGGAGGAGGGGGCGTTCTCCAGCAAGGGCGGCCCATCCCGATGCATCGATGGGTGCGTGTGCTCCCTTTTGTAAGTTTTTGGAGGAAGCTTTGGGATATGTTGAGAAGTGCTTTGTCGTGGAGGAATGGGTGGTCCAGCAACAGAAGGGAGGTCCACATCCTGCGGTATCAAAGGCGGTGATGGCAGGTGCCTCCGTGCTACATGTGGAGAAGGTGTCTGGGGGGGAGGGGGCGTGAAGGGAGAGGGGCTGTTTGGGAAAAAGGTGTTACCAAGTTCGCTTTTTCTCCCCAGGGGTGGAGGCTGGAGGTGTAGTGGTGAGCTAGAGAAAACATCTGGAGTTCGCACAGGTTCCCGTGGCGGTAACTCGGGAGGGTTGGCAGGGGTAACACAGGAGTCAGAGATGCAGGTCCGATCAGGCACCGAGTACCTTGGAGAATACACTTTAGAGGTTGGCTGCCTAGGAGGGATTGCTGGTGGGTTGTCCAGGTGTGCAGAAGTGATCTGAGGTACACAAACACTTTGGTCAGTAAAATTCCAGAGTGGCAGCAAAGCACAGGACCCTGCTGTCAAACAGAAGCCCCCTCCTGCACTGCAGATTGCTCTTAGCCGGTCTGCAGCAACAGACGAGTGAACAGCCAAGGATGGAAGGAATGAAGATGCACAGAGAGGGACAAGGGAAAGGCAAAGAATGGTCAAAGGAACAATTTCCATGCTAGTTCCAGGTCTGCTTGTTGGGGAGGTTTGGATATCTTCCAACACTTCCCCAGTAAAAAGCACTTGGAATGGGCTAACACGCCAGGAATTTCTTCAAGAAAACTAGAAAAAGGGAGAGGCTGATGATGCTGAACAGGGAAAAAAATAAGCTATGCTCAGAAGATGGAGTTAAGTAGTCAGAACTATGGAAGTGAGCAGCTCCCAAGTTGCAGACCATACTGACAGGATAACTGATATCCAACACCGTATCACGTACACAATGATTTGAAATATATTTTGGTAGGATTTCAGATACATTTTGGTGATGTGTCAACTTCTGCTGACTGGCAAAACAGTTGCATGTAGTCTGAAAATAACTGCTGAAGAGCCACTTATAAGCTCTCTTCAAAGACATATCTGCTCTGAAGTAATTTTGTGTAGGATTTTCAAATCTGAAGTCACAAATGAGCTTCCACTGAAATCAGGTGAAATTTGACAGTGTCTGCAACAAAGGCTGGATCAGATCCCAGTTGCCAGACAAATGCAAAAGGAAAATGTAGGAATGCCTTAAGCAGGCAGGCAGACAGGATGGGTAAAGCAAGCACTTGAGCACCACAACATCAGGATCAAATATTCTGGTGAAACTTTCCAGAGGACTGAGTTGTGTACAGCACTTTCCATCATTACTGTTCATCAGTTCTTACTCTTATTCATATTTCCTAAACCTATAGTCTGGAATAATTAATCCCAGATGGAAACACCTGCCTGAAGCCCCAAGTTCTCACAGGCAATGTAAGGGCCTGAGCATAGCACATCAGTAGATGAGACATTTCTAACCCTAAATTTAGGTCCCATCTATTTTCATTTGTCTGAGATCAAGACAGTGAGGTAGAGCTGTGAAGGCCTGAAATACATGGCTGCTTACTCTTTCACATACAGTTCTTAAAAAAATAAATGTACTATCTTTGAGAGTTACTTTTCTATCATACCCTGTCCTTCTTCTCCCAGAAAAACAAATGACCTTTTTTCTGCTTACTTACTTTTGATGGGGAGGATTCAGCTGGGGCAGATTCTGGTCTTCTTCGTGGAGGAACAGGAGGAGGGACAGGAGCATCATCTGAAGTTTTGGTAAAGTTTATGGATGACACAGAAGCAGATCCTAAGGGACATAAAAAAACCCTGTAGATAATTATGAATTTTTGGCTCAATATTGCTGCCAATTGAGGTGCCATAAATAATAAAGCAATTGCTCATAAAAAGCATCATGAATCAAGAAGTGGCAAATAAAGACAACGAAACAAGCCTCTAACTTGCAGCTGCCAGAGAAACTGCTTTTCTGAATGCAAAGATCTCTGTGGCCATCAGCTCCTGAACTTTCTTAAGTAATCCTTGAGACCAAAACCACACCACAAACTTGTTCTTATATCACAATATCACTAAAATAATATCCTGAACCTGCAGCCAATGGACCCAACAACAAAGAAATCCTTTCTCCAGAGGCTTTCCAAAGACCTGGCTTGGACACTCAGCAATGGCACAGATCTGCTAAGGAACTTCTGCCGTTAGGAAGTAATTTCACCTCCCTGTGGCAACCAGCTGAACACAGGAGTAACCTCTGAAAACCCTTGTATGTGAAAGGAGCCTACATCCATTATTAAATATTGAGGACACACCATAAAATATGAGCTTCCTTGGATGTTGGAAAATACATCCAAGGAGAAAAAGAGGTGTGGATAGATCCTGATGGATTTAAAGCAAGCAAATACTGATTTTAACTTCTGCAGGAATACCATCCACGTACACAGAAATCAGTTCCGAACTGCAGGCAGCAGAATAAGGCACCTACAAACAATTCATTTTTTATTCTCAATGTTTACCATCAGATACTCACCAAATACATTCACACAAATACATATGGCACCAAATCCCCCAAGTTTGCTTGGGACATATATGGGCCCTAGAGATTACCTCTGCCTTCAGTTTTGAAGGTCCTCCAAAGACTTGTATCAGTCCCTATGTAACACATCTAATTCTGTTCAGTTTCTCCTTTACAATAAAAACTTTTAAAGAAAAAGTGAGTAAGAAACATTGAAAGTTTTTGATGCTGCAAGGAGACAAAAGCAATGATTTTTACAGTCACTTGAGAAGGCTAGACCTGATTTCCCCTGCCTAGCACCACAAAATGTGAGTGGCACGTGCTGTGAGCACCTACGTGTATGGAAAGGGCTGGAGGGGTCTGAGTCGAAGACGCTGCAGGCGTCGGTGGTGCTGGACGTGGCGGAGGCAGGGGGTGGGGTCAGCGGGGTCCGCGGCGAGTTGGGCGCCGACGCCGTCGCTTCCGTCTCGCTCTCGGGGATGCGGCTGTAGCTGATTTTCCTTGGCTCCTGCTGCAGGGGCGTGGGATGCCTCATGGTGCCTGGCCTTGGATTAGAGGGACGAACACCTGGGGACTTGAGAGGGTAGCTGTACTTCTTGGGCTGAAATGACAGAAAATATCAACCAAAATCAAAAGGCTGTGGAATCGCTTAAATGTAGCTTTGTAGTTATGAAGTCAGAGATCTGAAATTACTTCTGCCATTTATGAAAGACAAAGGTAAGCACTTTTGGAAAAATAAATGCAAAAATTGAATACTAACAAATCTTGGAGGAGGCTTGACATTTCGTGGCTCTATCTCCAGTGACTTGTTGAAGAGATAATCTGTAAATTCTGTCTCCACGCTGTTTCCCATTGGATTCAGGTTTTCAAAAAATCTCTGCAATACATGAAGGCAGACAACTTGTCAGCTAAGATGCTTTTTAATACTGCTTGTTTCTACAGCACAAATGATCCCAGCTGTTCAAGAAAAGAGAGAAAATGCTGGAGTCAGAGGTAATGACAGACTTAAGCTATTAAATCTGCTTGTCACTAGGCCTTTTCTGGACATGGCTACTGCTATGCTTGGCCTGAAAACCAGCTGTGCAAGTACCCTAAATGCTCTCTGCAGTGCAAAGTCAGACCAGGTTTGCCCAAACACTTCCAGAAAAAGCTGCAAACAATCCAACTTTACAGTGATGCATGGAAGACTGCTCCCATAATGCATTCTGTCAAAGCCTGAGGAGAACAAATAAAAAAAACCTTGCAGAATCTCTTAAGATAACCTGTCCTGTGACTCTCTGAAAGCACACATCACAAAAGATGTCAAGAAAAAAAGAAAAAAGGAAGAAAGGAAAGCAACCAGAGAAGACACTGCTTAGACAACACCTCAGACCAAGGAAAACAAGTACCATGAGAAGGAAAGAAAGATGTGAGTATCATCTCCATCAATATATAAACATAAACACAGTGCTATCAGGTAAACATGGAACATAAAGGCAGTGTAACAGAGGAGGAAAAGACAACTGGGCAAATAATTGCAACTGAGTGAAGGACAATGAGAATCTGCCAGTTTCAGTTCCTGTCTAACACTGATCAATAAGAAGATCTACCAATGTCCCAACAGATGAGAAAAATGAAACAAACCCAAGAAACTGCAAGCATTGAGCTTTCTGCCCTTTCTTACACTGAGACCCAAGAGAGGTTTTATGACAGGTCCTCTGCTCATCTCTGATTCAGTCAGACCAAATCTATGTGAATTCAGTCTGTCCTTATGGACTGTCAGCTAACAAAATCACCACAGAAGGAAATTGTGTCACTTACCCTGATGTCAAATTCCACTCTTAAACAATATGGCTGGTTCTGGTACTGCTGGATTTCCCCTGTTATCTCAGCTACCTTCCTTCTCTTGCTGAAGTTTATAAGGTCTTTCCCATGGCGCTTGAGAAATTCAGGATTGCCTTCTTCTGTTTTCAAAATGTTGGTTAAGTAAATCCCTAAACAACAACAGAAGAGGTTTTCAACACAGAGTACAAAACAAGGAGGAAGTCAGGACTGGAATGCAAGGAATTCTTAAATTAATTTGTGCACTGCAATTATTTAGAAAACCCTTTGTTAGGGTCAACAAGAGAATTGCACCTCACCTTCCAACAAGGGCAACAATTTAAATATTTTAACATGCCTTTTCCAGAAAGATGCCTTTTTGCCTCAAAGTCCCAAAGTCTGTGCACCTTTCTATGGTTTAGGAAGCTCATACAACTGAACACTACAAGGGGACACTGAACAGGAATGCTTTCTCTTAACTCCTCTTCTCCATTAGATATCGCAGCTAAACTCCAAAAATTATTTTCAAGTTTTATCTCGGTTTCATAATTGCATCAAATAATTTGAAGATTAGGAAGTAAAAAGTGCTCTCCACTTCATAGATCATGTGTCTGGAATTGTCATTATTACTTGACAGAAATAACTAAAGCTATTCATGTGATCCTGCTAACCTCTACTCATCTCTGAAGCAGGACAGAAGGTTTCTTAGTTGATCTTATCTTTCTTTGCAGAGCTCTGGAGTATATCTTTCCCCAATCTGTAAAAGGCCAAAAAACACTATTTTCTTTCAGTTTTGGCTTGAAGCCTATGTTGGACAAGTGCACTGTCCAGACTTGGAACTGATCTGTAGCAAACATTTAAGTGGATGCTTAAGAACAGGAGTGACATGTGCTTAGCATCACAATCTGCTTAATGTCAGCAATCCACTTCAAAGAAAAACTGTTAAATCTGATGATAAAGAGGATGCTTGCTTTCCAAACTCTGTTCCTACAGAAATTAGACTTTTTAATAGAAATGAAACTCTAACTGTATTTCTTGGCACCCTTGATGAGGAAGAGGACCTTTCTTTTTCTCCCAGTCAATGGCAATAATATTTCTAATGTGACCACCTTCTATTGAGAGTATATCTGGTTGTAACAGTTCAAACCACACTGTAAACCACACAAAGTAAAAATCAGCAAATATGGATATTGCATCAAATAGGATATTGCAGACATACTTATTTTTACTGCAAACAGTATCTTCCTTGAATAGTCGCTTTAGGGTTTTTTTCACATATTCATGTCTGGGCACCTAAAATTCCAACCCATCTGTCCTGTTAAAATTGACTTTTCTTTCTATTGTTCATACTCTGTTTAGTCCCTTAGCTCAATACTTTCCAAATGTTAATGTGGGACATGGCTCATCCAAACCACAGGTACTCACCAAAAAAAGGCACACAAGGAGGATTAATGGACCTGAGTTTTGCCAAGTATTTCTTATAATGGTCCTCACTCAGCTCATAGGCTTCTTCTAAGATCTTCTTCTGGCGACTTGGAATTTGCTTAAAAGAGAGATCAAACAGGTGGTTTGGAAAGAGAAGATAAAGGCATGGCCCAGCAACAGTACTGAGAGTATGGTCTCCCACTGGCACTTGAATCAGGGACCATGAGGACACTGCCCCACCATCCTGAGATGCCTTGCTTAAGTGGGGGTGGATTTCTTGCTTCTGAAACCAAGGAAAAACCCTCTCTCTTCCACCCTGGTTGATTCATTTCTTGGGGGATTTACTTTCCTTGCTCCTTGGAAGCAAATGCTTACTGACAAGACAGGCTTTCAGTGCAGCCAAGGTACCCTGCATGACACTGCCATAGCAAAAGTGGAAAACATTTCACTGTACCTCAAATGTGTGATCCAACCTATAAACTGCTGCGGAGTTCATAGCACTGACAATCTCAAGGACACCATTAAAGTTGTTTAGCTCTTGAAAAACTTGCAGGATCTCAATTATCCGGCTCACTACAATTACTCTCTCCTCTAGGTTTTCTGTTTCTACAATGCATCTAAATACACAAGAACATTGGGGTTTGTATTAAAGCACTGATGAGGTTTCCAAAGTCAAATATTAACTTGTAACACAAACAAATAGGATTTTATCAAATTACTTGAGGTAGTTCTGAAAATGTCTTAAAGATTTGAAAATATTCTAAGAATACAAAGCTTGAGACCACTATGTTAAATTTCTCACAGGGACCAGTTTTAGCATCTAAACACCAAAACAGGAATTCTCCTAGAACAGAATTTTTCACAGCATACTTGTGAATGGTCTGTAAATGTCCCAGTATGGAGCAGGTGCAGATTCAGGAAAGTCACTTACTTTTCAAACCACAGAGTTAGGTTAGTTGTATGCCTTATCATTTTAAGAAGGTTGGGAGAATTAATTTCTTTATCTTCCTTTGTCCACACACTTCCAACTAGTTCTGATGGCTGCACAGCTCTGGAAAAGTAGATGTTTTACCAACAAATGTAACTAAAAGCAGTAAGGTATTATTTTTCCAAACCCTCTTGATTTTCACTGAATTTGGAATTCATATTTAGAAATAAATTCTTAAGGTATCCCTTCTACAACATTAGGCTGTCCTCATGACTAAATGATATTTCTACAGTTCTTTTTTAGACAGTAGATATTTCTTAATGTATGTCACTCTTAAGCACCTCTGTACATCTAGATGAAGAATGAAATCTCTATCTTGTTCACTCTAACAAAATGTGAGCTTCCAATGCCTGAATAATTTCTTAGCTGATGAGATCTGACACGTTCCTTAATTTGCTACACAAAGCAGGATGTGAAGAAAACTGATTTAATAATTGTTCATACTTCTCAAAGTTTGATCTACTCAGAAAATACCAAGAGAAGGCTGGAGCACAAGACAATTAACAGTATGCAGCAATCACACATACTGTACATTAACTTGGGGAGGATAAAACAAATATTGTCTTTAAGAGAGCTTCCACTGAAAAATGGAAACTAATACACACCACTGGTAAAGTCCCTTAATTTCTGTGGGGCTTCACATCAGAGGCCCACAGAAACAATTTCAGGCATGGAGAATACTTTGGTTTGTGCCACGTGTTTCTCAGTGGAGGAAAGTTACCTGTAAAAATCTGACTCCAGCAAAGTGAGCTGCCGAGCGATTTCTATGGGATGCAGAGTGAGCAAGTCAAAAGTCTCTGTGTGCCCTGGTTTGCTGATGTGCCACTCAATTGCTGGAGGGGGGCTCTCAAAAGTGATGTTGTGGCTCGGCCCAATGGCTTGTGCCTGCTTTTTCCTGTTGATTATCTTTGTGATGGATTCAACCCACTTCTTCATGGCTTTGCCTGGCACACAGAGAAAATTACTATTTAGTTAATACTGTTTTTACTAAGACATCAGTATAATTCAGTAATCAGTAACCCCAAAACCTAATAAATTAAAGCAATCATATATTCTTTAGGATTGGCATTCTCTACACAAATGTAAAGTATTCAAAGACAGAAAGAATTCCTCAACAGCCAATGCTGAGCACAACTTTGCCCAAGCACAAATCAGAACACCCAAATTAGACTCCTGCCCTGATTTAGGTGCTTTTCTTTCTTTTTTGAGTTTACAGTGAGTTTTTGGGAACAAACCTTGTTTTGCCCAAAATGCACTTCTACAAACACCTTGAACTTTCTAGTTTGGGCAAGAGCACGTGATTACCTCAGATAACCTAGAAAGTCAAAATAACAAACAGGGAGAAGCTTCTTCCTGTACTGAATTTGCCATCAAAGCTGAGAATAAAACTGAAAGGCTAAAAGCCTTTTTAGCTCTGCATCATAAGAATTTCATGCACCAGTCCATTGAAAATTTACCAGTAACACCCACTGAATTAGCTGCCTCATTCTCCTGCTTTTTAGTGGCTAAATAACCACTAAGTACTTCTCTGACACAGTCTTTTCCTACAAATTGCTCCCATGTCTGTCTTGGCTTCATTTAAAAGGAAACAGGAAAAGTCTGTACAATCACAACAGCAAGGTGTCCTACAGTTCTAATATGCACTGTGAAGTAACTGGAAACTCTTGTTTCAAAGAAATAATGGTTTCCACCATCCAACTTTACAAAAATTACCCCTGTGTAAAGTTTAAAATGACAATCAAAGCAATTATTCTGTCCTCATCATGACTCAGTTCTTATTATTTTTCACTATTTCAGTCCCTCTACAGCAAAACTCATTTATGTAATTAACATATTTAACATTATGTAAATTTAATTCCAGTCCCTCTACAACAAAACTCAATTTATGTAAATAACAATCATTATTCTGAACAAGAGCCAGATTTTGAATAATAGTGTGTGTGTGGGCTTAATGAAAGTCCATTTCACGCTCTTTATGAAGTATTTAATAATAATAGTGTTTATTATTTAATAAGTATTTAATAATGTCCTGTTTTTCCTGAAAGCAAAAGTGATCGCACTCTGTATCTCTGAAACGGGATGCTTTAGGATAAATGTCAGCACTTAAGGAACTGTAAATACCTCTTACTGTTCCAATGAACTCCTCCAAACGTTTCAGAAGGTCAGCATCTCTTTCAAAGTCATAGAAATGGTGCTCTACCCAGTGTCGACACACATTTAATACTCTGCAAAAGCAAAGAATAAATAAACACTCTAGAGCCCAGTCTATCTTCCCTTTCAAAGCAGCTGCAAGAAAGGCCTCTGGCAGCACCAGGAGCCAGTGCAGCCAAAAGGTGGCACTTCAGAAGCAATTCAGGGTGGCTCCCAGGGATGCAGCACTCACCTTAGCTGCACAGGTTGAATGTACTCTTTCCTAAACCTTTTCAGCTCTGCACTAAGGGGTTGGTCTCCGTTCTCCATGGCAATACGGTCGGCCTCCGTGGGCTCAGGCTCTGGAATTTCAAATCTAGCACAGAAGATGGGTGTAAGCACTAGGCCTCTGTTACACCAGTCTTGGGCACAAGCTTCTGGATATAAACTTGTACATTTTACTGGCAATCCTTGAATTGGACAACTTTTTAAAAGGTGTCTGAAGCGACCAAAACCAACTGGAAAGCCAGAATCTTACACACTCCAAGTAAAAAGAAAAAAAATGCACTTCATAAGAACAGTATTTTTAACAGTGGCATACCTTTCTATTAGCAAACTCAGCAACTCTTGAGGTCTACAGAAGGATCTATATGTTGTGAGAAAAGTCCGAACAAAGTTGGGATCTAAGACAAAGAATAATTTTACACTTATGTCAGCAATTACTTGTTTTTTTTCTTTTACAATAACTTCAATTATCCGTTAAAATTAAGGATGTCACCCTGTCAATTTACAGAGAAGGTGATGTAAACCAAAATGGCTTTGGTAACAGTTCAAAATCTCCTAAAATTAGCAATACTAAGCAGAACTTAAAACCAATGTTCACTCTCTTGAAGGTTCACAACAATGACTTTCCCTCCCCCCCTTCAGCTGTTAAAGGACAGGATTCTTTTCCAATGACTTTGAAATTAATGAAGAGATGATTTTATTTATGAGTAAACAACTTTGGTTTTGACAGTGATTGGGACACGAGAACTCAAAAAACACATCAAGTCACTTTGCACTAGATAGAAATGGCCTCTTCCAGGGGAGAATATTTCTCCCAAACTGGCACAACTGATAACCACTCATGGTTAAGGCAGCCTAGATATTTTTTCACCTGACAGCTATGTTAGAGGTTATATTTATTTCACTTCTAGAAAATCAACTGATTTCATTTAAATTTACTAACTACACAGATATTAATTTAAAATATGAAAATGTGTCTTAAAACAATCAAAACTATCAGAAAACCAAAGTGTATCTCATAATTACAAAAGCAAACCCATTTGTTTTCAAATATGAGGAAATGTAGTGACAGCTCACTGGCACTGCACAGAGCTGACTAGAAACAAGGCTAACACTGTTATCACTGAACAGAATTAATGAGCGCATTGCAACAGCTTTGCATATTAGATCCATATCCAGATTTGAAAACCAAACCCCAGCTGGTAATTGTCCTAACACAGAGCGGCTGAAGAGGGGCTCACAGGACTTGAAGCAAGAATTCCTGTAGGCTATAACATGTAGGATAAAAAGCCTGCATTATTTGACCTATTGCTCTACTGGATTTGCTTCCTGAAATATGGATTTTTAAGAGCTGCTTTAAAATCCTCCTTAACTCTTTACCAGCATCTTGTCCATTTGAATGAACATTCCAACTTCCTTAGATCCCACTGAGTTGTTCATTTGGGCAACAGTTTACTGTGACGTGCTGCACACCGTAACTGTGCCATGTAACACAGCATTTCCTTGCAATTTTGTTGCATGATAATTCTCATTCCTTAAACAATTGGCTATTCTGCTATACATGTCCTCCATTATCCCATTTTCCTAACCATAACCCCTCTCCCACCAGTCCTTGAAACTGTACAGTCCAAAATTATTTTCAAAGGCAGAACTCCAGTATTTTTTGCCCAAAGAAGGTCATCCCTCTTCACATCATCTTCATGATGAAAATACATAAATTCTGCTGTGCTAAAGAAGCACAGTAACTCATACTTTCACAGCTTGCAATCTGTACACAGCATCTACTCTAAATAAGAGATTTTGTTGACATGAAAAAAAGAGCTTCCATAGCAATTAAGATCTTCAGATCACTGCAAGCTCTGAGTTGTAGCTATTGCTATTTACAGGTAGGGTCAGCATATAAATCCACAATACATATTGAATTTCAAACCAAGTAGATCAGAAAATCAAATCTACCTTCATTATCTTACTAGCAACGACTGTGACTCAAAATAGCATACAATATATGAGTAAGTGTTAAAAAAATACAGTCAACACCAGTTAGCCAGGATGTCTGCTCATGTGATAATTCTCTCTTCAATGCAGCCAATTTGAAAGCTAAAAAAGAACAATAACTGTTCTACGAGGATTTATAAATAATCACCCTTGAATTCCTTAAGAAAGGAAACGGACACTATGATGACGCACAAACACTCTTAACATATCTAAGCTTTAAAAATAGAAGAGTGCTGCCCTATAGATAAAAAAATGCCATGACTTTAAAATGTTGGTACCACCTAATCCAGCTGCTCTGAAACAAGAATTGGGCAAGAGGAGATAATGAATGCAAAAACACATGAAAGCAAGGAAAACCCACCAGAATATGCAAATAGGGTCAGAACCTGAACTTCTAATTGCAGGGCAATTTCTCTCATGTGAAAATACATGGAAAGCTGCTTTTGAGGAGATTTCTCTCTGTTTTGCTACTCCACCACAGGATAGTTTGGACAGTCTGCCACGCCTTGTGACTGGGTGGCCATCAGGGCTGTCTCTGTCTGAGCTCTTGTAGAAGCTGGATGCCTCCCACCCCTGGCAGAATTGTTTCCTTAGAGCTTTCCCTGTTGCACAGTAAAGAAATTTTGGCTGATAAAATGGTTTCTCATTTGTCAGGGGGGTGAGGGATGACAAATAAAAAGTCCAACACCCATATCTACAAATGAGGTGGACTGTGTGGATCTTCATATATTACAAAAAATTGAGACCTGATTTGACTACAGCAACAACTAAACTGCAACAAATTTGTATGACCCTTGCAAAGTGTATCTGTAATTATTTCTTACACCACTTGACCTACAAAGATAAAAACCTAGGGAAAAGCCACAGCTATAGTAAATACTGTCTTTAGACTGGCAGATCAAGGGCTGCCATAACCAGCCACACTGAATTTCAGAAAAATTGCCTCAGAAAGGTACACACTTGCTGTTCTGGCATATGAATATAAAGCCAATAAAGACTTTAAAGATCGTCATCACAGACACACAATCCTGTGTGGGGCAAGAAAAGCATTTCTACAGACTGTAACAGTTTTGGTACATATCACCAAGGCACTCTTCCCAGGTCTCCAAGCAGAGGAGAAGCCTTGAACTCAGCTGATACATGTGTGAAAGAGCTAACCTGGTACTCTGGAGAATTGCTGCCCTACTCACTGCACGTCACAAGATGCAACAAACCCCTCAATGATTTACATCACCAATGGATCATGTTTCCTGTACAACAGAGCATTTTTGGTTGAGTCACTCTATCTTTTATTTCTTTGCTGCCCTGGAAAAGACTGCACAGAATGGGGAGAAAAATGATGTTTTTCCTCACGGATAACCAATTATAAAACAGAAGGTATAGAAGATAAGAGTGTTGAGAAATTATGCACAATGTAGCAATGCAGCATCACATCCACTAAGATGATTAAGGCTACAAAGACAAGCTACATACATTATAAGACAACTATTTTTATCCTTTTGGTCAAAGTCTTTCAGGTCACCTCTCAGAACCTATATTCTCAGTTTTCTCATACAATACTTTTTGCTAATTCTTTTGCAAAGGCAATGCTAGATTAAAAAAAAACCTAATAAAAAGTGTCCTCCTTTCTCTAAAGCTGAGTTGTTTGATTTTACTGTCAAGACTTATGACATAAATTATGTCATAAATCGTGCCTATAAAATACAAAGCCAAGAGCTAGAAGTTTAAAAAGGTACAAGAAAATGAAGACAGCTACAAAACTGCCCAGGTAAAAACTGCCAGCACAATATTCCATTTGGCTTTCTAGTAAACATTAGGAAAATCAAAAGAAGAGCAAGAATAGTAATGAAAAGATTAAATATAAATATTTTAAAAAGTAAACAGAGTACTAAACTACAGAAATTATATTCTTCTTACTGCTCACTTCTTTCAAATAAATATTCCTGACCTATGCACGGTATCTAGGACTGAACTGAAGAATAACATTCTACAACAATTAAGAGTGTAAAAAGGAAGAAAAAAAAAGTTGTTGAATATGAAAAGCACTAATACCAAGATGCATGAAGTTTCAGAATAACTGACATACAGACAGAATCAGAAAAAAAAATTCCAAACCCCAAACACTAGACCATGCTTTGCAGCACAGCTTATGAAAATCCTGGGCTACTATCAAGAAGAACCCCACACACTGAGGTCAGCCTGAATAACCACATAAATGTCATAACTTCAACACAAACAGAAACCTAAAGTCAAAAGTCCTTAAATCAAATCCTCACTGAAGTTCTGATTAAGGCAAAGTTCTGAGGACAAAGTAAGCAAGTGACTGCATCTATCAAGTTGCTATTGGTCCTTCCATGGCACGCCAGCATGGACATAGCTGATAGAGTACAACCTTGAACTGAAAATGCTGGGCCCATAATTCTCTCCCACAATGCTGGCCCTTCCTGTGTCAGCCAGCTTTAAAAGTCTGGAGGGAAGGCAGTTCTTGTAGCTTGGGGCACAAAGGAAAAAGTATTGTCTAGAGCTCAATTGCTGCAGGCCCCCACCCCCTCCCTTGCATGAGAATAATCTCATGCACATGTAATATCCCATGTGAACTGCCAAACATACTCCCTTTTTACTCATTTTATGTATTTTGCTGCATGTATTTAACACAGAGAGAGAAGCATGAACTAGTTACTACCTTGAGTTTTGGGTGCACAAACCAAGTGCCTCACCTGCATACATGTGGTATGTCAGCCTCTCGATGAGCTTCACAACAGTTCCTGCCTTGATGATGGGGATTCCAGATTTGGGCTGCATGTTCTCTTCAAACACAATATTCTCTTCAGAGTCGGGTTCTGCAAATCTGTAAAGCTCAGGATTTGGAAATCTCATCTGCTCCTCTTTTTCTTCCTGTAACATTGTTACATCCAACATCCTTTCCAGCGTGCTTCTATATTGCAAAGATATCAATGCTGCCATCCAGTTGTTTTTCTCTTCAGCAGATTTAGCAGCAAAAATAACACTGTTCTCATCTTTTAAGATGATTTCAAAAGCATGTCTATACTCATTAGTGTCATCTTTATCATTGATTTGTACCTTTCGCATGAAGAACTTCTCCTTGAGTCGATATTCTGCATTGCTAGCACCAGGAAGTCTTGGCTGGCCATGATTTGACTTACAGCAAATCATCAAGCCATCAAACAGGAATATGTGTCTCTCGTGCTTTGCTCCTACACGTGTGAGTGTTCCTTCCATGATGAACTCGTTACAGCACTGTCCAATGTCTTTACCCTCCCAACCATCAATATTTTTCTGGATTTCATTCATTTTCTTAATTGCTAGCTGCTTCCCCTTCATCTGCTGAGTATAGAACCGGCATGCGGATTCACTTCAGTGGAGGATGGGAAAAAGGCAGCCTGTTAGTACACGTTTTTAAAAAAACACAACCACCACTAACACAAAAGCACCAGATCATCCTTCTGAGAAGTGAGGATTTCACTGAGAATGCAATTTCATCATTCAATATCAGCACCATTGCAAAGTCTTGACTAAAGCATCTCATCTGATAAATTTTCTACTAATCTTCAGCAATAGATGTTTTACCTAAACACAAACAACCAGAGGCAGGCAAGCTGTGAGTGCTTCTTAGCCCAACAAGCCACTCACTTCCATAACCAACAGAACAATTCTAGATGGCATTAATTTGAAACAAGTACATTCAGAAAAAAAACCTGTTAAATGTATTCATGTTCAAGCCTAAAGGTTACCCTTGGCAGCACAAAAATTGTCTGGCAACAAAAATATTGAAACAATTTTAAGAGTAGTTTCAAATTCAAGAACATTCCCTTCTAACCACACAGAAAGGTACTTTTAGAATATTTTTAGGTGGATATTTATTATCTGAGCACAATTAACCTAGCAATGCCGCAACTTTCTACTTACCAGTGAATTCTCAGAACGTCTCAACTACCAGTTTGCAAGGACACATAGAAATTAGAACTGTTTTAAAACAATAACAAATTATCTTGGCTTTGATGTCACTTCCTCTGAAAAAGCAGGCTTGTCACAAACTATTTTGTTCATTGTTTACTAAAAGAGGAAACCGGGAGCCCTGGATTTATAGCAAAGCATTAAGAGCAGAGAGCAGAAAAAGCGGAAACGTTTACCTAAGCCTTCGCTTTGCAAGGCTTTTGGAGCATATCCGTTCCATACTGCTTTGAAGATTTAGCAGGGCAGTTATTGCTTGCTTCAAGCACTCCTTATCCTCTTCATCCTCACTTTTTTCTTCCAATTGCTGTGAACATTGAAAATCAAAGACAGGAAGTGTTACAAGCATTTTGGTATTTGCAAATCCAGAAGTTTGACCCAGGAAGAAGAAATCTAACCTTCTGCTGATTTTCCATGCTCCTGCTTGTTATAGAAGTTAATGGTAATAACCAGGTGTGTTACTGACACAGGTGAGAGACAACTCTCTGCTAAGAGCTTAATCTCATTAAAATACAGCACAGTCACTAAGGTCTCCCAGATACAAACACACTCAGACGTGCAGTATTTATCTCAAACTGGTCTGATTTCCCTTACAGCTCCTTATTGGAACCCATTTCAGGTGTTAAATCTTAAGAAGAACAAGAAATGAAGAAGACCTCCATACACACCATACTACAGGACAAGATCAAATCAGTCCATAACACATAAACATCCTGGAACAGGCAAGCTGGACCCAAAGCTAAGCAGAATTCCTTCATCATATTTAAAAGTAGAAGATTACAAGGTCTCTCACCTCATGAATAACAGCCTAATTAATAAATCAGGTGGAAGCAGACCTTGGAAATTATCTCAAGCCAACCTCCAGCACAACTGCAGAGCCAACACAAATCAAGTTGGCCAGAGTCACAATTAGTTTTGAATTTAAAAACTAAACTAAAACTGGATAAGAAGGATAAGAACACTTAATATTTTGTGTCTAACTATTGTTATGAGATCTGCCATGTTGAAGATTGCTTGAAGATTTGCATCTCAAATCTTCATTTAAGCACTAAAATGTTTCACATCAGAGAAAAAATAGGTGACTACAGTTGTGGCTTAGATGTCAAACTGAAATAACATTTGTAGAATTATTAACAAGACAAGCATTTTAGACTATCACACACCAAGAATTAGCTCCACACAATTGAAGAATTTGTTTTGGTGGTAGAAGTGAAACAAAGGCCAGTATGAACCAGAATGAGATGCCCTTGCCAAAAGTAAAATTGCGCTGTTTGATTCCAGTGTAAAATATAAGTATTGTCCTTCAAAATTCAACAGAGTACAACAGTCACATTTGATATTTTAATGGGTCAGAGAACAGCACTAATTTCCCCCTAACTAGAGTTAATCATTCAATGCAACAGCTGTCAATGCCAAAGACTACTTTATTTGTTTTCAGCCATAAGCATGACCACAGTTTCTTCTAGGCAGCTTTGGTTCATGTAGTGTCATCTCCTGTGCTCTCAACCTAAGCAGCATTAGGTGGGAGAGCCTGCTTGAGTAGCAACCACTGAAATAGGTCAGAGAATGCACCACAGCAAGCATTACTCCCCACAAGATCTTAGGGAGATGACATCATCCAGGAAGGAACAGACCACCCTTTTCAGATTCCTCTACTCTCCAGATTTAATGGAGGTATCATCTCCCCTTTGCTTCAGATTTGCAGATCTGGGTTCAGAGAGGATTTCAGACCAAGGAGGCAAGTCCACCACTGGCAGAAGTCTTGAAAGAAAGCTTTGAAAAAGCTGTAACTACCTCTAAGACTTTGCATATTTCCTGCACAAGGATTCAGAGAAGGCTCTTTGCCTTGTGTGCTGCCTTTTTATAAGCTTCCATCAAAACAGTCTGGCTGGGTTTCTTACAATTTTTGGGTTGCTACCCTTTAGCAGTGGAAGAGATTGTTTAAGCCTGGTCTCCTTGAAAATAAGCCTTACTAGGTCCTACAATATTCTGTACATTCTCTTGAGAAACAAACTAATGAAGATTAACATTCATTACTGCAAAGCATTCTGCTCTTATGTTGCTTTTTACAGCAACCTCTCTCCAGTTGCAAAAATGTTGGTATTTATCCATGTCCCAAAGCAAAATACATATTTACATATAGAGAAAGCAGTTAATACTTAGAAACTAAATCAAAATCCAGTGAGTGTAATTATGCTCCAAGTTTAACATTTAGAAAGTGCTGTGCAGAAATGTGTGTTGTCTTCTGTGTAACACCAACACAAATGGCAAGTCAAGCAATACTCTGAATCACTATGAAGATACTTATCTGGACACAGGAATTTGGAAGTTTATATTCCAGCATGGTACTGTACAGTTACCAAAACCAGACTTAACCAGAACTCAGTGTAAATTACAGCAATGATTTAATCTTACACTGCCCCTGGACAGTTTAAAAAAGGTGGAAAGCGAAATGGCATAACTGGAAAGCATCCAGAAAGTTTCTCTGCAAATCCCACTCATTCTTCTATAGCTGTGCAGTGCCCCCTAATGAAGAAACCAGGGAGATGCTAAGTAAGTGGTGAGGGGGTTTTGTTTGTTTGGGGGTTGTTCACTTTTGTTTGGTTTTTTACAGAAAGTGCACTATACACTACAAAAAATAGTATAATTATTATGTGAAGGAAGTGCAGACTTCTAATTATCAGTAGTATTATAGAGATTGTGGGTTTTAACAATCTTATGAGAAAATACTGGCTTATCATTCATGTGATTCACAGTACTCCAGGCACAAGACACTGTTCATTCAAGGAAGAAAACTTGGAAAATAGACTGCTAAGGAAGTCTTTAACAAAAAGAAAGTAGTCTACATTCTAGACCACAATTTCTGAAGAGACACCAAGAAGTGAAAGACAAGGTATTTTGTTCTACCTGTTGCATACCACAGGGATTACATATTTATAAATTCCAAAGAGATAGAAAATAAATCCTTCTCATGCAGTGCACAATTAGACTGTGGCAGTTAACCTCTTACACTGTTAGAGAAGCATCTCTCTGGAAATACAGTGATAGAAAATACAGAGGAGAACCATAGCAGCAGGTGTCATGACAGACAGGAAGTCTTCTTGAACTTTAGGGTTTGCATCACAACCTAGACTTCTGTCTTCTTCCCAGAAGATTAACCACTGAAATTTGTGAACTGCAAGTTCTCCAACTCCTCTGGGAATCAAGACCACAGCTTCAATACACAGAAGACAGAGCTATTTTGTAATCAACAATAAAAACCAACAGGGTTTCTTCTCTGAGCAAGGCAGGCAGGTCTGCTGGCACTTAGCCACAAACCAATCCTGGAAGGTGGCTCAACAGCACAGGTACTTGAGAGCACTCTCTGACTTTTTGTAATTCCTAAAAAAACCAAAAAACTCAGTCCAAAGCAGCAGTGTACTGGGGACAAAAGAAAGTGTTCTCATATCTAGAAGCTTTAAATTTTTAGAAAGCATCAGGAAATCATCTGGGAGGGACAACTGCAGGGAGCACCATGCACTTCTGGAAAATGCTAGCAGACTAAAAAGCAACTCACACTTGAACCTTGAAGGAAACTCCACATGCCATATTCCTGAACATACATACATAGCTTCAATACACTGAAATTTGAAAAGTCATTTTTTTCTCATATAAACTCAGACAATCTTGAGCACAGTGCAGTAAAAATAGTCATACAGTTATCTGTTTATTTAGATCTACATTAGAGCAGGAGTGTCAGTTGCATTGACAGTGGAACAGAACTTAGTATCTTACTGAAGCAATGATAAAAACCTTTTCTCCACTCAAAGTTTAATTATGTCTTCTCAGTTTAATTTTTAAAAGCTACATAAAATAGCACATGACAAATATCAAACCCCAGATATCAGATAATTAGTTACAAAAAACCTTCAGAATTCTCTTGGAAGTACATTTTAGAAGACACAGATGCTAAAAGGCCCTCATCTTTTATTTCATGTTATGTTTAACTCACAATATAAAATATGATCAACCCATTGGGAAGCATACTGGACAAGTAAAGCATCAAAACAGAGGAAAACAAAAAGCATTTCAACTTGTAGTACAAGATTCCTTGTTCCTTCACCTCTTTACTATGTGACTTAAAATAGGTCCTAAATATATGTTGAAAATTCAAGTACATCAAATGTCATCCGAGCCCAAAAAACGTAAAAACATTTGGGCTAAAGAAACATGTGAATTTAAGGAATTGTTACTTTGATTACCCAATGTGAACGTTCTTATTTGGGAAGGGGTGTGTGTGTATGTGTGAAATTAAAATAATTATGTTTCAGAATTGAATTACATTACTCTGAAGTGCAATTTTGAAAATTAGGATGGACACTGAGGAGAAGTCAGGAAGACACATTGAGAACTGCATACTACACAAGTCTGTCAGCTGATGTTTCACCAATTCAACAGATCAAAAGGTTTCTTATGTGGCCAATTTGCCATTAGCATTCCCACAAAGGGGTACAGCCTGTTAGAAGACCATATTCCACATTTCCTCCAGGGCTACAGCAACCTGCTAAAGTGTTTACCTGGTGTCTCCTCAGCAGGAAGAGGTGCAATTTTGCTCTGTTTCTGCAAGTTTGCTCTCAGTTTCTGCAGCTGGGAAGGGATTCAAGTACGCAATCAATGTTAGGTTACACACTCAGCATCTCCTTCACCAAGGAAGGGATAGAAAAGCAAAGCTTTTTTTCAAATGTCTTCTCTGAGGTTTTCATGAAACTATTTCCTAAACATTCAGACTTTTTGTAGGCTACTAGCAGCCATTTATGCATTTTACATTCCATTACTGGGAAAGGCTACTTTGCCTATAGGAGGCCTTGACTTCTCAAAGTACAGAAAACTTATTTGCTCTGCATTTTTCAGAAATATGGGTTTTTTTTTTTTTTTTTTTTTTTGCATGTGCTGATGTCTCCTCCACAGCAGCATCATTACCTTTCTGCAACAAATGTACAAGTTCACACAGATCCTTCCAGAGCCTTCATGCTCTGAAACTCTCTTCTCTCCTACTGTCACTTTGGTTTGTCTCATCACTATTAGCAGACCTGCAGAATACATTAGAAATTTAAAACTCATAATTTAGTTCATAACATTTAGTTAGATCAGTATTTGAAATATCACAGAATATTTACCTATGTGCTACCACACTTGTAATTGAGGTCTTCCATCTTCTTCCCCCAAATTTTCCATCAAAGTAAAGACAATGCAATTTGAAAACATCTTCCCTTTCTCTTTTGTAATTCCAAAGTGGATTAAAATCCACTTCTTCTGCTTCAAAACAATTCAAGTCCGATCTTTGCCAGAAAATTTTGCAAGGCTGTAAGCAAAACTGGATGACACCTCTCTGTTTGGACAGAAATGTATGTATTTTTGAACAGAAATGTCTGAGTATTTCGATGCTATGTAAGGTGAATGCACAATTTCAGAGATCATTCTGAGAAGCAAGGGTAGAACCCTGTTGATTTTAAGAGGAACCCTGGTGTTAAGTAATAAAACCAGCAGGTGAAATGAAATGAAACAGCAGTGACAAGAACAAACCACAAATGGTGTTTGTTGTTCCACTTGTGTGTGTTATTTCCTTCATATTTCCATCAGTTTCCATTGAATATCTCAAAGTATTGACAGAAAACATAAACCTCCACTGTTATAAGAGAAACAAAGAAAGCTGACAGTGGGACTAAATCCATAGCTCCATATCCAGAAGTATTTCCAGTGAAGTGATGCAAGCATATGAAAATGTCAACCACTGCACTACCTCTTTCCAAGGATCTGCCTTTTGTACACAAGGTGCAGGAGAAGAGGACAGGGAAATACACTACAGTTTTGAAAAGATTATGCAACAGTATCAGAGACTGTATCATGACTGCCATAGTCACAAAAACTAGGAGTTGAAAATCCCAGCTAAAATAAGCTTCTTAACATTCAGTCCTCAATGGATTTTGTCAAAATTTTTATTTAGCAGGGAAAAAAAGAATCAAAATTTGTGCAAATTCCTGTAACACCCATCCATTTTCATGGGAGTTTGGCCTTGGGTGTTCAGCACAAGCTGCTGCCATGGAAGTTGAAGTGCTCTCTACCATCACTAACAGCAGCCCCTGAAAAGTGGGAACAAATCAGTTAATAGAGCTCTTCTAACTCCCACAGGACTACAGAGCATTTGCCACGCAGGTGGCTCTGGAAAACTGATTAGAAAACAGGACTTTGGAACCCTACGGTTAAACACGCAAGTGAAGTCGCAAGTCTGGAGTTCAGGATGTGCTTCATTTGACTTCCCAAAGAAGTCTGGCCCTGTGACATCCTACTCCTGCCTCAAGGGATCAAAGTACAGCCTTTGCTGTTACAGGGCCAGCAGGATTGACTGACACAGCTCAAGTGCCACTGGGGACTGGAAGGCAAAGGGTCACAAGGAATATTTTATGCTCACTTTTGTTATATTTTATCCAGTTTTTGCGGAAAAGCAGTTTTAGAGGGATAATAGAAAAAAATATTCTCAGAGGTACCTATTTAGGAAGGAAAGAAGAGTATTAGAAATTATTAGAAAATTTCTTGGAAAGAGACATCTGCTTCTCAAAATCTCAGATACATCCTGTGTGTAAGGAAAAAACCCTACGAAGCAAAACATGCAGCCCCATTACACCTCCACAACAGATGACATAAATCACTGACAAATGAAGTGACACCCATGTGCATAGACTCATCTGATGCAAACACAGGAAACACATCAATGAGTGCCACAGCAGGAAAGAAAATTAAGGACCAATTAATTCAATTAACAATAGCCAAATTTCTGGGAAAAGCGCACACACACCCACAAATGTGTGACAAAGTTTTTTTTTCCCCTTTCAACTTCTCCCTTTTGGCTGATGAACCCACAACTGACTTAAGCCATAAACTCACTACCACTTAAAGGAGAAAAGAAATAGAAATACTGTCAATGAAACCCCACAAGCAAGAAGTAAATACAGAATCTCATTTCCTCATTTCACCTGGCTGTAATCAACTCTGGCTTCTACCCCATGACACAACTCCTGTACCTTTACAACATTCCAGTTGTAACACTAGTCTTAGCTTAACAATATGAAGTTTCCTAAATTTTTTACCTACTGTCACATTCTAGGAAACCTCTTCTTAGACTTCAATCCAAATTTTACATCACCCCAGCTTTTTCCCCTAAAAAACACCCAAATACACTGGGTAGTCCTTATCACACATTAGCAACAGTTTGGTCAAGCTACACTTTCTTTATTTAACACACAGACCTCCATCTGTCACAGAGACCCAGAACTACACATTATCTCCAGTGGATGTAATAAGTCATCCACATCTGCAGCTACATACACAGAGATATGGAAAACTTTAATACTTCTGCTTTTTATTTATTTCAAATGGTACTGTGCATACAAGTTGCTGTCCTTGGAAAGAAGCACTGAAGAAAAAGTGATTTCAGGAAGTAAAATCTTGTGCTGATATTAAGTGAATACATTCTAGAAATAATTGACAGCTTTCAAGTCCATGATTTACTGGTTTTAACAGTAATTAAGGGATACTTTGCAAATTGACTAAAGCAACAGAACCTGCTAACCACAGTGCTCTTACTGAAGACAAGCAGTCCAGACAGTGTTGTGAGACAATGATCTATAATTGCAGATATTGTAAAACCTTAGCAGACTGACAAAGTTCAACTAATTAAGACTTTGATTCTCCACCCTGGGCTGGGTTACACCACTTACAGATGGCACTCCAAACCAAATTCACTCGATTTGTTACACTCTGGAACAGGACACTGGTGAAACAAGGCTGAGAATCAAAGTGAAGTCAAAGCCCAAAACACTTTTGGATGTGCTGCCCAATAAAACACACAGCAAGAAACTCAGAGGATCAAACTTGAAATCCCCTAGTCCTAAACTAACACTGTACTACCTTGTGCCTTCTTCAGCAACATGTAACAAATTTAATACCAACAGGTTGGGAAAGGGAGAGGTTATCATCTTGAAAGACCTTGCCAAACCAAAATTATTATTTTTACCATTAGCATGGTGGAAGAGGAAGACAAAAAAGTTCAACTGAGGAGTATTTTACTTGAGCTGAATTGCCAGTCAGTAAAACTTGAAAAGTTACTCATCATCTAAGAACAAAGTTTGAAAAAAAAAAAACAAACATAATATATGCTGCTGTGAAATGAAAGTATCCTTTCTTTTAGTATAAAAAATCTTTTAGATTTTTAGTATACTATAGATAGAATTCCAATTAAAATAGAAATATTTTAAAATATTAGCATTAATTTAAAATATTAAAATATATTAGCAAAGAGATGATAGTTACCATTCCTAAGTCATGGGACTCAAGTCTGCACTTGGCTTAAAAAAATCCCAACCACACAAAATCCCTACCAAGTTCTCTTGTTGCCCAAAATATATTGTTTTATATAAGCAAAGTTTATATACGCTTTGCAGCATTTCTACTTGGAAAAGAAAGAACTTTAAAGTAATCTATTCACCCAATGAAAGAGTATCATACATGCATACAAATGTGTACCATTTGAAACAGTGCCCAATTCAATTCAAAGGTCTTGAAAAACCCATTCTTCAATTACTAAATATCATAATAATGATTCTATGATTTAGGAAAGCTCATTTATTAGCTGAACACCTGCAGAAAAGTGCAGTTTCACACAAAGCTACTATTTTACATAGTTCCTATATAAAGTTTGAGGACTTTCAGGTTGGGTGAAGGAAAACACAGCCCTTAGTCCAGTGGTAATTACCCAACAATGTAACAGCAAGAAGATTCAGCTAAAAATAGAACATGCATTTGTGCATTCCTGGTACCCTGTCCAACTTCAGGAAGGCTTTAGTTTCTAAATAGGATAACCTTTAGTGAACAGAAATTTACTTTTTTTTTTTTGTAGTCTGGATGGTTAGAAGGTAACTGAAATGCATTTAAAATAGATTACTTCAAAATATGCAACATTATACAACACAGCTCAAAGATAAATGCTAACCTCTCTATCCTTACATATATCTATATTCAAGAGAAATCAAATTTTTTTTCCACCTGCTACTTTGCCAACATTTTGTCTCTTCATAACCAGAGGTCCATTTTCATAGTATTTTAAACTTGATTATTCATAGACATGCTTGCAATCACTAACTCAGGCCTCTCACCACACAAGATAATTCAATACCTTGTATCAGTGGAACTATCAGGATGATATAATTGCACAAATATCCTTCTGTGGCAGATAAAAATCAACCTGTTCAAAGATTCTGTTCAAAGATTTCAGATATAAGGAAGAAAATGCAACTGCTAGCATAGACTATTTGAGGCAGGGATTCATACTGAATTGCACATTGATGTACTCATTGACAGCTGAAGATGCTGCCACCAGAGCTGACACCTCTCTCTTCATGTGCTCCTATTATCCCTCATTGCCTATTCTGTGTACATGACATGTGTGTGCTGACAGACCACAGTGACAGGTGTCCAACTAAAACGTGACATGTGCAACACGGTGGGAAGAAAACCTGGGAGCTTATTATCAGATACAGAATAAAATCCAGCACAATAATATCAGACTGACACAGGGGAGAGGAGCTCTGTGCGTTTGTGTGTGTAGAGCGTGAATATGAAAAGAAGAATTTTTCCCGAAGCAGAGGTCATGAGTTGCAAAAAGACTGATAAACTTTGGAGGAGAGGGGTCAGCTTAGACTCCAGCCTGCCCTAGAAAAGGCAAACACGGGCTGCTCCCTGCTCCATAGGCACACATGCTCTCCTTTCCACCCTAAAATTGCCAGTGGCAAGAAGCAAGGCCGGATGGCTGGGTGTCAGACAGCCCTAATCCTTCATGCTTTGTCCATTAGGTAATACAGTGCCATATTCACATGAAGTATGCAAAGTACTGCATTTTGAGACTGTGAGGTAACAGTGTGAGCAGAGACACCTTATGTCTGTGCAGGTGTTTACTGTACAAAATGCAAACAAGCTGTGTCAAACCTCACTTCCAATGGACTGCCATGAAAGGAAATGCTTCATATTTTAAAGATGTCTGAAGTCAGACCAAACCCATGAATGAGACAAACAGATCAGGCACACATCCCAAAGTTTTTCAAAAAGCATGTTATACAAGACATACTACGTGCCAAAGGTGTACATGTAGATCTAAATCAATAAAAATGAAGTTACAACTGTAGACGCTTATACTCAAAGATGAACTACTGGCTTATCCAAAGACAACCAACCAAACATTCAAGGAAACACAACGCATTTCTTAAAATTGTTTTGGTTTTTTGTTTGCTAGTTTTTTTGTTTACTTCTGATCCAAATTTTCATAAATACTTCTTTGGAACACTGTATAGCTTATGAATTTCCATTAAGCCCAAAAGAAGCTCCTATGGGAACATTTTCCTCAAAATGCTTTACAGTCCTTAAGGATCATTATGCAATACTGTTAAGTGACCCAGAGTAACATTCTGCAGCTATTATATGTGTATGTTATTGCTACCCTATCAATGCAAGGTCTAATTACAAATAGCCCAAGTATAAATATTAACCAAGCCTTCCCTTTGAAGGAAAGATATCACCTTTACAATCCTGTGGGAAGTGCACTGCAAGAACACTGAAGCTTTTATTAAAATAAAATGAAGTCTGAAGGGGAATCTTGCTGTGATTTCAAATTTACAAAGTAACAGCTTGACATTTTCTGTACTACAGCCATGTGCCATCACCTCCCAACTCTGTTGAAACAGTCATTCCAAGAATATGAGTGTGTAGATCTCTACTGCTTTCTAGACTGATAGATAATTTAACAGAAATAATTATCAGCTGATATTCAGTTAATTCTAGCATCCACCTGCAGAGCACACAGCCTGCTTTTCTCTCAACACAGCAGTTTTATTATTCACATTCTAGTAAAATATTTTACAATTAACTGAGCATCCAAAGCTCTCACCTAACACTGAGAACCATGAAAAAAACCCCAAAATCTCCAAACACATCAGATTTACACAATATTCTTACTTTTAGCAGTTCAAAATAATGAAGACAGTGGTAAACAGGGGCGAGGAGGAGCCGGGGTAGAACATACTGAACAGCTTCTTTAAAGCCTTCACCTATTGACTAGAAACAAAATAAGTTTCAGTCTTAAAACAATACATGTACTGAAGCAATAAGACAATGTAATTAACACAGTAATATCAACAACATGCTTTATTTAAAGGCAAGTTACCTGTAAATAAAATGCTGCTCCTGGCTTAGACAATTGACTTAGAAAATGATCGTGAAACCCGGGTCGTAAAATATCTTGTGCATATGATTCATATGGATCAAATGCTAGTTCCTAAAAAGAGACACAGAATAACTTTACAATCACAGAATCCCAGAATGGCTTGGGTTGGAAGTGACCTTAAAGATCTTCTAGTTCCAACCCCTCTGCCATGGGTGGGCATGCCATCAGTTTACAAAACTGATTTAACAGCTAAACTTCCATATTTCTTATAGAAAATACATATACTACACATGAGAGACTTTTCTGCACACTTTTCCCAAAACACCTATAGAGAAGAATCCATACTTTTACGTGCACAGACTTGTGGATTAATTCAGCCTAAAAGAGATTTCTGGAAGTCAACTGGTCCAGTTCTTTGCTCAAAGCAGTGCCCACCTCAGGGCCAAAGACAGATCCATCATTCAAGCTGGCTTGAGAATGCTCAGGGTCTCTCATCCTGTTGAGTTCTAACTCTAAGAACAGAGGCACCAAAACCTCTCTGGGCAGCCTATCCCAACGTTCAATTGTTCTCATTGCAAATGTCCCCCTCTCCCCCCAGTATCTAATCAGGATTAATCTTTTTGCCATTTTCATGTTCTCTCACTCATCTCTCAGTTCACAACTGAGAAGAATCTGCCTTGGCCATCCTCACACCTTCCTTTCAGGTAACTAAAGACAGCAATAAGGTCTCCTGCTTCAGCCTTCTCAAGAATCAACAAACCCAGCAGTCTCAACCCTCTTTCTGCATCCTGGGCCTCAACTCCTTAATCATCATGGCAACCTTCACTACAAGTCTATCTTGCCTATCCTGAAAGCCCAGAACCAGACACAGTACACCAGATTTGGTCTCAAGTTCTACACAGAACTGCCAGTGACACATTCCCTAATACAACCCAGGAGCTAGTTAGCCTTCACATCCATCTCCAAGGATCTCCCAGCCCTGGCAAGCAGTGCTGCTCCTCAGCTGAGACATTGCATGGGGTTATTTGTTCCTAGGTGCAGAATTTCATGTTTACCTTTACTCAGCCCTAGGAGGCTCCCATAGGTCCGTTTCTCCAGCCTGTCAGGTCCCACAAGCAGCAGCTCTGTCCTTCTGTGTGTCCCCTCACAATTTGTCAGCACCTACCAACTAGATGAGGCAGACCTCCTCCCACAACACCAATACAGAAATTAAACACTATCAAACCCTGAGGAATGCTGGTGACCTTTGTGCTGCTGATAACAATCCTTTAAAAACCTGACAGCTCAGCCAACTGCCCACGTTCTACAATCCAACCAGCTAGGCTGAATCTCCCCCATGCTATGACAGACTGTGCTGAAGGCCCTGTTTAGTTCAGATAAGAGATAATAACTGCTCTTCCCTTTGTCCATGGACACAGCCACCACTGAAAACAGTCAGCTGGACAGCTACAGTTTGTCCTTTGGAAATCTGTGCTGGCTTCTGCCAACCACCTTCTAGTCCTTCACATGGCTGGATGTGAAGTCCAGGAAGATGTGCTGATCTTCTCAGGCACTAAGGAGAGGCTGACCAGCTTCTAGTTTTACAGAAACCTCCTCATCAGTGTTGAGTTTTTTTCACCTCCACTCTCTGAACTTTAAACAGCCACTCTACAAACTGAGATTTAGAGACTAAAAAAGATAAGAGCACTTTAAAAAATGGACAGTCCCTTCATCACAGTGGGGTTGGAAGAAGAGATCTGAAACTGAAGAAAGCCAGCTGGAACAGAAATCTAATTGCAAGTAATAAAATATGAATAGCAAAAAAACCCACCAAAACCCACAACACCATTCTCTTACCTCTGCCATATCTTCAAAACAGCTGCCTACTAGTGGGTGAGGACTACCTTCATCTGTCATTTCAACAGTGTCCTCTATATGACCCAGTAACTTCACACTAAGTTCATGGATGTCTGATATACGACTAAATATATTTTCCACATCCTGCAACAAAACAAGACAAAAGTCAAACATACAAAGCTACTCTGTTCAGATGTGAAAGTCAAGAACTTCCTTAAATAGAACAAGATTTTACAGTAATTTTATAATATATTTTTTCTGTGATTTATGTAAAATCATAAAATGTATTTGAAAAATAATGAATATATATCAAATATATCAAATGAAAATATATCAAATGTACATTACTGAAACATGACAAAGAGCAGTGACAGATATCAAAATTACAGACCTGTAAGTGAACATAAGTAAATGGGAAGGTTTCTTCCACAGTCCTACAAAACCTGCAAGTGCTCTTTTACTATTTCCATATCAGAACTCAAGAAAAGTGCTTTTTCTACTACTGATACATTAGACTCAACAAGTTAAGTTTGGGAAGTATCCACCTATATTTATAGATATGATAGGAGGTGCCTTTTGTGTTTGTGGTTTGTACAATACTTACATGAGATGAAAACAGTTTGGAGTTGGAGGCATATGGCTCTCTAAAAACTCTGATAATGAGATTCAGTTCCCTTATATACTGTCGAACTTCTGCCATAAATGACTTCACTAGGTCATAATAGGTTTGCTCCCCTGAGGTGGAGGGTTCTTCATCAGATAAAGTTAGTGCACTTAAATCTTCTACATCTTGATGGAACATATCCATTAATACCTAGGCAGCAAAGAGAGGGAAATCTGCAAAATGAGAACCTTCTCGAGATTGACTACTAAGTTACCAATAAATACAGCCTATTATTCACATGAAATCAGACTGATGAGGAATAAGATTGATGTATTATCACTGCAATCAGGTGAGCATTACAAAACCAACATCCATTGCTATGAATTTGCAAGTCATTATTTGCAGTGGCAATTTCTGAAGACTCCCAGTCACTCAGACCAATCCAGGCATCTCTCCAAGAACATGGTCCTAAAATCAATTACAATTTTAAAAGGTGAAGTACACAAAACCAATTAGCATTTAGCTGTGTTCTATTGCTCTGAATCAGCAGTACACAACCTAAGTTTCTGAAGATATTCGCTGAAGTTAAAAGTTGTGTGTATTTTGGCTTTTCAGCTTTATCTTCACCAGGAACTCACACATGATCATGCTCAGAACCCTGTGATCTATCTGCAGTGAACACTGGCCTGTCCACAGGCTGCACATGGCCCAGTTTCTGTCCTTAACTGCTGAGCTCTCTTGTTAAAATGAACCCTTGAGGAAGGGCAGCAGCTTCAGAAACTAGTCCTGTTGCAGAACTACACACACAACAGGAACTCTAAACATTGACTACCAGAGGTGCCAATTCATACCCAAGCAAGATTTACCAAGCAATCAGTAATGTAAAGTTCTCAAGAAAAGTGGATCACTGAACACTTCCTCCAAATGTGGGGTGTGAGCCAGGACTCATTACAATGACTCTCTACAAGCAGAAAAATGCAGGACATTTTGCATGAAGCCCAACTTCTGAAGCCCTAAGAACAGAAGGTGATTCATGTTTCAGAGTCAGTGACTGTACACAGAACTTGGGTTAAAATGAGAATCCTAACTAATTCTGGGGAAGGGGACATTACAGCATCACTACTGTAGGAAATCACACGGAATAATCCAAGTATTCAAGGAGACCCCACCATTTCTAACTTTCCTTCACAGATAGAGTTCTAGCACATTGCTAGGAGATTCTAGGCTGTATTCACCAGGCCCACATCTCACTACAAAGAAAATTGAGCTGAGATGCTAATGAGATGGGGGTTTTGTTTTACCCACTGAAACACTACTTTTTATGTGAAGTACAGTCTAAAGTTAGTGCTGCTTTACAGTAATTTTTAAAGTATTCACATGTTGCTGACATTAGGCAGGTACAATCAAGAGAAAGAGAGATTTAACAAGCATAAGCAAGAGCTTTATAAGCTCAATTAGCTTTCTGGTAGTTTTGTTCCATTACTGGAACCATATTTTATGACACTAATTTCTTCTTAGAAGATATAATATTCCATGTACTCACTAAGAAAAAGATGTTGTCCACTCAAAATTACCTATAGATTTAGTTGTTTGTTAACTTGACAAACCAGAGTTGTGCTTACCTTATCAGCACACATTGCTACTTTAATATCTTGTTTTGTAATCTCATAATGTCTTATATTCCGCACATAATTCCCAACCAGTTTTAAGATGTCTGCAGAAATGTATTCTAATACTGCTACTATGTAAACAGACACTTGGTGGTCAATTTTGTAGCCTAGAACTTCCTGAAAAGGAAAAAAACAAAAGAAGAAAACAAAAAAGCATTCCACTGTTACTCCATTGATGAAACAGACATTGTAGATTACAACTCAAACCAGTCAGTAAGCTTAAAACCCTGCTCAATAAAGCTTCACCACATACCCACAGCCTATTTTAGGAATAGAAAGAGGCTGCGTATGCCTACAGGAGTGTTTAGGCCTCGAGAAGAAACAGTCATATTGGAGATGCTGTTCTATTAAATGTGCAAGTGCCAAGAGCCAACTAACTGTCCCAAAAACCTAATTTAAACATTTAGGGCTATTTCCACAAGTTTCTTGAGTGTTTTCTTAGTCATGGAAAATGAAACACAAAAAAATCAAACTTATGCAATGGGTTCTTGGCCTTGTTTGTCCAAGAGAGAATTGAGTGATTTTTAACTCAGAAATAAATATATTCCATTAACTGGAACACTTAGAACTACACAACAAACACAGATATTCTTAATTCTTTTAGTTCACAGTTCAGGCAGCACACAGCCATTACATGAAACCAAGAGGTTGACCTCTAACTGCATTCTGAATTCAAAGACTCCATCACTGCTTACCTTTAATAAGGGATGGATTTTCTCTACCGGAAGAGACAACGGATTCCTTCGTTTCCTCTTCTCAATAGCAGACTGGGCATCAGCTATTGCCCACTTATCAATAGGATGGGGAAAACTTTTTTGGACACGATCCTTAAGACAAGAAAACATGACCAAGGAATAAATGCATCATCTGAATGATCTCAGCAATGTAACTGTGTTAACAAACTCCTTTCTATTACTTAAAGAAATGGTTGCTAATATTTGTATTTCAACTATAAAAACTTATACAAGATGTGTAAATGTTATCATTTTGGTACATGCTGCTCACCATGTGCATAAGCCTGTTTCAGAGTATTATCTACTGCTCAAAATTTAAGAATTAAGCTGCAACTGAAGGCACAGTTTGCTCTCCTTGCGCCCATGCCTCATCTTTGAATACATGACTATATATCTGACACTTTATTCCCTGCACAGGATGGTCACTGAATGAAATGATAACAGGCTTTTTGTTTTGCCTTTACTGATCAGCACATGGTCCAGTCTGAACACATGCAAACTGCCCTGATGATGACAATGAACATAAGAGGAGAAGAAAATGTCCAACAGCACCCACATATTCTAAACCAGTTTCAGGCTACAGGTGGGCCAGACACGGCCCAGTTTATTTACTCCTTCCAGCAGTGCCTCAGGACACCTGCAGACTCCCATGCACTGAACAACTCTCCTGCTGGAACTCACACACAGGTCTCTGGAGGTTTAAAAGCATCACCATTCTTTTTGGTAGCCCTAGTATCCACAGATGCCAGAAATTTACTTTCTCACATAATTTTACATTTTGTTTATAGTAGAAGATATGTATTTAAATATCTGTATAGAGGCTTTGCCCTAGAGGTCCCGGTTGCCCTTGATGGGCTGCAGCTGCCATGTCCTTAATTGGGCTGCAGCTGTAACCGATGAAGATGACCAGGATAAAAGGGGGCGGGATAGCCAGTCAGGGAGAGCCTTGGAGGAGCCCTGACTTGAGAGAACAGCGTGCAGAAGAAAGAGTCTGTGCTGTGAAGATCTGCAGCCATGAGAATACACCAGAGAGGTATGGACTTTAGAAATCTAATAACAACAATATGGGACTCTAGAGAAATAATAGAAGAACAACAAGTGGTGACCCCGACGTGATAGTTAACCGAGCATAAGACAGCCGAGAGCTGTGGCGGCCAAGAGCTGCGACGATATAAGACAGCCGAGAGCTGTGGCGGCCAAGAGCTGCGACGGAACAGCCAAGAGCTGCGGTGGTTGCTAGCAGAAGATAAGACAGCCGAGAGCTGTGGCGGCCAAGAGCTGCGACAGAACATAGCCTTTGGGTCAGGGAGCTGTGAAAGAGTATGGCCTTTGAGCAAGGAGCTATGTGGGTTATACATGGCCTGTGAGTCATGGGAGAATGTGTGTGTTGAACATGGCCTGTGAGTCATGAGAAAATGTATTGTATTTAAACATCTGTATAACTGTTAACTTAAGTAAAAACAAAGGGGGAAATATAGTAGAAGCTATGTATTGTATTTAAATATCTGTATAGAGGCTTTGCCCCAGAGGTCCTGGTTGCCCTCGATGGGCTGCAGCTGCGATGTCCTTAATTGGGCTGCAGCTGTAACCGATGAAGATGACCAGGATAAAAGGGGGTGGGATAGCCAGTCAGGGAGAGCCTTGGAGGAGCCCTGACCTGAGAGAACAGCATGCAGAAGAAGGAGTCCATGCTGTGAAGATCTGCAGCCATGAGAATACACCAGAGAGGTATGGACTTTGGAAATCTAATAATAACAATATGGGACTCTAGAAATAATAGAAGAACAACGAGTGGTGACCCCGACATGCAGAAGAAGGAGTCCGTGCTGTGAAGATCTGCAGCCATGAGAATACACCGGAGAGGTATGGACTTTAGAAATCTAATAATAATATGGGACTCTAGAGAAATAATAGAAGAACAACAAGTGGTGACCCCGACGTGATAGTTAACCGAGCATAAGACAGCCGAGAGCTGTGGCGGCCAAGAGCTGCGACGATATAAGACAGCCGAGAGCTGTGGCGGCCAAGAGCTGCGACGGAACAGCCAAGAGCTGCGGTGGTTGCTAGCAGAAGATAAGACAGCCGAGAGCTGTGGTGGCCAAGAGCTGCGACGGAACATAGCCTTTGGGTCAGGGAGCTGTGAAAGAGTATGGCCTTTGAGCAAGGAGCTATGTGGGTTATACATGGCCTGTGAGTCATGGGAGAATGTGGGTGTTATACATGGCCTGTGAGTCATGAGAAAATGTATTGTATTTAAACATCTGTATAACTGTTAACTTAAGTAAAAACAAAGGGGGAAATATAGTAGAGGATATGTATTGTATTTAAATATCTGTATAGAGGCTTTGCCCCAGAGGTCCTGGTTGCCCTCGATGGGCTGCAGCTGTGATGTCCTTAATTGGGCTGCAGCTGTAACCAATGAAGATGACCAGGATAAAAGGGGGTGGGATAGCCAGTCAGGGAGAGCCTTGGAGGAGCCCTGACCTGAGAGAACAGCATGCAGAAGAAGGAGTCCGTGCTGTGAAGATCTGCAGCCATGAGAATACACCGGAGAGGTATGGACTTTAGAAATCTAATAATAATATGGGACTCTAGAGAAATAATAGAAGAACAACAAGTGGTGACCCCGACGTGATAGTTAACCGAGCATAAGACAGCCGAGAGCTGTGGCGGCCAAGAGCTGCGACGATATAAGACAGCCGAGAGCTGTGGCGGCCAAGAGCTGCGACGGAACAGCCAAGAGCTGCGGTGGTTGCTAGCAGAAGATAAGACAGCCGAGAGCTGTGGTGGCCAAGAGCTGCGACGGAACATAGCCTTTGGGTCAGGGAGCTGTGAAAGAGTATGGCCTTTGAGCAAGGAGCTATGTGGGTTATACATGGCCTGTGAGTCATGGGAGAATGTGGGTGTTGAACATGGCCTGTGAGTCATGAGAAAATGTATTGTATTTAAACATCTGTATAACTGTTAACTTAAGTAAAAACAAAGGGGGAAATATAGTAGAAGATATGTATTTAAATATCTGTATAGAGGCTTTGCCCTAGAGGTCCCGGTTGCCCTTGATGGGCTGCAGCTGCCATGTCCTTAATTGGGCTGCAGCTGTAACCGATGAAGATGACCAGGATAAAAGGGGGCGGGATAGCCAGTCAGGGAGAGCCTTGGAGGAGCCCTGACTTGAGAGAACAGCGTGCAGAAGAAAGAGTCTGTGCTGTGAAGATCTGCAGCCATGAGAATACACCAGAGAGGTATGGACTTTAGAAATCTAATAACAACATGGGACTCTAGAGAAATAATAGAAGAACAACATTTGTTTTTTCAGACCACAGTTCCCACTGACTGTTTCAGTTGTGAGTGCTCACTTACGTAAATATGGCTCCTGTTTGAGTAACCATGAAATGAGGAAGATGAAGTTAATGACCACTTACAGAGAGCTGGCACAGGAAAAAGTACACAAACAAAAACTTTCTAACAAAAAAAAAGTGACAGAGTACTATTCTCTAAAGGTAATACCCAACTTTCCAACGTGCAGGCTTTTTTATTTCTTCACAACACTTTGGCAAAAGGAAAGCGAGGTCCTACCAAAAAAAAGTCTGACTCACTATCTAATACCTATCTAATATACCAATTCACACTCCTAGTGTGTTGACTGAACAAGGAAGGTGTCCCAGAGGAAAAAGGAATGTGTTTGACCATATAATTAAAAACAGCATCACTGTGCATGAACAGCAATGGTGGTTGCTTGATTGTCTCTACTTTTTATATTTCTCCTGCCTTCACAGCCATAAGACTCATAATACAACACTTTGTGTCGAGGTTTTTGTCATTGTTGTTTAAAACAGCATTAAACAACCTTCCCCAAAGCTCTCGTCTCTTGAGCTGCCAGACCAGAATGATGTTGCAAAACAAGTCAGCCATTAAAGAGGACACTGGAACACCACTGGAGGTGTCAGTGCTCAAAACGGAAGAGGAAGAATGAAATTCATCAATCTTGAGCTCTAAGACAGCCACATTTTTAAGGTTTTTTTGTGAGTGAGGTTTTATTTGCCATTAGTCCACTTTCTTCAGAACGTGAGGAAGTCACTTGGCACGGGCCTTGGCGCCAAGCACTGGAAACCAACAGACACACAGACTCTGTGGCCTGGCACCAAAATCTTTAAATCATGGTTAAGCACCAAGTGCTACCAAGGTATTCATGGTCCAACAAATTTAAGTGATACAGCTTCACTAATTTGTTCCTCAGATGGAAAAACTCTTCAGCTCAATCTCTCTTCTTAAACATCAAGCTGCTCTGCTGAGCAGCAGAGGTTGTAGATCTTTGAAGAGGCAATGGTAAGAGATGAGGTCTTTGTACAGAGGAAAGAAGTGTTCCTAAACTCCTTCTGAAAAAGTGACTGAACTGTTTTTGTTTTAATTTCTGGGACAGCAGGGGATATATCAGCCTAAATTACCATGCTGAAAAAGCAGCACAGAGCCTCAGACTAAGCAGCTGTAGTTTGCATACAATATCAGTGGGAAAACAAAAAGGTTTTTTGAAAGGAACCAGTCAGCTTTTTGCACAAAACGTACACTCACCATCTACTGAAAATAATACAGCACACAGACAGTTTTGCTGTGCATTGAACAAAAAATTAAATTGATATGAAAATGAGCTATTAGGGAACTCAGTAGGCTTTATGCGGAAGGCTGTGCTACATAAAGATACATAATTACTGGTTTCCTTTTTGCATTGTGAAATGGTTAATATAGCAGCTTTCATGTAATAGTTCAAATTATTTGCAATAACATGTGTAATAAGTGTTCTCTATACCTCTACATCCAGAAAACTTCTTGGCTGAGCTTGACACAACATATTTAACAATTGAAGAATTAACTCCTCCACATACTGCAATGCATCTTCAGTAGAGGAAAGCTTAGGATGGACTTGCACCTGAACCTAAAGGAAAGAAGAATTCAAGATTTGAGTTTTGTTCTTCCCCAAACCACATGCTTTACTTGCAGAAAAAAAAGATGACAAAACCCAAGCCAAACAGCCCAGAAAAATACAATAATGTAGCTCTGTTAAGGTCCAACAGACAAACCTGAGTGAAACCCTCGCACCTGACAGAAATAAAAATCTCAAATGCTTTATGTACTCAAATCACTATAAATTGTATTTAATGTCAAGAAAATGCTCATTCCATTTTTTTTCCAGACAGTCATGTAACTTCTGAAACTTGAGGTATAGTTTTCCTTTGCACTTCTGTAGTTCACAAATTAGCACAGATTTAACTACCCAGGTACACAAATTTCAGGTACACAAAGCTCAGTGCTTCAGAGCTTAAACAGACAGTTTAATCTCAGTTCTAAACCGATGGCAAATATTATGCCACAGCAAGCTGACAGCTGACTTTCGCAATGCATCTGTCAAGCCCCAATTTCATCATTTTACTGTTCCCCTGCACACAACTCAAAATACCTTCAGTTCTCTCAATCACTAACATGAGAGCCTAACAACTCTGAAGCAAAACCCAACAATCTGCCTCATCCAAATGTTAAACCCCTGTCTATATTCAAATAATGCTGCCATAATTATTTAATTTCACACCTGAGTCTTAATTCCTGTTTGCAGTTATAGCAAGAACTAAATGTTATGAAGTTTAAACACACAACAGCCTCAAACAGAAATCCACCTGCCTGCTAAGGCACTCATTAGTCTGAAAGCTTCATGTCTGGGCATAGTCCTGGTGCTCACTTAACTGCTGCTGGGATTCAAATGCGCTGGATCACGCGTTTGGCTTCTTGCAGACTGCACACCCTTATTCAGCAGGTCTTAAAAAACACCTCCAGAAGTCACTGCTTTTTAAACTTAAAAGCAGTCTGGCAAAAATAGAACAGAAGAACTTCTCTCCATTTGACTAGCTAATACAACTATTTTGATTATGCCAACAGTTTCACTTTTCCTAAGAACTTCACTATGCACAGCTAGAGTGTGTTTGTGGAGCTACATGAATAACAGCATGCCAGGCAGTCCCAAACATTATTTACAATTCAAACACTGACATCTGAAATACTGTACCAGCTTGGAACACCTTAACACCAGAAATTACAGACTTGCCAAAGTGTTCTCTTAAAGAGCAGAGCTGATCTGAGCTGTCTGGAAGATGCTGCCTTTAATGTGCGCTTTTTTAAAAGCAGAACTGAACAGATTTGTGTTACAGTGTCCCTGTATTATACTCCAGAACTTTGTATTTCAAGAAGTGTTAAATTACCAAGTCAATGCAACAAAAACACTCTAAAAATACAGAGCATGATGAACTGGAGTGATGAAGAAATTTTCTCCTTTACTTAGAAAACAGACCAGACTTTAATCACCTCATTACAACTCCTTTGGTCTGTAACACACAGCCTATAAGAATAAGAACAAACAAACAAAAATACCACATCAGGCCATAATCTGAAACACTATCCACAGTCAGCCAAAACAGAGTCAACAATGATAACCTACTCCGAGTTCAGGAGATAAAAGTTTCATTTTCCCTAAGCGTTTCTGTCTGGGGACAGTGACAACATCCTTCCCAAAGGCCACTGCCCAGCTCCACTTTAACAGAACATCCACCTTGGCAGAAGAAAGCATCATGAGTTGCCAGTGGCTTGCCAACACAGCTTATCTATATTAAGTAGATGGTAAATAACCTTCATTGCTACGTGACAGTACCAGTTAGGGTTCAAAGTCATGCAAGTGAACAAAAGAAAACAACCAGACTAACAAGGAAAAGTACAGCATGGTTTGGTGCACAGTTATCACAGAAATGTGTAATTTCAGTATCTGCACTACTGTAGTACCCAAAGGCTCAGACTGAGAATGACAGAGTGTTATTTGAGGGTACTCAGTGCAAGTCCCAAGTCCATTATCTAAGACATGATGCAAGACTGGGTAAGATGCAAGATTTAGTAAAAGAAGACAAGAAATGGGAACATCTGTTAGCATAAACCATCACATGATTAGTTTCAAAAAAAAAGAGAAGATCGAATTACCAGGGGCTTTCCATCTTTCTCATAAAGTCATCTCAGATTTTAAATTAAAAAACCTGGGCCACCCTGCCTTATCACCCTTGAAAAGGGGGAGTATGGCTAGAATCCCACCAGATCCTTCAATCCCACTTAGGAAAACACATGATAAAAACAGACTAACAACTTCTGAAGTGTTGTGATGTTTAGATCAGATTCTAATCTAAACATTTAACCTCTCCCTTAAATAATGACAGAACTGTTCCCTTCCCTCCTACATACTTATAAGGAAATTACTAAAAAAGCAGTTTAAAAACTTTTAAAACAAGCTTCAAATCTTCAAAATACCCCATAAATTCCAAAGGGCAAATACAACCTACATCAGCTACAAATCCCTGCCACTATGGGTGTTTTCACTCAACTCATGTATTCACTTTTTGAATATCCAATCTTCTCAATCTTTCCTAATTCTCCAAAGAGAAATGGCCAGAGTTTTCGTTATTTAAAGATAAGCAGAGCCAGCATTTCTTGAACAGCTTTTCAGGATCTGCTTAAGAACATCAGCAGAGACAAACAGTGCCTGCTTAAAAAATATATAATTATATCACTTAAAGAAAATGCTACAATATGAACACATGGCTTTTTTCCTCCCTGCCTTTTTTGTCCTCTTCCCTTAAAATCCACAAAAGCAAAGGATTTCTACTAGGAACAGCAAGACCTTAAAAATTAGGCAGCCATAAATCTAAACTGGCAGAAAAAAGCCAACGAAATCAACAACAAAGAAGGAAGTGATTAATGTATAGTACAAATATAGCTGATCTTTACTTAATAACCCATAGCAGCTTATTCTACATAAAGTCTTCTCAAACCATTTTTTTTTCAAACTCTCCATAATAAATTAGAATATAAACATTCCCACAAGCCTCATGGGGAGCAGTAGGAACTTTAAACCAAACCCTGAGAAACATTTCATTTCAAAGACTGCAGATCTAACAGCTTTGGGTCAGACAGAGGCTTGGTCTCCCAACAGGTCCAACACAACAACTCCTAGGCTGGTCACAAGATGACCCAAACCCCAGCACAGAGTGACACTCAACAGCTTGTTCTGCACTAGAAAGAGCTGTTTGATAATAGACAAGGAAGGAAGACACAGTGAATTTAACAATCTGAGTGATACATCCTCAGGAACAGTTTTCAGTTACCTCTTCCTCAGTGGCCGTGAGAAAAAGCCTAACAGGTTGCTCGCTGAAAAATTCAGTTCAGGATGAAAAATCCTAGTTCCAGAAACTTCTTAAAGCAGCTTCACATTACATAAACACCAGCTTTATGCTCCCAAATCATCATTAACAATCAACACAATCAGGTTCACAGGTGCTCTTTTAAATATAGAACACACCAGGCAAATCCTGCAGCTTCCAAAAACAATATCAGACCTGAGTCCATCAGGAGCAGCAGAAGCTCCAGCAGCTTCAGAAGACAGCATAACAAAAGGAAACAATTCTAAAGGAATTCTAAAGGAAGTAATTCTAAAGCTATGTAACAAACTGAAATAAAAATGAAGAATCAACTGCAGGTTACAGATCATTTTTTCATAACTGGGCAAGACTACCCCTGTACTGCAAGAAGTGACATTATAACCAAAAACCAATTCCTGCTAAAGAACAATTGTACTTCACTGCTGAGCATGGGCTGTGCTGCCAGTCTGCCCTGGTGGCAGCTGAAGGGCTTGTAAAAAAGGGTCTAAAGGGAAAAAAGCATCATATTTAGCACATCATACTGATCATGGAAGGAGTTCTGTAATGAGACAACATGCCAAACCACCCTCCAAAGCATTATCAGAGAAGATGACACTTTACTGACTGTACGTAGTTTTCTAAACTGAAAATTTTCTAAACCTTTGGAAATGGATTATTAGTAGACATAATCCATCGTAGAAACAAATCTGGCAACAGAAGAGATCATTCTGGCAAGAATTTCCTTCAATTCAGCATCTTTGAAAGTCTTCACTAATGCTGTAACTCTCATTTTCACTCAACACATTCTTTCTTTATTTTCCCTCAATGACTAAAAAAAACCACTGACAAGCTTACCACTAAACACTCCAGGACAAAGTACTTTATGTACACCTTGCATTGATGAGTGTTCTTATAGAGTCAGCACTCCTTAAAAAGCTTTTTCTTTTATTCTTGTACATCTCTGCTGACATTTGGTAACCCTGACCATGTTTTGTTACCTTGATCAATTAAAAATACAGGAAATTAAATCAAATACAAATGTCTTGGACACTCTTCAGCAACAATTCACCAAGGATGCAGGACTCAGATTTTTGCTAACATTTCTGCTGATGTCTCAAAAGGGCAGCAGTATTACATTGCTCCACTAAGCAGGTGAAAAAAGTCATGCAGTGAAGACTTCAGCTGTAGGAGGTTCTTAGTTTTATCCTCCACAGCCATTAGAAGAACAGATGAACCAGAGTGACCAGAAATTAGGAAAGCTCAACATCTTTTCTGAAGCAATGCTAAGAGTAAGAAGTGCCATTCTGAGTAGGAAGTGGCAACTGGTTCGTCACCAATTTGAAGAGCCAGGTAATTAAAAATCAGGTAGAAATATCTTTGTTAACAGAACTCTGTAGTGACTGAAGCAGCTTTTCCCATGCCTCTTGCTCCACGAGAGGTCCAGACAATACATGGTGTCCCTGGAAGCACGCTGTCAGGAACCTTAACTGAGGAAGCAAATCCCTTCAGCTGCCAAGCCACACCAGTCCAATCATTCTGACCACAACAAATTCCAGCAGAACCCCTGGTTAATTGTTCAACTGATTCAAAACAACTTGAGGTATGCAAAAAGCAGAACATTCTTTAGTTTTTCTCCATGATCAAATGGCTTAAGGTATCCATCAGTAAGGATGACATGCTTCCTACTAAACCAATGGATCAGGAACAAGTGCATCATACACGTGCAGAGAAATTCTGGCTCCATGAACAACTTTTACCCTTGAGATAAAGTCATAAAGAATGATGTGCAAGAAAAACTATCCAAAAGGTTATGACCAGAATAAAGTGTGCAAATTCACCAGCAGAGGAACACCAGTGCTGGAAGAGGCATCACATGGCAGGTGTCACTCCTGAGTCTGTTTTCCAAGGTGCAATAAAAGCTGAATGTCTCTGTTTCCAGGTACCCAAGACCTCTGGTGTTTCAAATATCTTGAATTCTTCATCTTCAGCATCTCCCAGCATCCCACCTTCTGTTCATCCTTGCAATTACAATTTCAGACACCTGTTGTTATTCTTTCTTCCCTCCTTTTCTTGTACCTCATCGCCACGATTACTGCCTTTCACCAGCAAACAAAGATGCCTGCAACACTCCTCTTTTGCAGCTTCAAATAACTGTGATCAGGCAGAGAAGAATCTCAGTTGACATCATTTTCTTCCTAATTGAGTGCACTGGAGTCTATCTTGACAGCATCTGAAGAAGAATCAGAAGAAAAGGGATTACATTAAGATCTCAGTGGTACAAGAGCTGTTCTTTGCAAATGCAGCTGTTCAAAGCAAATGCAGCTCTACTGCTAAGGTTCATGTCTAATGAAACACAAGGCATGGTCTCCTCTAAGAACTGCCTGATGTAGGAAGAGATTTATTCTTACTCTGTATTCTTGGGCTTGCTGCTTGATAAAAAATAGAATCAAAATAATCCATTGGGGAAAAGAAAGCTATTTGCAATTATTCAACAACACCCATTTTTTAAGAAAGCAATCCTGAGGCTGTAGTTTGAGCACTGCATTAGAAGCCAGCTCACAGTTACAAAAGGGCAATGGCATTTTAATGATTCAGTCCACGTGTGGCAGCTTTCCCTGAGAGCTGCAAACACTCCATTCTGGTATATGTGCTCTTACAACGTTAACTTAAATGCCACTCTCCTCAATGGACCTATTAATTCAACACAGGTCTCCACAAACTGTTAAGTCTAATTTCCAGCTGTGAAATCATCACAGTTCTGCCTCTAGAAGCACCTGGTTTCAGGTGGAGTTCAGCTGCTGTCACTACCTGAGAATGAGTGTCAGCATCTGGTCAGCTAAGGGAGAAGTGAAGGAAAGGTTCTCCCCTAGCAACAAAGGGACATACGTGAGCTTCCAAAAATCTGACTCTCCTGAGACAGCAATGCTCTGGCAATTCAGCAAAGTCACAAGGCACCAGCTGCCCTCCAGGAAAGTCCTGCCCTTTGACCCCACCGGGAATTGCTGCCACCCTCTCCACTTTACCAGTCCCACGTGCTGGCCTGTAGGTGCAGCTCAGGTCTTTGGTGAGCTACCCAAGGGGTCACTGACTGCAATGCTGCAGTGCTGCACCTGCCTTGTGAGCCACGACAGAGGACTGAACACCTCAAGGCAAGGGGTGACAGGTTCACTACTTTAGGGGCCTTTATCAGGGCAAAACACCCTACTCAAAACTATCTGTACCTCTGTCACATTAGGAAAATACACAATGTGGTTTGTCCATTAATGAAAAAGACAGTAAGATAATAATTTAAAATTTTCATCTGTCATTTAGTTTTGCTGTAACTCAAGTATTTGGCTCCTCAGTAAAGCTAGTGACAATCTGGACAGATCCTTTATTTCTATCTTTACAAAAACAGCAGTAGCAAGTAGCAACAGCCTGAGAGAAGGTAAGAAACAGGTGGTGATCTCATGAAAAGCTGAGGTCAAAAGAGCCAACACCTGCCAGACAGTGACAAGTTTCAGTGTGAAGCCTTCAGAATTAATTCCACCTGCCTCCTCTCACCCCTCTACCCACAAAGAGAAACATAGCAGACAAAATCGAGACAACTGTACCTTGCAGGGCCAGCTCGTCATCCTTTGTAGCTTGTCCTCATTGGCCTTCTCCTCACATTGCAGAATTCCTTTTCCCACTGCAGAATTCATCCAGCTCCTTCAGGAAGCATCTTTAAAGCAGGGTGACTTCACAAATGGCTTGTCCACTAGGAAGAAATCTGGCACTTCAGATGTCACAAGTTATCCCAAAGTTTTAATGCTTGCTTGCTTTGAATCCTCACTCTGTGTATTCCAGTTGTCAGCACTGAGACTCCTTCCAAATCTGACAAACATTTGCTGCACCATGGAGTAAACCATCCTCCAAAGGAACAAGCTCTCTGTGGCTGGGACCTTGGGTAGCTTCACCTTCCAAGCAGGCTTCAGCTGGATGGGTGTCCAAGCGCTCACAAGCACCACAAGTGTGGTTAGTGCTGAAGTTTCAAGGAAGCAACTATCCAGGGATAAGAAATTAACAGCACGTGCTACGGATGTACAAGCAAAAAGACTTCCAAGAACTGGACAAAGCCACACAATGCTGGAGACCTCAAAGAGCATGCCCAGAGAAGAAAGGCAATACACTGCAAGGGGAAATTAGGAAGAAATACTGCATGGGTACAACTGCAGCGCCTGAGACCTCTCAACCAGCCCATGGAAGGAGCCTTTCAGGCAAAAGTTGCAGTTAATCGCTATAACTAGACAGTAACTCAGAAAGTGCTGCCGTGCAGGACTAAACCATGTGAAGTTCTGCAATCTGAAGCCAGCTCAGGTAACAGTGTCAGAAAACCTTTTTCTTAAGCCTTCTACTTTCTGGGTTCAGGATGGAAGAGGAGCCCTCACAATTTTTTCCTCTCTTCCGAATAAATTCTTTCCATGCCACAGGCACAAGCCTCACCGTCCTGAGGGAGCAAGACTTGCTAGTTTGTCCTGATTAAGCCTTCTCAGCAAAAAGGTATTTAAACTACGAGAAGGTTAACTAAAAGCCATTAGACACGAACACTAATTAACAAAAATTCTCTCAGGAGCTGCTCATAACAATGCCCCCCCTATTCCCAGTCGTGTCACCAAGGGAGACCAGCAGCAACCCGCAGCAGCACCACTCGCGTCCCTCCGGGCCGAGGGGGGACAGGACTGGCGCGTCCATCACACGGTTCTTATCTACACGGCTCCGTCTGTCAGAGCATCGCCCCGGGGCGGCTGCCGGGCCCCTCCGCGCCGGGGCACCCACCGAGGCAGCCGCCTGCGCTGCGGGACGGCGCCGACCGACCCCCGGCAGCCCCGGAGCCGCTTCCGGAGCGCGGGGAGCCCCGCGGCCCGCCCGGCGCCCAGCCCGATCCCGCGGCCGGGCCCCCGGGGCGGGGGCACCCGGCCGCCCCTCACCTTCTTGAGGGCGGGCACCAGCAGCCCCCGCCACTTGGGCGCGTTCTCCTCGCTGAAGAACTCGTAGAGCAGCGCCTGCGCCTGCATGGTGCCGCCGGGGCGGGCCGGACGGGCCGGGAGCCGCGCGGGAGGGCCGGCAGCGCTCAGCGGGAGCCCCGGCGCTCCCCCGCCGCCGGCGGGGGCGGCAGGCCCGCAGCGGCGGGGGGGGGCGGCGGCTGCCGCATTCCCCGCCCCGGCTCGCGGGGGCGGCGGGGGGGGGGGCGCGCGGCGGGACGGGGGTCGCGCGCGGGCCGCGAGGGGCGGGGTCGGAGCGCGAGCGCCGCCGCCTCCCCGGTCCCGTCCTCGCCCGCTCCGTCGGCGGCCGCGGCGCATGCGCGGAGCGGCGGCGCCCCGCGCCTGCGCCCCGCCACGCGCGGCCGCGGCCTTCCTGGCGGAAGTGACGCCGGGGCCGGGGCGGCCGCGCGCGCCCCCTGCCGGCCGGAGGGCGAATGGCCGATCCTTGGAACGGCCGGTGGCCCCGGGGCCGGGACGGGTGGGGATGGATCGGTGTCGGATACACGGGGATGGATCGGTCTGCTGGGACACGCGGGGATGGATCGGTCTGCTGGAACACGCGGGGATGGATCGGTGTGGGACACACGGGGATGGATCGGGTGGGACACGCGGGGATGGATCGGGCTGGGACACTCGGGGATGGATCAGGCTGGGACACACGAGGATGGATTCGGCTGAGACAAGAAATTGGATAAATATTCCAGGAGGCCTTGTGTGGATAGACGAGCTCTTGGACAAACTCAGACACTAAAAGGAGGCCTATTGAGGGTGGAAGCAGGAGCTGAAGCCTGGCAGGAATACAGAGAGGCTGTCCGAGCAGCCAGGCATCGGGTTAGAGGAGATAAAGCTCTGAGAGAATTAAACATGGCCGGGGACATCAAGGACAAGAAGAAAAGCTTCTGCAGGTGTGTGGGTGATAAAAGGAACACTAGGAAAAATGAGGACCCTCTCTGGAAGGAAAAGGGAGACGTCATTACCCGAGACGTGGCAAAGGCTGAGGTGCTCAGTGACTTTTCTGCCCTTGCCTCCACCAGGATGTGCTCCAGCCACACTGCCCGAGCTGCAGAAGGGAAAGGTAGGGACTGGGGCACTGAAGAGTCACGTGCTGGAGAAGATCGGATTCAAGGCTATCTAAAGCACCTGAAGGTGCACAAGCCCATGGGACCTGATGAGATGTATCCACACGTCCTAAAGAACTGGTGTCTCCCTCCCCAGACAAATTTCTACAGCTTCTTCTACACCATTCATAGATGACACAGGCATTCCTGTATTTTAGGTGTGTTTCCTTGGAGGGAAGCAAGAAGTTTGGGCACACTCCCTATTTTTACCAGCTGTTTTCCCATGCAATCCTTCAAAACCCAGCAGGGCTATTGCAAAAGCTGAGCCCTGTGGGGTGTAAGAAATGTCCCCTGCCTGGGGGACACATCCACCCCCACCAGTGCTCAGCATTGCTGTGCTCCCCCAGACCCACTGCAAGCTCCCTGTGGCAAAGCTGCAGGCAGCCAGCACTGTGCTTCACCTTGCACAGCCGTTGCTTCCAGTTAAGGGCTGTGGGATGCAGAATTTGAATCTGAACCCCCTCTTTTTTATGTCACCAGATCCAGTTTCTGACACAGGCAGGCAGCACTTCATGGAGAGATGGGCGGGTAAAAGATAAAAGCAGTGTTCGTTGCCCTGTGATCCCAGCTTCCAGGAGCACTTGTGTAACACACACACAGTGCCGCTGCTTCCTTTGTTCCCTGTAAGGAGGCTCAGTTTGGCCCAAGGCCCAAACTCAGCCCCTGCACTGATCAGATTTGGCTGCCAGGCTGGTGAGTGCCTGATCCTGTGGTCACATCAACCCTCCTGCCTGCCAGCAGCTCCTTCCAATTGTTATGAACCAGCATGGAAGGGACCAGAAGGCGGAAAAGGGAAGCACAGAGGTGGTTGGAGGAGCTGTGTCCAACATCCATGGCAGAGGCCTTGCTGTAACCTCATGGTGCCTGTGATGGGGTTTTCTGGCTCTGACTGGGCTCCCAGCAGTCAGCCACACACTGATCCCAATCCTACATCAGGATTCCAGTCATAAGCTCCTACCAGGCATGGCTCAGGAGAACTTTAGTTCAAGGCAGCTGCAGGTCTAGCAAAGGAGACCTTTTGATTTACCAGACATCCAGGCTCCTGGGCTCAGCTGTCAGCAGAGCAGGGAAGCAGCCTGAGATGTAGGAAAGGCAGTTTTGTGGCACAAACCCCAAACCCACAATCCTGCAACAGGACAATTCCTCAAAAAAAGCAGAAACTCTTCACTTCTTGTCTTTGAGGCTGGAGAGCAGCATGGAAAAAGCAAAGCTGTTCTGATTATACCAATAGACTGGAAACATACCTGCCCTAGCACAATGCTCCCTTCTTCCTACATGCGGCTGAGGAAAGGCTGTCCTCTATCCTCAGCCTTTCCAGCTGCATCCCTGCACGCATGCTCATACCAAAAATGCGCAAGCAGAGTAAAAACCAATAGCTCTCAGCCTCTGGTGCCTATAATTCAGCAATGGCCTGGGGAACCTGGCCCCAGCTGCTACAGGACCCCCCCAGGAGGAAGCACATTCTCAGCACCTCAGCTGTAGTGCACTCTGCTAAATCTGAGTGATTTTCTGCATGTCCAAGTGAGGAACAGTCCACAGGAGGCAGCATGGAAATTGCCCTTGGGGATTTCACAAGGGTGCTGTGAAACACACACAACTTCTCAGCTTTTCTGAGAACTCAGCTGCTCAGCAGTGAAGCTCATGCCACCACCTCTTCCCCCACAGGGTGAGGTGACACTCAGGACAAGGAACAGCCACGATGGGGCTGGCAGAAGCAGCGAGCTTGAGGCTCACAGGCAGAAAAATAAACCTGCTGAAAAAAAAGAAAAAAAATCTGTTTTGCAAGTGGAACAGCAGGAAATGGAGGGAAGAAAGCACACAAGATGGAATTTGGAAAGACTTAGCTCAAATCTACATCTCCACTGCCCAAAGGTCAAAAGGGTATTGATGCCAACCCAAACTGAGTGGAGCTCCAGCAACCTCTGTTCATACATTCAGAGACGCCCAGCTTCTGTGTTTGGCACAACCATTTAATAGCAGAATTGAAAACTCCGTATGTTCCATTTTAGTCTTATGTGGAAAATCAGTGCAGGTGATAATCTAATTGTACAACAACATGTTAAAAAAATTTATTTTACATTATATACATTAGGGAACATATTTCAAAGCATTACCCATCACAACAATAACGCAGGCCATAAATCACTTTTAATTTAGTTTGGTTTTAGTGTATATTATCACAATAAAATATAAAGAACATATACAAAAAAAGGAGTCAAATGTGTGCATTTTGCTTAAAACTTGGCATTTACACACTCCATTGGAAAATAGCAATCAAAAATACTTCTGATCAAAACTAAGTTCCCGTGATGCGTAGTAACCATTGTATTGTTTCAATGAGGTAGTAACTAAATTTTGGCCATGTGTTAACATCCTAAAATCAAGAAAAGTGTGAAAATGGTTATAAGGCCAAAAAAAAAAAGTCAAAATGGCAACATCTCTGAGCCATTTCCACAATGTGGAATGTTGCTCCTTTTCATCGTGATATGAAAATATTTAGTAAGACAAACAGTAATAACTACTTTTTATCATTGTATACACTAATAATTCAAACACCTATTGCAGAATTACAGCCAGGTACCACTAGTCTGGGACTGACACCCATCCATAAGGTATTGTTTTCAAGCATAGAGAAGTAATCATAAGGAAAGTTTTAATTAAATATAAAAATACAGGTGTTTAACTGGCTTGTTTCACAAAGGAATCTACCCAAATAAACAAAACAAAAAAGGAACTTTGAAGCCCAAGTCATATCCACAAAGTCACAGCTTACCTTTGTGACTAAATACATCACATCTCAATACATTGTGCAAACATGAACACCAGTGTGTTGTATTGAAATTAAAACAAGATTGTAATCTGATTACAGCCTTGGTTACAATTTCTAAAAGTTAATATTTATTTGTATTAGTAAATTACTTATAATAAAATACAATAGTGTTGCTAAATGTACTATATTTGTTGCTAGAATCCCACTTTATAATAAACACATGAGACGTCCTTATAATAGTACCCCAATTTAATTTCTGCATCCTCAGTGACTTTTACATCTGTACAGGTAAGACACTTGTACTTAACAGGAGGACCTCTATCTACAGAAAGTCAGTGTAGGGCTTCAGCAAGAAGTTTCACTGAAAAATACTGCATATGTACAAAGATTACATAACAGTAAATTAAGCACTTCTGTGGTATCATAATGCTTCTGTGTCCATACCACAAACAATTCTCATCTTCCTCTCATGCCACAATAAATTATAAAGTAACTGAAGTGGGGTTACTGCAGCTTTTGTGCAATTCCAGCCAGTCACGAGTGCTGCTGCAGCAGGAGTGTTCTCCTCACAGTGAGCTGCTGCCAGTGCTGCTCTCAGTAGCTGTTCTCATGCCCTGCCAGGATGTACAAATTGCTGTTGGCTGTTGGGTTGTCTGTCGGCCTGCTCTCCAGCACCACGACCCTAAAATGGAAATTAAGAAAGCCACAGTGTCAAGTGATCCTTCATTTAAAAACAACCCTGGGTTTAATTAAATATTCTTTCCTAGGATCCATGTGATTGGTTGTTATTTCTCTTTCCCTGGATGCCTTTAGTCCAAAAGCCCCTCAAACCAATGCCAACCTCAAAGCAAGCTCCTGGTCTTATCCAGACAAGGTCTCCAAGGATCTCCCAGAGCCTCTCCTCTGGGTTCCTGCCTACAGTGTTGAACCATCCTCACCAATCATGTTTATCCCCTTTATGCAGCTGGAAATTCCCTTGCTGCAGTGTATCCCTGTTGCCTCTCATCCTTTTGGTGAGGGTCCCTCACTCCCCTACCGGGCTTGTGCTTTCCTGGAGCTTTGCAAAGCAAACCCATTCATCAGGCTCCAGTTCTGAGAGCTGTTTTTCTGCCTCTTGCCACAGGAATCACAGATGAACAAAGCTGATTCTTCTGTGAGCACCTCTGGTTAATCTCTGAGGCTGTATAACCTAATCCACAGAAACTGCCTCTGCTCTGAAAGTTGCAGAGACAAAAATTTGCAGGCAAAGAGAATCCTCAAGGAAAGGACTACTATGTGAAGAGTCTTTTCTCTTACTTTTTCTTGCCACCCAGTTTGGGCCATCATTGGATACAAGAGACTGGGTTACATGGGCCTGCAACTGCAAAGATGATCAGGGGTGTCCTAGACCAGACCTTTCTCTTCAAAGAAGAGAAATTAGCCATCACAATTTTGTTTCACCAACTATTTAAATTTTTTTCATCAGGCAAGAACTGCTAAAACTGCTAAACAGACCAAGATGTTCATGATTGACTTCTCCTCCACAAACATCCTGAAGTGAAGGCAGATTGTGGAAAACCCTCTTGTGGATTCAGACAGGAAAGTTTGCTTGCTGCAAAACTAAAAAACCTGAAAAAAACTGACCTCTACTCAATGTGCTCCACAAAGGGAATGACACCTCATGCAATGAGGCAATTCCCTGCCCGTGAGGAGAAAGCAACACACAAGCTTTTATTAGACTGACATCAGGGTTTTTGCTTCTCTGAACACCAGCTCCTATGAACTGCCTAGGACAGGATCCTGTTACTGGAAAAAGGCTTCATACTCAAGCACAAAACAGGACAGAGCTCCAAGGAAAAGTGTATATGAAGAGACTGGGATTAATGTTTGTTGCAGAGCAAACTCTTTAAACATTGTCTTAGACCTGAAAACTATCAGAGCAAGCCAGAAATAGATGGGAGCATATTTGGGGAAGAGGACACTCTTACAAGGCAATTTTTTGCAATGTCATTCTAAGATGCCACATGGGTTTACTGCAGGCAGTGTAAACAAAGGCAATTCTCAAAAGAAAAGTTAAAGCCTGTCTTTGCAGTTCTTGTGAATTCATTATTGGTGAAACTGTCATATCAGCATGCACTCCCCTGAAGACAAAACAGTTGCTGCTTCTGTGGCTCCTACAGAAGTACAAAGTTCAACACCAGGGCAGAGAAAGTTGAGGAAGTCAGTGACACTCCTAAAAGAGCACTTGGGTCACACACAGACAGATTCCAAAAGCAGATGTCAAAGAACAGCTACACCAGGAGCTATCAAGAGCTCCAACAAGACCTGAACTGTCATGTTGGGAGAAGAACTGGTAGATTTCCTTTCTGGGGTCAAAGTGAGATATTTAAATTTTTAAGTATTTTTTGCACTTATCTCCAGAAGCAGATTTTGATGAGCTACTGCTGCAGAACATCTGAAAGTAAAGATTTCACCAAGCTAAACAAAGAATTACAATACAAAAATGAAAACACTCCTGGAGATTGTGACTGCAGCCAAGGAAAAGCTTCTTGCCTGGCTGAGTACTTCTAGAAGCTCACAAACACTTTTAAAGGTTTTTATTTTTTTAAATTTAAGAAAGATAAAAGTAAAAGTGAAGAACTGGAAGGGAGACCTGTATACAGAGGAATGTCTAAGATGACTAAAAAAGAATTTGCAAGAAACATGCAAAAAGAACTTTTACAAGGTAGGAAAACACACATTATTCCTTTATTTTAGTATGTCCCGTTTACTTCTCATCTTACCTGTCAGATCCCAGAAGCCTGAATATCCTTGTATTATCAGAAATTTCTTGTGTGATCTAGACAATAAAAAGAAATATTTACATGTTAAGAAAACAAGTGTTTTCATTTTGTTTTTAACATTAGTTGAGAGAAAAGAATTGACTGCGACTGATGTTAACAAATGACTGCCAATTAAAATCCAATAGAGATTATAATGCAACTGTCACTTTTAACTAAGATATAAAAGTTTTCTGTAATTCCTCTCACATTACTTGAATTCCTCTGGTAGCCACTGCAAGCAGAACAGCAGGGCTCAGCTTGGTACTTGAGTTACCAGTGTCACTCTAGAGTGTATATCCAAAAATGGGTCAGGCAAATCACACATAAAATACATTTTGTGGAAATGCTAAATTATAGTAAGAATGCATTAAGTTCATATTCTGAAAACCTCAGCAGAGAAACAATCTAATCTGTGGTACTTATGCCCACTGCAAAAAGAAAACCTCATCTTCTGACATTTCAGATGAGTGCAACAGACCTGTGTGTTCTGTTGGTGAATTGCACTTGTGTGATACATCTTTATGATTATATGAATATCAAAGCACCCAGAAAATCACCATGTTCATTAATGAAGTCAACCAAAGCCTGGTGCATACTCCAAAGGGTCTTTGTGATCAGGCAGCACTGTTTACAAAGCTCCTCTTCTACACAGTTGAATTTCACACTCTTGGGCAAAGTAGACATTCTTATCTCCTTTCCAGACCCTAGTAATATTAGCTGACTTAGTGAATTCACTTCTGGTGCAGAGAACTTGCAAGAGAATTTCAATTCACAGCAATGAAATCCTTCACTTTTCTAAGAAAATTAATTTCTACTTTCTGTGAGGCTAAGGCTGTACAATCTTTGCCCAAATTTTGAACTTCTTGTGTCAGAATTCACAGTTCCCTCTTTCAATTTTCACACTTGATCAAACCATGGCCTAAGGTCACAGCTGTGGAAGGAAATAACTTTGCAAGCAGCTCAAGTCATCCCCAATTGGGCCAACTTTATTAGAATAAGGAGTCTGAACTAATGATGTCTTCAAAGAAAGAAATGCTGCAAGTTAAGTCAGTCAGCTTTTTGTCCCAAGCAAAAACTTCCTACCTGCTACGTAGTACAAAATTTCCCCCAAAGTAACAAATATGGTCAAGACCTGAGCCTGGCACTGAAGGCTTTCCATATTACAGCAGAAAATATATTTATTTCTTTTAGCTGCAGCTAGTGGGACAGCTAGTAGAGATAAGGAATTTAAAAAGGCCCAAAAGCTTACCCTAGATGTGTTCTACAGAGAAAAAGTTCTAGGTGGCTTGCTTTTCTGTCAACAGCCCAGTTCTGCTTTCAGTTCTTTATTTAGGTTCTGGCTTTGGCTTGACAGGAATAAAGCAAGCCAGTGTCCCTGACATAAACAACAAAATGCATCCATTTGGGCTACAGCCCACTAGGACATGGTCTCTCCCATCTGGAGCAGAGCCACTGAGTGCTTTACCAATGGGTAGAGCAATGCACAAATGCCACAATAAACATTTGCACCTTGGAAATAAGAAGCAGTCTGACCCCAGCCTTTGGTTCACACAGAGCAAGCTCACTGTTAGCACAGACTGGGTCAGCTGAGGCTTTGTGCAAGTCAATGTAGTGCTGGAACAACGTGAGATATCTAAGCTTGGTGTGGTGTGACTTTATGTGTACCTTAAAATACAATTAGTCATAATGAGCTTGATTTCTCAGCCAATGAAACACTGATGGAACAACTGGTAATATTTGTAAATATTTATTAATAACCAAATTAATTAAATTCCTACAAAGTACAGCATTTTCACTAACAGGTACACAATGTTTGCAGCAAGGAAAAATAAAAACTATTGGGGAAGGTAGTTATAATGGTTTAACTCTGTCTAAAAATCACATCAAATGGGCTAAAAAAGTGACTACAAGGAGATTTTAGGAAAAAACCAAACCAACCATGTTTAGGTCAATTTGGTATTCTTCTACTGAAGATGGAAAAATATTTATTGTGAAAGCTAAAAAACATCAGGCAACTCATTTGACACTGTGACAAAAAGCTGAAGTTTAGCAGTAGAACCACTGGCAAAGCCTAGATTTTCGCATCCATATGTGAGAAGCTAAGGAACTGACAGTGGTCTTCAAAGCAATTTAAGGTGAATATTAATATCACCAAGAATTAGACTTGGATATTTTCTATGGCATCCTGGCCTGGTCTCTTGTTTCTGCTTTGCTTGTCAGATGTGAGGGGGTTCTTGTTCAGCTCCACCAATGTCTTAGAGCTTATGAAACAAGCTTAGAATGAGAATCCAGCTCCTAGGTCTAACTAGGAAGTTACTGAAATGTTTCACTCTTTTTCAGACAACAGCATAGTGCATCTCTCTTCCATATGGCTTAATGACACATTTAGAAGCCAGAATTTGAAGCAAAATGTAGTACTCACCTCATTTGATCTAAAACTCCTTCCTTGCATGCCGTGTTTCCAGAATGCTAACACACTGTCTTGTAGACAGACTGGTAAGAAAGAACACTGGAATCAGTTTTGAGGCATAAACTCAACCCTTGCTTTTAAGGCCAAAAGCACAAGACTATAGCTTTGAAATCTGTGCATGTATGTTCCATTGTATGACATCCACCCACTCAGACAGAAGAATGTCTCCCAGAAATCACTCAGCCTGCCTCAAAAGTAGCTGCATTTATACATTTATTTGTTTAATGAGCAGGGTTTAAAAACATTTCCACCTAACCAGAAAATATTCTAAATGTCTAGTCCTAAATGTGTCATTTTCTTTGAACAGGAAATTCCTTTAATACTTGCAGACAATATATATGGAATTTTAACAGAAAAGTTCCAAGAGTGTCTTTGGAGACACTGCCAGGACAGTAAAGGCCACTGGAAGCTCATTTTGTGAGAAAAAGGATGAGGACCACAGTACATGCAGAGGTCCCAGAGCAAGAAACTTCAAGTACATTGAATCCTTCTTTTCCCCCCATTCCAAATCATCAAGAGCCATAAAAGTAATGCTTTCAGTGGCCATGTTTTCTTGTCTTCTTCTCTGTGGGAGGTTATCTTTGGACAGCCTGAAACTTTAAAGCTTCTCCTCAGAAATAAACTCCCTGCAACTTCTGATGATTTTAAAACCCACTGTTCCTCCTTTACTGCTGCTACCCGTCATCTGTGCACACACCCATCCTACCCCTCTTTCAACAGCAGGTGGTGCAAACCAGGTATGTAACTACTGGAGAATTGCCAAAATAATCTATTCTTTCTGTTTCACAATTCATTCAAATTCTACACAAGGAAACAAAATTTATGCAACCTGTGACATATCATATAATTTAGTCTTTGAGCTGCTTTATAAAAATGGACAGCACAAACACACATACAAAATGAGGTATGGGTGATTTAGAGTTTATGTAGGTTCTTTTAAGGTATTCCCTTAGAGGCTAGAAGTCTCCATCATGCTTCCAAGACATTTAGCTTGATCTAAGAAGACTCCAGGATTATTACTCCATTCCAGTTGTTCCTAGGAAAGCATATGTTGAACCTTTCACTGTGTCTTCTCACACAAAGTGAAATGAGTGAGGTAGTGCTCCAAATGCCAAAGACTAGATAAGCAGCATACCTAATTCTTTACTGTAACATCGAACAGGTTAATAATAAAAGATCTCAAGTTGGAAGGAACTCATAAGGATCACTTAGAGCATCATCCAGATGTTGCATGAGCTCTAACAGGCTTGGTGCTGTGACCACTTCTCTGGGGAGCTCAGTCTAGTGATCAATCACCTTCTGAGTAAAATGAATTCTCCTAATGTCCAACCTGAATTTTCCCATATGCAACTTCACATAAATTCCATGTCCTTACTGGTGGTCATGACCTTTGGCTGCCAGAGCACACTGCTGACTCATCTTCAGCTTGCTCTCAATCCCAACCCCAAGATCTCTTTCTGCAGAGCTGCTCTCCAGCCTCTCATCTCCCAGTTTGTACACATAACTGGGACTACCTCATCCCAGATGCAGAATCCACCACTTGCTCTTGTTAAATTTCATCCAGATGGTGATTGCCCAACTCTCTGACCTACAGGGATATTCAAGACTAATAGTGAAACCCAGCTTACCTATTGATTCAATCTGAAAGTCAAACGTGAGCTCTGATGACAGTTTGCGGCTGGATTTTAACCTGCCTTGCAGATTCACTATTTTTATGCAGCCTAGACAATAAATAAGGATATGTTAACCAAGGATTATCTTCAATACAGAACCTAATTTGAAGACAGTATGCATGTATATGCATACATGTATATATATTTAGTTGACTTTAAACTTACAATCCAAACACACCAAAATGGTATCTCTCTCCAGCTGTGTTACATGGACAACACTCGTCTCCGTAGTGTCTGTAAAAAAATGGCAGTGTTAGTTCATAACATACATTAGCATGAAATTTGAAATTCAAGTTCTAGACATTGAGACATTTTGATGGATTAGTGTGTTTTATCTACTTAAAATCATCATCTTACCAGTGACATTACTCTTCTCTTAGAGATGCATGTCCACTTATCCAACATGTTGGCTGTGACAGGAAAACTGAAGCTACAATACTGAAGTACGGATTTCATTCAGCCTTTTTTGAGCCATGTCACAAACCAAAACTGACATGTACATTGCTCTCCATTTATTCTCTCTTGGTGCAATTGAATATTGCTGTTGCAAAAAGCCAGATATATGTGATTGTCCACACCATGCTGTTTCACTGCACTTTTCTTCTGTCTTTATTTCTAAATCCTGACAGGGACTTATATACTATTACTTAATTCTTGCTGCTATTTGCAGACGTTCCATCCCCAGATATTCCAAAAACAGGGGCTTATTTCCTTCTCCAAAACTTCAAAAGAAGGGCTTTTTTTTCTCTTCTGGGTTACAGCTGCAGCAGTCTCCATCACAGCAAATGGGAATTTGACCCACAAGTGATTAGTGGACATGTGAGCTCAAAAGAGAAGTGTAGGTTTGGTCCATTTGTTTGTTAACATTAAAGTTACATACAAAGCAACTCTTACTAATTCAACATTACTGCCAGATTCTGTAGGCATCTTTCATATAGCAAAGAGAAACTCAGTAAATCCATTAGACATGAGAAATTAGAGCACATTACCTAGAACACAAAAGCAGCTTCCAGTTACAAGCATTAAAAAGAAATAAAAATCTGTTTGCATCATTGCTCTCCTGCCAGCAGGGGACAGGAACAAGCTTATGCAACAAAAGGGTTTAAATTTAATCACAAAAATAGGAGAAAACAACACACAGACACAATGTGAGAGCACACAACTAATGAAGGAAATTGTAACAAAGTATGGAAGGCATAATGCAAAAAAAGAACACAGAAGGGATTAGTACTCTTGTATTTATGCACTAATGCAGACAACATTAAGAGAGAAATGACAACAGGACATTTCTCTTCAGCATGCTTCTTTTATGGGCTGTGCTATAAATTCACACGGTTACAGGTAGGAAGGAATGAGAATAAAATGCATTGTCTGAAGTAGTAAAGCATGTTAATTGGCCATCCATTGCTCACTTTGGTATTCTAACTATGCTTTAAACTGTGTCAAAATCTGATGCACTTTTCAGCAGCAGCAAGGTCAGTGGGTATCTTCCTGGAGGAAACAGCTCTTCCTAGTGAATTCCACAGTACACACTCATCTGGACTTGTGCACATGTGTATGCCAGCACAGAGCTATGTATAAATTCACCATGAACCAACCAGGGATCTGTGACAGGCAAAACCAAACCTGTTTACTGCTTATGAACCTGCCAGCTATGACTAGCAATGGTTCCTTACTGCATCTAGGTTCAGGGGGCAACTTTGTAACTCTAAAAAAGTAATTCTTAGCACACTTCCATGAAAGGATGTCTATTGTTGCTCCTCCTATGGTGGCCATGTCAGCTCATGGTGCCCACAATGGCGATGGGCAGGCACTTGGTTTCCTGCTACCAGTGGCCCTAATCCTTTTTGCTTTCCACAAACACCAGAAGAATGCTCTATCTCAGCAGGAGGTGACAACACCATTTCTACCCATAGTGACACATTGTAGGAGAGCCAAAATACATCTTCCAGAGATGTCAAAAGGAATTGCTCAGAATGCAATTTTACTAAAACATATTAAATAAACAGAAGTCATGGTGCCAGGGTAGAGCACAAACAGCACAGGGGGTAATAAAGTGCTGCCTAATATATGGAAATGCAAGAAACTATAACTCTATCCTCTGCTATACCAAAAATCTCAAGGAATCCAATCAGTTCAACAAAGAGAAACATAAAAAAAAGAAGTGCATGTGCAAGCAGGTTCAACCAGATGTTCTTCCTTTAAGCAGAGAACTTGCACTCAGTCTTAATGATTTAACCATTTACTTCCTTAGAGAAGCCTGCCTTTTAGTGCTTCAGCTGTAAGAGAAGAGCAAAGAACATTTTGGAATGCAATGACAACAGCACACAAACCTGTTTCTGTAAACCACGAAGAGGTAGAATTTGGGTTGACAGTCTCAAACTTCACCACCTGGTTGAAGTCTCTTCCTCTACTGACACCAACACAAACTAAAGGGAATTCCTGCTCAGGGACTACCAGCATTTCAAACAATCTCAGTGGACAAGGTACAGGAAAATCTATGTGCTAGATGAATAAGCAAAAATAGATATTAGAAGGGAAACAAATGTAGTCTGAGTTGCTATTAGGTATTCAAACTGTATGGTAAATTTTGTGACATACTTTGTAATGTTAGGTTTACTTCTTCAGATAACAGGAATTGGTAAATACAAAAGGCCTGAGTTAAGAAGCTTGGAGCATCTCATGCCAATTCAGTCAAAATAAAATAGCATGTCTTTATCATGTGTATCCTTTGCAGCTGCCCATGGACAACAAGAGTGCTCATCACTGCTCTCTCTGGCTACTGAGCCTCTAAGCCTCCTCTTCCAGGCTGATCAAGTTATAGCAGCTGCCTTTTTATAAACATGGGCCCATCCTGGCTCTGTCTCTTCAGGTGATGTCAGATGGGGAGATAACAAGCATTTCTGAGCACCTCAGGGTCCAAAAACATAGAATAAATGGTCACTTTCTCTCTAATATAGGAGCAAGCCCACTGTTAACCCATGTCTCAGCCTGACAGCCTCAGTTTTCTGTTGTGCAACTGAAGGGCAATGTTCACAGAGAAAAGGGCTTGGTTCTCTAACTGAAGTGCACCCCAAAAACATGAACATTTAGTTTGAGTCAGTTAATACATGACACATTTAAATAGTTATTTTCAATATAATATAACAGAAGCCAAGTGAAAAGTCTAATAAATCAAGAAATGGCTAATACTTATTCTTAACAAGTCACTACAAGATAACTAGAAGACAACATGAGAGTAATTATAATTTTACCTTGATTAACATAAATTTTTGCATTGGTTCAACCCATTCTAACAAAACAATGCTAGACTGTAGTGCTCCACAAAGGTACTTGTGGCCTGTGTAGGGATTTCTCACTGCCAAGAAAGGATAGAGAATATTAGTGTACTAAGCACATGCAAATTATAAACAATTTTCAACTATGTAACAGTCACTTTACTTTTGGAAAATACTCACTACCCTCACTCTAATCTTTTATATATTTAAAAAGTAGCTGATTGCATACACATTTGGAGTGCCTTGGGTCTCCTGTGTTGGTTTGCCTAAGCTATCTCAAAATCACCACAAGCAAGCTGTTAAAGAATGGCTTTTTCTACAACACACAGTTACCTAGCAGGCAGCGAACAGTTCAGCTGCCTTTCAAGCACTATCACAGCCAGCGTGAAATCCAGGAGCTCTGTAATTCTGACGAACAATTCTAGACATCAGGAAATCCAGTTGAAACTGAAGAACAATAGAAAAGCAGGAAGTGTTGCTCTTCCATTGTCAGAACTCAATTAAAAACTGGCAGAGAACAATAAAGTTGCAAAATTGGGCCCTGTGAAGTTTCACAACTTCAATTCTACAACACTGACAAAATTTCACTCCTTAAGCGCTGCCAACATTTCCTTTAAGACAAACAAATGTTATTTTGCACTTTGTACAAATACATCTAAAGACTAGATTTTACTGTGCAGCAAAGTGACTGTGGGCCATCAGGCAATAAACAACACCATTTAGATAACAAGCTTCTACAATCCAGAACTATCACAGAAGTTAAATATGCTCACACTACCTTATTGCCACAGAAACTTATCCCTTGGCAACCCCTTGGCACCTTAAACATCAGTGCTTTATTTCATTAATCCAAGTTCTCACTCAACATCAGACTGACTGCAAAGTGCAATAAATAATGCTTGGTGTGACCCTGAGTAAGGCTGAACTCAGCAACAGAAACCACAAAACAATCACCAACACCTGTAAGGTGCAGAAAGAAGACCAGAAGTTCTTGTCTTTTTCTGCCTCCTGTGGCACTCCTGCTGCCCCAAGGCCAAAAGCAGATTTATGTGCCAGCAGGACCGGAGACTCAAGTCACAAAAATTAAGACTCTTAGAGCCACCCTTGCTGTGTTCACAAATTATCACTCATACCTATCATGCACAAAGGGCTCCAGGCTTAGGAGGCCGAGCTATCTCTGAATATGAAGACTCCCCTCATAATGTCAAGTACCACAGCACCCCTGTTAAATTCTGTGCCTGGCAGGACAGCAATCACAGAATCACAAAGGAGCACACCACAAGGCTTCTTATTTTATGAACCTAGAAACACAGGGACTTCCAAAATTATTTTTTCTGTCAGAAAGTCAGAGTTTTTACATCCTCTGACCCCTGTCACTTCACCCCTGTTATGCCATGAGTGTTCCCTGCAGCATTCATTAACTATCTCATTGGTTTGGGTTTTTTTAATCTATCTGCCTCCCTTTTAGAACATGTCTTAACGCAGTGCAGCTTTGAGACTTTGGTAGCTGGCACATTATTAAACACTTTTTATAAAGGTTTCAGAGACAACACTGTCCTCAAAGAATTAAAAATACTCTTTTGCTTTTTACTCCCCAATATTGATAACTGAAACTTCTGCTAGGAATGCAGGTGACTTAATCATGATGGCAACTTCTCTAAGTTTCTCCATCCATGGAGATTAGGTTCTGCTTGAGAAATGGTTTGAATTTTGACATCATTCTGGTTCTCTGCATTTCTTGTAAATTGTCTTTAAATCTAAAGAGCTAAATGGGAAAGTTTCTACTGCTCAAACCCAAGGACTAACTTGAATGAGCTCACCACAGCTTCATAACAATGACAAAAGTCTCTTCTCCCTTTACCTCCTACACTTGACTCAATAATCTTAATATTGCCACCATTTGTGCTGCCCCTTCACATTTATTCTCCAGATCTTCACTTACCAACACAACACTTTTGACACCATTTAGTGTCAGGAATTTTCGTAGATACTGCAAACTTCCTACAAAAGATAAACACAAAATTATTGATCAACTGAAATAATTGAGTGAATTTTCTTTTTAGACATACACTGATAGAAAAACATCTGCTACATCAAAAAACTAAAAAAATACAAGTTTAATATTTCTTGTGAAAGCATGGAAACAACAATGTGAAAATTTATCAGATAAGCCAAAATGTTATTTCCTGGTAACAGGACTCAGAGTTTCTACATGCATCAGAAGACAACAGGCACTATTGAGACTGGCCACAGTACTCTTAACAATAAAAATAGGTAATCTGATACTGTAGAAAAGATGGGAATAAATAGATTGATAGACAGATGCTGCACTCAAAGCTATGAACTGAGAAAACAGTTGTGTAACATTTCAAATGGAACTATCCAGAAGTGACTGATAATGCAAAAGGACTGAACAGCATGAAAACTGAGTACTGGCCACAAATTTTCATTGGAACAAGTCATGGAAGGTTTGAAAGGAGCTGCTCAAGGACACTCCAGGGAAAGAAGCTGGAAAGGAGACTTATCCCTGACATATTTTCTGCTACTGAATGTCTGCCTACCAAGTATCATAAACTGAGGTTAGAACATTTTGCAAATGAATATATAAACCTCACAAATTACTTCAAGTTCAATTTTTCTTTGCCTTTTTTCTACCAAACCTCTGCTTTTACCATTTTGCATGTAGCACTCACCATCACAGTATCCAGAAACTTGTTTAAGAATACACTTTATGGTCTAGTAGGAAAAATTACATTCTCTCCTACATACTTCAAATGTCTGTCTTCTGCCTGGCTAAATGTGGCTACCCTGACACCCTATAATCAGAGATAAAACAGGAAAACACATTATTTAAATTAATCTTTCCTGCCTTTGAATGACTGCCTTGGCACGCACATTCAGGTTGTGCTACATTTTTCCTGGGAAGTGACATGACTGGACAAGAAATTTTCTGAGTCCTCTGCAACTTAGGTGAGGTACCATTCCAGGAAGAATCTAGTATGGTTTTCCTAGCATGATCCTTAAGGTAATTATGGTTATTAGTCCACTGCCGATTCAGTCCTCAAGTCAAAGTCACCCACCAAAGTCAAATTTGGAAGAGAGGAGCAGAACAATAGTGCATGTACACAGAAAGTAACAATTCAAAGCACAAATTATCTCTTAGTTATTTAGAATTTCCCCTCTAGGAAGAACATAATTTTCAGACAAGTGTTACACCATTATATTTGCAGGTAACTGAACAAGAAGAAGCCTTTCCTGAACCCAAGCATTACATGTTAATAGGCCTTTAATAGAACCAAAGGTGGCAGAGAATCAAATTTTCTATAATACAATTTCCTAACAGAAATCCTATTCTATTAGAAGAACCAGTGTGTCACTATGCACTTTAAAAATCAAAGATTTTTTTGCAAACTAAATTCATATTACTACCTGCTTCTGCTGGGATTTGAATGGGCTACTACTAAGGCTTGTTTGGCAGTGTCCTGGTTCTGGACAGGACAGGGTTACTTTCTGCAGCAGCCAGGAGGGGCACGGCCAAAGCTTTTGTTCAGCATCAAATACAAGCAGGATCTACCACACTAGACTATACCTGAAAAGAGCTACACCCAGAAACAAGAAACCTTCATAACCAGAAGGTAAGGTGTACCAAAATGCATTTCTCTAACAAGAGTAATTCACATCCTGATCCGTGTAAATGTAGGGCTCAACACTCTGATTAATGCACATGAGTCATTCACTGCAATCTGTGAACAGAGCCCCCCACTATTTGGTGTTCCCAGAGCTTCACAAGCATCTCCTGAACTCCCAGAGATAAGATATTTTGATATATCCGATGATGTGTATTTACCTGGGAAGTATTCGGTCAGGGAGTTTATGTGCTGGAATAGCAACAGGTAACTTTTGCATTTGCCTTGCATAATCAAAGAGTCCTGGTAGATTATGGGAATAAAGCTGAGAAGCTTTACCTGGCAATTAGAAAACAAACCACACTTCAAATACGAAACCAAGTGTTTACCAGCGCTACCACTGAAAGATAGCACAGTAACTTACCAGATATTGATAACAAACAATTGTTCATGACATATAACCAGGTACATCTTCGAGGAAATAGCTGATAAATGGAAGGAAAAACAAAGAAGTAGCATTGAATTTGACATACACAAGACAACTATCATTTAGTATCTGCTTAGATGACAGGACAAAGCTAATATTGACTTGCTTTTTGCAGCAGAAGTAAGTTTAAGCCAAGTAATGTTTACCTGGATTCCAGAGTTAATTCAGAGTAAATCTTAGGCACACATACTATATTTAATATATGAATTAACATTTAGAGAATTAGCACATTTTATACTCAAGTCTTCAGGTATATTATATTCCATAAGATGTCATTATAAAGATCAATCAACCCTTTTCCAAAAAATTCAAAAAACACTGAATTTTCTCCTTCAAAAAAGAAAAGCTCAATAACAAACTTCAGTAAACCAAGCGTGGTCAACAAACCCTGTTCTAAACAAACCATGCCATTCTGAAGCCTGTGACAGTCCAAATCTCTTGAAACAATTAAAACTGGCACTTTGAAGGGATTCTTCACCTTTACCTGCATGATCACACATTTCCCTTAAATGATGAATGAGTGCAACAAATTTTCAAGGTGGAGCTGTTTTTTTGTCAAATCCCGCAATTCCTGAAGAGATGGGGTTGAAAGCAACAAGACATCCCTTAAAAAAACCCCAAAATCCCACAACCACTTTTTTCTTCCTCTCACCTAATTCTGGAACTTACTAACACAAGATGTCATGGAGGTGGAAAGTACCAACACAAAGAAGGGATTAGACATACTCATGTTCAAGAGGTCCAAAAGGGGACAAAAAATAGGCAGGGATCTTCTAACATCCCTGATTCAATGACTCTAGTGGAGACCAAGCTCATTGACACTTCCCACTGCCACTTTAGGACAGAGACTACTGGGCTAGATCAATCACTCAGGAGAACAACTATTTTCCTTTTAAAAAAAAATCAACCACAAAAGAAAACAAAACACAACTCTTCCAAAAAAAAGCATAAAATATTAACCTTGAAGCTATTCTAACTCCTGGAAATGTGTATTATGTCTCCTTTGTCCACTGGTGAAGTGAAATACAGAGAAAAATAATCAAGGACAGTACTTTTGCTTTTATGCTGAGTTGTATCAGAGTGAGAGTAAACAATGACATAAAACACAAAACTTGGAAATGCTATTAAAGCCCTACTGACTGTTATCATAAATAATGATGCAATAAATGGTTAGCACAGAGGGTGCACTTCTATTCCTGAAGTCTTCTCACAACCTAAACACACTGTAAGAAACACCTATGGTAATAATCTACCACACTGCTTGTATCAAAATTTAACATGCAAGGTTGATTGACCTTCTGTAGGTACATGAGCATATTGTGACTCAATAGGTTTGGACCTGAGGATTAAAGAACAGCAATTCTTCAAATTAGCAGGTTAATTGACCTGTCACTCATTCCTTGTTCCACATACAACTGGCTGCATTAGCAAGCATTTCTTCTTTTCTCTGAGTGCTTATTAAAACATTTCCCTGACAGCTCACTAGGCAACACACTACACGATTTTCATTACAGCTCCTCTCCTTCCTTGCCAGTTAAACCAAACCAAAACCAAACCCCAAACAAGTAAAGAAAAAATCCAAACCCTTCCTTGGTCTGCTTGGCCTATAAAAATTATTATTACATTAGTGATCTTTCTCAGGGTAATTGTTACAACTGCAGTGCAGCAGCAGAGTGGCACCTGAGCTAAGTTTAAATCAGGTAACTCGAGCACCAGTATGATTATGGGTTACATTGAGCTCAGTTCAACTAGGCCTCCCTCTCAACAAAACAGACACCTCTAAAATGTCTGGGCCCATGGAGGATGAACAAACACCAGTGCCTCTAGCTACAGTGTGAAGGCTGTCCTTGCAAATTCCTCCATCTTGATGGCAGGTGCACAGCTCCCTATGGCAGGGAGAAGGCAGGAAAGAAACAAGTCTCTTAGAGAGTAACAAAAGAGATGGAGAATACAGAAAGGCCTGCAACTTGCATTATCTCCTCCCCAGCAACCCTTTAAAAAAAATTACTTCTTGTACGACTTTGCAAAGACAGAGCTTTAGGTGGAATTCAGTAAGCTGAGTATCATCAGCAAAGCTGCTTTTAAGACCACAAGAATGGACTCCTGTGAATAAAGGATCTCCTTTCTTCCCTGTGGCTGAATCACAATGTTTGTTGCAAAAATTCTGCATTGTAATGAAGTTTTAAGGAAAATACAAACTTTCATCCAAAATGCACCAGGAAAATTCCATACTATTTACCTAATCATTTAACTGCAGAACAAGGCACTATAATGAGGTTCAAAACACAGAATAGATGAAGATCTCCTATATAAACACTGCTCAGCCTACAAACACAAACATGACTGAAAAGTATCCTCAACAGCAAATATTTAAGGTAATTCTCAGTGTAGCCAGTGCCCATGTAAATATAGTAAAGACCATTTTTACAAGGTTTATGAAACATTAATCTGAGGGGTTAAAAATGTGATTTTTTTTTAAACCAGAAATATACCTGCTCCATTGATGTTTCATGAAGTTCATTGAGGTTCAGTGTGTAAATACCTTCTTCTGCTCCAAATATCAAGTACTGATCTGCAAACACAACCAAAAGAGGTATAAATATTGATTCAGGAAGACGTGTACACCTTTACCAAAAGGCAATGTCTACATTGAAAATGGAAACAAATCAAACTATAATAGTTATGGTGTCTGAAAGCATGGAAAATTAATCCTGATAAGGAAGATTTAAATTATGAATGGGGCTGTTTTAAGTCATTAGGAAAGTTCAGAAGGTTTTTTGAGTAATAACTGAAATTTAAAAAAAAAAGGCAATTCAACCACAAGCAGGAGATCATGTGAATAATTTCAGCATATCTTACTTAGACATTTCCATATATTATGGAAATATCCATTGACTTCTTTGAGAGTACTTCTACAGCAGTAGTGACTTGAACATTTTCTCAGTAGCCTGTGGGTGTCTCACCTCTTGAACATAATCAAATCCCTGGATTGTACATAGGCATGCAAACAAGGCAGACATCTCCTATGAGATGATGTCAACTCCTAAGGATTTACCCTTCCCTAATTCCAGTTTCTAAAAAAATCCAAATATTTTCTTGCTGACCAGCTCACAAGTATGTGTACAAAGCTTACAATCAAAGGGTGTAACAGAAGGCAAAGTGAGTACAATATTACCAATTACCCCTTTTATCAGGCTAGATATTAAAGCACTAAAATTCATGCAAAAACCAGCTGGAGAATCCTGCAGGGCCAGAAAGATCTCAGCTAAGAAATCCATCTCAGCTAAGACCTCCAAAAGTCAGATTTTTTACAGATAAATTAGGATTGTCTTCTTTTGGACTAAAATGTTGAGAAGAATCTTTAACTTCAATATGTAATTTATTCTTTTTAATCAAAGCAAAAAACTTCATCCAATATATTTAAAAACAACACACCTTTAGATAGCAGTGGCATAATTAAAGAATGACTCCTGCTTATATGAATATATGTCTGTTTTAAATATATGAATATATGTCTGTCTTATATGAATATATGTCTGCTGATCTTCTAAGCACTCTTGAAATTCAAGGAGAGGACAAAATGGGTAAAATACTCATCATATAGTACCTCTTGTATCTGGATTTATCCAAGATGTTGCACAATGAATTTTTAATGGACAGCCATTGAAAACCTTTGAAAAGCAAGCACCCATCTGTAGAAGTAAAAATATTAAATACATACATATGAAAAATTAAAATGTGACCTTCCCAAAAGGATTATTTTTACTTCAAGTAGTAGCAAAAGGTTAAGAGTCATACCACTGGCTTAGCATTGCTAAGTCATATTAGGTTTTTTAAGTAAAAAAGCAAATACTACAAACATTCCAAAAATGTGCTCTTTCACCCTGCCCCCTACATGCATTTGTGTGACTCAGCAATACTCACATGTACTTTAGGTGTGGGAGGAAGGCCATTACTAATTGGTTTCTAGAAAATAAAGTTTAAAAGTATGTTTACACTCACATGCACACTATGCTTGACCATGTATATTCGCTCCCCACACACAGCATAACCACAAACATTCAGCATAATTTTCTTTTCATTAAAATCTCCACTGTGATTCCCTAATACCTGCTCATTGAATGTTTGCACAGTCTTACGCAACATTTTCACACTACAGGGGTGCCTGTAAGAATGCCATTTCCAGTACCAGAGAATTTAAGCAATATTGTAACAATTGCTCAACTCTTACAGTATTACAGCATTAAATGTTACCACTCAGTGCTACATGCACTTTCCTGGTCAGTATCAATCTCTCCTAGCACAAACAAGCTTCTGAACAAACCTCTTTTACAGGTAAACTTCTAACACACAATTTCAAATGACAAGTTCAAAGCTGTCCAGGTAACCCTATTTTTTGAAGTATTGCCAGTATTACTGACACTTCCTTAAAACTAAACAAAGACTTATCATCATGCTTCTAGTCTATTTCCTCTTCACTTCTCACAAAAAAAATTACATTTCCAGACTCACACTTGGAAGGAGCCCTCAAAGAGGGGAGTCTCATGTCACATTTCATCTAGTCTAACTACAGCATATTCCATTCCCTCATTTCCCTGTTTGCTTAAACAGTCATTGCTCAGTACAGCACAAGACATGGCACTCATTATGTCTCTCAGGTGTTGTGAAAGACCAGGAAAATTGCATAAATTTGTGATGATGTTTGTTTCTGAGGAAAATTAAACACTGACAATATGATGTTTGTTTCTGAGGAAAATTAAACACTGACAATCTTCAGACTAAGGCTGTATCACAACTAGACAATCAAGGAAAACTGTGTTTTGATTCAAAGTAAACAAGATGCCATCCAGCATAACTTCCATAGTAAAGAGCACACCTGCTCCTTTTCCTTGCACATGTAGTAAAGTAATGACAACTCTAAAAGGACACCCAGAAGCTTAAATACCTACCAGTATTTCCTTCTTTTCTTTCCTTGAAAAGTTAGTGTCTCTAGCTTCATTCTGTTGATGTGGCAAATCCTCTCTTTCACCATTTAATTGCACAGAAGTGACTCCATTACCTAGAAAGATTCATTGTTAAGAATGTGTTCCTCTGCCTTCACCTCAAAGAGTAATCTAGCCTCAAAACTCTTTAAGTGGGCCAGAATTTCCAATTAAGTCAGAACATATACTATATACAGTATAGTGTAAAATACCCTAATTTATTTCTGAAGCATACATGTTCTTACATCTGCACATATCCATCAAGCCACATTCAATCTCAGTCCATGACTTTTGGTATTTAATGTAACAACTCTAACATAATAACTCAAATCTAACAACTCTAACAGGAGCACAGAAAGGGATGCAGTCACAGTTACGAGGGAAAATGTGTTGACCATACCTAAAGAAACACTTGCCAGTAGTTAACACTTCAATTATTGATTCCTTAGAATCACAGACTTGTTAGAGTCAAATCTTTAAGAGAGCAACAGCAGTACTAAGTATGAAGCAAGGAAAAGCTACCAAAGTAACAACTGAGAGGCAGACATTGAGCTTGCTTAAGAGAAGCCAGTCCAAGACAGCTCTCATGGCATCAGACTGACAAAGGCATAAAATGAACAGTCTGAGCAGACAATAAACAAACACAATTACCTCCTATACTCCCCAGCCCAGTTCATTACAAAAGCAGACTTTGAAAGCAGAACTCTGTTCTTGACATGACAAATAACAGCTGACACACTAAACCTGAAACCTACAAACATAATTTACCAGTCTTGATACTCTACATTATATAAGCCTGTTGCTTAGGAAAGCAATTGTGTCACCAATGGCATCAGCAGGAATTGTGTCAGTGGCTTGGACAGAAGGCACATTTGACCCTTTTAAGAGTTAAAGCATGCTTTTTTTCATGACTTTTGGCTTTCATGCACTTTCTGTTACTTGCCCACCATAGAAAAATTACCTCAATATCTTTTAATGTGTGCACAGCTAAGAATACAGAAATAAAATCCCATTACATTATTTAAGAAATACTGGTATACTCCTTGGGGTCACGTTTATTACCTAAAGGATTAGATTTCTGTGGAGGTAACCGAGGAGGTGGTGGTCTGGGTGGAACATGAGATGTAGATTTTGCTGGACTCTCTGATGTTGGGCATCTCTTGATTGTGCCTTGGTTTTCATTTTCAGAAGAATAAGTTTCTTGGGGGATAAATATGGATTTAGGCTGGAAGAGACATAGTAATAAACAAAACATAATCAAAAAAGATTCAAAGCACCCATGCCACTCATCAATGAGGAAAAAGCCCTACATGCAGCATTTTGATTCTGAAATTTTCACAAGTAAAGAGCCACCAATACAGTAATTTAAATATTCTCCATTTATTTGTTTATTTAAAGTGCATTTTTCTGGTGAGCAACAAAATCCCCCTCACTCACCTTTGGTGGTAAAGGAGGTGGCACTTTAGGTTTCATAGTAGCACTATAAAGAAAAGAAACAAAACAAAACAGAGAGAAAACTCAAATAGCAGTCTTCAAGAAGAGACAGGATTTTATAAATGCCATACAAATAAATACCATTAACTTGTCAAGAGCACTATTATATCCAAGTAACTGCATCAGAAATACTTTCAAACATTTTGTTATACCTCAGATACTATATAAAAACAAGGATCACATGTTCCCCTCCAGAGAGCAGAGTGTCATGAACTGATTTGTTGAAGATGCACAAACTTGTGCAGAACAAAGTAGGAAGAAACAGAAGAAGCCTGACATTTGCTCTGTTAAGAGGAGAAAGTTAAGGGTATCAGTATGCTGAAGGGGAGTTACAAGAAGACTATTGAAGACCATTCCCTGGAAAATTTACACTGATGACTTAAAACAGCCTTATACATAAAAGTAAAATCCATCTGCAGCAGACAGCTACCCTCATGTTTAGGTTGGTGGTTGATTTTTGGTTGATGAGTCTCTTTTTTTAGGGAAATCTTGGGAAAGACAACTTTTCATGCTAGAGCAGTTTGATCCAACAGTACAAGATATTATCAGAAAACAACATAGCTGAAGCATCACAAGCATTCTTTCCCTCCTGGCTCTGTGGTTTAAAAAATATGCTGCATTTAAAAAGAAAACACTAAACTCTAAAATTTTACATGTTTTTAAAACCAATTAAAAACTGGTTCCACCGTCCTGTTTCCTACTCTTTCAGGAACATAAAAGTATTTCCACTAAATAAACTAGGAAACCTGACATTCTCCCATAGTACTTTCCTTATTTTTAAATTATGTTCAAGGTAGTAAGATATCTGCCTGTTTGTTTATAGGCCAACAACCTGTCTCCTTGGCTTCATTCTTTCCAGAAGTTTCTATCCTGGCATCTTATCTGTTGTTTGTATTTCAGAGAAGCTGGAAGGGGATTTTGAGAACAAGTTTCCCTGTGTCATGCATTACAGCTGCTTTGGTGGAAGAAATTATCTTCTCTTAGTAATATTGGGCCAAGTTTAAGTCCTCAATCATGAAGGTTCAAGCTCCATTTCCATTTCTTTTGTAGTCTTCCTGCACTTCAGACAACCAATGCTACTGGGCAGCCAAAGAAAGCAAAAAGGCAACAATCTAGCATGCATGTGACAGATGTGTGTACAAAGGACTGTGTGCCCTTGTCTCAACAAGAGGGTTTAGGTGCAGTTTGTCACTGCTATTCATGCAGGGCAGTGCCCCAGTAATTGCTGCTTTCCATAACCAGGAAATTCAAGTATTGGCAGCCTTGCTGCACATGAGAGAAACTGAAATATCAAAACAATCAAAATTATTAAATGAAGAGTTATAACTTTACATTGTTCTCTGAAACATGGATTCTCTGCTGCTACTATCACTCGATTTCATTCAGTGGCACCAGTTTGGGCTGGAAGAGGTACACTGGATTCACTGGCTTTGTTCTGGATCTGAAGGGAGAAGTAACTGATGTCACATGTGCTCCTCAACTGCAGCTCCACCTCACGGAATATAGATCAAACCAAAGCCTTGAATCTTCAGTGGATTCCACAGAAAGATATTCAAGACCAGGCAGATGAACCAATAATTGCAGCAGATGAACCAATAATTGCAGCAGATCTTTGGGCTCCAGCAGATATCAAGAGAAAGGCACAGATGCAGAATTTGTCTGATCCAAGGTTGAGGGATTCAAGCTTTTATACACTGTCAGACCCTCTCTGTAGGGCAAAAGTACTTAGGATGATACATCAGAAGAAACAAACAGTACCAAGACAATTCTGGAAGACCATCAGTGACTACTGGTCCCAGGGTCAGATGAATTAGAACCTCTCCAGAAGCTATCTCAGGTTCTTTCTTGCCTAACGTAAAAAAGAAAATCTACACAAACACAACAGCCACATAAGCAGCTGAAGCCAATGCTGTTTGAAAGTTCTGATGGAGCTCAGGCAAGGAACAAGGATCTCAAAGCACTCAAAGAAATCAGTGCTAGCACTTCAAGACAGCAGGGATCAAGAGGTTCCAAGCCCTGGAACATTACTGAATTGATGGTACTGGCTGCAAATAGAGCAAGAAGTGTGGGGGGTAAAAGAAACATTAAACAAAAATGAACAGACACAGAGCTGTACACAAAAAAACATCCAGAGGTTCATATGGATAGAGGAACCAAGCTGAGGTGGTTCACAAAAGCAGTAAAATGACTCAAAAAAGAAAAAAAAAAAAAAGAGAGGTTATAGTTTGGTTCTCTGCAAGAGAGAGATGCCAGCAATAGATAACACATGCTTTAAAGGTTTCTTGTATGAAGCAACAGCTTTCCAAATTACCCATTAACAGAAAGCAAACAAAAATTATGTCTCAGTGACATAATTCCTTTTGGTCTTTACACCAGATTTCTTTAGGAATGCAAATCTATATGTACTGGTTTTGCTTTTTAAATTGTTTCAGCTCTCATCTATAATCAAATGGAGCCCAAGAATATTTATACCAGTGGGATTTAATATGAACATCATTAATTTGACACATGCCTTTGCAGTCACAGGTGCTCTCTCTGTAACATTTGCTCTCTCTGAGTAAAGGAAGTCAGCTCTATTACAAAAACCAAGCACCCATACAAACATCCCCCTAGTTGAGAACACGGACAGAACAAACTCAAACATCAGAGAAGCCTGTAATAGATATATTTCATCTACTTTTCATGAGCTTTATTTTAATATATAGTTATCAGTTATAAAGAAGGCACACTAGGACTGTAGTTGGATATATTACTGGCTCAGCATAATGATGCCAAAATTTTGTTCCATAATAGAAAATAAAAAGAAAATTGTATCACTCAAGGAACACGATTACCCCCTCCTCCTTATTTATAACAATCAGCAGAATGAGATGACTTATGGTGATGTAATCTAGCAACAACATGAAAATACCTATCTTTAAGAATGCCATTGCAAAAAGAATCCTGAGTTGTTACAGAATGTGTGATTCAGCCTTTTTTTTTAAATACTCATCTTTTCAAGAATCTGATTTTATTTATTTTTAGAAGAAAGACTTACTGTTTAGAATCATCGTCTGCATCATCATCATCTTCTAAATGTGCCACGTGCCCCCTAAGAAAATGAACAAAGTACTATGGTTGAGTGAGTTCTATTAAATTTACCTTGACTGTTGTGAAAGATTCTGAGCTCAAAATCTACCTCTTTTATAGAATTTTACTGTCTTTTCAAAAATCATTATTGTTCTTTCAAGTACAGCTACAATCTAGGCAACTATGCCTCTCTCACAGGCTCTCAGCAAGCACAGGGACAAACAAGAAGCAGTTGGGACAGACAAAAAAATCAATGCATTAATTACTTTTGAAACACAAGAAGAAAAAAGAAATAGAATTACCGCTGATGTAGTTCTTCTTCAACTGATTTTAAGAGACTCCTTCAGCATTAAATAAGAACAAGAACATGATTTAATTGTGGTACACAAGCATGATTATCAAAAGCACCTATGATTCTTTCAGTAAATAATTCAAAGTATGTTATTTCAGCTGACTTTCAGAATATTCATCCAGTATCCATATAAAAACCAACACAGCTGCAAATTTTTAAAATTTATTGTTCACACAACACCCTTTCATGTGTGCTTATTAATGTATTGCCATTAAGTGCAATGGTCCTTTTTCCTCTTACTGTAAAACAAGGACTGTGTTACTTTAATCCAATTTAAAAGAAATCCTTAAGAAAATCTTAATACTAAACAAAATAAACAGACTTTCAAGTATGAAACTACTCTTGGAATAAAATATTCTTCCCTGGTTAATTTTTTGTAACATTCTGGACTTCATACTCATGTTTTTGTCTGAAAACACAGAGAAGAATCACAGGACTAAGGAACAAGAGTATTTCAAAAATTATGAGTACTGATTTTTCCCAATTAAAGACTGCAAAAATAGCATGCTCTATGCTTAGGTTTTCTGCATTTTTAGTATGATTTAATTTAGCAAATCAAAGGTAGGCATCCTAATTCTGGCATGCATAAATGTAATTAAGTAATTGTGTGCAAAGGGAAAATTACATGGAGGATTATTTCATATGATTAATACATCAAGATGATTAAAGGTATGAGCATGAAGTTAAAGGGCTTACTAAGAAAAGTAAGTTTTATTTTTTAACGCATCTATAACTGCATGTTCTAGTGCCCTACAAGATAAAGAAGGGCATAAAGTAATTTCAAAGAGCAGCACTGGCAGTTCCCAGATGGGGTAAAATTGTGCTCTGTGGGACCTATCATGCAGAATATTCCATAAACAAGTAGACCAAGATAACAGCTCTTAAAAGGAAGCTTATACCACCACAAAGACAATATGGTCAATACAGCCTCTCATAGTGCAAAGTGCTGCAATTCTCTATCATTAGAGTTAGTATTATTTTAGAAATAAATAAATGATTTTGGAATTTTAACTAATAGAAACAAGTTTGACTTATTTTACTACATCTATTTCAGCTAATGAGTCTTTATATTAAAATAGTCTTGAATGAATTAAAGACAGAAAATGCAGTTGCTTACTCACTTATTTGCACCCAAAAAGTAGCCACACTGAGGACCATGACCATATTCTAGCTGTAGATCCTAAAACATAAGAGAATCAATCTTTTAAGATGAACAGTGAGAAACCAACACACACCCTGTGCCATGCTGCTGTTATCCCCTCTGCAACATCTGAGATACCAAATAAGCTGAATTCTCTGGCCTTCCTGCCCCCAACACCACTTTCAGGCCCACTGCACCCAAAAATCTCCTCTCTGCCAGTTTGCTCCACCTCTAATTCCTTTTAACTCTGACCTTTGCCCCTTCCTTGCACACAAGAGATCCTTTGCTCAAATACAGTCAGCTGCATAAAAGGGGAAAAAAACCAATGAAACTAATATAACAGCAAGAGATGAAAAATTCAGGACTTTGCAATCTACCAAATTCCATAGAGAACCCAGCTACCCCTCAGTGGAACATTTAGTAGTCATTTCAGAAGGGGAGTAGTTCTGGTAGGGAGCCTGAAATCCTTTAGCACATGGAAACATTTAACAATAAGCAGATTACAGTAAGTGTTTTTATCACTCTGGTTATACCAGTATGTGTATATGTTAGGAAGACCTTTTCTTTGGAAAAAAAAAGCCAAAACAGAATCAACAAAGTCAAATGCTCCAGCAGTCATGGAGTGCAGACTACACAGAAAAAGATGTGCTAATAGGCCTTCAACACTATTTTTAAATAAAAACCATAATGGTATAAATATTTAATGCATTAATGGAATACAGGGACCCCATAGAAGCACAATCAAATCACTACCTGCTGGAAGAATACTGCTATAATTGCAGTCTATTTTTTTTCTTCAGGTGGATCACAACAGGAGAAATATGAGCATAAATCTGCTCCCAAAATAGTGAGTGTATTCACCACGAGAAACAAATTATTGATCACCTAAGTTAGTGATAAATGGAGCTACACTCTTCTTTCTCAGGAAACATTTTAAAGGTCTCCCAAAGACCTTCTGTTGAACAGGCCCCTTTCAGCTGTAAACCAAATCAAAAAGTATGTCACCCTTCAGCAAGAGGCCCAGATATCCAAGCTTTAAGAGGAATAAATCTGGATTAGATGGGGATGATCTTTCAAAATAACATTTTTAAAAATGAGAGGAAAAGTCTCACACTAGATTTATCAGTCTTCCAAGCTGATGAAGTAGAAACCACTGCAGCCCTCAGTTCCAGGCTGAAGGGCAATCACATTAATACAAAGCTGTAAATATTGTTTTTTGCTTGCCGAGGAGTTTCAAGTTGTTTACTGCACCCTTTAGTCTGCCCTGCAAAGCTAAGTAGTAGTTTGCACATGGGTGTGTCTACCACAGCTGTCAGTAGCATTTGGTTGCTTCAGTGACTTTGTGTATTTTCCCAAAACAAGTGAAATACTGTGGAAAAAACACTATGTAACTGGTAATTACTTGACATAAAAGAATGTATAGATCAGAGGGCTGAATAAAAATTGCAAATGCAAGCCTGGTGCTGGCATTTCCTGAACCATGGAAAGACTGACTTTTCAATCTCTTTATCAACTTTATTATACATCTTTATTCTAGAATTAAAAGATACCCCCACACCACCAAATTCCATCTACATCTATTGATCTGACTCCTCACCACCAGTGGATGTTCTACAATCCACCAGCAAGAAACAGATGCAGCTTTCTTTGCTCCAAGTACTTCTATTACTTCTATGCAATCTCAAAAACTTCCACCTGCAAGCACAGATATTTTGAGGATTCAGGCTCTAGAGCAGAAAATCACAAGACTGGAAACAAAGTGTCACCAGAGTCACAAGCAAATAGGTTAAACAGGTTGTGTGAATCTCTGTAACAGAACAAAGACTGGGAAACTGTTGAGATAAGTAACCCTGGAACAGTGGGGTTACTGGTGACAGAAATCTGAGATTTTTCACCTTGAAGGGACAAGCCGTCGATGTTGCAAAACGCTGGGCAGACCCAAAATGTCTGTTCATCTGAATTTACACACAGTAAATGTATGGATACAGATAGACAGATACACTGCACACCAATGACAAGGAAAATATTAAGAAAAAATAAATAAATCCACCTAAAACAAAAGGAGCCCCCCTCTGCCACCAGACCTTTTAAGAGTTACTAGAATTTTCCTTATCAAAGATGACATCTGCCAGAATTATTTATGTCTAAATGTTTTAAAGGGCAAAACCTATCTTTTGGTTCCATTTACTGTTGTGTAACATTCATTTGACTATGATTTTAATTGGACATGTATACTCTTCCTAATCCCTTTAAATACTTCTGGTTTTCTCTCCAAAGCTAGGGTCAAGTACTCCATTACCAGGGAAATTTCTCCTTTTGATCTCTTGACAAATACTGAGAGCTAGAGAGGTTTTAAAAGTGAAATATATTTTTCTTCTACCTTCTATTTCAAATACGCACAGAATTTATAATTTTATATTAACTAACTAAACCTATTCTAGCTACATATTTGATACAGAAACATTCATAAAAACTGCATGTATCCAGCAAAGCCTCCAGTGAGCTGTTACACTGCACCAGAATACCCAGAAGAAATAGATTTCTTTAAAGCCACACATAAAGCCATCAAATCTTCTAAGTTATGGATTTCTACTGGGAAGAACATATTAGCATCAATTACTAATTTATGCAAAGTTACCCATCAACTTCATCAATCTACATTAATATTTTTATTTAACACACATACATACAGTGCTGGTTAGTTAACTCAAATTCTCTGATTTTTGATCAGACAAAATTGACACTGAATAAATCTGAGTGACTAGACAGATGTATTCCAATACATCTTGAGATCTACAACCAGTAGCAATGAGAAGAGGTCTATGATCTTGGTATTGAATCAAAGATGAAACCCCAGGTTACCAACAACTCATTCCTGAAACAACTCATCCATGTGCAAGACCAGAGTGCTCTTTGCTGGTAGGGATTGCTTTGGAAAAAAAGGTAATACAGGGAATAATCATCAGCTCTTCTCAACAGCTTAGGTAACATTAAAGGAAGCTGCCATGTAGAAAGCCACATCATACCCTTAGATAAATCACATGTGCAAAGTAATCAATGACTAAAAAGAGTATTAAAAACAGTACAGAGATTTCCACAAAACATTTCATGGTAAGGCCATGCCATGAAAAAAAAAATCCAAAGGAATGATCAAATCTACAATACCTTCTGTGGCTTAAGTTTAAAAACCTGCTATTTAATGTCTGTAGAATTTCACTGTAAGCTAACTGCAACTGTATCTTTAACAGTCTTATCATCCTAATTTGTTCTATAGGGCTGGGCTGTCCTGGAAATCTATTTTTCAGTGTTCAGGCCTTCAAAAACAGAATGTATACAGCAAACCAGGAATTCACAGTTACTTCCTACATTTGCTGTTCTTGAAATCTAACAAGACCAATCAAAGTGGCAAAATTAAGAATTGAAATATACAAAATGCTGTGGGAGTAACTCTGAATTTCAAAGAATGCAAATCACCTTTGGACTACTAACATATTAAGTAAGAAGGCATATACACATCTCTATCTCAGTAAAATGACAAAGCAATTCCTATCTCATTGCTTCATCAAAGAGGAAGTTAATTTTTAAAAGAGCCTAGCACTACCTAAGGCATATTCTATATTTTAATGCCTTTATTTCAATAAAAAGTGCATTCTTGAATTTCTCTGGACAGCCTAATGCATCAGAAAAACATCAGAAAAATCAAGTTGAATGTATTTTCTTTTTTGAACAGGCTAAATATAATTCTTCCCTGGTGGATGAGTAAGGTTTTACTGTGCATTACTGCTACACAGCTACTGTTCCCTTCTTCCTTTGTATTTCAGTTCTCCATGCATTTTGTCATCCCCTTGCCTCCTAGCAGTAAAACTGAGCATCTCATTTTCTTAATTACTTTTTCCAAGCAGAAAATACCCAAAACATAAAGGGGAGGAAAACAAAAGACCAAAAACCACTGGTACTTTTCCACCATTTCCACTTATTTTCTTCTGATCTAAGTATCATGCTCCATTTCACTACCTAAAGATGGAAAAGGTATGAAGACTCTCTGAAATCCAATACTGATAGCTGCAATATGTTTTTAGAGCTAGGTTAGCTAAAGTAGGACAGGAGTCTTCATGGCTTGCAGCAAAGGAAAAGCATATGTATGTATGTGTAGTGAGGAGAAAAATTACTTAAAATAAAGGAAAATGCTCCTGGGTAAGGTTCTCTGTTATCTATGTCAATCTCTTCAGTTCAATCTTTTCCTACCAATATTTTGGCTTTTCTGCCACACTAATTAAAAATCACAGAATAGCTATGAGAAACATTACCTTCCTAAAAGTAACTGCTACCAAAAATGATCACAAATTATTAAACCCAGAGCGTATTTATGAGGCAAAAGAAAACAAAAACCAACCATGACAAAAGTATTTAAATAGGATCAAATGTGTAAACGCACCTGGCAAGGACAACAGTGCAGACAGCATGGGAGCTGCAAACCTCTAACTGAATTCTTTGCTAAAGGAGTCCTGAATGAATGTTACATTTGTAACAAGTGAAGACAATTATAGGTTGGAACCTGAGATACCAAAGTCGAGTTTTATTCAACTCCTCTGTCACTTTAACAGTAGAATTCCACACTTTTTACTGTGTGTTATATCCTTCAGGTTAAATTACTCCAGGCCCCTAGTTTAAAAAGAAGTAAGCCAAAGATCACCAGGGGTTCCTTCCCACTTCATCCTTTTTTTGGAATTCTCTGATGATATTTCTCACTTAATAAGGTGTGCAGAACAGTTCTCCATGTATGAACCAGAATTATTTTTCAGCTCACTACAAATGGGAAGAAAAATGTTTTCCCACAGAATTTCAATGTAGACCAGGATAAGCTAAATGAAAATATTTTCATTTGGTTCAATGTGATATTTTGTTTTGAGTCAGAAAAACAATAAGCTTTTGTGACTTGGGTTCAATAGCATAGGTTAAAAATGTCCCAGAATAAGGAACACATATTTTTAAAGGTGACTTTGATTTAGACCATTTCCTGAGCTCACTGCAAATGCAATGCTCAGCTCTGCAATTTATTTGAGCTAGGATCCAAACAACTGCTTTTAAAATATACAGAAAGATGGTGAAAAGATCTACCTTACACAAAGTCTAATGTGCACATAAGACTAAGAAGACAAAATAGGAACATGAAGAACTCTAAATGACAGGAAGTAGCATGTGCAAAAGAATCTTAAAGGATGGAAGGTACCCAAGAAAGTTTCTGAGAAACTTGTTGCCTAGTTGCAGAAAAAAGAAAAAATATCTATCCTGAAAGACAGAAGAGCCTGTATCTAGAGCAAAACAGTCTGTTATTTATTTAGCTATGAATCAAAGGAGTATATTTGTATAAGATGAAAGAGAAGCACTATCTTGTCCTTGCTGATTGCAATTTGCATTTAGGGATACTGGGGTTTGGATACAAAATTTTCTGTGCAAACAAGATCTGTACTCAATTTCTCCATTTTTTGGCAGATCCAGGTAGGTCCCTCAAAAAAGCACAGGCAGAAGGAGGGGAAGAAGAAAAAGAGAAAAATTATTTTTAAGGGGAGCCACATCATAGGCATCAAATGTTTGAAAGGTAATGTGCACAAACTGCCATATGATCAATCCAGCTGGACAAAATCCTGTACAACTTTGCTTTCAACATCAACTGTATGTGGCCCAAAATACACCTCAATCTATGGAATTTTTTTTAATGATCTTAGCTCTGCAAGGGAGTTGTTACTTATGAGGTATTTTATAAAACCAGTACAACAGCAGGGAAAGAGCCTCACAGTAGGTGATACATCATGCTTCTGAAAAAATGTAATTGTTTCCTCTTGATAACATTTGAAAAACTCACATACCACTTCTCAATCAACATATCTGAAACCAATACTGTCAGAGCAGGAGTGGGGAAAGGAAACAGAGAGAGAATCTCTGATTAGTGCATCCTACAGAAGAATGAACTAACTAGTAATTATCTCCTCTAAGGGTTAGACCTCACTGAAGAATCTCACAAATAGGTGATGCACTACCACCAACTCTAAATTCTCCACTTTGATTCAAAATAAGCACAGGAGGATGTGAAGGAAGCAGTGAAACAGACAAAGTGCTGTTGTGTGACTTTAAAAACACATCTCACGACTGTGACAACAACACTACTTGCTAAGTTTTAGAATAGTCACAATTTTTGAAGAGTGTATTGAACAGCGAGGAGTAGAAGAAGGATGGGAAAGGACAGTCCACTTATGAGACATGTTCTTATTCTGCTCTTAGACCCACAGATACCAGGCTAGCAAGATATGTGACAACACTGAAAATAGCCTTAAACAAAAAAAAAAAAAAAAATTAAAAAGTGTTAAACTGCAAAGAGTAAACCAAATGCAAACCAAACTGAAAAGCCAAAACCACAGTCTCAAAACGAGAGGAACTGCACAGGATGGGGTGTTGCCACCAGGTAGGGAAATCTAAGCTACTAATCTCAAAACAATTTGTGAAACATTCTTATAAGGAAGCAAGACAGAAATTTCTTTCCAAGAAAGGCAAAGACAGTCTAAGCTTTCACTAACTATGTTTCTGGCAGAATCAAGTCACACCAGGCCAACAGATGATGTAACAAATAAACAAAAAAAAACCTTAAGAACAAAAAACATCACATAAAAGCCAAGACATTCTCAAACACCCCAACCTCCCATCTTCCTCTCACTGCACTTATATTAAACATCTCACAAATCCAAGAAAGTTAGCAGATTAATCCTCTTAATTTACTACAGAATGTTTCTTCCTTTTTCTCAATAGTCTGTGCTTAATTACACAAAGAGAAATAAGAAAACTCACTTTCTAGAGTAATTTCTACAGTGTGATGCTAACAAACCAAATTTTTTAGCAGTGTAACAACAGAAAATTTGGAAAATTTATCAGACTTTAAATGAAGCCAAATGCCATTGAAAACAGTTTTGAGCACAGTTTCTGTTATTTCTATTAAGTGTATATTCATTCTGCAACAATTACCACTTGGAGAATTCACAGACTTACATAATTTTATAGTTTTGCATGGGATCATTAAAAAAAAAAAACCTACCAGACAGAAATACAAAGAAAATGTTTCTTCTATATTCAATCACCCTCCAAAAAACTAACAAATTACACACAGCATGGCAGTAAAGAAATTACAATGAATGCATGAATGCATAACACTGAGCCCCTTCTATAAGAGTGATTCAAGTAAATATGAGTACAGGTTAAATACTGTCAATGCTGCACATAATAAGAATTTCTTTCTACACTACAGAAATACACATACAGACTAATAGTTACATTTAATGATTTTTACAGATGAAAACATTACTACTACAACAACAGGACAAAACACGAACTTTGAAAAAGGAAAACAAGGACAAAACTGACACTGACAAAGAAAGGCATAAGACAAAAAATACCAGGTTAGATCTTGCAGTGTAGTATATGTCTTCTGAATTGTCCAAAAAATTGCTACTGTCAGGCTGTTCATTAGATAGAGATCAAGAAAAGCAAATTATTTATATTGTGACTGAAAGCCAGATGCACATAAAGGTAAATTTTCTTGCTAAAAAAAAAGAGATACTGAAAGTTAGTTAGTTGAAACTCAAAACCATGTTAAGACAGTTCTTTCAATGGAGGTAAAACATTGCTAAGGGAATGGTCACATCATCAAACACCAAAATGATGAATTATTGTTCATCAGCTGAGCTGTGATAATGTGTGACAAACTGTCCCAGCAAGAGTCCAATTCAACATCTCACTGCAGCACTGACAGTAACTTCTCATGCTGCAGGGTTCCAGGGCTTTGTGCACTCACACACATAAGTAACTGAGTGTAAGTTTAAGCCTGCTTGGTGAGACAGAAGCAAAAGCATCAGAACTGCTTTAATGAAAACAGATCCACACTGTTACTGCTGGAGGAAGAGACAGTCATCTCCCACTTCCATTTCAAAGACTTCCTCTGCCAGAGTGGGCAGATTGTTACAAACTTCTCCGACAGGCTGGTTTGTGCTGAGGCTCTCAGCTAAAGCTTCCATTCTTTGAATAGGTCACTTGTTTGCAGTTTGCCATGCCAATTTAAATTGTCCATTGGTACTTCAGCTAATCTATAATATATGTTTTTAATTTGGCCTCTGGACCCAACATCACGTCTATATCAGGTATGCATGCTTCTTTCTGACATAAAGCATGGAGCAGTTAATTTTCCTCTTCAGAAAGATTGAAACAGTTACAGGTGTTCTGTATAGACAGGGAGATGAGGCAAGTTCCTTGGATAGGTTTCACATATGCAACATCTGACCAGAACAAACAATGCTAAGACATTTTCTTATCGCAGAATTCGTCTGGATGGTTCCAGTCCCTTCACCGAGCAGCAAGAACTTCTGAGATTCCAAAGTACAAAGGTCCTGACTGCTAACACACAGTGCAGGAAAAGGCTCAATTCCTCCCTTCCAACAACACCTGTCAAAGAACTGCTCTCAAAAGCTGTGCTTTCAACCCCTTAGAAAATCTCTCTCCAGTTTAGCAACGCAAGTTCCTGAGGCGCAATAAAAGCACCACTGCTCCGTGGAGTTATCCACTATGGTTTATCCACCACTGCTCCATGGAGTTATCCACTGTATCATCAGTGACCGATCAAAAGAAAGAAATGGGAAAAGTATTTTTAAAACTTCAAGCTTTCCACTAACATATTTTTACGATTATAACTCTGTGTGTGTATAAATAAAACTCTTAATGAGCAAAAACATGACAGTTTCAACTATACAATGCTTCCAATTGTATTTTCTTTACAACAGGGAAGCAAAGAAAAAATAACTTGGAATCAGTTCAAAAATAATTTTGAGTTAAATGATGGGATTGTAGTAGAAGCACTGCCTTCATTATCATCCTTAATAAAAACTTACATAACCAGGGCTCCTAAATAATGCTGTTATGCAGTTATGCCAAGGTCTAAGTAACACATCTGAAATACTTGTCTAAATCCCATGTGTCATTTGGTAAGCTGCTCTCCTCCATCTCAAACAGGCACTAGAAACTAAGGCTCCCTGTCCAGCCAGTTCTGAGGACAAGCAAGATTAAATACAACCTCTTATACCCAGAGTCTGCTGACCCCCTAGCAAAAGGCAAAGCACTTGGAAGGATTATTTCAGTACAACCACAGAGCACCACAAGGAAGTCTGCGTCAGAAATCCGACTCTCATGTGGTTTGTAGACTACAGAAGTACATTCCTAAGTACACACCCTTCCAAAAACCAACTCTGAGCAAAGTCAGTGTCCCTCCCACATATTTACTAAGCCAACTTTTTCTCCTTAACACCTGCCTTAGAAAAACAGAGAGAACACATAAGTCTGCAGTGAGGAAGCAAAGGAGTGTCTTTTTATCTTGAAGAAATTGCCCAAGTGCACAAATGTGGAAAGCAACAGTCTCCATAGAAGAGAGGAAGCTACTGCAATTGTGAGACTGCACAGACACCTCTTCCCTCACAGCCTGAGTTCTCACACCCCTTGTACTGATGGGTCCACAGGAGGAAACCATTGGCAACACACCTTGACAGAAAATAGCTGCCAGACTCAGCATGGCTCAGCTGTGATGCAGGGCCACAGAAGGATTATTCACAGAGGAGTCTTTTAAAATGCATCATACCTCTTCCCCAAGCTCTCAATTTTATTAATTCCATTGTCAATACAAGAACAAGGGGGAGAAACAGATGAGTACACACAAGAATTCTACAATCAAAAAAATAACTGCAAATACAGGGAATGGTATACTGGGCAGTAAGGGATAAAGGATAGAGGAAACCTGCAACACAAAGGGCTGTTGCTTAGCACATACAGCGCACCTGTCAGAAACCACAAATAAGGCAGTTTGCTGCCTATAGTGAATATAATGGCACAAAAAACCCACTATGTTACAACTTGTCAGTAAACTCACTAACAAGTTCAGTAGTACCAAGGAAACATGCTACATATCTTGGATTTCTCCTCCCCCACAGATATTTGTAGGGATTAATGTGTAGTGCACAGCCCATGCTGCTTGTTACTCACAAATTCATGATGTGGCTCTGTCTCTTTCCTCAATGGCGGATCAAACTTTACTTGGCCAACTAAAGAGGAGAAAAGGAAAACAAGAAGTTGGACTCCAGTTAGAAAAGACTTAGCTCCAAAGGCTAACAAAAAGAAAAAATCAGTTTAATGAGTGTATCATATCCCCACTGGCAGAAACTTGTGACACATGGACATATCAAACCTGCGACTGCTAGAGAACCTAATGGGCACAGAAAGCACTCTTATCACAAAGACAGCCCAATTGGCATTTGCCTCACCTTCTCATTAGAAGGAATGGGAAAACCACTGAGCAAAGTGTCCTCCTCAGAGGTGCAATACAGCTGTACTTTACAGAAAAAACTGTCCATGATGTGAATTCACTGTTGGATCTGTTCTTCTGAGAGACTCACGAGCACTAAAGAGTCTTGAATGAAGTTTGGTGTGAATTAACCAAATCTTCCAGGACAACTCTTTGGCAGGACTTCTTGAACACTCCTACTCTTGATTTTACCTTAAGAAAAGACAGCTAAAGCTCTAAGTATTTAATTCAAGCAAAATAATTACTAGAATTGGGGGAATGGAGTCTGCTTTTAATGGCAAATCAACCTCCTCCCTTTCTGACCTCTGTGTGGTTGTTTAAATTCAAAAGCAAATCCGAGATACTAAATTAAGGAAGAAAGAATAATCCATTCTGTTACCCAGCTGAATCTGGCATTGTTCTGAATATCTTTCCTGGAGTAAAATATAAAACAATGTCTATAAGCTCTCAGAAGAGCTCAGGCTGTGTCTTGTTCAGTTAAGATGAAACAATAATGAACTCTGCTGAAGTGCTGACAAAGGGTGTATAAAAATATTTTACACATCTTATATCCTTAAGTGAAACAGCCTAAGCTTTTATTTTCTGATGTATCACTAAAAATGTTTCTATGTATGTCAGATACCCAAAATACCAGCAGAAATAATATCAATGATTAAATACATCATATTGTCACATTACACATGCTTACAGTTTATTTCAGAGCGTGTCTTTTCTTCTCTCCCATTTCTGCTTGTTGAATGAATTCTGTGAGGCACAACGAGAGGCTAGAAGGGAAAAATAAAATATTTAATACCAAAATATATTCACTTGAACCTTGTATTGTGCAATACTTTTTAGCAGTATTTAGCAGGCTTCTTTAGCATAACATTAAAAAAAAAAATCAAGTGAAAGCTAAATGTAAAGATTGTATGTATTTTTTAATATATTAAAGTTAGAATTATTTGGAGACATTTTAACTGTTGAGTGCCTTCAGTATAAGGGATTTTAGAACACTGCATTTGAGCAAGTAAAGCTAATGCTGGCCAGCTTTTCTCTTTGCTCATACAGCATTTTCTTTTTTCACTATTCAGTTTAAGGGTATTAGTAGTTTTTAAAATAAGCAGTAAGACATAATCTGACTTACTGGCGAATTTCACTCCATGAGATTCTGAAATAATTTTCCCAGCTTTTAACTTAAACTGATTTCTAAAATGTCATCAGTTACATTATTTAAGCAGATGAGAAATTTACCTGAGGTTTTCAAAGCTGACTAGAAAGAAGTATTCCTGGTACTCCTGTACTGTGTGGCAAGACAGATAGCAAAATTTCTACAAATTCACCTTCATATTTATATTCCACTTCTATTTTTTCCCTGAATTTACATTTACTTCTCTACAGGATGAAGTGTTCTGCACTTCAAGACCTGGCTTTCTTTTTTTGCCTCTGTTGGATTTTCCCTCTTCTTTCTACATTCACCACTGCAAGTTCCCTTAGAAATGTGGGGGCACCCTTGTTCTGCATTCTGCACCCTTGTTCACTGCCTCAGGGTCCATGGTGAGCATCTTTGCATGTGAATCACCCTTTTGTTACTAATACTATTGTTGCTGTACTTTCACAGAGTCATTAATAGCTCAGAGACTCTATTTATTCCTAAAATACAATCTGCAAACAATTTCCCTTCTCCCCTTTGCACCACACACTACTTCCTTCATTCCTGTTAGGACCCAACACATACACATGATGTTTCACCTCCCATTTTTGTTCACTTTGCTCTTTCTTCAAATTGCAGAGATTTACAGACTGTGGATGTGTATTTTCTCCACTCTCACCAGCAGTTTTTTTTTGTTTCTCACAGCTTGTGTTAATCTTTCCACAATTCCATTTTGTCTATTGTGCACTTTTCGGGCTTTGAAAATGGTTGGCTACAGCATGTCAAGATTTGATCTGATACCATGTCCTGAAAGGTTGCTCATTTGTAATCTTTCATTAAGAGGCACTGTCTGGTCATGTCTGATGTGTGTGCATCTGCAATTCCAGTGCCAGGAGCCCAGCTGGAGCAGGGCTAGGAGGTATTTTCACCTTTGCAGCAATACCGTGTGAGCACTTGCACCCTGACACAGATGCCTGTGTTGCACTACAGACAGAGGCTGTTCTCCTATCATCTTCTCCATGACCACAGAAGTACATTCAGGATCAAATCTTCATCCCTCAGTCATGAGGACAAAGTCCTCCAGTCATCTTGAAATACCTGCACTGACAACAGGCTGATACAAACACCTGACATCTGAGCTGTGTAGGAGAACAAAGGAATGTAGGTTAACTTCCTGACACAATTGCCATTTGGGCACAATTCCCATCATGGCACAGATCTCAAAAGCATCTTATCCCCAAAATTTGCAGTGTGCTAAGCATAAAACACGAGCACCTTCCTCTTTGCAACCTTTTCAGCTAATATCACATTCATCCTGGGAATCACTGTCATAGAAATAGGGAGAACAGGCAATCGTCAACATCTCCTAAACCCAGAGTACCAAAGCAGCAATCCCGCCCATGACTGAATAGGAAATTAAGTGAAGCCCTCCATGAGCTGAGGTAAGGAAAAATACTGGAAATGCCAGTTTCAGATACAGTTGCTAAATGAACAACAGCTGCATGAACAGAAGAACCTTTTTAATTACACCCAAATAATGGGATGAGTTTTAGTTTTCACACATTAAAGACTTCCCCTTTGAGTTTCGAATTATTTAAAAATGTAGTATGGTACTCCTCAGAGTGGTGGCAAATTCAGATGTGCTTCACAGATCTGCAGACTATCCAAGCAGTAACAGATTGCATCCTCCTAAAAGCAGCACAGGCCAGGTGAAGACCTGTCACCACAGTGGGCGGCAGACTGACCTTCAAAGACCACTGACAGACAAAAAAGCTCTCTCATCTCCAAAAAAAGAAAAACAAGCCACCAAAAAACTTCAAAACATAAACACCACCACCCAAAAAAATCCATAGCTGTAAACAAATTGGGGAGTAGGTCTGAAGCTCTCAATTCTCAACGGTGTTTTTGGATATGATATGTTGTACCACATTTTGTCACTTCTTTTGATTTTTGATGGATGCATTCAGGCAATTGTGACAAGCACAGGACTGGCCAATCCCTATATTAACATCTCCAGCTGCCTGTGTGAGCAGGTGAGTTTTGAAGAATGTTAAACTGTGCATAAAAGAAGCACATATACTTCCTACTACACTTGCTTTTATTACCAGAAAGACCACAATGCCAAGATTGCCCTGCCTATCATCTGAAATACAAAACTTGCTGAGCTTCTCCCCAGAAAAGACACAGCTTTTGCTCCTGATACCACACTTCATTACAGGGTAATTGATAAGTCACACAGCAGACAACAGAAGAGCCCTCTTAATGCTAAGTCACAAGGGACATATAAGAGGGAACACTATTTTGTAAGCTAAGAAACACCTCTTAAGGGGCCTCACAGCTCTCACTAATCACTGAGCAGTGAGAGAACTAAAGGACAGCAAAGAGCTTATGCTGAGAAGATCCAAGTTACTCAGTGCAGACTCCATGTGGAATCAGACATCTTTCTCTTAAGTGACCTGAAAGTCAACCACATTAAGGGAGTTCTTGTGTGTTTGATTTTTAATTTTTTTTTAATCAGAAAAAATCTACTAAATTTTTCTCCCACTCCCACCATGTACATTTGCTTTTAGAAGTACTGACTATTATTTCATCCTTATGCCTTCATCTCTTTCCCTCTTTGGAAAATGTGTAAGCACTGCACTCTATAACACAAAAAAATATCTATTTCACTTTGGCTTCTTCCCACACTTTTTATTTTAGCTTTTAAGAAAGACTTGGTGAAAGTCAGCTGGTCTTTGCTGTTCAAGTGCCTAAAAGCTCATTTAACTTGTAAAATCTGAAAAGTCCCTTAAATTAGTTGCCTCTTCTTAGCTTCTTAAAAATGCCTCTGAAGGCATTTTTAGATTAGTTTACCCATTAAAAAGAACCAAAAATATGTAATTAAAGAATCAATGGCATTTGTGTTAAAAGGACTACATTTTTTCTTTAAAAGAAAAGGCCATCAGTTAGGGAACTGTAAATATTTGAAAAGTATTCACTAATGTGCAGGAAAGTATGAAGACAGGATGGAGTAACAGAGTATCTCTTTTCTCTTATTTATTAAACACTTCAGTCCTGTGCTGTTTATCATCTTACATAAGCAGACTACTCTTTCCCAGCTGTTTGAGCAGAAAATCAGAAACTCTTTGATAAAACTGTAGGTGAAATCAAGTTTCAGAGTATTCTAAGATGGAAAAATACAATCTGCAAAATACACACATCAAACTACTGAACAAAATCAACTACAGGATCATTCTCTTTTACAAGGTTAATGAATCAGTTTTATGAATGCCTTCTTTGCAGATGGAAACATAACTTCACAAAGAAACATACAGCAGAATGCATGACAGAACTCAGGACTGGAAAAGCATATCACATAAATGCTTCAAAATTTTGTTCATTGCTGTTCTTCAACAATTTTGAAATAGTAAAATCTCTTTTTCTTCAATCTTCCCTTCCCAAAAATATAATTATTTTTGCTAAATGCCTGTATGAGTGAAAGAACAGCACAACTGAAAGTAAAAGCAACCCCTGAGACTATTCCCAGATCACAAAAAGTCTTGGGGCTCAATAAATCACAATAATTTCGTTTTGTTGGCAAACAAAAACTTAATCTGATACTATGATTAGAAGATATTCCTACCTCAGGATCATCATCATCAAAATCATGGTAAGTGGAATGATCAGGATTATTCATTTTATCCAAAAGTTCAATGGCAAGACTTCGATTTAATGGCTGGGTAACAAAGGGATGCTGAAAGACAGAGGGAAACACAGAGATTAAAATTCCAGCCACTCACACTAAGCATATTTTAATTTTATAACTTTAGAAAAGACTCCTCATACATAAATTTATACCTGTAGCAACTTTTCAGCTGTAGGTCTTTTTTTAGGATTTTTTGTAAGTGCCATTTTCACAAAATGATGGAAACTATTGGACCTGCAAAACAAAGTGCTAAACATTAAAATCAATTTCCAAGTACAGTACATTCACTATCTACTGAAACAAAAAAGCACTTACCATTTCATTTTGTCCTTTAATTTAGGAGGTTGGAAGTTGCTTTTTGTCATTAGAAAAAGTGCTCTGAAAAAAAAGAACAACACCATTTCTGTGGGTATGCTGCAATACATGAGATAAATTATTAAACACTTTATTTAATAGGCAAGAAGAAGCCACATCAGTTTAAGAGACTCAACCAGGACTTTATACATTTATGCACCAGAAGGAGTTGTTACAATTTCTGTCCAATTTCTGTTCACTCAGAACACTCACAGCCCAGTGCCCTTGCAGTACACCCAAAACCCACGAGCACACACAGCCATTTCTTCAAATGGATTATTTAATTAGCTGCATTTACCCACCAAGCTCTAACCCTTTACTAACCTCATTGGATGTAGGTCAAACATTGGAGGCTGAAGTTCAGCAAGCTCTATTGCAGTTATTCCAACTGCCCACAGATCACAGAGTTGGTTATAGCCACCTTTCCTTTCTACTGCAGCAACTTCTGGTGCCATCCTGAACAGTAAGAGACATTTTTAGGTAAACTTCTCAGCACAAATCAAACATTCTTTGTACACATAGTATTTTCTTCCTTAAAGCTCTCAATTGATAAGGTCACAGTATATTATAGATATACACACACAAGTGAGTGTGTAAAAAATTATGCAATATACACCTGAAGTTTCCCTCAGTCATCTTCTGATAACTAACAGACAGTTTCTACAATGGTCATTCAGCAGTAGTGGATGAAATCAATCTGTCTCAGACTAAATACTACTCAAAAACCAAAGACTCTGAAGTATAATTATTCAACTACAATAAAATCCACATAATACCCAAATTTATATATTGCCCAGAAAGTGATCAATTGACTTTGAAGAAAAGAATTCTAACAAGAGAAAAAGCAATAAAATGTCAGCTTTCTTGTACCCTGAAAGCATGAGACTCATTGTCACCTCAGTATACAGCACTCCCTGTTTGTAAAGTCTGTCTCACTCATGTCAGGTGACCTCTTTATGCCAACAAAGTGGTTTCACATTCTTAGGTGGCAAAAATGAACAAACATAACTGGCACATAAATACCTAAAGGAAATAATTCACTTGGAATTGTCACATGTTTTTAATGGCCAAAGTGAAGTATGAATTTGATTGTCCTATGTAGCCCTACAAGGTGGCCAACATGTTAGTATTTCTTAGCTTTAAGCTTTATCACTCCTGATCACCTGCAAAGTAGCACTAAATAACTCATAAATGTAACACAGATGTAACAGTCACTTAGAGAGTGCTCCAGGAGATCATCAAGCAGCATCTCAACTGATGCACTATTCAAATACAGATATCCTGTGGTCACAGCACTGAGCCTGCCAGGGCTCAAAAAGTGTTTGGACAATGCTCTCCCACACATGGTGTGACACTTGGGGATGTCCTGTGCAGGGCTAAGAGTTGGACTCAATGGCCCTTGTGGGCCCTTTCCACTCCTTATCTGTAGATCTGAAAACATCAGCAGGTTTGGTGGTAGAACTTACTTCATGTTTGTAAAACTAAACTATATTTAGAAACATTTCTTCCAGAGTTCATTAAAATCCCCATCACTCTAAATCAAAAATGAGGGAGTTACCACAGGAGAGGGGGAACATGAGTTAAACATTTAAATGGAAGGGGGGTTACTAGCACTGCAGTTCACCTGCCCTGAGACACATGTAGATCTAATGACCACTAAAACCTTCACATGGCCTGTTTCAACTAAATTTTCTTCTCTGCAATCTCAAAAAATTTGCTTCCTTGATTCTGCTCTCAAATCTCTCAGAAGCTTTGCAAAGAACAACTGATGTTTTTCATCAGCATTTAACCAATGTAATACTTTCAAAGTTATTATTTAAGGTCATTTGAGAAGCCTGGCAGGATTTGAAAGTTACAGGACTTTCAAGCACTGAGGTCACCCAGACTTCTTGGGAGAGAGACACAAACCAATCACATAATCATGACTGATGGGTGTTTGTGCTATTCTGAAAGGGAAGTGAAGCCTTGGTGTGAAGAAAAATGCTAAAAATACTGTGCTTGGCTATTTCAAGTCAATACTTGAACATAGGGTTTTTCATTATATATATTTTTATCTTGCACCTACTATGCTGTCAGACTACAGAATTTTAGTATTTGTCTGTGAAACATATCACAAAAGTGCTGATTTACAGAAGAGAATGTCTCATGTACTTCAAGGTGAAAGGAGATAACCACTTTCAGCAGGAAAAGGATTAAATGAAAGGCAGAACTCCAGATAAGAAAAATTACACACACTAGTTTAATGGGGAAGAATAGAGATGCAGCATAGGTAGAGCTGTATCACAGAATTCAATCAGTTTAGGTAAAAAAGGGAGAAAATGGCTTAGTGAAACAGTTCACAAGTGGCAAAAGTCTGTGCATCTGTGAGGACAAAGGAAATTCATCAAGTAGAAAAGCTGTATCTAGGCTGGAGGGGAAATAACATAAAATACCAAAATGAAAAATCAGGGAATAAAAAATACTTAAGATTAAAAGCAAGATTAAACTTGCTTTAAGTTAAAAGCAAGCAAAATTGCTGTTAGTTTTTAGGTTTTACTAAATGAAGATAAATTAGTCAACAGTGATATGGCACTACAGAGTCTTTCAAGTTTTCAGAGCATTAAAGCCTCTTCCCTGACACTCAGCTAATTCAGGAACTGGATATTACTAATTTGGAATACGTAACACAGATATGATCACCAGAAAGTCTGACACAGCCTTTAGAGGTTAGTCTACCCAGGAATGACAGAGCATGCCTTTATCACAATTTTTCAACAGTATTATATGTGTTACCATTATATTAATGGTCAAGTAAAAAACAGTTACCAATATGGGGTGCCAATGAAGGATTTCCTTTTGGCAATTGTAGCTGTTATCTGTGCAGATACTCCAAAATCAGCTATTAAAAAAAGAAAGCAAAAACAAAATGACAGTTAACAAGTGATATGAAGTAATTAATTGTTAATGAACACAAGTTTAGTTTCCCCACTGTTAAGAGGTCCTTAAATATACTGGAAATATTTAACAAAAAATAAAAACCAGAAGCAAATAATAGAAACTTGGTCTGTCTCAGATACCATTGGTCAGCTCCCCTCAGTCACTTGCCAGACATGCACACCAATGTCCCTTATAGACACAAGGAAGAGCAGGCTGGCACAGAAGACATAACAGGTACATGAAGGGTTTCATAAGACAGAGCACCTCATTTTGTGTTATCAAAGAGATTCTTTCAGATAAGCTTTTAAGGTACATTTCACATTTAAGGACTCTGGATGGAAGATTTTACTAAAAATTTATAAACCCCTGTGATTTAACTTTTTTTTTTCCTTTACAATATCAGGTCTTTTACCTCACTGTTCCAAAATTACTCCAACTAATCCTCAGATACTAACTCAATGGTTTAGTTAGATACCACCAGCAAGATAAAAAGAATTCTGATATTCAGTAACTCCTTACATGAACCATCACCTCATTAAACAAAACAGAGCATGCTGCTCCTTAGAGCACATAAAAAGATTAATTTTTAAGCACTAAGATATATTAACTCACCTAATTTTACATGTCCATTATCCGTTAAAAGAATGTTTGCTCCCTTTAAAAAAAGAAAAATTTACTTGAATTAAAACATGCCAATTCCTCCAATCCAACATTAAAAAAATAAATGTGTGGGATCTTACAGCAAATTAGGGGCCAAATACAAAGCAAGGATTGCATTCAATAAATCTGCAGCCTTATGAAGGAAATGTTTGTGAAATTAGCAAGGTGCCATTCTGTTATTAAAAAATCTCCTTGGATATACAGTGTTTTTCATTAATTTTTAGTTAAGCCTATAGTACTACAGAGTTTGCATTGCACACAAGCCTCTCAATAAACAGTATTTGCCTGTGCTGATTATTTCTTACTTTTTTCTATTTACAATGACTCAAAGGAAACAGGAACTCAAAAGGTCAAAGTAGAAACAATTTCATTTTCTTTTCATAAGTAGGAGTTCATTTTGTCTTGTTTGAGAGCCATGCTTATAATTACAGCCTTAAGGACCTGCCTCAATAATCAAGCATTTAGCAAAGCTACTTCCGTCCTTATGCAACAGAGATTCTGTTCCTGCTGGACTTAGAGGTCATTTTTGTGTGGCTGTGTGTTCCACTCACTTCAGCTCAATAACCAAAATTAACCCAAAGCAGAGGTTTGTATTACAAAATTACAAGGTAAAAGGACTGAGAAAAACCTGATTTGAAGACTGAAACCAGGTACAGGTTGAGCTGAGTGAAGATTAGAGCTGGCTAAACACAGTTCCAAACATCAGCACTGCACTCCCATCAGGTAGATGGAAAGGCAGCAGAGATGAACCTCCAAAGATCTGTGTTTTTACAGATTATGGCTTTTCCCAGAGCACGAAAAGTCAGGCCTGCAGCTAACTTGGCCCACGCTGCACAAGCACAGTTATTAATGAGCTTGGCAAACAGTGTAACAGCCCTGCTTACATGCTCTTGACCTTGTTCACCTTTCAAGCTAACAGGACAGGTACTCTAAACATGGAACTTAGCTACTGGGGGAAGCAAACACAGTTCAGCAGTCAGGCAATCTGCAGATGAAGACAGTACTTTCCCATGCTCATGAGAACAGATTAAAAAAAAAATAATCTTCACAATGCGAGCACTGGAAGCATTTATTAGCACAGTTCTGCTTAGAAAGAGTATCTATGGACTGTATCCTTACAAGCATTCTATGAAGTATAGTGGAAAACATTTAATTTGGTGCCTGAAGTAATCTTTCATTCAGAAATTACTTTTTTGATTGCTCAAAACCCAAATTACTTTTGTGATTGCTCAAAACCCACATATTCTTCTGCAGCCATTGAGAACAACTTGGAATCAGGCTGCATGAAGGCAACTACAGTTAAAACCGCTGGGGAAAAAAAGAAACCAAAACCAGCCAAAAAAACAGCACACAACAACACAAAAGAATATGATGATTTACTGTCAGATTTCCAGGAGGAAGCCTGCCAGGTTTGGAAGGGCTTTGGAAAGACTAGGTAGTAAAACTTCAGGAACAAAAAGTCAACAGGAAGCACCAGAAGGAAACTATAACAGAATATAAGAGTCTGAACAAGCCACTTTTGATGTAGCTTTGCTGAGATGGAGATTTAAGTAAGTCAGTACTAATAGCCTGATTTGCAGCACCCTCTCTATTTTTAGCATGCGAGGGAGGGGACAGAAGTAGTCTCCAAGAACTGCACAGAACAGCAGCCTCTGCCCTGCAATCTGCTCACCACGATGCAAGAAGCCAAAGCAAGAGCTCTGCTCACTAGCTAGTTCAAAAAGAAGGATATATGGAGCTCCCTGGAAAAGCTGTGGGAAGAGCAAACTTTTCTTTTGCACAGAGCACACACCCTGACAGCCATCTGAATACCTACTGCTCTGGACACCAGCTCGTGGCTAAATTCCAAAGCACTGGTCCACATAAACAGTTTGTGTGGTTCCAAGGAAAAGAACAAACTATTTCCTTGCATATATTTTAAATAAAGATTTTTTTTTTTGCCTTGGGCAGAAACTTTTATTTCATTCCAATAGATTAAAAATCCCTACATATTCAGAAATGTACTGAAAACTGATACAGAACAGTAAAGACCACTGGAGGTGATGTAACCTATTTTTAAAGCACCACAGAAACCTTCAGCTTTTACTTACCTTTATATCTCTGTGCATTTTTCCTTTACTGTGAAGGTAATATAGTCCCTGCATAAAATATTTAAATAGTAATTTAGTACAACATTTTTCATTTGACATACATTTCTTATTTAATTACCACATATATTTAGGATCCAATTTAATCATCTAAATGACTCACTGACTGAAGAACATTTTTATGTTTCAGTGTAATTTGCTGTAAATTTGAAGATTCAATAGATGTAACAGCATATCTAATATCTTTATATAAAGCAGCATACCTAAGCATCTTTGTATAAAGATATCTAGACATTTCTCTAGAACACAGGACAGATGGAAGTAATACCAGTCACCACACCTACTGGAAGAAGAATATTCCCCAAACAAGTTTTTCTCTGGACATGGTAACTGTCACCTTTTTAGACCAAAGTAATTACTGGCAAATGGCCTAGGAGTCTTCTACTCAGCAGTCAGATCACTGGACCACTAGTAAAGCTACCTCCTGTATCATTACACCTTTCAATCAAGCCTAGAAGTGCTGGCAGGCAGTGCTTTGGGTCTAACACCAGGCTTCAACTCTATTTCATGGATTTTTGCAAAAGCATTTGGCCGCCTGGGTCTTGTACCAAAACATTTTAAGACTCAACCCAAGTTAGGAACTAAGTTTAAATTCTGGAAGAACTCTGTAGAACCAAATCCCTGCATGGCAAATCAAAGACTGAGTCATTTTGGACGTTCTAGGCTTATCTCTAAAATTCTCTTCCAGATGTAAAATCACACATAAATCTTCCTTGCTCTGTGACAATGAACCTTCACAAGACTCCATGTTCATGGGAAATATCCATGTAAAGATTCATATTTTTTGGCCAGTTCATGCAAGACATCAGAGAGTTGACTGCAAAATTTAAAGCGTAAATAATCACAGCATCTATCAGACCACTGCAACAACTGGCATTAGGCAGAGTAGTCCCATGTACACTCCTTAAATCTCTGGATGCTACTGACATACAAAGGCCATTAATTCACACACTTTTAGTACTGTCCTGGAAAGAATGTGAAGTCACCATTTTCAAAACTGAATGTCAGAGTTTTATTACTTTAAAAGTCATATTTAAAAGATCTATCTTTTCAGAATCAAATCCCACAGATTCCAGCAAAATGGACAGCAGGTATATTTTTAAAATGGAGGATTCAATGGGCTTCTAAATACGGAAACTGAATGTTAACATCAGCATCCAAGTGAGACTCTGGATTCATGGACACTGGTAGCAAAATTAATGTTGGACAAATTACTTCTGCGGATGGACAATAGCCTATATTCTCGGGCTTCTTACTTGAGAGAAAGGTGTTCCATTATAAGCTGCAACAAGTTATCTGAACTACATGCATTATATTTGGTCAGAGTATTATAAACATGTATTTACAGACAATTTAAAATATAGAAAAATGGGTCAATGAATAACATTTAGAAAACACAATACAGTAAGCTTTTTTCTCACATACAATTTATACATATTAACCAAGATATCTTCCCATACAAATAAATGGCTTCATAAATTCCATTCCAGACTACTTACTCCTCCATATCTAAGAAGATTATGGAATTGATTGATGGACTATCTGGTGGGTAATGAATTGCTACATGATTGTATCCAGAGAGCAGTGGTAAACAAGCTCAATGTCCACAGTGACAAGTGGTGTCCCTCAGGGTCCCACACTAGACTTTTCAGTATCTCCACTGTTGATACAGACAGTGGGAACAAGGGCATCCTCAGCCAATGTGCAGAGGTCTCATAAGAAAAATGAGGAGAAACTTTTAGCAGGGCCTCTTGTGACAGGACAAGGTGTAATGGTTTTCAAGTAAAGGAGGGTAGATTCAGATTACATAAAAGGAAGAATTCTTTTATTGTGATGCTGATGAACTACGGGAGAGGTTGCAGAGAGAGCTGGTGGATGCCCCATCTCTGGAAACATTCAGGGTCAGGCTGGACAGGGCTCTGAGCAATGTCATCTAGTTAAAGATGTCCCTGCTCATTGTAGGGGGGTCTTTAAAGGCCCCTTCTAATGCAAACCATCCTACAAGTGTCTAAGAACAAAAGGGTTTAAAGACTCAAACCCCTTAATGCTCCCAGATGTCACATAAGCCTGATCTGTAAGTAAAAAAAAGCGCCACATCCTGCAAGTCAGAAGGCAGCAGTGTCTGGCATAGCACAGGGAGATGCTAAGTGACAACCAAGGGAGATGGCTTGGAACAGAGCCATCTTCAAAGAGTGAGAGGCAGCAGATTTCAGCTGATGGCATTCAACAGGTTTGCCCTCACTACAATTCAAGAACTGCTCTCTCAGAGGGAAGTAAGACATCCATCAAAAAAGCAGTCTCTGATTAAGTTTTACTGCTGTATTGAACCTGTAACTTAGGAAAGAAAAATGAAAGCTAGCAAACCCACAAGGAGAGGCTAATGGCTTCAATATCTCAAGCACACAGGCATTTTTTTTCCTATTAGCACAGATCAATTATTAGATATGCAAAATGGAGTGTTTTCATTTTCCTTCAAACATGCAGTAACTAATTTATACCATAAATACAGATTAAGAAAACACACTGCTTCCCCCCTTAAAAAAAAATTAACAGCAGAAAGATGACAAGAGCTTTCTTCAAATGATCCAGGGTAATTGAGGTTATGCAATTATATAAATTTCTAGGCTTTAATATGGGACCTCCTCAAAAGTCCGAGAAAAGTGCTGTGTCATCCAGTTACCGGATTTCCATGGCATCACAGGTTATTTGTAGCTTTTATTCTTAACTTTTAATACTTTTACATTAAAAGACAACCACAAGAACCTGAGGAGACACTACCTGTAGTGTTTCTCTGCTAACATAAGCAATCTGTTGCTCTGATAGTGGTCCAGTCACTGAAATAGAAGGGAAAAAGAAAAAAAAAAAAAAATCTCAAAATTGGGTAAGATACTGCCCATTCCAAATCCATACCTCAATTACTTTCATTCAAACTGACAGGACCTTACACTACTAGTCTCTAAGTTAATGTGCTTAGTCTTTATCCCAGACTGAGCACCCTAAAGATCATAGCATTTTTTAAAGTAAAAAATGTTCAGTATGGTTAGAATGGAAACTACTAATTCTTCTGTATTTAAATCTCACAGTACTTAGGAAAAAGAAGCACAAGTAATGATTTAAGCCTAACTCTTTCCCCTGAACAAACCCATTGTGTTCTTCTATAAAGGGCTGGACTTTCAACTCAGTGACTCAGAGCTGCAGCCAACTCTGTTCAGTCCCCTTTGAGCCCTGGGCAGTTCTTTGTACCATTTGTGACCTGATCTCTCCTTCCATCCTTCCCACTGCCAGAGAAACTGTTCCCTCCAGCTTCTCAGCCTTTCTCTGAAATCAGCTGGCAGCACTGCTGCTCCTGGGCCTGCCACACCAAGCACCTTCTCAAACTCCCCCTGTAAACAGGTTCAGCAGTTTCCCAAGGGAAGGAGAAATCTTTCTCTCCCTCAAGGGTCCAGCTTCACTTACATCTCTTAGAGGAAGACAATTAAATTCTGACCAAATACGCAAACAAAACAGCGAGCGGCAAGCAAGGAATGGTCTGTGACTCGTTCCAGTCACTGGACTTTGATCCTGAAATTAAAGGGGTTTAAGACCAGGAAATGCAGTCCTGACTGTAAGCTTTTCAGGTTTTGCACAGAAAACAAAGAGAAGGTGGATGGAGTTTCTCAAAGGACACTGAAGGAGTAGAAAGTTAAGAACCAATCTAGATTAAAGAATCTAAATGCTTAGCTTCTACAATGCTGGTATCATGCAACATATCTTCAAAGTAAGTCTACACCCAACTTCTCTTTTCTGAAAGAAAAGCTCCAAACCCACACAAAACTATATATACTGGCACCCACAGTAGGCAGATCTAGGCATCTATTTTTGTTTTGAGGAATTTCATTCTGATTAACTTAAATGACTCGAGGTTACAGAGGCCTATAGTTCAACTGGAATAGGACCCTCTGAAACATAATAAAGAGCAGAAAAGAACCTTCCATTCTAACTACCAGCAGAGAAGCCAAAAATCAGCTGCAACGGGAAGCCACTCCTGTAGACATCTGCTCAGTCATTTATGTGGCATGAGCTCATTTCCTACTCTACAGGTGTCCCACAAAACAAAGCCTATTAAACATGATGCTTTTCTCAAAATTAGCAAAGAGTTAAAGGATCACCAAGGCCACACTGAAACAACTATGACAGGAACAAGGCAGGAACTTGTGAATTGGTGCTTCTTTTAATTGCACCCAAGGTAAATGTAAAAAGCTGTTTATGCACAGGAGACCCTCACACGTAAAATCTTCACAAGTTAGAATATAAATAGACTTCCTCAATAAAAAAACATCACCTGAGAACCCCAAAGCCATTACTCACTTAGAGCATACTCCTTTCCTACAAAGGTCTTAATTCCAGGGCAATAAAGTCCTTCAAAACTGATTTTGTCTCTTGAAAAATAGCAAGCAGTTGATTGATCCTGTCTTTATCCAACAGATTCACAGACAGCCCTTGTTTCTTTGACTGCTCACTGAAGCCAAGCCTAAAGCAAATATAGAGACCACCTTTGCTTTTCACATGTCACATATCCAGCTTAAAAAAACCCTGAAAAAATTCAGAAATATCCTCATGGAATACAATACTGGTATGCAAACATCCAAACAGTTTACAAAGGACAAGAGCATCCAAGCTAATCAATCCACATACCTAGGTTTCTGTAGGAAGATTATATTAAAATAAAGGTCAAAAGCTCAGAAACAAAATGGCTATGAAGCAAGACAGCACAGATCAAGACATCAATTTTTTCTTTTTACAATGTAAGATTGTCAAATATTTTACAAATATTGCCAAAAATTTTACAGTCTTTGAAAAGCAGTGATGGGCATATGAGGCCCTGAAGGATGGAAATAATTTCTGCAGCACACCCCCCCACCCTGCCCCACTAATGTTATTTACAAAACCCAAACCAATTAAGTAAAAGATAAGCTAAAATTAACCTTCAATGAATTATTATGGATAATAAAATTCCTCCTCTAGTTCCAAAACACTGCAATCATTTCAATTTTTGAAAATAAGCTGTACTTAGATTTTAAGGAATAAAGTCTTAACTTACCATGATAAATATCCTGTAGAGAGCCACCTCCACAGAACTCCATGCAGATCCATAGCTTGTCTCGTCTAAAGAGTGAATAAAACCATTCATTAGCTGTCAGATTTGCAGAGGACTTGTAAAAGATAAGTCAGAGGACTCAAACACTATAAAGCACAACACAACATGCTCTGTATTATGGAAAGTACAAGTCAAATAATGAGTATAATTTAGTCCTCATGTGACACTTCACTGTCTAAACAGTAACTAATGAAAAAGTCAAAAATATTCTACTTTAATGAAAAAATAAAAACAGCATTAGTGAAACAGTCACACTGATTTTTTTTGAAATACATTTTTCTGAGAGTAGAGACAAAACAGATGTGGGTTCTTATTTCTTCCTTATTTTCACTTCTCCACTTTTTTCATAGCACAGGATTTAACACAAACAAGAAAAAAAAATACAAAACAAAAAGCCCCAGGAGTCTCTCAACTAAATTTCTTTCACAGCAAATTAAATGAAACTGTAGTGCTTTAGTCAAAGCTAGGCAGAGCACAGCACTGGCTGTGGGTAAGTACTTGCTCAGATAAAGTCTTTTCCTTCAAAAAAACCTATGGATATTTTTGGTGGCAGGGTCAGAAGGTAAGTTATTTAGCTCTTCTTCCCTCACTAAGGGAATCAATTCAGTGTGATTCACTGTACCTCCACAAAAGGTGCTTTCCAAGAATAGATAACGGGCTGAAGGATTTAAAAGTATCTTCTATCATGGCCATTAACTATTTTCACTCAGTAATTTTCATTGCTAAGATGTGGCCACAAAAAGGCACTGTGCAGAGCAAAAAATCTGGGACTTGCCTAGTCATTCCTGGCCATCAAAGTGCTCAGGTGGAAAAAAAATCCCATACAACCACCTTAGAGCAGACAGTAACACAGGAGAACCAAAAGAAAGACTGATGGTTGTTCTGCAGCTCCCTGATGACCTGGTCTTGCACTCCTAAGGCTCTGTTAGAACAGCTGAGACATTTGTGTCAGGGTTTTTGCAAGGCAATGGGGGAAGTGCTGAGCTTATCTCCTGAGCTGCAAACTGCAAGTGCTCTCACCAGCAGGTGACAGCTAGAATAGCTGCTGCTCCAAGGAGAACTCTGTCTTTCTTGGATGTCCTCCCCTTTTATGTCCAGGGTGCACATGGCCCTCACAGCTACATTCCCAGCTGCTTCCTCTAGGGGTGGGAAAGGTATTGTCCAAGCATTACAGGAGTTTTAAGCAGCAGAATTCCCTGGCTGTTAACTCCATACATTTTAAGGGCTCAATTAAAGCCTTGCTTAAAATAATATTAAAACTTTCCACTGAAATAGCTGACCAAAGCCAGACACAGAAGTACTGTGACAACCCGTGCAAGAAAGCTGAGTAAGAAAGAACCACTGAAGAGGCATCTCCAAGTCCCTTTTTTGTTCCCCACAATAATGCAGGACTCAAGATAGGGACACTTTTGGGGGCACTCATGGGCCCATGTGGCTGCATCCTGTTTGCTGCCAAAAGTAGCAGCACTGTGAAAGTGGGAAGAAGCCAAAACTCTCCCAGCAAAGTAAAAGACATGAAGAATTAAAGTATTGCAAATTCTCACTTGCTTACTGGGCATTCACTTCCCAGTGTGCAAAAGCCCTACAGAAAACAGAAAAAGAACATAAGAGGATCAGAAGAGGTGACTACATTTCTTAGTTTCAATCTAGCCTTTTATCACTGTGCCTAAGCACTTTGAGACAGGTAAAGATCCCTGTAACAACTAAGAGCAACAGTGTAGAGTCTTTCTACAGAGCATATGGCCTGAGCAGCAAGCAAAACAGAGACAGGACCAACAGTACCATTGAGGGTCTGCAACTTAACACCCAGGCCAACAGGAAGGCAGAAATGTCACTGTCTGAAAAATCCCTACACAAACAAAAGAAATCCCTGGGGAACAATATGCTGATGACTAGCAAGTATAGGACAATGGTATTTTCCTTATTCTTCTTAGCGTTGAAATATGCTTAGAAAACAAAAGGTCAGGCAGCAAAAGATCTCAAAGAGAGTGACTTGATTGCCCAGACAAAAAAAGAAGCACTCTCACCTCCAGCTTGTGAACAGAAGAGTCAGTGTTTCAATACAAAAATGGTCAAGAAAGTTGAGTGCAACAATAGTAGTTGTTTCTGCACTGTCTTCACATGAAATTTAAAACATCACCAGAAGCAACTTTTTATTAGTTATGCTAAGCAATCTGTTCCCACTACAACTGGTTAAAAGAAGTAGCTGGTAAGACAACTGAGTACATTTGTCAATGTTTCTACAATGCAAATAACCTCACCTCCAGAAACAAACACAAAACCTTCACATTCTGGTCAGAAGTTCACATGTTGGAAAAACAGACATTCTACTGAAACAGATTTACAAGACACCATATACACAGACACTTCATACTTGACATACTTCTGCTTAATTTTCCACTTATATATTAGATTCAAAGCTTTTAAGCATCAACTTATTTGCAAGAAAACATGACTATGTGGTCACTGAACAATTTTGCTGGAAGAAAGATTATTTAGAGAGCGACACTGCAGTAAATAGAAGATATTTGAAGGTGAATGAAAAAAATACACAAGTGGATAATACTTGGTAAATTATATTTTGCCCATGTCACCTTATAGATTTGTCCTTTACAAGGCAACGGGGACACATTTTTAAGTGAACAAAAGAAACAAACTGTACCTGAGATAGCTGCCAAAATAAGCAACAATGTTCGGATGTTTACAGTCTTTCATCATAATGATTTCCTGCTGCACAACAGCAAAATCTTCTCCTGAAATGCAGTAGAACGAGTATTTTCTTTGGCCTGGGTTATAGTCACATCTTAACTTTCAGCACATGTTTATAAAACAAACATTCTTAGCAATTAAGACTAATTATCTGCAAGTCTCACAGACATAAATCAGCTGTAAATCAGTATTTATTAGCAAGGGCTTAGCAATAAGTAACGATATTCTGAAGTTTCATTCTGGGACAGATGGACCTCACATCTGCTGATAGCCCTTTCTCAAGTCATTATTTTCCCCGAGACCCCACTGTGTCCATCTGCATAAGCCCTGCCAATAGCCTGGGTTCCTAAAAGCATAACAAAACTTTGCTATTTTTGGCCACATGCCCATTCTCGTTAGCTCATCTTCCTAAGCAAAAAAAAAACTCCAAAACCAGTCACTAGTAGACTGCTGCTGCAACATTTCAGACTCCACAAGAATGTAAATTTATGGACTGTAACTCACATCCAGAAAACATTGACACAGGGGTGATATTTACCTGAATCTCACCATTTGGTACCATGGTTGTCCCAGTCTTTCTATTAAAGGTTCTTACCAGATGTGCACACTGAGAAAATCATGTGTGAAACTTAACACACAGCTGAGATATTTTTCTTTTGGGAATGTTTTAAGTTTTTCCCCAGTACATTAACATACTGATGACCTATCCATTGAGTTATTTAAAACCAGAAACATGATACTCCCATATGTTTTATTTAACTGACAGCAAATTTCAAATCATAAGCTGCAAGTCAACATCTATCTGTAGTGTGCTGCTGATGGCTTCCTGGCTAGACTTTTAAACACACAGACACTAAAGAACAGAGAAATTTATTTTCACACATGGACCTCCCTGAAAGGACACAATTCCTCCAGTGACCAGCATTTTCACTGCATTCAAAATAAAAGTAGCATAAAGCCTTAAAACAAGTCCCTAAACATTGTTAGCCCTCAGTCTGCACACTGTACCCCAATCTGCAAAACTTCCAAAATTGGGCAGCTGAAGTCTACTCTCTGAGCACCACTCAGGTGTCCAAAGGCTGCCAAAAATACTGAAGTGCAAGATGCCAATCATTCACCCATCACCAGAGCATGGGGGTAAGTTTCCCCAGGGCATCTCCATGCTCTGCCCACAGCACAGTTAGCTGGACTGATAACCCACGTCATGCACAGCCAAGGACTCCAGCAATGGGAACTGACATAAGAAAAACAAAGAAGCAGAACTAGACAGAAGCATTTGAGATCACACTTTCAGTGTGAGGAAAAGAAGTGTGATTAACACACACTTTTTGAACTACCTAGTAACATACTGTCCTGTCTTGAACTTTTAAATGTGTACGTACTGTGAAAACACAACATTTCTAACCCCATCCAGAACTGTAAGGGGAAAAATGGAAAAAACTGAATACCTTCTTTCCCTTCTTGCCCACACAGACTTTAAGGATCAAACCAGGCAGTTAAAATATTACACACACCCCAACATTAAATCTGGAAATGGAACACCAGCAGTTAGAAGTTAGACAAAAAGTCTGGATGTTTTACTTCCCAGATTAATCCTATTCAACAGGCCTACTCTTATTAATAGAACAGACTGCAGGCTGAGAACTGATCTGTAGGGCACATGTGCTTTGTGAAATCACCACAGAAGCACAGTGCAAGCATAAATCTAGCAGTGATGTCCTAATCAGACTCTCCAAAAGATTTTCAGGAAATGTACTCAACTCCCAGATACTAATGTTCAGCTATTATTTCACCCTTCTTTTAGTTCTTCCTCTACTCTTTTACCAGGCAAGTTTTTTGCCTTGCTGTCTTCCTGTGTTCCAGAAATTTTTATAACACATGGGTCAAACACAGGACAAAAAACCCCACAATTCTCAATGAAATTTTAATCAGCTTTCACTTAACTGTTCTCCAATTACATTTTTCCTCTTACATCTTGTTTCCCATGATTTTTTAGAGCAGTGTACTTTTTCCTACAGCAGAACAGTGGACTTTTTTTAGAACAGTGTACTTTTTCCTACACCTTCTTTCAATAAGTGGACTTGATTGATTTTGTACAATTGTTATCTTAAGCACAAAAATATTTAAGTTTCTGTGTCCTACTTAAGTTAAGAAACTACTTACCTGGTTCTAGTTTTATTACTTTAATTGCTGCAAGCTCACCCGTGTTGACATTTCTAGCCTATAAAAAAACAAAAAAGGAGTATTTAGAAACCAGAATGCAGCACCCACCTCTGCATTCTTGACTTATTGCTCTCTGACAGCAGTAGTCAAAAGAGCAACTGAGGCACACAAGGGTTTAACACAGTGGAACCACTTGTTGGGGAACACTAAACAGCTGATTTATAATGAGAGCTGAAGCTTTAAGTCTGCTCAGGAAGCTACAATGCCACACAACACTTGAATTATGCAAGCCCTCAACCACGCTCTGCTTCTATGTGAAAACCCATAAACAAACCAACCACTGAGAGTCTGAAAAGCAGGTGTAACACACGTGGGTCTCTCAGCAGCCAAGGGATCCAGGGCACACCAAGGGCTGTTCTCTGCAGCATGTGGGACCACTTGCAAGACTCCTAGATGAGCAATGCAATGCTTCTTCTTCATTTTGCTATGTGCGAGACCCCTTGAACCTTCTCCAAAAACAGCCTCCCCTTGCTGCAAAGGGTTGAAAAAAGCAAGGCAGCAATAAAGGATTTAGGGAGCATTCCCCTCAAAACATTCCCTTTAGACACACAGCAGCCAACTGCAGCAGCAATGACTCAGGAGCTTCACTGCATTTTCACACATGGAATGTTCTGAATTGGAAGGGATCCACAAGGATCAAGTCCAGTTCCTAAGTGAATGGTCCATAGAGGGATCAAACCCACAACCCTGACGCCACTAGCACCATGCTCTGACCAACAGAGCTCTGTCCTGCTAAGGCCTTGGTTCTACTGAGCAACCAAGGAAGCTACATTTTTGAAAAGCCATTAAGCAGCAACATAAATTACTATAAAAATTATTTCTCTTCTACAACTGTACCAAGGGACTTCTAATTGAAAGCCAAGAAGCCATTTGCCCAGGCCTTTCAGAGCATTTCTGTGCCCGTGCACCCAGCCATGGGGAGTGGTGGGAAGCAAAGCTGCTTCCCACCACTAAAGCAGCAGCAGCAGCTCCTGAAGGATGCCCAGCTACAGCCTCTTCTCTCCCCAGGGGAGGCTTGCTACCTGTAGGAGTACAGATTGCAGTGCCCAGGCAAGCAGGGCTCAGAGGCTGCTTTTGCAAAGACCAGAATTACAGAACCTAACACATGTAGCCAGGGATCCACCTTGTAAGCTGCTAATAGTCTCATTTAAGTCACTTCAGGATGTCAGGACTCAGAGCCTTTATGGACTCACCAAGTATGTGCAAGGTTTGTTACATGGCAGCTTGGGACCTAGCTGTGGAACGGAAAGTGGAGGGGAAAATATCCCTAAGACTATAAAAAGTGAACAAGAATAAAGTCTGGAAATAAATGCAGAGGGTATTCCTGTGTTTAGAGATTTACTCAGCTCACTCCTTGGACAGCTATCTCAAGCTTCTCACTATTCTTTGGCGTGGCAACACTGCTGCAATGCTGGGAGCGCTGGCATTTGCAAATCATTTGCAGGCAGAGAGATTCTGAGACCAGTGGGAATCATATGGAAGTCAAGGAGTAGTCCAAATCTGATTGACTGTGGAAGAAAACAGTTAACAAATAAATTTTCTCTGGCAGCCTTCCCTGTAACTCATTATTTATCCACCCCACCAATGGCAGCAATATCTCCAACCCTCAATGGTGGAAAAGATGCATAGACATTTAGAACAGCAAAAACATGAGTTCCTTTCATCTGTACCACAGAATAAAGGCAACACATGAGAAAGTGCCACCACTGAAGCATGAGCTAGGATTTTTACTCCTTATTTCTTTTCCTAACATACTCTGTTCACAGCAAGAAACAAACAGAAGCAAAATGTTCATTAATCAAACATCAGCATTTTTTAACGTCCAAGACAAACAAGAAAAGTTACTGAAGCTTTAACCAAGCTGACCTGTGATCATCAGGGGGACTTGTTAACACTTACAGACTTGTTTTAGGGCAAACTTGTACCAATAGTATGATCAAAGAGATACAACTGTAGTGGATACAAGAGAGAAGATCCTGAAGTTACACACTCTGCACAAGCCAGTATGAAAACACTTCACAGGCCCCCCTGCTCATGATTTTTTTGTTTTATTTATTTTTAACAATTCTATGTCCAGCTGTCAGGAGTTTGTGTCACTGACTATGGCTCCATAGGTCCCTATGGAGACACTGGGACAGAAAGTTTTCCTGGGCTTATGAAAGCCAGAAAGGAGGAAGAAAATCTGATTTAATGCAGGCCACCAACACCTTCAGCAACAGCAGCTACCCTGTGCTTAAGGGCATAGATTAAAAAAACATGATTCCAAGTGGAGAGCCTGTATAAGTTATAATTTTGCATCTTGTTCCATTTGGGTTATCAGCATTGAAGGTGTTATCAACAGCAGGAATATGAATTGTCTTTGTTAATCTGAATAATAAAAAGATTATTCTGATTGTAGTGACACAAGGGCTCCTTGTAAAGGCTAGGGATGGGAATAAGATACCCCTGACAGGTTTTACTAGATCCCAAACACCTTTCAAATAATCAGCTGTGAAGCAATTCCTTCTCCAAGCTCACTTGAATGAGCGACTGAGAATGACTGAAGCACCGTATGGTTTTGAACACCTGCTGGAGCTGGCTGTGACCCTGAATTTGGGGGTGCCTAAGTATGTACCACACAGCACCTCAGAACGTGGAGGACACTGTCTTAGACTTTTATTTAGGAAAATCCCACTGAAATTGCCAGTTCCTTATGGGTTTTGAGACTGGAAAATCAATAAGCAGTAAGTGGGTGAAGAATGATTTCAAACAGGTATTTCTGAGCTGACAAAATGCAACTAAAATTTTGAAGATGCTCAGGTAAGAAAACCCTGGCTCATTTTTTGTTACCAATTACACTGTTACCTGCTCTAATTCCCAGCTTTTGTGATGCAGGGGTTTACAGCACCACCCATTTCCATGAGCAGCATCCTTCAAATGCACATTTCACTGTGTCAATGGAAATATGGGTTTTCCAGAGGCAAAGATAGGCCTAGAATGCTTTCATCTACATGCAGACACTATACCAAATGTATACAGCATTTATAGAATGTTTGCTCTTGAAAACTATAGAAGGATGCTAATTCTATCAGCAGCTGAGAGAACTATACTCTTGCAGAGATCTAGACTGCCATCTGAGCAGGAGTTCCAACTGCTAGGTCAAACTGAAGGAGCACTACCGAATTAAACAGGAAATAATTACTAGTGTAGTCTCTAACAACAGCAGGATAGCAGAAAAAAAATTTATATAAAAAATCACCACCAACTAGAAATAAAAGCTAAAAGCTGTCAGGCTTTGATTATCCTTCAAATGGAAACTGATAATATAAAGCAAATAATGCTGCAACAAAGCCGAAAAAGCAAAGTCTAAGACAGAGGCTTCTGGTTTTGACCACTTCCTGTGTGAACTATTGAACAAAATGATTTCTAAACAGGTTACTACTCCATGGGAAAACTGGTCCCAATGTACAAAGAGGCTTCCTGAGTCTGATTAGCTCCACTCTACAGGAAAATGCACCCAAGCGACTCCCCAGCCCTTAGAGCCCTTCTCTTCAGCCTCTCTCAAACCCTCACACCTCCCCCAGCTAAAAATAATTAGCTTCCACATTCTAGTAGAAAGTGTAATATCACAACCCAACAGAGTCACAGTTTTAGAAAGCAATGCTTTGATAAAGTTGATGTTAAACAAAAACCTCTGGCACAGATTACTGGTTAAGGAAACCACAGTCCCAGAAACGAAGCCCCATAGCACTTATTCAGTGCAGTAACAACAGGATGGCAAAACATCCACCTCACTCTCTGCCTACCTGACAAGCTTCAAAAACCAATTAAAGCTGAACAGAAAGATGTCAAAATATAGACATTTATTCCTAACAAAGTGAAGAAGCTTTCAAAAGCTGTAATGTCAATCAGGAAGAATGGAAGACTAAAATGCCTATCAAAAAGCATCGTTTCAACATTTCAGAAGCAGGAAATTGAAGAGGAATTAAAGCTCTTGTGGATCACCCCGAGAAAGAGGAGCAAGGGCACACACATGTAGAGAAGAGGACACCAAAAATTAGAAGTTCATCAAAATTCAGGTTCATCTGACCTGGACACATTCTCCCCCAGCAACACACAGAAGCTCTATCAGCAACCAGACACCCCAAAATATGGATGGTAGCAGAAAGCAGTAATAGTCAGAACCCGAAGTTTTCAGCATGAGGCAGGTAAGCTGGTGGATACACGACTTCCCTCACCAAAACCAACCTCCCTGCCCAAGGGCTGGTGAACAAAAACCAGGCTTTCCCCTCTGAAAAATGAGACCTCAAACAAAGTGCACCCCAATGAGTTGTGTTGTCTTCATTTGTTATCTGGTTGAAGCCATAAATTCCAAAAAGAACTGAAAGAAGACAAACACAGTATAATATATAACCTCTCACTAATTATCACAACTGTCCGAATTTCAGCAAAATAAGGGCCTTTTTTGCAGTAAGGTGATGAAAATCTTTGGAAGGGTCCACCTGCACTAGACAAGTGACCTGTGAGATGACAAATGAAGCTCAACCTTTATTAAACCAAAGCAATAATTTTTTTTAAAAATATGCTACAATATAAATTAATGACATGAACAAAATGGTCCTACAATCACCTCAGAAAATACTTCCAAGCTCTGTGCAGTTACTCCCAAAATCAAACACACAGGAATAGGGACAAACAGGAAACCTAACAACACAGTCTCTGTCAGAAAACCCTGGGAAAGCTTTTGTGACCCAAACCTTAAAAGAAAGGCACAACTTACAGAGTATCTGGGACTAGAGATTGTTACAATGCCAATTTCATAGCAAGAAACAGAAAAGTCTTCCTGAATGTGAGAAGGGTAACTGCAGAGCAAACAAAATTAAGCAACTACCTCATCTGACTTTAGGAATATTTCCTGAAGCTGAGCAGGACAGGACATTATCTCTGATTCACAATCAATAAACCCTAATTCTTCTCTTACACTTTGCTGACCACTGTATACAACTAAATTCTTTGCAAAAATGAAACATAGAAATACAAAAATCAGAAATGACCCACACAAGAAATACATGCAGAACTAAGCAATTCACATAAGACTTCATCTCTTACAACAAATTTGCACTGCTGCAAGCTAGAATATACACAATATTGTTGACTGTGAATATTTGATAGACAGCTAATAGCATGACATGTTACCCATTACCTTTCTTGCAATGAATCCATTATGATTTACTCCAAGGCCCTTTTGAAAGCTGAACTTCGGTGGGAGTGCAGACAACTGCAAAATATTGGCTTGAGCCAAAAATCTGCACTGGCAGTGCACTGACATGCCCCTTTCCAGATACCAGCCTAGAGAGCAGGACTCATAGCAGCAAGATTGTATCCATCTGACCACATCCTCCTTTCCTTCCAACCCTTGTAGTTCAGTCCCCACCATCAGCTCTTAGGTCAAATTCAATAAACTCCAGACCAGTGACTCAGCCTCTCTTTAATATATATATTTTTTTCCTAAACAAGCAAACATTTAAACCATGGCCTGCCCTAGCTCAGCTCAGCTTAGAACAGACTAAGAGAAGTAGATGTCACTCTGCTCTGCATTCAGGTCCTGAATGCTTTGCCAGGAAATAAGGTTGCAGAAAGTCAGCATTTAGCAAGACTCAACATAACAAGACTGTCAGCTTATTAAGGCAATAATCCCTGCTTGCTAACAGCAGAAACCCTTTCCTACATGGCTCTCTCTGTTAAGGGGGCAAAACCACAAATTACAGCTTGAAGCTGCCCAAGCACTCTGCTGAAACCCCACCACAGATGAGTACTGTTGGCACACAGCTGATTTCAGCTCCACACAATTATTTCATCCACTCAAAGTTCACCTACAGGTGACAGGTGAAGGCAAAAGAAAGGGCTTTATGAAACTACTCACGAACAGAAGATAAGGCATTAGTAAGCTCACAGGTGGATGACACTTCAGACAATATTACTACTTGCCAGAAGTAACTGGCTTTCATTGTTGTTTTTGGGCTACTTTTATGCTTCACTTTGAAGACACCTTGGGCAAGACCTCATCTCAGAATGAAACAGGCAATAACCCCCACAAGAGCAAAGCACCTCTCATTTTCCCTACAGGGTCCACAATCTAACCAGAAAACACTTACTTCTGATCTAGAAGAAATAATTGTAATACCAGCCTAGTGTATCCTGGTCCTGCTATATCACCATCTATCTCAGCTGGTACAGGCATATTGTAAGCATCAACAAATCCACTCTGTGCCTCAAACAAGAAAAAGTCACAAGCAGTGCCAAACTGAAGGATACTGCAATCTAAGTGTGATAAACATCAAGGAAACCTTCACAAATCTTTAACAGGTTTCACATGCACAGTGGTATTGCATACATAAACATTCCAAACTCTGCGGTTGAAGGTAACATCCTTAAAATGAAACCAAAAAGACAGATGACTTGGTTAATTCACATCCTTCAGTCACACACAGAACATTGAAAAAAATTCAATTGATAAGGTATCAGAGTCAATATGCCAGTTAAACCTGCAGCAGAAAGATACACACACAACATAAAACAGTTCGCAGAAAAACAAAAACCCAGAGCATACAGCAAGCAGACCTGGACAAGTAAAAGGTCAGCACAGTACACAAATACTCAAAGAAAGCTAGCAAGGTGGGGCAAACAACACAAAACACCCTTTCAATTAAACAATTAATAAAGCAGGGAGTTAGCACACCAAGAGTGCAGTAACAAGAGGATTTAGGTCCTAAAACTTCCATGACATTTAAGAGAGATGAGATTAAACCAAAATCAGCCCAACTCCAACAAGACTTCATTCTAGGCACATTCACCTAAAGTGAAAGGCAGCATTAGCACCAGTTCTGCGCACCTCAAACTGTGGAATAGCTCTGCATGTTTCTCTACAGTCCTGCCTCCCAAAGCAAGTTTCCTCACACAAACCCTGTGATGACAAAAACAGGCCAAGAAGATGCTTGGAAAGTACACAGTTCAAACAATGCTTCCACCAGGCTGCACACGACAAACTTCAGCTCTCCCTCTGCTCCAAGGCCACACAAGAGCAGGTTACAACCAGCGTGATCCTATCCCAGGGAGAGGCTGCCACATCCCAACAGCCAGCTGGATACACAAGTAACAACATTCACTGGCAGAGCAGACAAAAATTACAATATGCATTATAAAAAAAAAAAAGAAAAACCAGCCCAAATTATGTTTAGCTGCTTTTGCTTTAGCTTTGATTCTCCTACGTTTGCTGAAGTTAGGTCGGAATTCTGAAAGACTCTCATCCTAACAGATGAGAACAACTGAACAACAGTTCGCCCTGCCCAGGGTCACGCTCACGTCTCACACCGGCACAAACACAATACACCGGCATTCCCACACAAGACGGCGACGGGAGCAGCGACCGGGACTAATACGATGACATTTGGGCTGGAACGGAGCTAGTAAGCTCCCCACACCCCTACACCCCCCGGCTCGCTCTGGAAGAGACCCGACCCCAAGCTCCGCCCGTGACACAGCCGCCCGAGCCGGCACCCAGCAGCAGCGGCCACAGCCGACGGCCGGGGCGGCTCCACGGCCGCCGGAAGCCGGGACGGGGCCGGTCCCGCACCGCCCGCCGGCCCCGGGGGTCGCCCCCTCTCCCGGCTCTGCCGCCCGGGGGACGCGGCCGGGCGGGGGCGGCAGGGCCGGGCGCCCACCGGGGCCGTGCCGGTGCGGCGGCGCAGACCCCGCCAGAGCGGGGCGGCCTCTCTGCCCTAGGGAGGGCCAGAGCACGCAGCTGGGCGACGGAAGCCCTCCCAGATTTTGGAGGACCGGGGTGCTTGACAGCGGAGAGGGGGACACAGGCGACAACCCCGCCAGGTCGCGGTGCAGCGCCCACCTTGTAAACGTCGCCGTAGGTGCCGCTACCGATGCGCTGGATGAGCTCGAAGTCCTCCTGGGGGTTGCGCCGCGACAGGTCGCACACCCGCCCGCCTCCGCCGCCGCTCATGGTGCCAGGGGAGGCCCCGCTCGGCCGCGACCCCCCGGGCCCCGGGCGGAGACGGGGAGCGAACGCGGCGGCCCCGAGCGCTCACCGCCACCGCGCAGCCCGCCCCGCCAACATGGCGCCCTCCGCCGCAGCGCGCAGGCGCGGGGCAGCGCCCGCCCCCCCTTCTTCCCGGGGCGACGCGTCCTGCGCGTGCGCGCGGCCGGCCCGGGCTGTGGCAGAGCCGGCCCCGTCACGGCACCGCGGGCCCGGGGACCGCCCGCGCCCCGCCCCAGCAACCCAGCGCGCCCTCCCGCTAAGGCGGAGCCGGAGCGTGCAGCCGCCCTTTCCCGCAGCCGCGCTCATGGCGCGGGAGCCCGCGGCTGCAGCTGAGGACTCGCAAACTTAGCAACCCCCGTGCCCCTGGAGCACCGGAGCCCAACGACACCGCGGTGCTGACCCCGTGCACCAGGAACCGCCGTCCCTGTTCCCTGGTATCCATCTCCGGCTCTCCAGCTTGGGACAGGGCATTTGCCCGCAGCTGGGTGTGCGGGAACCCAGCGCTCCTTGTCCTAGCGCACACAACTGGGAAGCCACTGAAATCCCAGCGTTGTCCAGTTGCCCACATCCTCCTGCCCAGATGGATCCTGCGGGAGTTCGAGACGCTCTTGCTGGCTTTTGGGAGGTATCTGCCTTTCCCCAGTGGGACATGGGAGCCACACGTTACAGATCTCCCCACATCTGTGCACATGCCAGTTCCCTGCCACAGCCTCTTTGGACACCCATCCCATGCACTCCGTCTGGGCAACGTTTTCCTTTCTCCATGGGATGGCTTCCTCTTGTTTTGTGACTTTTTGGAGTTCTGTGCATGTCCCCATGGGATAAAGCCCCCCCTCCTCTCACACTAGTGATGCCACTGTAAGATTTTCACTCTTGCACACAGGTTTCCACCACGGAGGAGGCACGTGAGGTGCTTGCCTCCATCCCTGTCTGCGCTCCCGACCCCCTCTGTGTGGAGAGCAAGCACCAGACAGCTGTGGGAACCCTTGTCCCCAGATGTGCAGTCCCTGAAGTTGTGTGGTGAGTGGGTGCTAGGGCACATCTTGGGCTCTGTGCCAGTGAATCATACACAGCTTTTCCCACTGCACTTCTGCTGCCAGTGACTGATGGGTGAAATAAACAGAGTGGGATGAGGGGGAACATTGGACAATAGGATACGCCATCTGCTCGCTGCCCCTGCCTGCCTTGCCAAAGACACTGGTGTGGGGTCTTCCCTCTCTGCTGAAAAGGACTGGGACAGGGGGCTGGGATTGGCCTCATTTCCACGTGTGATTATCAGAGCAGAAACAAAGCTGTGAGGAGCTCAGGAGGAGCTTGAGCTGTGGCAGCTGATGCCTGTGAAATTGCAGATTGTCTATCAGTGTGTTTGTCCTTCCAACCACCCTGGGCCATGCATTACTGTCCTTGGCTTGGTTTTATGACCTTTACTCTCACAAGCAAAATGTTCTCAAACCTGCCAGATTCAGGTGTCAGTAATTTTTCCTGGCGCGTCACCGAGGTTTTTGCAGCACACTTTGCCGCTTTCTGCAGCGGAAGCACCGGGATAGGCACAGATTAGCTGTGCAGGGCTGCCACAGATGCTCTGAGAGGCAGTCCAAGGGGACTGGGCTCTGTGACAAGTTCAGAAGTAGCAGCAGCTCTGACTGAGTTACAGAGGGACATGCCAGGGAATTTGAGCTCCATCCAGAAAGGCTGACAGATATCCTGCTGGGGAAAGCCGATAACCTTGTCACCCTTCTGCTCTTGCAGTCTTCATTTTTATCCCATTAGAGGGGAACTGGCTTATAGTTGTTCCCACATATTGTGTTCTTCCCAAGTTCTGCTTTGGTAGAAATGGTTATGAATGAAGAAAGCAGGATTATTTTCCCTCTTAAATCCTGCTTTCTATCCATGGCAGCTGCCTGTTCTTCCTCTGCTCTTGTAAAAACACCCACAGGTTTCTCTGGGAGTGTCTGTGTCCCTTCTCTTCAGTAAAAGAGACAGATGGAGCTGAGAGGTGTGTCCTCTACTGCCTTTGGAAACAGGTCAGATCAAATTAGTATCAGGCATCATTTGCTTTCCCACGCTTTGGGAAGACTTCTCTCGCTTTCTCTTTTTCCTCCTATTCCTTGGATGTGGCTGTGGTAGGACAGTCAAGCCATATGCTGCAGAGAGGCAGGCTGGGCTCCTCTTCAATACCATGGAGGAAAGTCAAATGAACTCAATAGAACTGCATTTGGGTATTGGACATTATCGTGAGAGTTCAGTCACTGCCCAGAGCTTGAGGAGTTTTGGTGCCTTCGGGGACCACGAGCCCCAGCTGCAGTCAGTGGCATGGCACCCCACAGCCACAGAAAATACCCTGCTGAGACTGGATGCCTTGTTGTTTCCAGCTGTGTTCACAATCCATCCATCCTGCTGCTGCTGCTCCTGCTTTGATCTGAAATGCTGGTTTGTGCTTTACAGCCCCAGGTCCTGGCCACTGCTTCAAGTGGGAGCTCTGGTTCTTTCACCAGCATGCATTGGCAGACTCCACCTGGCTCCAGCCAGGTGACACCAATGCAATTTGTCACAGTTGAAAGCCTCTTTGCAACTCTCTGGCATCCTTCCATGCCAGACTAAAGGGCAAGGCACTGCATCTGATGGTGCTGCAGAAGGAAAGTGGCCACTGGCCTGCCTGTCCCTTTTGTTTATGGGACTGGAGCTGCTGTGAGAGGGAAGGTGTCCTTAGAGGGTCCTGTTTGAGCCAGGTGGGATCAGACATTGAAGCTGGAAAGTTATTTCTGGAATGCTGAAGGTTGTCTTGATCAGGGAAAGAGCTGCATTTTTGTTAGTCCCAGGGCAGGTTGGTTTAAAAAGTGTAGGAAAGAATTAATGTAGAGGTATGAGCAAGGGAGGGAGGGAGGGAGAGAAGGCAGGGAGGGAGGGAGAGAAGGCAGGAAGGCAGGAAGGCAGGAAGGCAGGAAGGAAGGAAGGAAGGAAGGAAGGAAGGAAGGAAGGAAGGAAGGAAGGAAGGAAGGAAGGAAGGAAGGAAGGAAGGAAGGAAGGCTGGCTGTGGGATGCCGGTGTATACTAGTCCTATACTGATATAACCCTCTAGCAGTCACTCCTGATATCCAGACAGAAGAGCTATGCCTCACACTTTCAGGGATGACTCTAAGACTGTAAAAAAGCAACTGTACAGCCTGGTAATTTTTCCACTCTCCTCAAAGATGAGACTTCTACATTGTACTTCACAGAAAAAAGACAATAAATCTTTCCAGCATGATGCCAACAGTCAGAATACTTGGCTTCTTCTATGCTCTCTTCCTGTTTTAACAGTTCCCAGAGCAGTGTCTGACCCCCAGCTCTTCCTGACCTCAGACAGCATCTCCTTGGTACCTTTTCCTTGTATCCCATGTCCACTCCCATCTGCTCCCAAATGCCTTTTGCTGGTAGCTTCCCATTCATCTGAGCAAGCTCAGCTCCACTTCCCAAAGCACCCAGCACCCTTGCTCCAGGAGGGGCACCCTGCAGGATGGCACCCTTTGCCCTGAGTACCTGCTTTATTTGTGAAGTGACTGCACAGCCTTTTAAAAGCCTTTTAAAGAAGCCACCTCCATGGTGTCAAGCTAAGGAGCGAGGTGCCAGCAGTGAGAGCTCATGCTAGCATTTGTTCTGCAAAGAACATGGAAGGCACAAATGGCTTTTTTGAGGTAAATGGTGCCCCAGGGCAGCAATGGCTGCAGGTGCAAGGTAGGTGACATCTCTGTGGCATTTGCCAGATGGTGGCCCTTCAGGGATACCAGCTGGTGGTGCAGCATGTGGCAGCTGGAATCCAGCCAGACCCCTGCATCACTTTTTCCTTCTTTTTTCTTACCCTGCCCCCCTTCCCCTCTTGCAAAAATAAAGCCTGCATGAGGTCCAGGCTGATCCCTGCCTCCTTCTCTCTCGGCAGCAAGTTCATGTTTCAGCCAGCACTGCCAGTGGCCAGCATGGGCTGCTGGAGGGAAGTTAGCAATAGCCAGTTCCCAGCAGGCAGAGTTCCTGCACACAATTTTGCATTAGTCAGAGCCTTGTTTCTCCTGCTGCAGATCAAGCCTTTTCTAGGAAGGTTTTTCTTTACCAGGAGGGCCATGACTATAGTGTGAGAGGAAGCACACTGATCATTTTTCCCCAGAAGCCCAGTAGTAAGCATTTCCTCATGTTTTTACATTTCTGGGAAATACTTGTTTGTGTCTTTCAGAGAGAAGCAGTATCCTTTTGGAAAGGACAAGGGGAAGGGAAAAAATCCAGCTCCCATGTAATAGGTTATGTTTTATGAGTGCTGCTGGCCATCTGTGCACTGGCCATTGCTGCTGGTGGATCCAGGGTAACAGCTTGAAGCCCCACATTCTGATTTCCCTGGGAAGGGTCCAGCAGGAGCCATGTCAGAAACTGACAGCAGAAGCCACATGCTAAAAATAATTATGGCAGGACCTGTCTGCATGGAAACTCCACAGAATTTAGAAACTGGAGCATTTCTTTCCATCCAAACTACTTTAGATTTGAACTCTAGAAGGAAATAAAGAACAAGAAGTGTATCACTGCACAAAACCATGCTGCGCCCACATTCTGAAGGTCATATGGCTCTAGCTGTATGATTATATGGTTTATATGATAGTGGGAAGTTCATAGCATAACTACAAAACTGCTGGTTTGTAGGAGCATTGCTGCAGCAGCAGTTTCTACTTACAGGTACTCACTCATAGGTGTGGGATCACTCCTACTGCAGGTCTGCCTGGAACTGACCAGCTGCCCTCATGGCTATTTCTAGATGTTCCTCCACTTCCTCCTGCTTGCGTGCCCACTCTTAATTTCTTGGGTTTGGTAGAAACAGACTGGAGAAGGATCATGGCTGGATTTCTGGCCTGCAGCTGTTCTTTGCAGGTGTGTTCTGGCAGCCAACAGCTTCTTTTGAAGCAAATCCTCATCCAGCATGTTGCTGGTCTGCTCTTCCTGACTGTGGTGTTTCTTCTTCTGCTCCTCTAGGCCACTCTAAGATCTCAAGAACTCCCATTAGGCTTTGGCCTTTGTGTAATATGTTGGACAGTATCCTGTGGACCACACCAAGAGCTCTTGATGGCCAAGGTGGAGCTGCCATGACTGACTGTACTAGGAACATCTATTGCCTGACCAAGGTAGGGAATGAGAGCAGGATAATCAGCCATCCCCTCACAGCCTTGGGATATCACTTACCCGAGTTGTTGCCCAAGTGAAGTGGTACAATTTTTGGTGGGCTTCAGAAAATTCCATTAACTGCCAACATGGATTGTGGCCAGGATGGAAATTTACCAAACTAAAGCAAATCACCTTGTGACCCTATAAACATCGGTCCTAAGTGAGACTCTTTGAGCTGAAAACCCTGCCCCTGCCATGCTGTGGGTGGTATGGAATCAAACAGTTGGTATGGTTAGAAGAAAAAAGGAATAGGGAGGGAAGAACTTCAGCGTTTAGTGTTTAATACCACCATGTCACAGCTGGAGGATGTGGTTTCCAGCATAAAGCCCCTGGAAGTTCAGGGACTCTTCCCTCAGAAGCAGAGAGGTGAGGGAGTGTGGGACCTCAGCAACATTGACTTCTTTCAGACAAACAGAGTTTTTCCCCGTTGTTTTTCCCCCATTCCCTATTATTTGTTTGTCTGGAGGAGGGAGTTTTTAAACTACAGAGACTCATTTGCCATATGGCCCAGAGTGGGAACAGTGCCATCCCTTATTTGGGGACAAACTGGAAATACCTTTTCTGCATTTGTGGGTTGAGGCTGAACCATTTACCTTTGTATCTTGTGGTTATTGCTATGTTTTCTTTTAGTAAATTGTTATTTTTTCATTTATATCTCTTTGCACTTGTCTTATTGGTAGAAGGGAGAGAGGTTAAACACTGTCAGGAGGCAACTTAGTTTGGAGTCTCCACTCCATAAATTGTCTCAAAATGAGACAATAGTGGTAGAGACTCCACCCCTTTTTTTATTACCCAGGACAGAATGTCTCTCAGAGCTAGCAAATCCTCATGTGAAGCTGATAATAGGACCAAAATCCTTGAGGTTCAGCCATGGCTCATTGAGAAATGCCAAACATTTCACTGAACACGAGGGGAGGAGATTCTGTCAGAATTAATCCAAGGTTACAATCCCCCCCCCTCCATCACACAAGCGCCAGTGTTGCCCATGATCCACAGCATCCACACATTCATTGCTGGAGCAGTGTTTCACACCTATGGAACACAGGGAAAGAATAGGACAGGCCCCTGGAGGGTCCCCTGGGCTGCCCTGCAAAGGGCATGAGCTCTGTCAGGAATGGAGCAGGATCTGTTGATGGAACAGAGAAGTCCATTGTGCAGTAAGGGTGGATGATACAAGGTGAACACGAAAGGGAATGGCAGAGGGAAAGGGTCAGGTACAGATCACTGCGAGCATAGGACTGGGAAGAAAAGAAGGGAGATGTGAGAGAAAGGTTGCTTGAAGAACAAAGGGGTGGGAGAAGAAAGAAGGGGAGCTGAGAGGCAAGGGTGGTGGAACACCTAAGTATTGCCTTAATGCAATAACCATCAATTAGATGGTTATTAGACGACAGCAGAAAAAGTCACTGCCAAATGAGGCTAGGAAGCACTACCATACAAAGCAGACTAAAACCCAACAGATCAATTAATTGATCTGGGAACAATCAAGATGCCTGGAAGCAATGGTAGGAGAAACCAGCAACAGCACTAAGTAGAGCTTTGTGGTCAGTCTTCCCTGGACTTCCATGCTTGGCTTTACCACTGAGCACTGAAGAATGTCTTTCAGCAAACAGGTAGGTCCTGTTGGAGTCATCTCATACCCGTTTGTGTGGTTGTCTTGTCCTACGCAGGTCAAGACAGAAATACTCCCTCCAGGGGGTTTATAGATTCAGATCAACATGAAGTTTCATCTTGGTTCTACTTTGGGTGAAGAGCATGAACAGCCACTGGTGACATTAAACTGGGAGGGTGGCCACCTAACAAATGGCTGCCCAGAGGGGCCTCAGTCAACATGAGAAGTAGCACCCTGTGGTGTCCAAGCAGGAGAGGAGCAGAGCTCTGCACAAGGGGTGACACAACTCTGTGCATTCAGCCAGGCTGGAAGATTCAATCTGCTCAACAGCCCTTCTGAGAAGGACCTGGGGTTTCAGCAGACAACAGGCTGACCATTTACCAGAAATATGTTCCCATCACAGATAAGATAAACAGGCTGCACTAGCAGCCACATGTCTAGCACAGCCAGAAGAGTGATTTCTACCCTCTCTGTCCAGAGCTGGTGGGACCTCTCCAGGATTTGTGTCCAGCATTAGGTCCTCCAGTTCAGAAGGGATGTGGCAAAAGAGTAGAGGAGCCACCTGAGACTACAAAAATGGTTAGAGACCTGGAACACAGTGCCTCTGAGGAGAGAGGGCTGGTCTTGTGTAGTTTGGTGAGAAGAAGGCAGAGGGGACATCTTCCAGGAGCCTGTGACTGCTAGAAAGGTAGTGACAGACATGAGAGCAAAACTCCTGCAGCATCAGGCAAAGCAGCAGGGATCACAACCATAGAATGCAGCTTGGGAGGTCCAGAAGTAGATCTCAACAACAGGAAGTTTTAGTCTCCTGAAATACAATTAGCCTTTAAAGTCTCTTCACTTACCCACCCAAAGCACCTTGCCAGAATCAAGGGAAAAAACAAACAAAAGAAAGCAACAAAAACCCAAACAGCCCAGACTCCAGACACACTACTAATTGTATCTCCATCCTAATCATAGCAGAGGAACACAATGCATGAGTCCATCTCAACTTGCCAAGTTGCAAATGCTTGTCCAATGTAGCATCTGAAAGCAATTTGCAGTAATTTTCTATAAAAATACTTCACTGTCAGATCAACAGCAATAGGAAAGCCTTGAATTAGACCATCCCCCTCCTACCCCACAAATACCTTTTGTATAGGCTGAAAGAACTACTAAGAGCTCTCTCTTTTTGGTAGAATTTTTCCACATGTTTCTTTGCAGGTAGACATCATTCTCAGTTGTTCATCCACTTGGCAAGTTTTCTGTCTTCCACACTGTGCCCTTGGAATAACATTACCAAGTGAGGAAAAACGTTCTTTTTGCTAGAAATCTCTTCTCTTCACATGAAAAAGCTAAAGCATACCCAGTAGACACATGCAAGTGCTGCAAAGAAATAACACAGAAAATAGTTTATTTTCCACTCCAGGAGATCTCAATAACAACATCTCAAACTCACCAGAAATAAGCTTTAAAGTAATGCTGCAAAACACATGGGAAAACATACATCCAGCTCTCAAAAAGAGCAGGAAACTGCTTCAGGCAAGATGTGCTTCTAAAAATATTGCTGAAGGTGAAAATACATTTACATTTAATATTACCACATTTGGTTTTGCAGTTTAATTGAATCATTTAGGTTGGAAAAAAACCATTAAGACCATCCAGCCCAACCATTAATCTAACACTGTCAAATCCACCACTAAACCATGTTCTTATGTGCCACATCTGCATATCTTTTAAACACCCCAGGGCTGGTGACCCAACCACTTCCCTGAGCAGCCTGCTCCAATGCTTGACAAACCTTTTGGCAAAGTCTTGCTTTACGAAAGAATCTCCTCTCAATACCAAGAGACTTTGACTAAACAAGGATTTTGGGGCTCTTATCACATAACACTATTTTACAATACAAAGATTTTAAAGACTTTTAGGCATCTTCCACCTCTCCTTTAAATGAAAGAGAGAAAAGCAGTACCTTAAGATGCCCAAAGAAAGTGAGGTGAGCTAACAAATGGCACATGATTTGTTCCAATCAGCAGTGTTCCACTGGATCACTGCCATACTGCTTTTCAAGGATTATCAGGATTTACATTATGAAGGTTAGGTGTTCATCCTGTTCTGTCTGTGCAGAACTCAACACCACTGAACCTTCAGATGCCAGCTGCAAATATTAAAACACCTAAGCATGTCAAACATCATGGCTCTACTCAGTAACCTGCATCTCCAAATGGAATTTAAACTCCCTAACTTCTTAACTTCCTAAATGGGATAAATAGGCCCGAACCTAACTCCCAAACATTTCTAACCTAAGGAGTTCTTTTCATTAGTTTAGCAAGGAATATGGATCCAGCTTTTTCAGCCTTGGTATTCTTCCATGGATCAAAGGCAATATCACCTTCAAACCCCATTTTTGGGTTGCTTGAGCCTCCCACCAGTCTGCAAATGAAAACCCTTCCCAGGGCAGAAAAAACTTCTCAGGTTGAAAAGGCAATTCTGAAGTGAGCTTTTGCTTTGGAAACTTTAAAAGGTCTGTCCTTTCCCCATTCCACTGATTCTTAATGGCTTTCAAACTCAGAAAATGGGAAAATTGACCATTTTTTGCAATCCACTCTTCCTAGTATATGAGGGGACTTTGAAAGAGGGGAAAGAAAAGAAGAGTAGCCTGGTTCTGTTCATGACAAGTGGGAAGTCTTACTGATGGTGCCAGCCATTCATGGTGATGAATTCCCTTCCTCACCTCCAACTTCCCAAGGAAATATTTTTGCTTAGGATGGCCCAACAGAGTAAATAAGACCAGAAAAGGATGGGCCAAGGGACGGATGATCAGTGGAAACGGACAGAAGATTCTCCTGCCATTCTGTGGGGCTGCCTCACCTTCACCATACTGCCACCACATTCCTGCACTGGGTGAGATCGATCAACACTTACTGAAGACCAGTCCTACAGAAGGGGCTTCTTTTCAGCCAAGAAATGAAATAAAAGGAGCAGATGGTTTGAAATGCCCAATTGAAGCAGCCCACTATTAGCTTGGCTCAACTCTGAGGCAAAATGACAGAGTGAGGGCTGAAAGGAAACACCTAAAAGCAGATCAGGTGGTGAGCTGGATATCCCAATATACAGGAACAGAAAGGAAAATACACACCAGTGTTTTCTGGTTTGAGATCCTTCCTCCCAAGGGGGACTGGTGAAAGCCTACTAGTAAATCTGCAAGGAAGGCCTATGATTTTAGAAAGTAGACCTCTTCCAAGAAAGATTATTGCTTTATTTGCCTGGCCATGCTGTCATCCTTCTCTCTTTCTCCTTTCTGCTGTTACCATGCCTTTTAAAGAATATTTGTGAGTGTGGCCTCTGCAACAAACTCATTTCTTGTTAGCCTGCACTGCCACTTCCACAGCTTGCAAGACAAGACACAACAACCTCCTTGGGACAAGTAAAGGATTCAGACTTCCCCAGCCTGCACAGGATCAGACCACAGAAGTAGAGAATCTTTGGAATAAAGCAAACCTGAAGCTGATGAATGTCACAAACCATCATGATATTTACACAAAACCCCAAGCATGTGAAAGGTCTCCATTTCTGGGACAATATCCAGTAGGAGCTGTATGTCTTTTGTGATCTTCAGCTTCTTCCCAATAGAACATTCAAAGTCACAGAGCCAAAGCTTTCTGAAGGCAATGGCAATGCTGCAGAATAAAGGCAGGTCTTTATCTGTGACACCCTGAGAAATGAGCAGCAGCTAAGCCCCTGCTCACCTTGCAAAACTGCCTGCCAGCTCTTCCATGGGTTATGCAGTCAGGTTCATGCTCTTATTCTTATTCTCACAAACAGCACTATAAAGCCACCAACCCAATGCAGACTGGGAAGAGAAAAATGCATGAGAGTGTGGTTTAGCTTGCAGGTTCCCTGTTATTAGAGCTATGAGAGTATGACTCCTAACAGTGGGCTGCATGGCTGCAAATTAATTGCTGCTTCTGAACATTTAGTACATCTTTGCAAGCAAAATGCAAAAGAGGAGCTGATCTTCAGAGCACTTAGCACAGATGCTCAGATACACACTGACAAATGCCTAGGAACCCCATGTTAATTTCTCTTCATCCCCTTTTTCTCCTTCCAAGGATTGGTTTACAGCCCAAATCACTTGGCATCTGCCAGAGCCAGAGTCTCTGATGTATTTCCCAGGAGCTTCTGCATCCTGGGAACTGTCAGTTCTCTTGACAAGGGTGCTACACTGCACCCTTGTGATGATGAAGGCTGGTCACATGCTAGGCTGTACTGGCCAGAGTGTAACCAGCATGTGAAAGGACAAGATTAAAGGTCCTCCATCCCTCCAGGTGCTCAAAACTGACTGGACAAGGCCCTGAGCAATCTGACGTAGCTTTGGAGTTAGCCTCACTCCCAGCAGATGACAGGATGAAAGATCTCCAGCAGTCCCTTCTCACCTAGACCCCACTGTGATTCTATGCCAGCCTTTCCAGAACTAGAGATGCTTCTTGGATCAACACTTGCAACACAACAATTTTATCTACAAGAGAAAGGACAAATAACCTACAGTTCTTCTCAAAACATCAGAAAGTAACAGCTTCTGACCAGTGATAGAGACAGAAGTATTTGTTGCATATTAGAAAAGCTTGACATTAAAGTAACTCATTATCCTTGACACCAAAGCAAATCACATCTCTAAAGTAAGAAATTAAGATACATATATTGTTATTAATAGGAAATAATATTTCTTACCATTCCTGTAAAAAATAATATTGCAACATAGCAAAAAAACCCCCACATACTTCATCATCCATGCACATGGGAAAACCACCTCGCTTTTGTCTGAATTTTGTGAATTTCCTATATAGGACTCACCTAGACACAGGCTTTAAGGTCCAGAATGAGGTAATAAAATTATTTCCTTAAATCCATCTCATGAAGGAAAAGAGATTCCACCTTTTAGGAGTAATGTCTCTTCATTTACAATACTCCTACTGCAAAACATCAACAGTTCAACACTGAGCTTTATGAGCTCATGTGTACATTTAAGTTACAAGCAACATTTTATCTGGATTTGCCTTGTGTGTGGTCCCATTAGAGAGAAAAAAACCCTCTCATTATATGCATTTTTGTGATATTTACAAGTTTACCATTATGGTCTAGGATGAGTGTAAAGCCACACTCAAGATAACCTTAAGTTAATTAAACCCCATGAAAACTGAAAGACACAAAAGGGGATCAAATGCCCCACAGTTTTATTTGTTCCCCCACAAAGCTGTTAAAATGTCATTCAGAGCCCTCATCTTTCAGCAATGGATCTTAACCAATGACAACTTCAGCCTATTTACATGCTGAATTTTATGTGTATTGGATTTTGAAATAACTGCTTTTGATACAAACAAGCCTATAAAATAAAACAAAGATTTTGCTTAAAATTAAATAGTGGTTTAGGGTTTTCTTCTGATTCATGGTGGTGTCTGATAAAAAAATTACATTGATTTATCCTCTTAAGTACAGGTGCAAGTTTGCAGAAGTTTGTGGGTTGAGTGGTAGAAGCCCGTTTATAGCGCTTCTCTTAGCCTTCCTGGGAATTTCAAAGAAAGGACACCTCTCCATTTCTCCCTTTGTGTCTTTGTGCAAGAGTTGACAGATCCACCCTCAGCCTGAGAGTTTGTTCTTTGAATCAGCTCTGCCTTATGGCAGCTGCTTTGTTCAGCTGCCCAGCGAGGTGGGCAAGGCAGATGCATTTTGCTCCTCTTTTTGCTCCACCATGCTGGGGCTCCAAAAATAAAAGTAATATTAACTGTAAAAATACATTCATTAACACTAGATTTGTGTAGTATTATTGCACTTTCCCAAAAAGCTTCTATTAGAAGTCCATTCAAAACAACAATTTAATGTAATCACGGGATAGAGCCTATGGGGTAATGCACAGGAAATGAATGTTGTTAATTTCACTTAACGTGAACAGGACTCTAGTGAAAATAGGATCATGACTAAAGCAACAGTAGTGATAATTTTGCTTACAGAAAATTACTTACCACAGGTAATAAAAATGTTTGCTTAAATTATTTTTATCATAGCTCAAGAAAACCTTATCAGAGACACAGTTCCTGTCTCTTGTGGTGTGAAAGCTGTTTTGGGGAGTCAGTGTAAAACCTCCCCAGTGTGAGGATGGAGAATATATTGCACTGTCTGTACATAACTGTTCTCTGCTGGAGAACATCCTCAATATTAAAAGAAAATACTGTGATAGTGCTTTTATATTTTTAATATTTCAGAAAATCTTAATCAGAGAACACTTTTTTGAGGGGACTTATTTTTCCACAGCTGTTCTACCTTTTTGTATATAAAAAGTAAGCAATCAAACGTTATGGAATATCACGAAAAAAATATTTTGTGCCCCATCATGGAACTGAGGAAAGATTTAGAAGAAAAACCTGAAATTTCAAAGCTTGATTGGTGCTCCAGTTGCATTTTTTGAGGGGTGTAGGTAGGTGTCATATTCCCATTATGTCAATTTATCATCCATCTTTCTCCTCAGAACACCATCCAGCACTGTAGCCAAATGTTTCAAGTAATTTTCCTTTGGTACCTTGAAGCAGTTTGTTCCTCTTCCACCTGAACCGGGATGGGGTAAAGACACGATCCGTTTGCAGTCACAAGCAGAGGGATTACAGCAAAACCTCTTCATGTCTTTCCCAGTGTTTGCAGATCCAATTGCAGACGCTTGGTGGAGCAGGATATTTACAAGTTGCAATGAACGCTTAGTTCTGCGTGTGCAAAACGAACAGCTCACATTGCTGTTGGAAAAAACATACTTTTTCACTACAACCACTTGTTTATTTGCCTGCTCTCGGCATAAAGGATGTTAAGAGGACAATAGTACAGGGAGCTCATGTACCCTTCAGTTCCGTTCTCGCCCTCAGCTGAAGAAAGGAAACCTGCATATGCAGTCGCACTGCCTTTAAAATGAACCAAAACAGTAGGTTTAAACTAGATATTCAGAAAAAACCTCTTCACTGTGAGGGTGGTGAGGTGCTGGAACACCGCTGTCAGGACCTCTGGTTACTTCTCTAATAGGAATTGCTTTGGGTTTTTATTTGTTTGTTTCCTTCTTTCGTTCCGCGGGACGCGCGGCGGCTCCTCCGCTGGGTCGCGGAGGCAATGGAGGAACGGCCGCGAGCTCCGGCGGCTCCGCAGCAGCAGCAGCAGCAGCAGCAGCAGCAGCAGCAGCAGCAGCAGCAGCAGCAGCAGCAGCAGCAGCAGCAGCAGCAGCAGCAGCAGCGCTTCTCTCGATCGGTTTTCCGCTCGCTCTCCGTCCCCTTCTCCGTCTAACACTCCCTCCACTCCCGTCCCGTCTCGTCCCGTTCCGTCCTTGTTCCGCCTTTCCCAGACCGGCTCATGCCGCGTCCCGCAAGGCGCCCGTTGGTGGGTCGGCCCCCTACCCGACCCTGCCCGGCCCGCCGCGGTCTCGCCTCCGCCAGGCTCCCTCCGGACTGGCTGTGGCGCCTCTGGAAGAGTCTCTGGAAGAGTTCCTCCCTCTGGGTGTGCTGGGGCAGCACCGTCCTCTGGCTCCGCCTGGTGCGGGCTCTGGCCCGGCCCCGGCCCCAAACAAAACCCCTCCCACGGCTCCGCTCGCAGCCGCCCCGCGGCCGCCCGGCTCCCGCCCCGTCCCCGGGAGCTCCCTCAGGAGCTTTCCCGGTCCGAGCTCCGCCGCTCGTCAGTTCGGCCGCCGGCCCCGAGCCGCCGGTGCCCGGGGCGTTCGTGTGCCCCGGGCAGAATGGCGAGAGCGCGGTGCCGCCCTCACGGGCGGAGAAGCCTCCCCTGGAGCAGCTCTACCGGGAGGGCCCGCTGCTAGGCAGCGGCGGCTGCGGCATCGTTTGCTCCGGGACCCGGCTCGCCGACGGCGCCCCGGTAAGAGACGGGGCCGGGTCGGAGGAGACGGTGCGGGGGCGGCAGGCGGCGCGCAGCGAGCTCAGCGCGCCGCTCTCCTTAGCTCGCAGGTGGCCATCAAGCGAGTGTCCCGGGACCGCATCTCGGAATGGGCGAGTGAGCGGGGCCAGCGGCAGCAGCCGGCGGGGCGTGCCGGGCGGGGCTGAGGCAGGGCCCGGCAGGGTGGGAGCCGGGGCGCTGCGATGGGAGCGGGCGTGTAGTGAGCGGGGGCCGCGCAGCGTCCCGGGCCGGGCAGGGGGTGCCGAGGGCGCGGCGCAGCAGCAGCCCCGCTGACGGCATCGCGGTCCCCCCGCAGCACAAGGGCGCCCTTGTGCCCCTGGAGCTGGCGCTGCTATGGATCGAGTCGTGCCCTGGCTTCCGCGGCGTCGTGCGGCTCCTGGACTGGTTCGAGCTGCCCGACGGCTTCGCGCTGGTCATGGAGCGTCCGGAGCGCTGTCAGGAGCTCTGGTACTTCCTGGACGAGCGGGGGTTCCTGACGGAGCCCGTGGCGCGGGGGCTGTTCGGCCAGGTGCTGGAGGCTGTGCGGCGCTCACTGCAGCAGCCGCGGCGTCCTGCACCGCCACATCAAGGCCGAGAACGTCCTGGCCGACCTGGCCACAGGCGAGGCGAAACTCATCGGCTTCGGGTGCGGCACGATCCTCCAGGACTCGTTCTACACCCGGATGTCAGGTGCGCCCAGAGCCAGGGCTCAGCCGGGCAGCGGAGGTTACCCCCTTTGCTGGCAGAGGAGAAAGAGGGAGGGAAAGACGGGGAATCGTTCTTCAGCCGGCTGCAGCCAAGTTGCTTTTCGGCGGGGCAGGGACTGGCTGTTGTGGAACGGGAGCTGGCTGGCAGGGAGGGAGGGAGCACCATGGGCCTGATGAGCTGCACCCGTGTCCCATAGGAACGCTGGAGTACAGCCCACCGGAGTGGATCCTCTTTGGCTGCTACCATGGCCAGCCAGCCACTATCTGGTCCTTGGGCATCCTGCTGTATGAGCTGGTCTGTGGGCACCTTCCTTTCCACACCAGTGAGGACATCATCCGGGGCCGGCTCTTCTTCCCATCCTGGGTGTCTGAAGGTGGGGATGAGCCTTCAACACATGGGAGGAAGAAAAGGATTGGGAGAGGGCAGCTAGCACATGAGCATCTTGCTAGTGAGGAGGTTGATCTCCTGGGCTTAGCTGGAGGGGATGGCACATGTGCCTCTGTGCTGCTCTCCTCTGAAAGGAAGGATTGATGGGAAGCTTTGTGTGCAGCCCCGAGCCCTCCTAGTGTGGCCTGGGCACCGTTGAATCCAGGAGAGCATGGACAGGAACCTTGTCCCGCTGACCAGCGGTTTCTGGTTTGTCTCTGCAGAGTGCCAGCACCTCATCAGGTGGTGTTTATACATGGATCCCACAGAGAGGCCATCCTTGGAAGACCTTTTTGAGCATTCTTGGCTGCTGGACCCCCATGTGGCCCAGGAGACAGCAGAGATCCATCCTTCTGCACAGTAGGATCCAGCAAGTACTAGCTGCATGTGTCTTGTGGCACTGGATGAAAACCCCAGAGCATTTCCCTGTGGCTGTGGCACAGAGTGTAGCCGAGAGTGCAGCCGAGGAGATGCTTCCACTGGTCCCTGGCAAGGTGTGGAGGGAGCTCAGTGCTCCTTGTCCTGTTGGAGAATTGGTGGCAGTGCGGTGAAGTTGCCACGGACTGGGACAGGAGAAACATCCCCCTGCAGCTCAATGACATTATGATGTCCCCACAAGGCGAGGCACAGCTGGCGTGTTCTTCTGGAGTACGACGTGGAGCTGGGAACACCATCCTGGAGCTGGCTGCTGGCAGGGCAGAGCTGATTGGCTTTGGCTGCGGCCCCTGCCTGGAGGACACTGTCGGGTCGGCGGAGGAAAAGCGGCACTCAATATGAGTGAACAGCAAATCCCAAAGTTTATTGATAGCTCACACATATTTATATTGGTGTTAATGAAGCTTATACATATTACAAAGCTGAGCTCATTATTGGTTAAACACACATAAATCAATCACACCTACTTCTATGCTCTAATGATTATTTTGCTTCTACATCTACATTCCTGTGGCTATTCTACCAAGTCTATCTTCATTTTTCTGGCAAAAGATTCTCTCCCCCATCTTCATGTTGCAGCAAGGTCACCATGACTCTTGTCAGTGATTGGACACTGACTACTTAATCCCCAGTTTGTCTCCTTGAAACTTATCCAACGGTATCATATCAAAGTGACCTTTCTCAGCTAGCCAATTATCCACAAAGCTCTCCACACTGCACCCTGATGAAATCAAGATGAGTCCCCAGCCAGTGCAAGGGTGGGGGATGCTTGTGCTTCCAGGCATGGCAGGGCTCAGCTGGACCATGTGCTGGAGGTTCCCTGCTCAGTGGCGGTGGGGAATATTAATTTTTCCACTGGTCCCCAAGCTGCTTTGTGGCAGGACAGGGGATTGGATGTTGTGGAAGGGGAACTGGCTCCTGGCCTTGCTGACAGCTTCTGCCAGCCAGCCTGGGGCAGGGGCAGCCAGCCTGACAAAAGCATCCATCCATGTGGATTGGGGGCAGAAGAGGGGGACGGGTTCCGAAGCTGTGCCCCAGCTGGTCTGATTTGCAGGCCCTTGAGGAAGGGGTGGGTTTATGGGAGGGAAAGGTGGGGTTTTTCTCCACCCATGAAGAGGTTAAATTCTCACGTGGAGTGGTCAGACCCTCCCTAGGCTTGTGATACAGTGATAACCTTTGACAGATTTTCTTGTTTCCAGGTCTTGTTTTGAATTGATTTTCACACAATTGTTGTTTTTTTCTTTTCCAGGAAGATTGCACCTGGTGCCCAGACCAGACGGGGAAGCACCTGAACTGTCTGTGGAGCATGTCCAGTGCTAGCGCTGTCCCTGTGGGGGGCATCCCCTTCAAGAAGGACAAGGATCTCATGTGGGATCTGCTTCTCTCCTGGCAGCAGGTCTCCAGACGGGGGTACCCGGCTCCACAGCTGGGCTGGCAGAAGGGCTCCGGGCAGATGGCAGCGGGCACACGGGCATCATCACACTCTTGCAGCTGCTGAGGAGGTTGCCGTGCTGTGCTGAAGCAGAGCGGGTGGAACGTGGAATGCCACGCTGCTCTCCTCTAAAAACAGAGAATGGGTTGGGAAGTTTGGGCTCTGAGCACAGCCAGCAGCCTGGCCCGGGCACAGGCTGTGCTGGGACAGGGGGGACAGGAGCCTTCTGTGACTGACCATGGCTCTCTGGTTTCTCTCCACAGGCTGCCAGCACCTCATGCCATGGATACAGCACTGCTCGGCCTGCCGGTCTGGGAGGGCTGGAGGGTGGCGGGTGTTCATTTGCAGTCCAAAATAAATCACTGTGTTGTTGTCATCATTGGAGCTTTTCTTTCATCCTTTTCTGAGCTTTTGTCTCCTTCAGGGTATCAGCCATAAATAGCATTTTGCAGAGGGGGTAAAGTTACCTAAAAAATTCAACAACAGCTCCTGTTGCAGGCCCCTGGACATGAACACTAGCCCTTTTCTATGGGAAACAAAACTCACCACCCCAGTTTCCTGATGTCAGTTTGCAGGAGGTGTTTGGCACTGCCAGGGCAGCCCGAGTTGTAGGTGGTGGCAGGTGGGGTCAGGGAGACATCCTATGCTGTTTTGAATTTGAGGAGGTGGCAGCCCACTCAGGGCCAAAGGCCCCTGGATGATAAAAATGCTGGCCCTTTTTGGTGTCAAAAAACCTCATCCTCCCAGTGTGGTGTTGCCAGTTTGGAGGAGGCATTTGGCAATCTGAGGGCAGCCTGAGTTCTTGGTGGTGGCAGCATTGGTCTGGGAGAAATCCTGCGCCATTCAGAATTTTAGCAGGCAGAAGGCCACTCGGAGCCACAGGCCCCTGAACATGAACACCAGCCCTTTTCCATGGGAAACAAAACTCACCCTCCCCAGTTTCCTGCTGTCAGTTTGCAGGAGGCATTTGGCACTGCCAGGGCAGCCTGACTTGTAGGTAGTGGCAGGTTAGGTCTGGGAGGCATCCTGTGCCGTTTGGAATTTGAGGACTGCACTTGGCTCCTTCTCTCCTCATTGTGTCCGGCACACACAGGAGCCCAGAGCTCCTGCAGAAACCATCACAGCACTCAGTGGGAGCAACTTGTGTCCAGTGCTCACACAGAGCTGTGGTGTCCAGCACTGCACCTCATTGGGATGAGGAAGTGTTCCAGTCCTCTTGGAAGGAGTTAAGGAGCTTTGGCCTTCAGATCAGCTCCTTCCCAGCTCTTGATTTGCTGCCCTGGGTGAGCTGCTGCTTGTGGCAACACTTGTTTCACAGCTGACAGCCCTGCTCTGCTGGCCAGCAGCCATTGCAGGGGCTCGTGCTGGTGACATTGAACCTTTCAGATCTTCCTAAGGAAAGCTCAGGGCAGACCTTGTCAAAAGAGCATTGCCTGGGCGATGCCTTTGACATGAAATCTTTCCTCTGTGCCACACAAAGTAAATATTTGAGGAAGCAAGTTTGCTGCTCCAGAAATTCCTGAAATCAGTCAGTTAAACCCTAACAGAACATGATCTGGGATGTGTAATCTCATTTTAATTCATTGTGCAGAAAGCTGCAGGAGCACTGCTTATGAGCTGTGTGTCTAACCTAAGTGACCTTGCCACCAAGAACTTAGAAAAAAGGGGAGAGATAGAATCAGTAGCACAAGGATCTGCATTGTGATTCTCTCACAGGCCTGAGGACATGGCCCACTCCCACTGGGCCATGGCTTTTTACCCTCCATCAAAACTTGGTGCTTCAGAATGTGGTGGTGAATGGGCCCGGCCTTGTCCGGCCCCACAGTGATCTGGGAAACGCTTGTCAGGCCTGGGCCTTGCTGAACAGCCCCTGGGCTCAGCTCCTGCTGAGCTTATCAGGGACACGGAGTGCTGCCAGGAACTTGTGCTGTCTAACGAGCTCCTGGGGTGTCCTGGGAACAGCCTTGGAAACCACTTTTTCTTGCCTGAATGGCACGGCATCCTTCTTGTCCTGCTTTCCAAGACAGGCTGCTGCCCCACAGTGCAGCCATGAGGAAGCATTTTATGGCTGAGGCCCACTCTCTTGTGGCCCCTAAAGAGCGCTCCAAAGGAGGCCCTTGGAGCTCTCCTGGACCACAGTGGCTGCCAGCAGCAACCTCCCTCTGAGTGGGGCCTCTGGAATGTTGAATGCAGCTAGAGAGGAGTATTGCTCATTAAAGAACTTGCCAGTTTTGCTCAATTAATTCTGGACCAGGAATGACCTATCTCATTAATCCTTACCTGTCTCTCCTTTATTACTTATCGGGACATCCTACAGAGGGAAAGTAATTCAGTTTTATGATAGGTGTTCCTCTCTAATGGCTTGGATGCCACATAATTTTATCCTTTGTGAAACCATATAAAGAATTAACTCTCTGAGTGTTAACAGCTGAGTTGGAGAGTATTTCAGAATGACTTCCCCTCTGCAATTTCCATTAAGAAAATTTTGAATTGTCAGTATTAGCCATGATCAGAAATGTTTTGAGGCAGGTCATGTTTTATGTTGGTTTTGGTTATGTCTGTGGGAAAGAAAGTAGAGAGAAAAAGCCCATGGAATAATGAAGCAGAGCAAAAGTGGCAATTTGCAATTGGATGGCCACGTTTTTTTCCCTGCAGATACAGACTCCTTGAATACTGGGGATATGTAATGTGGATTGCAAAGCTTTTTCCCACATGAGGTGCCACTGCTTATGTGCCAGCACTTCCTCTGTTGTGAAGACAAATAAAAACAACAAACAAAACCCAACCCAGAACTGAGTGGCAATTACAGAAACAAAGGCCATGAACAGCAGCTTGGGAAAGCAATTACTTCCTAGGTGTAATTGTCAAATTCTGGAGACCACTGTGGATTGCCAACAGTGTTGATGAAAAGGAATTTCAAAGTAGTAGATGAGCAAGGAGCAACACATAAGCAAAGCTGTAGAAGCTTTCTCTCCTGGCTTGCCAGCTCCATACAGTTCAGAGGAATTGTAGTGAGGCTGGTTTCATGAAAAACAAAACCAGAATGATCTTGTGAATAATGCAAAGACCCCTTGGATGCCTCATCCATGAGATGGATTGATTGTATAGGTGGGAGTTCACCCAACTAACTTCTTGCCTTGTGAGCATGGCTCAGCCTCACACAGAGGTGAGGTGGGAGCTGGGCTGCTCCCTGTTGGGAGGAAGGGTCTTGTGTCAGCCCAGAGAGGCTGTGCACATTGGCAGGGAACAGCTGTGGCCTGCATGTGCCCCCTGCAAGGAGCTGTGCTGCTGGCAGTGCCCCTGGAGCTGTAGGGCTGCTGAGCTGTGGGGCAGGGAGAGGAGCAGGAGGGTGCATGTGCAGCTGAGGCATTCCTGGAGAGCACAGGGCTCTGGGCTCCCTGCTGTCCCAGGGCAGCCCAGAGGCCAGGCTGTGCCTGTGGAAGTGCCTCAGGGTTTTCCCCCTGGCCTGCCTCAAGTGTCTGCCAGCAGGAGCATGTTTCCCTGTGCAGGTGTTTAGGAGTTTCCCGGATGTCTGTCTCATGAAATATGGAGCTTCAGATGCCTTAGATTTACTTAGTGGGCTCTGTTACATTCTTTGTCTCCACTTTGCAGGCCTGACTGACTCCAGTTTTTCCAAGAGTCTTCCCCAGACATGTCCCTCTTCACTCCTTCCGTATAAGCCCCTGCCTCCCATCCGAGAGAGCTCTTCTTCCAACCAGCCAAGTGCTATGCATGACAGAGAGAAAGAGAAAGGGAAAATGAGCACTGGCTACAATGATATCAGAAGAAGCATCCTGGCGGAGAGTTCAGAGGGAAAAGGATGTATGGTAAGGAGACCAAGCAAAGTCCTGTATGGTAGATGTTCAGTTTATGTGCTGTTGGCAGAGCTTGGAGACCTTTTCCTGTGCTGTGAGCCCAGGGAAGCTGCTGAACCAAGGAAGAGCTCAGCTGGACACTGCGCTTCAGGGTGTCTTTGCAATGGGTGTGCAGGGCAGACTTCATGTCCTCAGCATGTATCAATAACAGAAGAGGTCTCAGAATGGTTTCTGGGCTGTGTTGTGGTTCCTTGTCTGTCTTATGGCTGAGAAAACACCAACAAGCAGTCAGAGCAGCTCAAGTTGTCCAACCCGGAAAAGCAATCCCTCTCCATTCAGTAACCTACATGTCTCTATGAAGCACCTCTATGTCTTGGTGGTGTTTTCTGTGTCAGCTGTGTCTGCTTTGGATGGAAAAAGGTGTTTGCAGGAAGCTGCCAAGTCAGGTTGTCTCAGCTTGTGAGTTGTACAGCCATGCCCTTGGCACAGTTGTCTCTGAAGCTATTTCCAGACTCCATCAGGTCCTGGGCACCTGTGTGCTCTGGCATGGCTTTGTCCAGAGGGAAGAGCTGGGAGGTGGCCATGGGGAGAGCAGCCCAGAGCCCAGGCACACAATTGCCTTTGAAGCAGGGCCAGGACCTGCAGTTGTCTTGGGTTTGCCATGGGGTGCAGGAGGAGGCAGATGAGCAACAGCTTTGGTAGAGAGAATGTGCAATCCAAGGCTTGGGTACTTGATTTCAGCCTTGCAGAGAAAGGGCCCAAGGTATCCCTGACAGGAACTGACCCTTTCAGTGAACTTTGAACAGGTCCTGATTTGGCTCTTTAGCTGGGCCAGCAATGATGGGATACTAAGGGTGGGTGTGCATCTACGCCCAGTGCCTCCAGCCCCATTCCTGGCCATGGCATGGGGGCCCTGGAGCAGCTTGGGCAGGCAGAGAGCTTGCAGAGAGCAGCAGGGCAGGGAGCTCTGCTGAAATTCTTAAATGCCAGTGAGCCTGAGAGGATGGATGTGTGGGAGCTGGAGAGCAGCGAGCATGCCGAGAGCTGAGCAGCATCTGGGCTCAAAGGCTGCTGGGGAACTGTAGGAGGGAAGGGCAGCAGCAGAAGAACTGAGGGCCTTGAAAAAAGCAGGTTTTGACATCCTGCAGAATGGCTTTGTGGGGCCATGGCTGGAGATCAGCAGTGGCTGTGAGACACCTTAGGGGCAGGGAGAGAACAGTGATCTAAAGCCACTGCCATGCCATCCCAAAGGCCAGTGGGGGCAGTGGCACCCCAGAACATCTTGATGTCAAACATGAGAATGGCAGCTGGGAATGCAGGCACACTTAGCCACACTTGCAGAGGAGAGAGCATGCAGGGAAAGGTGTCAAATGTGGGACATGGTCTGTCCCTCAGCAGTTTCCTTTGCATTCCCCATCCTTTGCCAATCTGCTCCACCACTTTGACGTGTCCTTTCCTGCCAGGTCCCTGCTGAGGGCATATCTAAATAATCTTGAGGCAGGACTGGGGCCAAGGCTGTTTGCTTGATCTGAGCACTGTGTTCTACTCTTTCCAGACCACCTTGCCATATCCCAGTGGTGGGGAAATGAAGAAGGGGTCACTGAGACTCCCTTTGATACCCCCAATACGCAAGGCAGGAAGTCTCCCTGTTGACAGTGCAGCAGGGTCTCTGCCAAGCTCTCCCCAGCTGGATTTGCAGGAGTCCCGGGAGATGAGGTAAGCCAAGGTGTCTGCTGCTCCAGTGTGCTGTTCACCTCACTCTTCCCGTCTCCTGTTCATTTTGCACCTGTCCCATGTATTCTGGCAAACCCCGGTGTATTCAGCATTTTTCCCATGTATGATGATCCAGCACAATGTCAAACCCCACAGCAATGCCCCAAGAGCAGAGGTGGTGGTGGGGAAGAGGAGGCAGGGCTTGAAAGCACCTCCAGAAGGGCCCTGTGCTGGACTTGGCTATTACTTCAACCACAGCTTGGCCAGTTCTGTGTGACTGCAGCAACTGAAAGCTTAAGGACAATTACTCATCTTTGCATCCTTTTGGGTTTATGTGTTGCATTCCCTCCTTCATGGAAGTGACCATGCTAAGTAGGTTTGTCTCCTTTGATGGGATGCCAAATCCCTCCCTTCTCTTTCTACCTCCTCATATGTTCTTTTGTCCTCCATTTTCTCCAGGCCAGGATCCAGCAGCAGAAGCCAAGAGAAGACCTCTGAACATGCAGGTATGTACAGGGCATGTCTGTCCTAAAATGACCCTTGGGATCTTGACTCTGAGGTGACATTCTTAAAGCTTGGTTAAAATGCAAACTTTTGAAAATTTCTTTAAATTAATTTCAATTCCTTGATGGGCTCAGTGGATTCTCCCAGAACCCAGTTCCCTTGGGAGTGTTCTCTGGTGGAGCAGTGAAAATTCCTCCAGTGTGAATGAAGTGTTGAGGGGCAGGAAGTGGGGTGGTACCTTGGGGTCCTGAAAATGGAGCACTGAAAAGAAAACATTCCTGTCCATCCTGCACATGCCTTTTATCTTCCTGCAGCCTTTCTAGTGTCAAAATGAGACTAGTAAAGGAAGGAATTTAGCAGGAAATGAGAAATGTTCCCACTCCTTCCTCCTGCTTTTGAAGGAGAAAAGCTTTCCTTGCGGCTGTTTCTGAGCTGAACTCTTTGAGTTGTGAAGGAGATTCAAGGGTATTGCCTGGTTAGACACTGTCAGAATCAGGGGAACTTCCTATGAGAGAAAGTCCTTTTGACTATTCCAATGAAGGAGAAGGAGACTTCCAAATGGATGCAGCCTAGGCAGGGTGTGAGTTTGTCATCCTCTGACAGCACAGTCCCAAAGCCACCTATGGCAGGGTCACAATGACAAATCTCTTCCCAGGCTGTCTCTGCCAGTGTCAGTATTTCAGTCTGAGGCTGGGGCAGGAGATGCCTTGTGCCTTGTGCCTGTCCCTGCCTTGCCTGTTCCCTGACAAGTGGAATTGTGCCAGACAAAAACCTGGTTCAGGGAATGCTTTAAAGTTGAAAGCCTCATTGACACTGTTGTTGTGCCTTTGGCATCTCAGGGCATGTAATGATAGGAGAGGCGAGACTTGAAGAAATAATTTTGCTGATGCAGAGAAAAAGATCAGATCCCCTGGTTCCTTGTCTTAGGGTTATTTCTGCCAAATCCTGGGTATGGCCCCTTTGGAATGGCTCCTTCATTGCTGATCTGCTGCTGGAATGCTGAATGCAGCTAGAGAGTAGCATTACTCAGTAAGTAAGGTGACATTTTTTCTGGATTAATTCTGGTCTAGTTTGACTTATATCATTAATCCTTTCCTGTCTTGTATTTGTCACTGACCCGAGCATTCTGCAGGCTGAAAGAATTGAGTTTCTAGACAGGTTTTCCTCTCATAGTGCTTGGCTGCCACATGATTTTATCCTCTGTGAAACCATGTAAAGAATTAGTTCTCCTAGTTCTAAGGAGAACTAATGAGAGTTCTGTGTTGAGAGGTAGTTCAGAATGACTGGCCATCAGCTATTTCCATTAAGGACATTTGCAATTGTCAGTATTAGCCAAGATCAGAATTGTTTCAAGATGGGTTGCATTTTTTTGGATTTGGGTGTGTCTGCTGAAAAGAGAGCAGAGAATAAACCCCTGGAAGAAGTGAGTAGAGCACAAGTGGAACTTTGGGATGAGCACTTTGTTCCCTACAAATACAGGCTCACAGAATACTGGGCACATCTAATGGAGAAAGCAAAGCTGGTTTTACGTCTAACATGGGGTGCCATTGTTTGTGTCCCAGACCTTCTTTTGTTGTAAAGAGTAATATAAAAAGTCCCCAAAACTGCAAAACCTGACCAAGAATGGAGTGAGAAATACAGAAACCAAGGCCTTGAAAACTCCTTTTGAAAACAAAGACTTCCTTGCCAGTGTCAGATTCTAGAGAGCGCTGTGAATTCCCCAAGTGTTTGGAAGGAAAGGGATCCTGTAGTAGTGGGGAGGCAACGGACAGCCCATGAAGTAGTAGAACCCTTCTCTCTTGGCTTGGCAGCTCCATATTGTTGAGAGAAATTAAAGTGCTGCTAGTTTCATGAAAAATAAAAAACCAAGCCATCTTTTCAGTAACTAAAATACACTTGAATTCCTCACCCATTAGAAGGGCTGATTATAAAGGCATGTGTTCAATTAACTCACTTCTTCTCTTGGACCTGGTTGACAGCTTCTTCTGAATCTATCTCAAAAACCCAGAGGAAGAATGAGAAGAGCTCTCAGTGTAAGACAGGACCTGGGATGCCTCTGTTCCCAAGGGATCTCACCGAGCCCTTCAGTTTGGAGATTCATGTGCTGGACCCCGGCCTTGGGAATGGAGGTCTGGGCTCCCAGCCGGCTCATGGGGCCTTGGCCCAGGAGCCCCAGGAGCATGGATCCCTTTCACAAAAAGGTAAGGCTGGAGCTGGCCACTCTCTGGTGGGAGGAAGGGTCTTGTGTCAGCCCAGAGAGGCTGTGCACATTGGCAGGGAACAGCTGTGGCCTGCATGTGCCCCCTGCAAGGAGCTGTGCTGCTGGCAGTGCCCCTGGAGCTGTAGGGCTGCTGAGCCGTGGGGCAGGGAGAGGAGCAGGAGGGTGCATGTGCAGCTGAGGCATTCCTGGAGAGCACAGGGCTCTGGGCTCCCTGCTGTCCCAGGGCAGCCCAGAGGCCAGGCTATTCCTGTGGTAGCTCTGGGGTTCTGCAGTCTGGAACCTGTCTTGCCTGTTGGCCAGCATGGCATTTTTGGGAGCTTGAAATGCGCCAGAGATTTACAGGAACCTTTGCTTCCATTCCCAGGCCTCCCACTGAGCCAGGCCAAGGAGATGGATCATCCCAGCAGTGCAGGTGTTATGAGGGACAAAGAGCTGAGAGACAGCTCCGGAAAGGTAAGGGATAAGGACAGGGATGAGCAGGCTTCCTTTCCAGTGGCTGTTTATGCCTAAAATGTCACTGAAAATCATAATCTTCCACTCCTTGGGGGATGGGGATTCTCTTGGAATTTATTTGACATCTCCAGGGCAATTGCTTGGCCATTTCCAGTGGTGCCACAGTCACTGGTTTGGAGATGGTGCTAAGGTCATGCCAGAAGCATTCTTTATGTGCAAAGGCTGTTTTAGAGAAGTTCTGAATGGCAGCGCAAGCTACACATCAGTGAACGTGGGCAAAGTGCATCCTTGGAAGCAGAGAAGCAATGATTCTGATGTTGAATGTAAGCAAGGCTGCAAAATCAAGTGGGAGAGTTTGATTTTTCCTGGTTACCTTTGTGGCTGTATCTCACAGCCCTCTCACTCTCAAGTTTTCTGCTCATGAACATCAGTGCTTCTGCAACTTGTTTTCACAAGAGTCCTCCTTTTGGTCTCCTGGTCTCAGAGACCAAGTCCTTGAGAGCTGAGGCCTTCAGAAGCCAGGAAGTGAGAAACAGCTGCAATTGCTGGCCATGAGTGTTAAGCAACAGCTCATTAGGCCTCCTTGCTGGGTATTGCACATGGTTTTTATTCTCCTGCCGTGGCCTGTAGGAACTGAACTGCCTGCTCACTGTCATGTGAGCTCTTCATCTGTCTTGGAGCACTCCTATGAGTTTCATGCTTCAAGCAGGGCTTCCTGACATAGGTTGCAGTTGCAGCAGTGGAAGGTTGTGGCACTACAGTGTTCCACCTCACTGTGTGTAATTGCCAAGGTGAGGACTGGAGACATTCCTCTGAAACTATTGGAATGTATATGGAGCTGCCTTGAAGCCTATGGCACTCTGTGGACTCTGTGCTCCTGATGAGATGTTGTGTTTGCTTTGTGTGTTTCTGCTTCCAGTCTGTGATGTATTTCCATTGCACCTAGGTCCGTGATGCATTGGCAAAATTGGCTGAAAAGAATATTGAGAGGAAGAAAATGGAGCTTTTGGAAAAGGAGTTGAAGAGGAGGCAAAAGGAAACATCCTTGCAGCTTCTTTCTAAGGCAGTTGAGCCTAGGCATGCAGTTGGACCAAGTAAGTGGTGGCTACACTTGTGGTGGTCCTTTTTGAGCACTTGCTTGCCCTTTGCACAATGTTGCAATCAGACTGGGGGGCTGTTCTGCTTGCATCTGAGTGGAAGCTTGCATAGGATTTAATTCTGTTTCCCAAAGAAAGAGGTATGAAGTGTCTTGCCCATGGCCTCACTGAGTCAGTAAGAGAATATCAGCTTCCCACCTTCTCCTCTAAATTCTTTCAGAGTAGAAAATTCTGTCTTGCAAAGTACACTGGGGCTTCAGACTGTCTCCTGGAGAGCAGTCTCCAGGGAAGGTGAGGCCAAAAGAATGCTTTTCAACCAGGCTGCAACCTGGAAGAAACAAAATTCACCTCCAGAGATCCTTCTCCTGCCGCTCCCTGCTGAGGAGCTGGTGCTGTAGAGCTGTGCTGAAGCCCCAGGCAGGGCTTCTGTTGTAGCCCCAGGAGCAAGCAGCGTTCCCGGCTGAATCCCGGCTGAGGGGCTCTGCCTGCAGGGCTGTGAGCGCTGCCCGAGGGCGGCAGCAGGGCCCTCAGGAGGCAGCACTCAGCCCGAGGGCATCACGCAGGGCTATCTGCACTTTCTGTGGGAACTGCCCCTGCCTGCCTCTGGAACAGAGCAAAAGCAAAGCAATACTGGGTTTTTCTGGTTTCTCAGGGGAAGCATCACTGCAGTTTGCTTTTAAGCTAGAAGAGGGTAGATTTAGATTAGATATTAGGGAGATTTTTTTTTTAATGGAGGGGATGAAAAGCTGGCAGGGTTTGCCCAGAGGAGCTGTTGTTGGTCTATCCCTGAAGGTGTTCAAGGCCAGTTTTCATGGGGCTCTGAGGAACCTGATCTAGATGAAGATGTCCCTGCTCACAGGGGTTGGACTAGATGGTGGTTAGAGGTGCCTTCGAACCCAAACTCTCTAGGATTCTGTCATTCTGTGATCCCTGTCCCATGTTGGTGTGCCATTGTTATACTTGAAGTTCTTTGGTATAACAAAGAGATGTTACCAAGCTCCAGCAAGTTTTCTGGCCATTTCCATCGTCGCCCGGTCCAGCACCCTCCACTTACAAGCTCCTCTCTGGTCCCTGCAGCCTTTAGCCTACCACCTATCCATGGCACAGCTCCTAGGCTGCAGAGGAAACCCCCTGGTAGTGCCGTGAAGGAAACGGTCGTGAGGAAGCAGGACAACATTCCCTTCCTGCCCAGTACACCCACCCACCATGGGGATGGCAGCTTCCCACGCAGCTCCTCAGGTAAGCCTGCTCCCTGGCAGCTTTTTCCTGCAGGGGTTTGTCCTTGCACAAGGAGCACAAACTGCCTCCTGCCTCAGCCAGCACAGCCGGGATCTTGGGTCCATAGTCTGTCCTGAGAATGAACAGCAAATCTAGTTTTGAGTTACTCCAAAAGTTGATAGTCTAGAATATTTGAAGTCAATGGAAACAGAGGTGCTGTGAGGTGTGAAGGGTCAGGTATGGCTGTTCCCTGGTTGTTGCTCCATGGGGATTGAGCCAGGCCCAGCCGGGCTGGATTGTTCAGGTTTGGCTTGGTGCTGTCACAAGGCAGCTGCAGGTCTTTCCTCAGGAAGGTGCAGAGTGCCCCTGTCCTCATGGCTGGGGGAAATCAGGGTGCTGAGACAAGAGAGGCCCCTGAGGGGTTTCCTCCTGGGCTGGCCAGTGCTGCTGTGGGCACTGTCTCACAGGGAGTGGGAGCTCAGTGGCCTCAGGAAGCTGCCGCTGGCTCTGGCACCTGTGGCACTTGGGAGCTGGTGCTGTGGGGGCAATTGTCAGGTTCAGCCTGGAGCTGTGGCCAGCTGGGAGAGGCTGGGAGCAAGCAAGGAGCCCCAGGATCCAGGCAGCAGGGAAGTCTCTGAGCCAGGGGCAGTGTGTGCCACACGGAGCCCTGGCTGGGAGATGGGGCTGCAGGCCACGCCATGGCGGGTGCCTCGCCCGGGGCTGCAGCGACCACAGCCGACCCTCTCCTTACAGTGACCCCGCAGACGGCCACTGGTGCCAAGTGGCGGGAGGAGCCGCTCTGTGGGCGTGGGCAGAAGGACAGAGCATTTTCAGACCCACAGCAGTCCTTGCAGGAGGCACTCTCCATGCTGGGCAGCGATGACTGGTAAGAAAGGCCCCGCCGTTCCCTCTGTGTCCCTCTCGGCGTTAAGGTCGGTCAGAAGCGTGTCTTGCTCGTGCCTCGGAGCCCCGAGAGCCCAGAGGGCCAAAGGGCACTGGTGAAACCCCTGCAGAGCAGGGAGAGCATAAAGATTGGAGAGCAGCCTTTTCTTGGCCTTGCTCTGCAGCAGTGCTGCAGCTGCAGCAGGTCCGTGCTGTTTCCTCGCTTTGCCTGCTGCTCCATGGAGCTGCAAGGGAAATGTGGAGGGAAGAGAGAAAGCTGTGGGATGAGTTCATCTGCTGGCTGAAGGCAGAAGCAGGATGGCAGCAGTTTTGAGTGTAGAGATTTGGGTTCCTTGGGCCGCTGGCCCAGTGGGACTGAGTAAGATTCCTCTCTGCTCCCACTGCTGTCAGCAATGGCAGGGACTTGTGCATGTGAGTCCCAGAAGCAGCTCCAGGGAGCCCCTCTTTTTGAGAAATGGACTGAGTTGTTGTGGTTACAAGTCCCTCAGCCTGCCATTATTTGAAGGGGATGTTTTCTTTACTGGCAGAGTTTCTCTTTGCAAGATATGGTGGAAAAGCTTTTTGCTGAGTGTTGAGCGGCAAGACACGCAGAAGACGCAGATACGCAGCTCTCCGCAACTAAGTGCCGGTCCCGGGCTTCGTTCGGCAGAAGCCGCTCTTAGGTGCTCACCACGACCGGCCCAATGCTCTGTGTGCGAAGAAGCTGCTTCTTCGCCTGCGGGAGAATCGGCGAGCGGCAGCTTCCCAAAGGCGAAGATGCAAGCCGCACCACACAGGCACAGTGTGGGCAGCATTCAGACTTAGAGAAAACAGTACTTTACCACTCTCCTGCCTTTTCCATGGTTATTCTAGTGGAAAAGAACGAGTTTTGGACAACTACCTTTCATTCTTGCCAAACTCTTTGCAGACCTCCGTGCAAGCTTTAGAACAAGATTTTGGATGTTTTCTTTCCTGGCAGAGTTTCTCTTTGCAAGAAATGCTGGAAAAGCTTTTTGCTGAGTGTAGAGCGGCAAGACACGCAGAAGACGCAGATACGCAGCTCTCCGAAGCTAAGTGCCGGTCCACGGCTTCTTTCGGCAGAAGCCACTCTTAGGTGCTCACCGCGACCGGCCCAATGCTCTGTGTGCGAAGAAGCCGCTTCTTCGCCTCCGGGAGAATCGGCGAGCGGCAGCTTCCCAAAGGCGAAGATGCAAGCCGCACCACACAGGCACAGTGTGGGCAGCATTCAGACTTAGAGAAAACAGTACTTTACCACTCTCCTGCCTTTTCCATTGCTATTATATTGGAAAAGAACGAGTTTTGGACAACTACCTTTCATTCTTGCCAAACTCTTTGCAGACCTCCGTGCAAGCTTTAGAACAAGATTTTGGATGTTTTCTTTCCTGGCAGAGTTTCTCTTTGCAAGATATGGTGGAAAAGCATTTTGCTGAGTGTAGAGCGGCAAGACACGCAGAAGACGCAGATACGCAGCTCTCCGAAGCTAAGTGCCGGTCCACGGCTTCTTTCGGCAGAAGCCGCTCTTAGGTGCTCACCGCCACCGGCCCAATGCTCTGTGTGCGAAGAAGCCGCTTCTTCGCCTCCGGGAGAATCGGCTAGTTGCAGCTTCCGAAACGCGACAAACAAATATTAACAACACCGGCATTGTGTCCTGGGCGTCTTTCGGCACAAGCGCCCCACCGGAACGTACCGCCACCGGCACAATGCATTGTGCGCGAAGAAGTCGCTTCTTTGCCTCCCGGGAACTGAAAGAATAAGCCTAAGCTTAAAACGCCTTTGCCTCAATTGTGTACAGGTTTGGGCGCTCCTCTCGATTAATTGCGCCACTCCTGACAGCAGGCGTCGCTGTTGGTCAAGCTTTGAGTTTGCTTAATAAGTTGCGATGCTGGGTGGTCAAACAACTCAAGATCAGCGATTTTAAATCAGGTTCTCACTGGTGTAGATACCATTAGTCATTGCACACTGCAAAATAATGCTGCTCTAGCTTTCTTGTTAGCACATGGGCAAGAGTGTGAGGATTTTCAAGGAATGTGTTTTTTGAACCTCTCTAACCATTCTGCAGTCATTCACTGGAAACTCAAACATGGACAAGATAACATGAAGAAATTGATTGGGAATGAGAGGGTTACGCCTGAATGGTTTGAGAGATGGGAAACAACTCGATGGTTGAAAGATCTTGTAAAGGGAACTTTGTTGTTACTAGTAGTCATTATTATATTGCTTCTTGTTATTCCATGCTTCATGAAACTGGTGAGCGTCTTGGAAGAAAATAAGGTGGGAAAGGGTTTAGCTGGTGCAAGACTAAGAAGGGGGAAATTGTAGCAATGTATCTGAACCTCTTAGACTAAAGGGTGCACCAGCCATCCAGCTGGAATATGTTCTTATCAGAATTTTCTCAGAGCCCTCTGGAATTCATCAAGGTTACTAAGACATAAGCCGTGCTAAAATAAGAAAGAGAAGCTGAGAAACCAAATTCCAAGACTACAAGAACTCGATAACGGGGGGCAGCAAAGCGCCTGGACTGTAACCAAACGTATCTTCTGAGAGGTGCACACAGAATGCGTGGACATAACAAAGGCACCAAGATAAAAATGCGGGCCTAGCGTGTGCAGAGATTTAGAATGTGTAAGTGCATCATGTCAACAATCAACGGCTTCTGCTTAATCCTCTTGCTCCGTTGTCCTGGAGTCCTGAATTTCCCACAAGGAAAGCCCTACTAAAAGGGCTCTGATTTTAATGATAGTTGCTGTCTAGACGATGAATAATGGGAAGAGTTCTTTCAAATCCTTCCCTCGCTGACATCTGTAAGTTTCATCTTTTCCTGATTGTACTGGTGGCTATACATTAGTTATGACTAGAAAGGAATGAGTTTTAGGGATATGTTGCAAGGAAATTGGTAGCTCTGCTTCCATTTCCATTGTCTAAGAAGAATTCTGATTAGTTTTGGACTTTTCATAGACCTCTGACTAGATTGCATTTGTCTTTGATTGAGCCTGTAAATTTTAGGCTACTAGGCTTGACCAATGAATAGAAAAGGGAAAGTCACACAGCTTAGGTGGTTCTCTTGTCAACAACTTCTCAATAGTAGGGTGATTTCTGTCCTCAAGTTTGTTACTTCAGCTAGCAGATTATGCTCACTCCAAAAGAAGGTGAGAAGTTTGCTACCCTAAATGGTCCGATAATTCTTCCTGCTTCTTTGTGACTCTTTTGTATGACTGGATTCTGTATTATTGGAGTTTGTTATAAAAAGTTGGATTAAATTGCGTGCGTCCGCTCTTGGGGGAAACAGTATTTAGCCAATAACATCTAGGCTTTTATCGACCTGAGATTGTCTGAACGGACGGGACGCTTTAAACACAGTAATTCCTGCTAGTTCCAATTCCATTTTTAGACTCGACAAACCGAATGGTAAACCTGCACCAGTAGGGAGGGACATTGGACTTTCTCCTTTTTAGAGAGAAACTAATGAAAAAGTTTCAGCAGAATCATAGCAGGCTGTAAAATAAGAAAAGCATCATGAAAAGAGGCCAATCCTATCCTCTTAGTATTGCCAGTTGTGATTGGACATGAATGAAATATGTCAACTCTGTGTTCCTGGGTATCACATCAGTAACAGCTACTTCAGCTGCTGTAGTTGTCTCCTAAAGCTAAGAACAGAATCCAAAGAATTGTGATTCCATGGTCACAATTCACCCTGTGATGGTGACAGGTGAAAAAGGAGTGGAAGGTGCGCGGGTAAATTAACTTGAATGGCCTATCTAAATCAGCAGCCACTGATTTCCTGAAAACTTCAACAGGTCAGTTGACCTGTTGGGATTCTTTTAATCCATGGTCATGTTTTTCTTGGGATTCTTGTAACCTTTCCCCATTCGTTCAGCCTTTGCCCTCAAGCCTTTGCTGACATTTCAAGTATCTCGACAAGCTGGAAATGTGTTATCTTTCTTTATCATGTCATAATTCCCTTCAAAGGGTTGTTTGCCTCAAGTCTTATTTTTGCTGGTTTTCTGCTAGTTCATTGTCAGAGGGCAGCAGGTGCTTTGTAAGAGCAAGTACACAATCCTATAGCTCGCTTTTCTTTTGATTTGGCCTGTCTAGAAAACTGAATGACTGAACATTTCCGACAGGATTTTCTCTCCCCATTATGTTTCACCAGAAGGGCAGATGCAAATCATCTACTTAAACTCTTGGCACGGAAAAAAATAGTGGTTTGCTGCTGCATATAGGTAGAAGCTTACAAAAGGAAGGCCTTGGGCTGAGGCCCGATACTTTGGCTAAGCAGAAAAGGACTATGGGAAGGTGAGGCCGCTGAATCAGAGGTAGATCAACAAGTTCTAGAATGGTCACGTGTTCACAGCGTGGTGTAGGATGGTTGGTTGAATGAATTTTGTTATGGCTTAAAGCTATGGAACTGATAAAGGCCTGAGTGCTTCAAAAGCCTGGTTTTTGCAAAAAAGCAGCTCTCCTCTGCACCTGCCTGGGGACTCTGCATCACTAGGGACCCTCACTCCCAGTTTGCCAAGGAGATGATCAGTAGGAATGTTGCAGAGCTGCCGTGTCCATATGAACGGAATGGCAAAGAGTGAAGCGGTGGGTATTTTTGGGCTTTAATACAATGCTGCTGCATTGGTGCCAGTTTAGTCGGTTTTCCATCAGTGGCCTTTCTGTCTAGAAGTACACTGCCCAGTCTTTCTAGCATGTGATGCCATTTCCTTCCTGTTGTTTTAATACCTTCCTTCAGTTGAAAGGATGATACAATCTTTACATTTTGAAGATCCCTGTTAGGAAACACTATGCCAGAGGAATCATTGCTCCCTTTTCTTCTGCCTCCTTTGTAATTTTCAGAGCCTCATTTCAAATTTCTGCTAATGTCGAGAAGAATACTGAGACTACTCAGCAGGGTTGACGCTCTCAGCTGCTTTCCTCTTTCATACTGCTTCATACTGTATGTGACTTAATGGCCTGGTTTTGTCATCCGCATTTTGCTGTGATCTGTGAACACAAAAAGAAGTCTTTGTTTTTTGCAAGAACTGCCCCTAGGAGGATTTGTGTTCCTTTTGATTTCTACGGTGTTAGCCCTGTTGCAGAAAAAAAGGAGATTGTACCCTCTTCTTGTGCTCTCATTCCCTCCTCTCTGCTTTGCATGTCCTAGTTAATCTACTGCCATGACTCATTTGGCATCATCTCATAGTGCAAATTCTGCACAGTTTCATGGACTTACAAATGCCAGTTGCCAAGGAGCTTATATAACCATTCAAAGATTAAAGAATTGTAGGGCTGGGCAAGTCCAGCTGCTGAAACTGGAAGTGGTTAAGTCATGCCATATTAAAGAGACAGAGCAAATCAGTTCATCTAGGACTTTCAACTGGACACCTCTGAGAATAACAGCTTGACAGCAATGACACAGCCATCTTCCTAGCTGTATTCCAGAAAGAGAAAAGGGACACCTTCAATGGTTAAGATGTTTGGCATGAGAAAACAGCAAGAAATGTAGCACAAAATACTTGAGCCAGATAAAGTGCATTTTTCTCGTGAGAATTTTGCAGTTGTTCTTTCTTGTCTGTGCCTTTACTTTTCACAGAAGACAGGGAGGGCGTTTAATTATTATTGTTCTTTTGTTTTCTATTCTTGGCCTCCCTCTTTCCACCTGCCATTAACAATTTTGCCTTGCTTTACTGGCTTCTCTTTCTTTACTTATAGAAGGTTACATGAGGTCCTCCAACCTTGTCATAAACATTCGCATACAGTGGAAAGGAGTAGAAGGTACATCTAAATGCACAAAACAGACCCAGAAAAATAGAGTTTTTTTACAGTCTTCTGTGAGAACAAGATCTCTTTGAACTGAGTAATGCTTTAACTTTTAGTCCACTCATTACTATTATTACAAGTGTTTGGCCTTTAGTACATAGCCTTTGAAATCATCCAGCCCAATATTTTTGGCTAATTTTGTTTTATTTCTCTCGGGGACTTTGTTTCTTAAAGAATAGTCCAGAGCCAGAGCGTCCACGGTAGAGTTATGCTGCCATAATAAAAGCGTCGTAAATTCTGGTACAGTTTGTGCTGGTAATACGTCTAGGAAAGAAAGGTTTTACATCTTTTTTGACTTTCAAATGTAACCATTATTTGAAAAAGTTAAGAGTTGGGCTTTCCCCCCCTCCAAAATACTTCTCTCTGGAATGTTACTCAGGGATTACACATAAAAGCTCACCCTGTAAAATATGTTGCGGATAATCTGCAGTAAGCGCAGCTTAGCAGCTAGAGATGATTATGTGGGTTAAATGACATTCCTTCCTTCTGCGGTGATGGAAACTCTGTCTACGCAGACATACTCAACAAAAGTTACCATGGCTTAGCTCCTCTCCTAAACTTCATGTGCATTTTCAAACTTTCCAAGAAGGTGAATTCAAGCTCCTTCATTGCTCTCTGCTGGAGTCCCAAGAAAATATCAGTGTGCTTTTTGTCATTTACAGCTGTCATTGCTTAGCTCTTGAACATGAGACTCTCTCATGACTGATGAAAGTTGTCTAGTTAAGAGTGGGTCAAAGACACGCTCCTGCTCTAGAAGGAGATGAGAAGGTTTCTGCAGTCTTTGTCATCTCTACTGCTTGTGATTTCTATACAAAACCAGTGGGAAGTTTTCTGAAGGCAGTCCAGAAGCTGGCAATATGGACAGCTTACAACCAAACACTTGCTGCACTGCTATCACGGTGATACCAGGAAGGACTTAAAAAACTTAGAAGGGCAAACAAAGCAGTTGGAAGGAAAAGAACATTAACCATTATTCCATTCTTCTAATATGTCCTCCTTTAAGTCATCATTTTCATGCAGTTTAACGGCTTGCGTTGGTATCCCTCAAAAGGAATCTGAGACAGAGTAAGCTTTTTAATGCAGTAGATGTGACACGGGCAGGCCAAGTTGCCTTTGTTGACATCAAATGCCAGTTATGCTTGAGCTACCCTTTGCTTAAGGTACTTCGCTTACACGAAGAATTTTACTCATCATTGAGCAAATTTTGCTGTCATGATTGAGTAAATTTTATTCATGATAGAGTGAATTTTACTGTCACTCAGAATTTTACTGTCATGATTGGCATTGAAACTTTTCAAGGAAAGCTCTGGATAGCAATGTTTGTGTAAAAATAGCAGTTTATCTCCTGTATTTGTGTGAAGCAGGTAAGCCTTTTGCTGTCACCAGTGTTGCTTACCCTTTCATGTCATATCCCTCTTCATATCCATATTCTGCTGAAGGCTTATTAATCTGCTTTAAAATTGGCACGTGGAATAAGACTACTTTTCCTTTTTGAAAGCTAATGTCATTTGACCTAGTGACAGTAAATAATTCATTAATTGTAAGTCCCCAGCTAGCATCTTTTACGCATATTCTAACCTTCTAAAGAAGTAACAAAAACACTCTCCAATACTTGACTTTCTTAAGCACACAAAATGCTTCCCTCCTTTGCAGTTGGCATCTGGAAAATGAACCACATCTCTGCAGTATTTTAACGTGCACCATATTTAGCCAAGTAATTCAAAAGAAATAAAAAGCAGCCCCTTCAATTTGGAAATATTTTTGAATTGTTTTTGAATACACGAAACATACCCTTACCGTATGCATTGCATGCAGATTTAATCGTCGTGAAAGCAAACCCTATGTTTCTGTTGGGATAGCACGGTTTTCCAGTTTCCACAATTGTTCTTGGCACAGTTTTCTACTTATGTGACTGTTAGGACACTCGTAGGTACTTCTAAGGTACTGTAGTAAGCAGAGAAGGAGGAGAGGTTGTGCCTTATTTCTGGCTTCCTTTGGTTTTCTTTTTGGTTTTCTTCCTCTTGCTCTTTTTCATGTCACCTTTCTAGATACTGTGATTTAGATTTGCAGTTTACTAAGCTGTGTTTTCTGTCTGGAATTCTTTGAAATTCCGAGAGGAACCCCACCGGTAAATATGCATCTTTTTATGATTTGCTAGCTACATAGAAAATCTTCCTGCTGCTCTAAAATGCTTTTATTTGATATGCATTTTTATCACCATTCCAATGAAAAGAAAAGTTCCTCTATTCACTGCTTTTGTACTGGATTCAGTTCAATGTGCGCTAACGGTGCAAAAAAGTCCTGCTGGAAGAAGGGATCTGCATACAAATTGACCAAGACATGTGCTACAAGGGTCTTGGAAAGGTTCAAAGTTTCTCTACCTTTCTGGCAGTCTGTCTTCACAGCAGGACTTGATGAGGGATTTTGCTGGCGTTTCTTTGACAGAAAGCAATAACAAAGCAAGCAAAATGGAGCAGCAAAAGAAGAATGGAGCAGCAAAAGGTACATTATCCCCTCTGTTATTATCATTGTCGAAACAGATTTTTTCACACCATGTTACATCAAATACCTTAGTAGAGCTAAAGACTAGAAAAACGCAGCTCTGTTCTGGTTCATTAAAAGCAAAGCCATCTGTGGACAGAAGTGCCCAGCGTGATGCTGGGAACTCCTAGTTGGTTTCAGTAAGCTGTCTGGAGAACGGCATTTTCGGTGGGCTTTACTAGCGTGTCTGTAAGGAGAGGGAGTTTATGTGCAGCTTTGAGCCCTGAGAGTGCCATAGGCAAAGAGACCCATCGTGTAGCTCTCTGACCAGCCACAGCACACTGAGGCGTGATGGATTACTCCCAGAGTTCACGTGGTAGAAAGGTTTTCTGCCCCCGTGAAGGACGACACATCCATTTGCTTGACTAGAGCCATTCTGTATGTTACAATGGTAACTTGAATTCATCAAGTTTGTGCTATTTGTACAACGGCAGTGAGCTTGGATTCTTAAGCTTCTCGTGTTTGACCTGTTTCCTGTTTCAGTAAATAGCAAAACTTCCAAGGACTGCAGCGACAAGAAGATGAAGCTGCTAGTGTATTTCAAATCTTTGCCTAATAAAATGGTGATTTTTGCACATATTCGCAATGGAAATTTACGGTACCGAAACACCAGCTCTGCTCAGGGCAATTCTGAAATTGACTTGAGCTCTTTTCCCTGTTTCTTAGCAGGTGAACTGAGATACTTCTAGCTTCCAAGGCAAGGCGTTTGACAGCAGCTTCAAAAAGGCCCAGGCTGTTGGATGAAAAGGTGAAAAAACTGAGGGAAATGGGGGGAAATTTCACTTCTGGTTTATGTCATAGATTCAGCCAGATGATCAACAAGCATTAGTTTTATGAGGTACCAGCGTAGTCTTTCACTCTTGCAGATCCCCAAAAGCTTAACCATCCAGCAGCTTCTTCCTTGCAACAAGTGCCACAGCCAAAAGCCAGGCCTGGCCGTCACCTTCTCCTCGCAGCCTACAAACTCTGCCAAACGTACCGGTGATTCTCACTTTCCTTCTCAGCTACATGGACAAGCACATCCTCTCCATGTCTCCGAGTCCTTAGTGAAACCAAACAGCGGTTCACCTTCAAACAGCTCAGTGTGCCAGGACAGAAAGATTTCACTGGCCTGTCCCCTTGCTTTTTCCTTGCAGCCTTTTATCTTCAGAGCATACACCGAGGCATTGCACTTTGCTTCTCAGCTGAGTGTGCTAGGACAGAAAGATTTCACTGGCCTGTCCCCTTGCTTTTCCTTGCAGCCTTTTATTTTCAGAGCATACACCAAGGCATTGCACTTTGCTTCTCAGCTGAGTGCATTGCCATATTGCTGGAGTCCCACACGTCCATCTCCTTCTTGCACTAACTGCTTCTGTTGAAACATGCTGATGTGATGTGCTTTCCTGCTCAGCTATTCACACAGTCACAGTCTATGTCCTGCTTGCAGTCTGAATCTAAAAGGAGACGTTTCTGACTATGTCTCACAGACACAGATGTACCAGGATGAAAAGGTTGCTTGGACCTTGCCACTTACGTTTGAAAACATCCATTCACTCCACAATCAAGAGACACCTTTCTTTGCTTTACATCCTGCAAACTTCACACAGACACACACACACACACACACACACACAGACACACACACACGAGAGCTACGCACTTTCTTTCTTTCTTTCTTAGCTGCACACACTCACCTATTTCCCACCTTGACCTCTCTATCACTTCTCCTTTGGCCTTGCTGTGCATGGACATTTCCTGTTAAGATACCCATTGTGTTGCCTATCCCTCCCCCACATTGCCTTGCCTTTCCTACCCAATCTTGCATTTCCTTGTCATTGCTGACAATTCCTTTCTTTTCCCTTGCCTTCCTGACCCATGCATGTCCTTCCCTTGCCCTTCATACCAAGCCAGTGCCTTGTATTGACTTGCTCACCTATCCTTCTTTTCCTTCCCATTTGTCCAGCTCCAATCTTTCATTTCCTTCTCCTTCTAGGACTCTTATTGCCTTGTCTCCCTCTCTTTTGTGTTGCCTGGCAAAGCCACCACTTGTCTGGCCTTGTCCTTGAACCCCTTCCTTGCCTTGCATTACCTTGCTCACCAGTCCCCCACCTGGAATTCACCACCTCTCTTTTTGTGGAATCTCTTCCACATGCATTGCCCTGCCTGCTTCTCCTAGGATTCTCCAGGCTTCCACTGGCTTTTTTTTCTCAAGGCCCCAACGTTTCAGGAGCTTGTGAGAGGAAGCCTGGAGGAGGCCACGTGCAAGCACACCTATCTGTCCTGACAGCTTTCTTCTGACACCTATGCTTACATGTCTTGAATTTTGGACACAAAGTTCATCTTTCACCCTTGGGCTTCAGGGGCAGAATGACAGTTCTTTTGCATACAAAGGAAAGCAGGCAACTCAAGTGTCTTAGGTGCAGATTAAACATGACCCATGCAAGATCAAGGCTGGACAGAGCGGTCGGTCCGGGCCGCTTTTGTGTACCAGCAGTCTTTGAATGGACCTACCACTTGCCTTGCTTTGGGCAACCAACCAGTTTCCTTGCCATGCCCTGCTAATTCTCCATTGCTTTGCATTCCCTTGCATACCCATGCCTCACATTTGACCTGCCTGCAGTTTTCCTACAGGGCTTGGCCTTGCCTAGCCCTTCCGGTTACCATCACCTCCTATGCCCAGCCTTGCCTCTAACTTCTGGGACTTGTCTCACCTACCACTCCATTTGCTTTCCCCTCACGGCTTCAGTCTTGCCAACCTGTCCCTTGACTTGCCTACAATTGCCTACACTTGCTTTGCATTGCCTTACCTGCATGGAAGGCAAGGCAAAGAGTGGTAGACAAGGCAAAGCAAAGCCAGGAAGTTATTTGAAGGGCTAGGCAAGGCAGACATAGGCAAGCAAGCAAAGCTAGGGTAGGGTAGGCTAGGAAAACTAGGCATGGTACTGGAGGCAAGGCAAAGCCAAGTGACTTGGAGTGCCTTGCCTTGCTTGGGAAGTAAAAGATACAGTGGCAATGTTGGTAGGGCTGATGATAAGGTATCGTGGGAAGGTATAGTACAGCAAGACATTTCTGTCCTGGTCCTTTCTGTGTAGGAGCCATTGTTGGACAGAGTCAGTACCGGACGTGGTATGCAACTTTTGCTCTGTAAGTTCCTGAAGGAGAACAGCAATGCTTTCTCATGGGAAGGAAAGAACTTAGCCCCAGTGTTGGAGGTGCAGATAAGAAGCTGTGTCGTGCAGCTTAAGGGCGGCAGCAACTTTCTATCCTGGCATATTTGGTTTGGAAGCACTGACTCAATTTGTACAATCATGGAGTCGGTATCCATCTTTGGAAGGCAGTCTCCTTCCTGAAAGAATCCATTTGGCATGTGTTTTCCACTTTCTCAAGGCAGCCTTCTTGAAATTCTGCCAGCACGCTTCTTTTGGACAAGGTAAAGAGCTGCGCTGGGTCTTGGTGTGCAGCCTAGCTAGTGCCCCGCACAGGTAATGCCCAAACACAGTGGTCTGACACCTTTGTAGAGGATCAGGCCCTGGATGCTTTGGATTTTGGAGGAGGGGATGCCATTTCTTTTGAGATGGGCTTCTAGTTCCTCCTCCCTTTGGCAAAGTTTGGGTGGCCACTTTGGGTGGTCTCAGTGAATTGAAAGGCTTTTCCCAATAGGCAGTTCTCTGGGTTAGAGTTGTTGAACTGTCAGTGGGAATGCAGAGGCCAGGCCAGGCCTCTGCAGGACAGGTTTTTGTCCCTTGTAGCTTTAGGGACTGTGTGAGCAGTCCCTGGTGCCATCCCATTTGGATCCTGACTCTGAGAGATTGAAGGCTTACGGTGGTACCTAGAGCTGAGAAGGAAAGTGGCGATAGCAGGGTGTGCATTTATAGTTTGATGGGTGTGCATTTATAGTTTGATGGGTGCAATTGAAATTGTAGGCAGCAAAGAGCTTTCTCCACCAACAGTTTTGCGAGCTCGGCCGACATTTTCAAGTTTGTTACCAGGCTCTGTGAGAGAGAAAAAGTTTGTTAGGGAAGAAGATCTGGTGTCGGCCTTTGAGTGTGGGGCAAAGAAGAGTATCCACTTGGAAGGGGAAGATCGGTGAAATCTTTTTGTCCTGACACAGTTGATTGGAGAGCAGGGACGTTTCTGACTTGGCTGGGTCCTGGGGGTGGTTGTGAGCTGGGCTCGGTGCGTGTCCTGGTTTTGTGAGTTGACAATGCTGTGGTGTGGTTATTTAGAAGAGCGCTGACAGTGCCCAGGAAAAAACAAGCACTTTTCTAGCCCAGCCCCGTTCGTGTGGGAGCAGTGTAGGGACAAGAGCTCCGCTGTGGATCCTGGCTCTCGGGTACTGACAGAATGGGATCCTGCATGTAGCAGAGAAGGAAAAAGAATCATTTCATTGTTGGCTGCACAGTTTAGAAGCTTCAAAATAAAAGGCAATTGCAGCATGGCCTCTTCATTTTAGAAAGTTTTCTGGGCCATCAGCTGCTCAACATGTAACTTGCACCCACTGAACTGCATTCAGCTTCCTGGAGATATGCGCTTTCCCTCAAGATCTAGGTACCATCTTGCACTCTAACGCTTGAAGATCCCAAATCGCTTCAAAATGTCCAGCGGCGGCTGCTCTCAAAGAAAAAGTCCTACAACAAAAAGGCAGTGCTGGCCATAACGGTCCCTTTGCAGTCTGTCAACCAAACGAAACTTACTAGCGATTCTCACGTACTTTCTCAATGATATCTATACGTGCATCAGCACATTCTCTCAAAGTGACAGAGACTATCGCTACAGCCAAGCGTTTTCAGCTGCACTTCTGACTGACAGATGTGCCAGGACAGAAGGCATTTGCCAACCTACCCTCTTTCCTGTGCAACCTGACATTGGCAGCGCAAATATTTTCACATTCTTTCATTGTGGCCATGTCCAAAGCAGCTAAAGATCACACAGGTGGAAGTGTCAAGACAGAAGATGTTCTCAAAGTAACTCCTTTTTTTTCTAAACAGCTTTTAAACTGCGCACAATGCTTTGTATCTTCTTTCCCGCATAGACCTGCCCTCACTTTTTCACACTCACATCTTTGTTGCAAACATCCAGCAGCTGTTTGCGTAGAAAAAGGCTCTAGAAATAAAAGCGAGACTTGGGCTGCACCTTCTGCCTGCCCTGTGTAAGCCACATCAAACTCACCAGTGCGCTCTGTCCTTCCCTTTTCCGCTGCAACTACCATTGTGTTCTCTGGATCTCGGAACCTAAAGGTAGGCACATTTGTTTCCACAGAAGGGCCATAGGTAGCAGCACAAATAGCTCTCACTGAACTTTAATCTTTACCACTGCCACCATGAGTTTGGTTGGTAGGCCAGTAGGAGTCATGCTCCTTTTACAGCTGGTATGCGGCAGCCACCAGCCCAGTGCTCTTCGACTCTTGTAACCAATCCTGCTTTTACTCTCCCGGAGGGGATTAGGCATCTGTTTCTCACACAGATCATTGTGGCAGCAGCCAACGGCTCTAGTGCACTGCTTCTGCCAAAAGACACTGGGGCCAGGCACTTACCTTCTCAGCACTACGTAGCCCCGTATTCTGTGTCTCTTGTCGTCCAGATCATACCACAAAGCGTTTCACAGAGAAAAAATGTGCCAGGACAACAAGCTTGGCTGAAGTGTACCCCTGAAACTGGTGGAAGTTTGTATTTGCACCACATTCAAGGGGCAGTCCTCTTTCCTATACAACCTGCAAACTGCTGTCTGTTCGCAGTGCCCTCTGCCCGCTCCTTCTTACCTTGAAGTACCATGCCAAAGAGGGCTCTGTGCTGAGGTCTCAGAAGAAGAGGGAAGCATATGTGTTTGTAAAGTGGACTGTCTGTTAGTCACTTCCCTCTTCAAAGCAGCGTGTTCCATGCCAAGCAGACAACAAAGCAACAAAGGATGAGTGTGACTCTGCATTCAAATCCTGCAATGTTCCCAGAAGTGAATTTCTCTCTTCTAGAGGACTGACTTGTATGAAGTGGCGTGGTTGTTTCCTTCCATTAGAAGGGAAACTCATCTAGCCAGGCTTCATCACCCCCTGCATCTTTTGGGGTAGTTCTTGGAAGAAAATAGATAGCAACTTTTCCACTCCACATGATTCATGTTTCATTCTCTTCCTTCTGTACTTCAGGGAACAAGCTATCAATTCCCTACTCTTTCTATGAAAAGGCATGAAGCTATTAATTAAATTCCCATAGATATAATAAGGAATCAAAGTCTTTTATGCCTGCAGGCAGGCCCTTATGGTATGAAAAGTATGGATTGTCAGGGGTGGAAGAAGATCTGCATGAAAAGGGAGAAAGCCCAGAAGCATGCAGGGATTTTCAGGTATGAAAGGGAAAACGACATTAAATTGTCAAGGGAAAGAAATTGAAAGAGGGAGGAGGGAGAAGGGAGGCGGAGGAGGCAAATGCTGCCTTTGAGGCAGCTGACACAAGGACCGTCGGCCTCATGAGCAAACAAGAAAACCAAATGAAACTTCACAGCAATCTCATCCACAACTCAGTGGACAAATGTGCAAACCCATTTCTTCATTTATTATGTGTCTAATATATATAGAGATGTTCTTCATTCTGACCGAATTTTCAGGGAGCAAGCTAGTGTAAGGCACCTGGAACCAATGGTGTATTGGAAATGGCCAACATGCAGAACACGCTCCATCCTGAACGCTACCACAGCAGAATCACAGGATCATAGAATGGCCGGGGTAGACAAAGACCTTAAAGGCCATCTAGTTCTCTGACATGGGCGGGGACACCTTTTACTTGCTCAGGTTGCTCAGAGCCCCATCCAGCCTGGCCTTGAACACCAGGTTGGGGTGTCCATAACTTCTCCAGGCTGTCTGTGCCAGTGCTTCACCACCCTCACAGGGAAGAATTTCTTCTGAGTATCTAATTTCAACCTGCCCTCTTTCATTTTGAAGCCATTGCCCATTGTCCTGTCTCCAGAGTTCCTAATGAAGAGTCCCTCTCCTGCTTCCCTTCAGATATTGGAAGGTGTTGTGAGGTCTCCATGCAACCTTCTCTTCACCAGGCTAAACAGCCCTCATTCTCTCAGCCTGTGTGTCATGGCTTGACACTGGGACAATGCCAGTGCCCCCATGAGTATACTCTCTCCCTGGTTTCTGCTGTGAGATGTGACCGGGAATAAGCAAAGCAGGCTCCCACTTAGGAAAAAAAAAATTATTAACTAAACTACAAGGGAAAGGAAAAAAAAAAAAAAGAAACACACAAGGAAAATGAAAACTTCACAAATACATCTCCTCCTCCTCCTCCCCAAATTCCCAATACAATACATCCCCCAAATCATCGACTCTTGGTCCAGCACCACCCTTCAGAATACTCAATCCTCAGTTCATCAAGAGGACAAGGAGTCCTTCTTGTGCCAATGGTGACCTCTTCCTTTCATGTCCAGTGCTCTCACCACTGAACACAGACCAGAGCTGCTTCTAGGGTCGACTTTTAAGGATGCTTCGTCCCACTGCAAAAAGGCACAGTCTCAACTTTGGGACATCTGTCCCCTCATATTTTTCACCCCCTGGGGCCGAGGGGTACCCACACCGAACCCTCTTGGTCCTGAGGCATTGCCTCCCCCTAGAATGCAGTCCCTGTATCACAAGGAAACATGGCTCTGTCCATGGCTACACACAAAGAGTCCAGCATAAGCTACTCCATCATCTCTTCCACCTGCGTTCTTCTCTATTTCTCTCGTGGCCCATTTCCTCTTAGCTCCTCTATATCTCTCTTCTCATTCAACTCCAGGAGGATTAGCATTTGTAAGGTTTCCATCATCCAAGAAAAGGGTTAAAAATCTGAGGCTCTGTCTGTCCAGAACTCCCATGGCTGCCCTGCCAGGCACCTTCTTGCACTCCCCTCTTCTCCTTCTCGGCCGGCCAAGAACAGGCACCAGCTCTCTCTCTGTCTCTCCTGCGGTGGGGGGGGGGGGGGCTGCCCGATGCCTCTCAGTGCTCCTCCACCCTTCCATCCTGCAGGGGCCTTCACCTCCCTTCTGGCCAGGGCCCCAGCCTACCTCACCGGGCTGAGTGGCTTCCCCTGCCCCCGCCCAGCCCGCAGCCAGGCAGGGGAGATCTGAACCTTTCCCTGACCGGAACCCAAGAGAGCCTCCCAGGGGAGAGCCCTGCTTTTAACCCCGTGTTCTCAGAGGCGCATCCAATGTCCCAATGGCCACCTTAGGTGCCAATATTAAAATCTGAACATCCATTGGCCTAACCACAGCATCCCAGAAAACACATTTCCTGTCAAACCACCACACTGTGGGATATGCTCTTGTCCTGAATACTGAACTGCAGTATTGTCTGATGATTTTTTGAATCCTTTGAAGGCATTTTGAATTCTTTTTCAGCCTTAAATTAGACTAAATAGCTTTGATTTGTGGGTATTGAGCAACAGAAATCACTGCCCTGGCTTGCCTTTTTTACAGCTCCTTTCCGTGGGAGACTCGCTGCAAACGTCACAGCTGGTGAGACAGTGGGCACACCATCATTCTGAAAGAGCTTTGCACAGTAAACATAGAGGAGGATTAAATATTGAAATGCAGATGACAGGAGCTGCCCAATGGACTCTGCTGGTGGAAATCAAATACTAGTCTAGTATTTTGAATGCAAACAATTCCTCCCAATGAGGCCAGACAGGCTTGTTTGCCTTTGAATCTGAGCATGTGGACAGTAGTGGATGGTCTACAGGTTGAAAACAGTGTAGATACTTCTCCTTTTTTTCAATAGTGGCTCAGAAACTGAAAAGGCAGCTACAAAATAGTAAATACATCCCTACAGATTCAAAAATGGTTGTTCTTAATTTGCATCTCCACCATAACAACAAATTGTTAGAACTAAAATACAGATGGGAATTTTATAGCTTCTCAGAAATGAAGCAGGAATTGGCCAATGGGCCTTCTCAGAAATGAAGCAGGAATTGGCCAATGGGCCTTAGCAGTAGCTACAAGTTTTTCAGCATGAGGCATCTCAAAAGTGTTTTAACCGTACAGAACTTTTCTGTACTTTTGGCCTTGTAGCTCAAGGATGAATCAAAAAAAAAAAAAAAAAGGAAAAAAAACCCCAAGAAAAATAAAAAAGAACAAACCCTACCAAATATATATATATATATATATATATAACATGACTAAGATAATAAGCACAATCAGTAACATATATAGAAATGGAACCCATGGTTTTAAACTTTCAACCTTGTCTTCTCAACACACTCTCGAAAATGGAATTGTTTCCCTATCTGCCTTGAAACATTTTGGAGCAAAAAACACTCTAAGGTCCTGATAGGTGTTTTGGTCAAAAAACCCTTCTTCTGGTTTTCTGTCCATAAGCAGAGTAATGGAGGGGAAAGCTGGTAGCTGGCCAAAGGAAGTAGGAAGAGTAATCATCATCCACAACACTGGGGCTAAAGAAATTTCCACAGAAAATTACCTGCCTTATTACTTCTTCATGTGTTGGGTTGAAAGCTCAGAATCTGTTTCCATGTTTCCCATCCCTCGAATGTTCTATTTCACAGAATTCGAGCCCCTCAAACTTCAGTCCTGCCAGAACAGCCCGCCACGTGCTGTCATAGGGGATCTGCTGATGCCCACTGACTCTTAGCAGTCTAGTGCTTGTCACTGTTGCAGATCAAGAACTACTGAATAGTTCTGATTAATGCTCTTAGAGTGGTTGAAAACAAGGAAAGAATGACTAGACATTTGTATGATCAAATCCCCTGATGGAATAAAAACATGCCAGGACAACAAGCTTAATAAATGTATTCATTGTCATAAGAAGGGAGATGAAGGGTCCAAAAGATTACTTGCATACTTACTGTTCTAAATCCCTTGTTATCTGGTAAATTGCAAAGGATGCCCGGCTTTCACCAAAATGCAAATCAGATTAAAATGTGAAGCCTTACACTTTACTGGATAGAAAACTTCATCGTCCATTTTTAAATCTTAGAGATTGCGATGTTGTCCTGGTTTAGGGCAAATTTGGAGGAGAATTTCCAAATTAGGGCCCCTCCCCCCAACTGGTTTGGGAAGGATTCCTCAGAGAGAAGTGGAACGAACCTGTTCATTTAATAGGCACAGCACCCCCCAGCACGCAAAAGGAACAACTCTGGATGACAGCACTCTGAAAAAGATGACAAATTCAGAAAGTCTCTCTTGGGGGGGTGGTCACTTTGTTCTCAGTCCCTCCGGCGCTGGGCCAGCTGCTGCAGGCCACAAGGTGCAAACTCTCGGTGTTTCCCAGGTCCCAGTCCGGAGCAGGTTCAAAATGGTCAGGAAGACCTGAAGGAGAAACGGTCCAGGAAGAAATTTGGACAGTTTAGCTAAACTAGCTAATGAGCAAAAGCAAGCAGAAGCGAAGCAAGCAAGAGTGAGAGAGAGCAAAGCGAAAAGCAAAAGCAGAAAAAGCAAAAGCTGCAGTCTCTGTGTCCCGCCAGGTTGATAAGAAAACCAAAACAAAACATTCCCTCTTCAGAGCCAGTCTTAAAGGTACAGAACATAATATCCAACATTCACAGAACACATGAATGGGGATACAAGCATCATAACGTCACCCTAGGACAGATGTATTTCCTATTAATACCTTAATATTAATAAGGTTTAGAGCTGGAATTCAGAGGGAAAAGAAAGCTATTTTGAATTCATTCTATTCAATCATCTTGTCTGGGCTGTCTCTTCCTGCTTTTCACTTCTGAAACTCTGTATGAAAGGCATAGAGTTCTGGATTAATTCTTTTCAGTTTCCCCTGGTATTCTTAACAGTTTCCCCTGTTATTCTTAACAGTTTCCCCTGTTATTCTTCTTTAAAGGCAAACCTGGAAAAATCCACACTTTCTTTCCCAACCACTTCTAAAATTCCATTGAGAAGCAAAAAACCCCATCAAACAACTAAATCTCTGCTCCAATTTGTAGGAAAAATCCCCATGCCATTAACTGCTTTCCTAACATTTTCTTTCTCTTGTATTAATATGGCAACCTTTTCTTGCTTTTATAGATTAGAACCAAATTCTTAAAGCTATAAGGAAACACAGGTTTACTGTAGCTGATTCTGAGATACAGTAGTCCAGCAAGGAGTTCAGACCTCAAAAGAAGAGTCTGTACAACAAGATTCAGCACAACGTTGAGACATATTAGCTATTTTTCAAGAAAAGCCGCCAAAATGAAACTGCTTAGACTTCTATTCTATCATGGGTGCCTGCTTCCAGAACCTGACCTAAGTTGCTGGAAACTAGCTGCAATATTACTGCAAACAATGCTGTGAATGTAGGACATTGTTATTCTTCTCTTCCATTGAAAACCACAAGTGGAGTTGCGTCATTTTCTTAAAAATTCTCTATTTCCTTCCAAACTGGTAAAATAATGATAAATAAAGTGTTCTGTTCATACAGTTTAAATCTAATAATGTTCAAAATGAAAAAAAAAAAAAATTCATTCAGATATGGTCTGCAATAATACAGCCGAGACAAGATGAACCAGTCTGGCCTACAAAATAAAGTGAAGCAGAATTTGGGAATTTGGAACACCTTACGATGTAATATTTAAAGAAAAAAAAGAAATAAAATGTAACCTACCCAAACTCAATCAGTGATGCACCGACAGAGAAAAAAGAACTAATTACTACTAATATTTCTTTCATTCTCAGACAAGAAGTTAAATGATCCTCTTGAATGCGCGGAAGATTGTTGCGAAAGACAGCAGCCTTCTTCTTTACAACACATTCTTCAGAACTCCAGGAGACAAATCATTAGAGCTATGAGGCTCTTTCTCTCTGTATAACTTCCAGAGCATAGCCAAGATTATATTCCTTTAGAGATCCTCACCGCCCTGGGCGACTGGTGGATAGTCTACAGCTCCAGTACATCAGCCAGACGCTCTGCCTTATTTAGCATGGCTACTGCAGCAAGGACATCATCTCTACTGGCTTTCTATCCAAAATATATGCAAGGCACAACAAAGAATATAGCCAAAACACTGAGCACAGCTTATGGCCTTCAAAACAAAAATCTCACCATGGCAATACTGGATCTTCTGATCCAAACCATCAGGAAACATTTCTTTAGAGGCGAAAAAAGCTCCTGTTGATTGTACAAAAAATAGTGATGTAAACCAGAGTTGCATGACCCAATATTTCTATTGAACTGGAACTATTTTGATCAATATTATGGATCCATTTCTTTTCAGGGCATTTGGTAAAAAATGTAAAGTATAGTTTAAAAGGAATTATTGGATGCGTACTAAGTACTAGGGATTAGTTAAGGTGTTGGTTTTGCATGGCTTGGTTTTTGGTGGGGAGGGAAGAAGCCAGCCACAGAAGTGAATCTTTTGTGAAAAGCTCCTAGAAGCTTCCTCCATGCCTGGCAAAGTGAATCCCTGCTTGGCACTAAGAACAGACATGCTGCTAAGCCAATTAGACAAGCAGTAATATATTTAAGAAGGAAATCAAAACTGCAGCCAGTTAACTTTTAAGTTTGCTAATTTTTTGGTTGGCACCTCTTCTGGTTTGAAAGCAAAAGCAGCAAGAGATGCTGTCGCTGTTGCAGTGTGTGTTTTTGATTGTAATGCAGTTTGAGTAGTCAGTTTTATAATACTTCCTGTTTTGTGCTGTTGTAGCATATTTTATTATTAATGGATTGTTCCTTTCCCCCCGTGGTGTTAGTTTTTGCCCTAGTTGTCCATCTCCCCAAAGACCTGCCCTTTTGTTCCCTTTTCCTCCTCCCACTGAATGTCAATCCCTCCCCAAGCCTGCCCCTTTCTCTAGAAACTTCCCTATCAATTTTATAGTCTTCAAAACCCCATTGGTTTGTTTAAGTTATTCTCCTCCCCTGTAGTCCCCTATTGGTTTAAACATTGTATTCCCCGCCTTGTGGTCCACCCCCAGTTGCTCCCAGTGTGTTAAAGATTGTATCCTCCTCTGGGCCCTCTCCCCATTTCTAAGTTGATGTATGCATTTGAGTCAGTGTCTTTCTGTCCCTGACCCTCCAGGGAAGAAACTCCTTTGGAAAACATACAGAAGACCTCTCCCTGTTCCTTGTCCCTGCCCTCGGCGCAGTCCTATCCCCAATGCAGTCCACCTGTGCCATAGAGCAGCTGTGCCCTACAGCTGCACCCTGGATTCGACAGCTTTCTGGGGGCAGCCCACTCTGGCTGTTGGTGTCAGGAGCTAGTTGGTCTGAAGAAATCCAGCATGGCAGCAAGACTCCAAGTCAGAAATACAATTTATTAGAAAAAGGCAAAAAACCAAATACATGCAATAATACAAAAGAAAAACCACGGACAGAATACAACCTGTCACCCTGCTAGTTAGGGTGGTGGCAGCAGTCCGGATGAAATGGTCTTGTTGAAGTGGTGATCCTGTAGAAACCATCTGGTAGCTCTTGTCCTCTGAAGACCAGTGGGTGAGGGTGGCCGTTCTTCTAGGAAGCCAGTGGAAAGACTGCTTGTGGTGTCCCAAAACTCAGATTCTATCCAGCTGGGGATGCTTAGCTCCTGCCCCCTGGGCAGAGCATCTTGCAATGGGCTCAAATTGTTCTGAGTCATGCAGTGGTTCCTTGATTACTCTTTAAACAGAAATGGCTCCTGGAGGGAGTCATCTCTGAATCATGTGGCAAGACATGGATGGCCCCGTTAAGAGATAAGGAGATAAGGAAAAAACGATGCCCCTCCCGGTTTCAGCAGCTCTTGAGGTTGGGAGCAGAATACATTTTTATATTGTAGCCTAGGACAATACAGGATGAATGCTTTTGCATTTGCAGGAAGTTTGTGTGGATTTGAAAAGCATCCTTATAGCAGAGGCACAAAAGTATTCTCATACCCTTTTAAATCATCTTCAAACCAAGCAATTCTCACAATAAGGTAGCGCATGAATGACTTGCAAGTGAGTTGAAGAAACACGGCAAAGATAAGTAGTGTTCAACTGCAGAGAATCGTTTAGGGACACCATACCTTTATATACCTTTATATTTTAAATCAGGAAGCATGGGTGGACCGTTTTTTTCCCCTTAGTTGACTACAGAACCAGCGGTCCCTTGCGGGAGGGTGTTTGGATTCAAGATGACACTGGCAGCTAAGAGCATGGCTACATAGAAGGTGCTACTTTTAGACCAGAACATTCAACTACTTAAAGGCAGATAGGAGAATAGCTGACTAGTGACAGCTCTGAGCAGAAGAGCCTGTGGCTTATCCTGTGGGAACAATAGTAAGACATTTCAATTGAAAAACCCCATTCATTTCCAAGGAGCAAACATCAGTAAAAATAAAAGGTCAAGTAAAGACACCCTAGTGCTCTTCTTATCAGAAGCATGTTCCTCCATATGAGAGCATTTAGGAAAGGACAGTCCATTCATAAAGAAAGGTGTGCCAGTTAGAAAACCTGTAGAACAATACAAGACAAACTCACACAATATACATCCTCAAATGCAAAATGAAGAAATAATCATTTCAAGCTTCCGTGGAATTAATTGCATTTTATTTGTTCTTTTCATTTCAGCTGCTATCAAGTTATTTTTTAAGACTGAATTTTATGAATTCAGCAAAGCTCTCTTTTTGAATGTCTGCATACCCCTATAAAACACTGAGGTGACAAAGAGAACGGCAGTGGAAGGAAACCTGGTCCACCTCCCCCTCCTTGAAGCTTTAGGCCAGCGAGTGATTAGAATTTAGTCACTTCATTTGCTTTACCAAGAGAGAATGTTTTCCAGCCTTTATCTTTCCTTTTGGAGCTGATTCACTTTGTAGTCATAAATTCTTGACTCAGTTGGTGAGAAACAATGGCATTACAGCCGTGGATGTTAAAGTGCACTGATGGGAAATGAAGTTTTCATCTTCAGGTCCTTGCTTCAGTAAATCTTCCAAATTCATCAGAAAGAAAGTTCCCAGACCAGTAATCCCCACTCAAATGACCTAATTCAAATAGTCCGCAGGCATAAGAGGCATCAAGCAGGTGCTGTCATCTGTTAGGGGAATACCCAGCCAGTACATGATTGTCTAGTTAGGCGGCAACAATTTTGGAAATAATTTAGTTTTTTTGTATTGCAAGTGAATGGTCAATACATTTTATTAGTGGATACGGGTAAAAGAATGTCTTCTGCATCCTTTCAGAGGGGAAGCTTCCCTAGATCTAAAGCTGCTCAGCTCCACGATAGGATGCTTTGTCTGAAAAGGGAACTCAAGTCTTTGTCCTTTTGGATTGCTTCCATAGTTTTTCACTCACTCTTCAGGTACCTGTTAATATGTTCTGTTATCCCTTGCAAACTTTTATGGGCATAGTCACTGAATTGGTACGTATTCCATGAAGTCCACAGGCCCTGTTGAGATGCAGCCACAGGTCTCAAGGGTGTTAGCAGATATTATTCTGAGGCCACTCCTAATGATGTTTGATGGATCATAGTGACTGAGGAAAGTGCCCAAAGACTGGATGAAAGCAAATGTCACCCATCTTGGAAAAAGGCAACTAGGAGGACTTGGAAAAGTACAAGCCAGCCAGCCAGCGTCATTTTTATCCCCAGGAAGTTGATGGAGCAGCTATTGCTGGAAAGCATTGCCAGGCACATGAAGGAGGACAAAATAACATAGTCAGCATGGATTTACCAGGGGAACTTCATGCTGAACAACTTTTTAAACTCCTCTGATGAATCAACTTGCCCGGTAGATGAAGGGAATATTGTCTGCCTGGGCTTCAGGAAGGTTTTTGACATTTCTCTAGGTGGCAGCACACATACATCCCAGAAGGAATAGTGCAAAGAGGAGGGAACCAGTGTCTTTTCAAGGATGCTCAGTGAAAAGACAAGAGGCAGTAGGCACACACTGAAATACAGGAGATTGCCTCTGCACATCAGCAAATGATTTTTTACTGTGAGGGCGACTGAACCACGGCACAGACTGCCCAGAAAGATTGTGGAGCCTGGATCTTTGAAGACATGAAAAGTACACCCAGATATAATCCTGGGCAAGAGGCTCTAGGTAGCCTGGTTTAAGCAGGGGGGTTGGACCTGGTGAGCCCCACTGACGCCTTCCACTCTCATTCATTCTGTGCTAGTGAATTCTCTTAGAGATGCATTTCAAGCACTGGCATGACAAAGATCTGTGCAGAGAGAGATCCAAATGGACATGGGATCTAAGTTCCTTAAGTAGTGCTCAAGAAGAATGCAAAACTCTGGGATAAGTGTCTCTTCCATAACTGAATCCCTTTCATGGGAAAATTCCCCAGCTATAGAAAGATCTTCTGATAGGCATGCTTAAGACTGACACTGGCTGAGCAAATTTCTCCCTATGTGTGTTTAAGACCAGTTAGGATCTTCACCAATAGTGTTGTCAACATAGTCACAGAATGTATATTGTTAAGAAGGGACAACTTACATCAGAATGGCAAATATTGGTCCACAAAATGTATTAATGTATGGGAACTATCTACTTGGGTTGAAAATAAAAAGAAAGAGTTAGTCTTTATTTATCAATTTCATCGCAATATTGATAAGGTAAGAAAAAGACCTTAGTACTTAACCTTCTTAACTCAAACAAAGATTTTTAAAAATTCCTTGTAAAAAATGTATCCTAATTATCAGACTATGAAACAATTTTAGTTGGGAAAAAAGTTCCAAAATTGTGTAGATAGTGGTAAAGAAGCCAAGAAAATAGGTAAGAAACAAAAAGAGAGCAAAAGAGTCAGCTTCAGTCTGCAAGCTCGTTCTAGAAGTAATCTGCTAGAAAAAGGAACCCCCAGTTGAATTTCCAATGTATTCATGCACTTGATTCAGTAACTAGTCAATGTAAAAACCAATCCTTTTGTACAACTTCTCCCAGCAACAAAAACTCCAGCAGCTTGACACCACCATCATGCCTGTCCCAGATGTATTTTAAAAGAAATTATCCTTTCTTGAAACTCTGTTTGCATAAAAGTTGCAAGACATTGGAGGGATTCTCCACATTCTCATTTCTCCGTGTGGCTTGAAAGTATATTTGATAAAATATGCAACAAAGCATATGATTTATAAGGTAGGGTAAAATGGATGATTTGGGAATTGATCTCTTGTTGATATTAAACTTCATATCCACTCTCTGTGAAGTTTCTAAAACAAATGATGGAGCTGAGGCATGAATCTGCCACAACAAGTGTTAAGCAAACATACACACTCCCCTTCACATGCCCCCCTTCCACACACACCTAGGCCCACGCAGAGGTCAGCATAGCAGATGATGAACACCTTGGAAAAGACCGAAATGCTAAATACCTCTCTTTGTGGGCAAAATAGCTGGTGCAACAATTCAAATATCTGGTGTAAAAATTCTGTTTAATATCTACTTCCTATTTAAAACACAGCTTTTCATTTAATTATATGTAGGGAATATTTTCATATTATTTGTTTCTTTACAATTACTTCGTTCTCATGTGTTGTATGTCTAGGAATATTTTCATCTAAAAATAGAAAAAAATAGATAATATCTTTTCAGAAGAAAACATTGGTTTATACAATTTTAAACCATCATGATATGGAAGAATTCTTTTGTCCCTCACTAAGGTGGAAGAACTATTTGGATCACAGATCATTTACAATGAAATACTTTACCTTTTTAAGATGCTTTCAGTCAATTTTATATCCTCATTGCTTATTCATTGTAAACAGTAATTTTTCAGTGAAGGGAAAGTGTGTGGTATATCTGCATTATGTTCAAACCCAATTCCTACTAAAGGCCAGGCTGAACCCCAGTAAATAATGTCCTGAATGATATTTTGCCGCCTTCTTTGGCACTTCATGAAATCCTAACATGAGGAAGTGTGGAAATACAGAGATTTTGTCCCATGTAGAAACCCATCCCATGTATTTTATGCTGTAATTCTTCTCTCTTTTAAAATTTGCTATCTTCTGCATAGTTTTCATTAACCTGTTACAGTAGTGAAAATCACAGATAAAGGTAATTTTGTAACACTTTGATTTTACTCCAAGAGCTGAGGGAAAACTTGCTCCTGTACTTCAATCTGAGTTTCTTCTAGATTCAAACTTTGTTTCTCTACCATCAAGAGTCTCCTGTGTTGCTGCTCAAAGCCCCATCCAACCTGACCTTGAATACTTTCAGGGATGGGACACCCACTACTTCTCTGGGCAACCTGTTCCAGTGTTCCATCACCCCCACAGTAAAAAATGTCTTCCTTTCATCTAATATGTGTCAGAAGTATTAAATCTAGGCATATAAACTTTGAGGAAAGGTTTTTCTTTTGATTTGAATCACATTTTATATGAATACTGACTTACAGGTGACTAAAATATGTTGATGGGCATTTGAGCTGACACTTTTTGAAAAGGTGCATGGAATTTAAAATTAAAACCAGCACCATTAAAAGCTTTGTGCCGTTTTCTTTTTCCTCTGGTATTCAAAATTGCATATATCAAATATCTGTGCTTCATACAAAGCTCTTAGACACTCTCAGAAAAAAGCTTTTCTTTCAGACTAAGTTGCAGTTTACGTAGAACACTAGTACTAGTGAAGGTTTTTCTGGGCATAGGGGGAACACCTTCTCATTGGATTTGTGTGCAGAATGCATTTCATCCAAACTGGAAAATTGATCCCAGCTGTGTTCTAGTCATCATTCTTACTGCATCAGGCCTGAAGATTCTGTGAAAAGTAGCCTGTGGACCTTGAACATAGCTCATGTGAAACAGATGAGAGGCGATGGAGAAGTTGAGGGAGAGAATAAAGAGCATATGGCCCAGTACAGACTAACAATTGTTTGGCACCCTTTAAAGGCTGTGTTTGACAAGCAGGGCTGAAGCAGGTCTGCAAAATATCCGGGAGATCAAAATCCATTGAAGCAAATTGCCCTGGTCAGTCACCTTGCTGCCGATAATTCCCTCTCCATACCAGCTGATCAGGCCTAACAATGCTGCTGCAGAAGTATTGTGAAAAAGGCAGGCATATTTTCACAGATGCAGGGGAAAATCCCCTTGGATGATGGTTCCAAGGGATTACTTGATGGAGCAAGTTATGTACCCTTATCTACCGTGCAATATCTAAGTTGGTGAGTTCACTATCTGTCAGCACCACTTTAGAAAATAAATGTTTGATCCACAAAAAAATATTTCATATGTCCTGTCTACCTGCTTCATTTCAACCAATGAATAGGCTACGTTCCATCAGCAAAAGGTTTATGATCCTATGTTTCTTTAAACTGTGGTAATTCTTTATTTTTTTCTAAATCAGACACTGTCTATTCATAAGATTCAGATGTCCATGGCAGGGGTGTAATTAAATTCACATGTTAAAAAATAACCTTCTTCTTGTTATCTTTTTATTAAATTACTGACATGTAACATCAGTCTGAGAGCTGAAGAAAACCCCTTCATTTGCTGTTTGCCAAGTATCATCTATGTGATACAAATTCTGCTTGAGAAATCACACCCGTACATTGCCATGTAGCACTACTAGTAATGCTTTCACAACCTTTTCTTCATCATTAGGTCTTTTGGTGAAGTGAATGATTAGAACATAAGCAAGGGCATTTGTTCAAGATGCTCCAGAAAGAGCTGTGGTCTGTTCTCTTCTTTGCTGCCTATGTTAGCACTGAGCTGCAAAAAATGAAAGATTACTAGGAAAAGTGTTACTTTCAGTCTAAACTTGTAAATGATGTTTGGAATACCCTGCTAAATGACAAGGTGCTCTTTTAAAATATGGCATCTTAAGGGAAAATGTCAGCTTTAAAAAGGTTTTGAGACAGTTGCTTCTGGAAAAAAAAAAAAAGAATTGGAGGCATCTAAGGTCTTTAGGCATACTATTTTGAAGATTGATTCAAAACACAGTTTCTTCATATAGGAAGAGCAGAGGACCATAGATGCAACCCATTTGAAAATGGATTTCTATATGTTTCTGGTTGGGATTACCAGACATCATTTCTTGTGAAGTCGAGGGACTGCAGTTAGCACTCCAATAATTTCCTTCCCTGAAATTCAACTGCATTTGCTCCTTTTTCCAGAGTCCCCATTTATTAGTGAAGGTATGCTCTATCTATGCATTAGAATATTCCATTAGAGTGTGTGACTCATACTTGCTAGTTAAAATTAGCTGGAACGGAATGGATAGTCACAGTTGCTTGTATACAATAGTCTTATTTTGGCAAGTTTTCTTTAGACAATGTTGAAGCAGCACTAGCAAATAGGAAGTACAGCTTGCAGCAGGGAAGGACACTCTTCTGCTTTCTCAAGTTTCCTGTAGTTAAATAGACGCCAAAAGGCTTTTCCTAGTACTACTACTGTCTTGTAGGAATACTTGATCTAATCCTATCTTTGATCAAATTACGAATGGGTTACTTTTCTACAAGGCAGAACATTTTTCTTTTAATAATATGTATTTTGTAAGGTGGAAACATGAACTTGTGCACCAGTCACGTGGAATGTACTCCTTATTAAGTTTCACAACCTTCTTTAGAAAATATTGACTGTGTGTAACTTCAAAAGAAGAATTCTGGGCATCTTCATCTATTGATGTAATTGTTTTTCTGCCATGCTGGTATTGTTTTCTATCATTTTTACCAACAGAAATATTTTTCCCTGACACTATGGAAAAGACCTATGTTTACTCAACAGTGCGGCATCAGTACATTGTTTAGAATGATTTCAAATGGTCCCAAACATATCGGACAGCTAGACAGCAGAGGTTAGCAACAGGGAATGGGAATAACTTCTGAACGTTTCAGTAGATTTCCCAGAAGGGTTGCTTTCTGCACTGCAAATTTTCAGAGATT